>NC_090219.1:10476967-11118633 GCF_033026475.1 Channa argus | reverse complement strand
TTCACCTTGCCGCAGTTTCATGAAGCTGAACCTGCAGGATGACAAAGCAGTTCACAGGCCACTGAGTCTTTGTGCGTTTAGCGTCTATGGAAGCTCACTTCTGCCCCAAATAAGTCAATAAATTAATTTAAGTAGATAATAATAACAAAACTTATAATTAGCTTATATGTGTTGACTTATAACTGAAACTTGACTTACAATAAGTTAAATTTCCTAAACTTACTTATTATTTTGGTTACACTTTATATTTCCATTTAGATTTGTTGCTTTGACTTATTTTCAGCTTGTTTAATTAGTTTTTCCTTTTTTTATATTTAAGATTTGTACTTGCTTGAACTTAAGATGGCGCCGCCCTTAGACTCCCTGCTGTGTTTGTCTCAGGAGGTGTCGACCAATATCGGATATTAGGATGCAGCATGTTTTGAAGCCTATTTCTAGTAAAAAATATTCCAAAGATTTTACATATGGCAGCTTTGAGTTTGTAGTGTGAATAATTGTTTGTTGTGAAACACTTATTTGTCATTTTTGTTGGCATAAAGGGGCATTTCTGAGTCCTGTAGTATAGAGTATGCAGCAGCTGTAAAGTGGTGTGTGTGTGGTTGTTGACAGCCCTGTTCATCATTTTCACCTCCCACGCATCCTTTGAGCAGTTTGTCTCTCTTTCCCTTAATTAAAAGTCAGACTGATTGTTTGGTTGTGGTCGGTGAGCTGCTCTCTCTGTTCTGCCAAGGTTCCATTTTTCACCAAACCGTTAGCGAGAAGGGGAAGACGGAGGAGGAACGTTTTGGCGGGGGTGGGGTGGGGGCTGTGAGAAATCCATTTTCCTCCTCCTGATGCTGCAGCGGCGGCAGCGGTGCAAGCGACAGACATCGGTGGGGCGAGATTAGGAGCCGATATACCGCCTCCTCGTCCGTCCCTGATAACACGCAGCAGGATAATGGCTCTGCCATTTCCATGACGGTTTTATCTTTCTGCTGGAAGCGGCTGTGTGGAGGACCAGGAGGTGAGCTCTGCTGGTTAATGTTAGAGTCGGTGCAGTCAAACCATCATACTGATCACATCACGGGATCATCTGAGGAGAACACAGTTGAAATTACAGCTTCAACCAATATTCAAATGTTTACATGCTTATCAGCATGTGGGGCATCATTATGTCTTTTTATAATTTATCTGAATTGTAAAAGTTCTCTGTCTCTTTTTTTGAGGTTGAGGTTTCGTGTCTCAGTAGCTGATTCTAGAGACTCCTGCTCAGTGTGGAGGCGGAAGTAGAAAAGCTCCATGTAAGGAGGATTTTTGATGTTTTTAAAAAAACCAGCACTAAATGTTTAATGCATTTATCACAATGTAATGTAGTTAAACATCCAACAGAGCAAATACTCATCCAGCGGGATTTTGTCCAGTTCTCACTCAGTTTTATTCAGCCTCCACTGTTTGACGATAAACTCCTCCACAACTGATACATGGTTTAGAGACGGTCCTGTGACCGGAGTATTGGGAAAAGGAATCAAAAACTAGTTCCAGTTGGTTCCAAATTGTCCAAGTCATCAGAATTCACACAGAAAACGGATCAGGCATCGCTAATGGAATCAATAAAGATGAATAATGTAATGTAATTATTAAAGTCATTGAAATTAATAAAAATATTTTCAATTCCCATCGATTAACAGGAATACACTTTTTTTTTTAACTTTGTGCACAAATTATGAGATACATTTCTCCTGAACAAAGAATTTAGTGTTAAAATAAATAGTAGTATCACAGACTTTTGTCATTGTTATTAAGTTTTCAACATAAATCATATAATTTCATCTCTTAAAAGAAACACACCCAAATGGAAAAGCATCGTTTGGTTGTGGTTTGGTTTTTGCTGTGTGTTTTCCCATTGCTATGAGCCCTCAGGGCCACCGTAGCTTCCAGCCCGCAGCCTGGATTAGCTTGTTTGTCTGTGCCACAGACTTCCATCGTTGCTAAAAATATAAAAAACACAGACAGCAATGCACTCAGTGACATGTTTCTTCATTCCAAAAGTGCTCGTCCCTGGTTTGGTACTAGTTTGGTGGTGCAGTGTAGCAGACTGTAGAAGAGCATAATGGAGCAGGGAGGGGGAGGGCTGGGCAGACCTGACTAGCTTTCAGCCTTTTTGGGAACTATGTTTGATAGGACCCTTTGCCTTCTGGGCTCTGCAGGGCTCAGTTCTTTTGGTTTTGTCAGAAAGTGACCCGGTGGCTAATCGATGAGCGAACCACAGAAATGATAGATGAAGCGAAACAAAAATACAAAGGAGAAGAAGATCAATGCAGATTGTAGAAGCCAACAAAATCAACCCGAACAAATATTCAACTGAATGTAGTTCGAGACAAACCAGACTAAAAGTGGACTGACCACATCCATCTCTAACCTCTGACGGGGTCTCAGCTTCCTCCTCTGGTTTGTGATGGTGGAGTAATTAAAGACTGGAGCTATTTGAGTCTCGGGCAGCAGATGTGCACTCGTCTTAATATCTGCTCATCACAGTCATTTCACTCTATTTTTGAAATCAAACATTTTTCACTCTTTTAATATTTTGTCCGTAATCTCATTCAGTCACCAAATAAAAGATGGAAGAATTAACATCTTTTTCTTCTCCTTCTCCCTCCTCTACTTTTCATCTTTCTTGTCTTCACCGTTCTGCCAAACAAGGTAATATGCTTTATGAATCCTATTCAGGAAAATATTCATAATGACTTTCAGAGGAGAAAAACAAGATGTCTCATTAGCATGAAAAGACAAAGTTTTTTTTTACTGTTGACCAGAAGAAATGCAACTGTTTCACAGTTGAAATTTGCACGTTGTTAGTCCTGGACATTTGGACATTTTTCTCAGTCGCTGTCACTCATCACTGTCACCTTTATTTATCGGGTTTGATAATAGTAATAATAATACATTTAATTTAAAAGCGTCTTACAGGTCAATCAAGGTCCCTGAACAGAGGAAGCAGCGAACAATAACAGAGGAGAGAACAACAAGTAAAACTAATTATCTAAAGGATAAAATTGCCTAATACGGCTAATCAGGTAAAAAGTTACAGGAAGAAATCACTAAGAATGAGCCGTATTAAATAGAGTCGGGATCGAAACTAAGAATTTGTGTTAGGAATGTTGCCCAGGAGACAGTTTGAGAGACGGGGCAGTGCAGAAGGTGTGAAAAGAACAAAGAGCAGGGGGTAAGTGGGTGTATGTAGAAAGGTTATGAAGGAGGAGAATATTAAAATCAGTATGATATTTGGTGAGAGGCCAGTGACATGTTGTACGGTGGGAGTCTGGGTTATAATACAAGCAGCAGAATTCTGAAGCAGCCGAAGTTTATACAGCAGCTTGTGCCAGATAGCAGATAACAGAGCATTACTGTAATGTAGTCAACAGAGGAAGTGACCCGAGAGGGGGTGAGGTCAGAGGTCAGAAGTGCTTCGCAGGGTGAGAGCAGGACGAACTGCAGGGTCTTTGGTTCCAGCCCGAGTTCTCTGTCGCGGATTAAAAGCACTTTCTAATCAGAGCTTGTGGTTTCAACTTCTCTCTTTTACATTTAGTTCTGCAGAACAAAACAAGCATCGTTTTATCTACATTATTTGGGTTGATGTGACAACATGATTCATAGTTTTAGAATTTGAATCACAACTTAAAGTCACGCAGATTCTTCAGCACGATGATGGCGCCGTCTTCCACCAAGGTTTCATCTGACATTCAAATGCTGTATAATGATACAGTGAGGATAGACTCAAAAATCCTGATAACTCGCCTGATTGTTAATGCTTTTATAATAAAGGTGCTGTGGGTTTAAATCCAGTTTAGAGGTCTTTTAATTTAAGAGTTTGAAAAATAAATAATCCATTTGAGCACTTTATTGTCTCTCATATTACAAGGTTATTCTCTCTATAGTGGACAACAGATTACTAACTTCAGACCCCATTTTTTTCTATGTGAACTTCAGGAGTCCAGGATCTCATAGCGCCCCTGACTGACTTTGATGGGAGTCCCAACCTGGAGTCTAGATCGGTACGTCAGCAACAGCAGCATCGGGTCAATCGTCAATCAAACCAAAATCCAGCCTGCCGTTCTCCTTTCAGCCACCAGGGGTCGTAACGATGCCCCCAGTCCACAGGAGCGAATCCTGATGTCTGTGGATGCAGTGATAGCATCTTTGGGAACACATTTAAATCTGACGTAGCACACGGCTGCTGTCATAACTCTGTGTTCTTGATGACTTTGTCAGATGACGTGATGGACACAAAATGTCCTGTAGACTGTGTCTCTGTCCGCTTAACATGGGTTGCGATGAGATTATTATTTTTTCTAAATGTTCACTCACTTCGTTTACTTGAATGTTAATTAAAAAAAAACTTGTGAAGTAAAAAAATAAAAAAAAAAACGACTCGTGTTTGATCTTTAGATTAAATCGCTGTCTCACTTCTTTTACCATTTTCCACTTTACATTTGTTTTCTCGCCGTGTCTTAACTGGTTAACCAATTTTGGGCAAGACATTTTTTTTCAACTTGCTCCCTATGTCTTTATTTTCGGGTCTAAATGTAGATGAATGCTTTTAAACTTCCTTCTGAAACCTCCTCCCAATGACATCACCCAGAGTTCAGTAATATCTGTGGAAGCTCTGGAAATGCAGGATGACAAACTCCACAGTTTGAGCAACAAGATAACAATCTGATCTGAAGCTTCCTTCCAAGTGATGTCGTCTGGAGGCGTATTTTAGCTAGAAGACTTTTTTATTTATCTATAGGTCTTTGAACCTCAGCCCTGTGAGATCCACGCTAACTCTTAATTAATTTTTTTATTCATGCGAGAACGTTGCCATTTAGATTTAGAAGATGTCGTCAGTTTATCGTCAGACTGTAGCTCGTTTGGCCAAGCAGGAATGTCGGTTTGACTCCCACTTCCTCCTGGTCACATGTCCGAGAGTTCTGAGGTAAGTAACATGCACTGCAGCCATCATCATTGATGTGTGAATGGGTGAAAGTGTAGCAGAATATTTACCATTAATATTCCCATTAGTTCCCATTTCATGTCAATGAGTTTGGCCTCGTGGAACAACTTTGATCTCAGATTGATGACGCGACTACATAGAAACCAGATTCATTTGTTCGAGAATTTCCCCCGAAAAAAAAAAACTAAGAGAGAGAAATATAAATTCCAACTGGTGTAACTTTAAATTCACTCTGTAGAAAACACTTTGTTGTCTTTAAGCGTCCAAAGCAGAAGTGGTTTCCATCAGCTTTTTAATCTGCAGAAGTACAGGATTGTTTTATTACAGTAGAATGGCTGCCTCCATTTAGGAGTAAAAGCTCATTTGTAACCTTTCGATTAATTAATTTGTGTAATGAGCTGCTGCTGCTACAGGTTCTCAGCTGAAGAAATATGAAGCTGCAGCTGATTAAATTAAAGTGATCCACTGAAACTTGGAGCAGGTCCACGCAGTTACACTCAGCTGCTTTATTTGGACAGTCATTGTCTTTCTCGTCCAGCAGTTTACTAAGAAGACATCTGCATCATTAGGGTTCGTGTTTTAAATGCGACTAACTTACATGTTAAAACAACACTTTTTTCTTACAGCTGGGGTTTAATGTTTATGTCCTGCGAACAGCAGCGGTAACGTTAAGTGTGTTTTTACTCCACATTTGACGTCCCATCAATTAAATGTCCCCAGATAACACACAGGATGTGGACTCTCTGTAAATGTTTAAGTGTTAAGTGGAAATATTGCCTGCAGGTGACTCTGAAAAGAGAGTGATAAGAGAACAGGATGCATCAAACCTTATCACAACACAGCTCTTTTTGCTTATTTGTTCACTGCTCAGGTGATTGAGCTGCTGGAGATCATCATTAAACACCCGCGGACCATCGTCATCTGCTTCTGCTGCAGCAAAAAACACACACACACACACACAAAAAAAGAAAGCTGCAGAGTGAAGAAATGTGTGAATATGTGAATCTGAACACAAGCTCACATCTCGCCTGAACTCTGAAATATGCAGCTTTCTGGACTGAAGCCTGAAGTAGAAGTAAGAGACATAAAGTGTTTTAGTTGTGGACAGGAAATGAAGCCACTGTGATGAGCTCATTTAGATCTTGGTTTCAAATGTTCACACAAAGGACGATAACAACATCTTAACTAAAACGATGCAGCGATAGTGAAGAAGAAGGATTTTTTTCAAAACAGGAGCCAGAATAAGGTTGTGAACATTAATGGTTTTGGATTTACTCACTACAAAAAAACTTTCTAGTATCTTCAAGGAGGACTTGAAGTATAAATGAATGTAGTAATAATAAAAATTATTAAAACCAAAGTATATTAAGCTCAGATTCTAACTTACACGTCACCTCATCCTAAATGATCAGGGTTTTATTTCAATTCAGTTCAACTTTATTTATATGGCGCCAATTTACAACAAAGTCATCTCAGGGCACTTTACAGAATAAAGTCAAGACTATAAAGATGTATAGAGAGAACCCAACAATTCCCCCTTGAACAAGTCCTAGGCAACAGTGGAGAGGAAAAACTCCCTTTAACGGAAGAAACCTCCAGCAGAACCAGGCTCAGGGTGGACGACCATCTGCCTCGAACGGTTGGGGTCAAAGTGAAGAGAGAAAAGAAAAGAGCAACAAAAAGCCACAACCAAACATCGGGCAGGTTGGTAGGACCAAATTCCTTAATTCAGGTTTCTCAAATGTCCACCCCGATGCTCATGGACGTGTGAGGTGAGTTCACTGTGGTGAAGAAAGCATGTGTCCACAGTTTTGTAGCTGTAAACAGGACTTGAACCCTCAACCTCTGTATTAGAAAGTTTAACCAGCTGAGCTAAGAAGAACTAAAAACTGGGTTAACATCTTCCACCTATGAGCTTGGACCAGCACTGCACAGCTGTTAGGGGTTCAGTGTCTTGCCCAGGGACACTTTGACATATAGCCAGGACCCTATGGTCTGTGGACGTCTGCCTTTCCAACTGAGCCACAGCATTTGTCATAGCTCACTGTTGTTATGTCGTTATCTTTTGTAATGTGTGATTTATACTGTGTTTTTGTTGTTGTTGGTTTTTTTTTTTGGTGAATAAAAGGAAGGAAAAAAAAAATTAAAATTGAACTCCGATCTAATATTTCTCGCACAGGACACAGAACTTCAAAATAAAGCTCCATCCGACTCCACATTAGCAGCTTGAACAGTGTGATCACGTTTCACTTTTTTTTAAATCTCTGCTGCTTTATCACTGCTGAATGTGGTCCAGAGGAAAAGATGACGTGGGATTACACCCTGGTTGGGACGAATTCAAGTAGGTGAATGTTGCTTTATAAAAAACACACATTGTTTTCCTGTTATCTCCACCTCACTGGTGTTCACACCACTATCAGCAGCTCATCACCTATAGGAATAAAAAGCAGGTCACCGAGGCTCCAGCCACGGACCAACTGTGAGAGAATTGGCCCCTTGGGACAGAAAGACTCTTTGGTTGTTTGGAGCCTGAATGTTGAAGCTTTTCATTAGTTTTGTTTGTAGTTTTGTCGTTTTTGTGTCTATTTGTGGCCATTAAAGATCCAGCTTTATCTGGTGCGTTTGCTCATTTTGTGTTGCTCTCAAATTTAAAGCCAACGGTCTCCTCAGTGATAGACATTTTTCAAAATAAGAGGTGATGCAACACAGTGGTGAACATTATTGTGTCCTAGCTTTTTGAGATGTGCTGCTTGCATCAAATAATGAGTAAATATTTTTCACATCTCCTTGTTTTTAACATAACGCAACGTTTTAAAATATTTGTAAATCACCGCAGTGTCCTCGCATTCACATTTTGTCACTTTGGGCTTTTACTGTGAAACCTTCAACAGCTTAATCAAAATTGTGTTTGTTTCAGTCCCAGATGTGATGCTGCAGCCAATCAGCTCTCATCCACCAACAGGGTTTTTTTTGTCACTACTGTAACAGGAAAACACGAGTTTGTGCTAAACAAAAGACATGATGGGAATTCGCTGCCTTGTAATTGACAGTTGCTGCTGCCGCGCGTGTGTGTGTGTGTGTGTGTGGTAGAGTAACAAGACAGAAAGTGTGGCGCTAATTAAAAATAATGAGGTGTGTGTGTGTTGTCCCGGTACACAACCATCGCAGCTGCTGATGCTATGAGCCTTATCACAGCATCTCTTTTCGTTAAGTGGCTTCTTTTACGCATTATCCGTGTGCATAACGGTAAAAAGCCTAAATGGGACATTTCCACTGACTTTGTCCAACACATTTCATGATGGCGGCTGGACATGTGTCACGTCACTCATCAGGAGCCATGAAAATGTGAATCCTGATATTCAAAATCCTGGTGTTTTGCAGGGACTTTGCAGTACCTGCATTAGTGAGGGCAGCAGCTTCACACACGGTTGTGCATCCTGTGTTCCTGCTGTGGGAAACGAAGTGACGGCCTGGTGATGTAGCACCTCTGTGTTTCCTTTAATTAATCCTCCTACTGTGCAGCAAAGTGAGCATAATAATTCCACACAGGCCTCTCTGATCTGCCTAATGTGCTGCTCTACCTCTGACTTAAAGCCAGACCATAAATCCAGCAGCGGCAGAACCTTAAGAGACGCCGGCTGAATAATGTGGCAATTAGATGATAAGGAGAGACGCGGCAGGGAAGGGCAGGTGGAGCGATGATGATGATGATGATTATGATAGGAGCAAAAGAGGAAGTCAAGTGATGTCATAGAGCGACAAAAGCACCTTTTCCACTTAGCAGGCAGGATTAAAAGGTAAGAGGAAGAGTTTCTCCTGAGGGACTCACCCACCTACACCCAAGATTCCCAACATGACTCAGGCTGAAGGGAGGTTGTTGTGGGTCATGTACAACATGTTAATGTCACGTTTGGATTTATTGTATTTGTGTGACATGGCGCATAACATAAACCCTTTTTGTTTGGCCTTTTTATCTGGTAGAATCTAGTGAAGGATCAGACAGAATGCAGAGGGAGAGAGAGTATGACATGCTGCTAACGCACTCGCATGAAGCCCCTCTACCCTGTGTGTGTGTGTGTGTGAGTGTGTGTGTGTGAGCGTGTGTGTACACATGGAGCATGTAGAGTCTCGTGCGATACTTAGAAGTGTTTTGTTTGCAAAGAGCCTGCAGGGCCACACTGGGTAGAAGAAACGTAGCGATCTTTCTATTTTTGTCCGTTTAACCATGAAAATGGGCTTTAAAAAGGTTTAAAGTTGGTTTTGTAAGTCTAGCTTCAGTCACGATGGGTAATTTAAAAGAGGAAATCTTATTATTTCCTCGATGTCTCTGTGCTGCGTTTGAAACACTTTGTTACGTCGCTCTCTGTGAAGCACTTACACTCACATACATGTTTAAAGCATAAATCCTGCTTAGGGTCACATTTACTCATGTGCAGCACTAATCACACTGAAGCTGACATGCAGCTGGTGTAAACAGCCATTGATTCAATATGGGTTAAACACAGTGACTATGTGAGTGTTTTTTTTTTTTTGGTTTTTTGTTTTAAACAGGCAAAGCCTTCGTAAAGAAGCATCCTCCTAACTGCAGCATCCAGAGATCTGGGTGTAACAGTCTGCAGCTGTAGTGCTGAACGGTGGCTCTGTCTATTCGATACATATCACGATACAGGGTTTACTGTTCAACATATTTATTCATACTGTAAGTTATGAGATACATGGAGATTTTTTCAATAGTTAAGTTTAGTTAAAGTAACATAATAAAAAAATACATTATCATATTAATTTTTAATGCAATTTTAAACACAAAAAGCACCAAAATCTTACATGGACACTATGAATAAAAATGATTGTGTCTTTGATAACTGGAAAAAGTTCATTTTTAATTCACAGTCAACATCCTTTTTTTAACCACAATCTAGCTTTACTGATGAAAATCCTTTAAGCTCAACAAAGCACTGCTCTCAGTCGAAACATGATCCTGCCTTTGTTTTTGTGACTAAAACCTACCGTGGAACTGTCACATGATTTATTTCTTTATGTCTCACTTTATTTTCTCCATGTCAGCCAGTGTCAAACCACGCATGTGATCATCTTCCACAAAGGTGCGGTGGCCTCTGTGATGCTGGGAAAGACGATGCACCACTTACTGCTGCATGGAGAGACAGCGAAAGTCCTTTTTGAGAAGTTTGGATGAAATGTGCACACGGCTGACAGGAGGCCACTTTCAGCCTTTTTTTATGGGAACATGAAACTTAGTTCTGTCCTCTCTGTCTCTCAGCCCCAACGCAAGAACTCAACCTGTCCACAGTCTTTGTCTCATCCGGGCGATGTTTAAAGTCCCAGCTTTGTTTTACAGCCGTAATATGTGGCCCCCGGAATTCTCCCTGCTTGTGTTTAAGAAATACCATCTCTCATTTTCACTGCAGGAAGAACTGGACATGAGCCATTTAACGCGCTCAGCAAACAAGAAGCCGTGCAAAAAAGCAGAAAGGTCAGACAAATTTCAAAAATCTGTGCACGTTCATAAGGCCCGTGTTTGCATTGAGCACAGAGGGTGGGCCTGGATAAAAAAGGCTGAAAGGGAAACAAAACCTGATGGACTTAGTGGGTTTGACCAAAGCATCCACTGTTACATGGATGTAAGATAAATCTCTTACGCCTCCACATGCGGCTGAGCTACAGTTTTATTGTTTCTGTGTCACTGATTGAAACTAGCAGAGGTTTAAATATTTGTTCCGCAGATCGTTTCCTCCGAATGTGCAGATTTTCTACTCTCACTGTGATAAAATGTGTCACGCTGCCGTCATGTTTAATCACTGATATTAAAGTTTTTACTGCCGCTGTCGGAGGCTTATATTTCACTCATGCACACACACACACACACACACACACACACACACACACACACACACACACATACACACAGCTGATATTGTGCTCTTTAACTACAGGATATTAACTGAAAATGAAGGACTGAGTTCAAACTAAGACTTAAATCCTAAAGAAAAAAAGCCTGAAAACAACAGTATTTGATAACAGAATATGAGATGCAGGACGTAGATGAGTGGGACACTGTCCCTTACATGACCTGACACCAACTAAGACGTCATGACTGTGATTATTAATTAGTCAGCTTCAGGACAAAATGACACTTTAAAAAAAGTTTTCTGATCCGACACATGTGGCAAAGCTTTGGTTTGATAGCAAATAAACCTAATTCATCACCAAAAGATGATGATTGGAAGAAACCAACATTGGTAGGAGACAAGATGTGAACACCAGGTCCAGGATGACAAAAAGTCAGAGGCAGAAATACTAATGTTGTCACATTTAACCAAAGGATTTTCTGGTATTAAGGCATTTTTGGTGGATCAGGTTTTTGTAACACAAAGGCTCCGTGTGACTGCAGGCTCCATGGCAACACATCCACATCAGAAGTTGCTTCTCTGCAACGACTTTCTCATTTTATTTGCCACTGAAATCCATCAAACAAGCTGAGACTGAGAGTGACGGTGATGAGGCTTCAGACAGACACAGACAGCAAGTAGGTTCAGAGTGGAGACACTGGGCTGTGTCGCTCCTGTTGTGTGTGTGTGTGTGTGTGTGTGAATTTGCCTGTGTTTCATGTGGATTGAAGCGTTTCCTCTGCTGAAAATCATTGTTCCACAGTCTGGAGCAGGGTGGATGGCAGCGAACACATGGAGCTGATTTCCATGAAATAGACACAAAGATGGGGGTTTACACTCACACCAGAAAAAAAGTCGCCACGCTCCTCTTCATTGGTGCATGTTCGTCGGATGGGGGAAGGTGTTTGTTCTACAAAGAGCAGAGTGAGGGGAAGAACTCAGTCATCTGCAAACATGAGGCCTTTAAAGTTGCTTTGTTCACATTCATTTGTTTGAGTTTTCATTATTTAGGAAACAGCAAAAACTTTAAGGATGTATGTGAAAGCACATTATGCACCACTGTGGTGCAGGAAACAACCTGAGCTCTGAGTTTTATTTAGGCCTTGATGCTGGTAGGGAGAATCTCCAGGCACCGTTCCAGAATAAATCAGCCTACAACTTTGTGCAACAGTTTCTGAGACAAGCAAAGGAGACAGTTGGTGATGGAGTTTCAGAGCAGAAGAAGCTGTGAGAGTGAGCAGGTCACATGAGTTATGAATCTAAGAGGGTGATTCTGATCCACTGATTTCTATTAGTTTCATTTATACTGTAAATCATCATTCAGCTGCACTGTGAAATTATTCCTTTTAAACATATTTAAAAACATCATTTCTGCTGGTGAAAGGCAACATGATGCTTCTCGAGGACCAACGCTTGGACCAACGCTTGTACGTGTCCACAAGAGACACATTTAACAAACCTCAGTGTTTTAAGAATGAAGAAACAATCCGGAAACAGAAATTAAATTCTATCCCGTTTCCCGACATTATCCAATCAGCGTGCTCAACACGCCCTGCGGGTCGGGGGCTCTGCAGCCTGCAGTTATGCGTCAACGTCTATGTGCATCGACAGAGAAGCATAATTCCACCTTAAGTTAGTCATTTGTTTTTAATTGTAACCATGGCAACAAAAGGTCCTGTGAGCATGTATTGTAACCCAAACCATCCTTTCACTAAACCGAACCAGGATGAGTGATCACCTGATCTTTTTAGCAGCATTTCCTTTGCTGCCAAGACGCCTTCACTGGTATTGAACTTGCTTCTTTTGGTTCTGGTGTTTGAGTTTTTGTAAATGAATGCAATTAAACTTCCGTCAAACGTCCCTACATTTTAAAATCGCTCTACTTCTAGCTAAAAAATGCCTCCAGATGACATCACTTAGAGGAACCTTGGGTCCAGATTATTTCATCTTGTTGCTCACACTGTGGAGTTTGTGATTGGGCTCAACATGTTTTGCCAGAGCTCGTCCAGATGAACAACTCCTCCAGATGACATCACCCGGAGGAGTTTTTCAGCTAGAAGCAGAGAAATGGTTTAACATAGCGAAGTCAGACTGAAGTTTTAAAGCATCAATGTGCATTTACACTGTGAACTAAAGACACAGAAAGCAAGATGAAAATTGGTGAAGTCGCCCTTTAAACACTTTGAGACGTTTGAACCCAGCTGGCTGCTCTAGTGGAGATAAAAGTGAGTTACTTCAAAGAACAGGTCAATACTTTTTATGGAAAATGCAATGTAATGCTTTGTCTTCTCCTTATTTGCAGGTGGAAAAAAACTACACAGCTTCTAAAGCAATTGAACTTGGACTTCACAGCTTTTAGATGCTGGCTGCAGCTCCTGTGTTGTTGGCCAATAAATATGTGCATCCAGGCTAAACAGGCCCAGAGACTGATGCTTTAACTTCAGACTATAAGGAAGTGACATTTGTCTTCAGCCTCGTCTGTGTTGACGGTATTTTGACAGAGTTTGTGGTCACAGTTATTTGTCAGGTGTTGATTTCAGAACCGTCTTCCTCCCAACTCTCCATCCTGTCAAACAGACACTTTTCATTTCCTGTGCTGCTACAGACACCAGATGAGCTCTGACTGTTTGCGTTGATCTCTGTCTCCAGACTCGTCCCACACGACGCCGCCGGCCACTGACTGACGGCTCTGTGGAAAGTAAATCGATGGCAGAAAAACATCAGCAATAATCACGGCCGCCGCAGGCCCGGAGAGCACGACCTGCTGGAGACAGATCCACTTCAGAGCGAGAGGGCAGCGGTGATGGAGTCTGTCTGACAGATGGAGAGCTGCTAAGAGCCTTTGATAGGAGCCTGGATGTAACCTGGAGCCTCTGAAGCTGAACGATCAATCAGCGGGATGGATTCATTCAGGGAGGAGGGCAGGACGCCGCCGAGCTGACACACTGCTGCTGCTGTCATCCTCAGACGTCTCCATCAGCAACAATCACTCATCTCCAAATCGCTCGGGACAAATGCTGCTGCCTGAACCCTGTCCAGGTGATGTTTGGGGGAAAAAAAGGTTGTGTGATCAACACATGAGAAGTTGTCTTGTCTCCGGACAGAAGCTTTTCCACGACAGGAAGTGAAATGGAAGGTCCAGCTCATGACGATCCACTAATACCACTGTCGCTTTTAATACACAAGTAAGTGTAACTGTAATAATTAGAGACTTTTATCGTGTTCAGTTACAATCCATCATTATCACTTCAAGAGAGTTAAAAATGCTGCTATGAGCTTTGTTACAAAATGTGTTAATATTTCAGTTAGTTTATTAACTATACGTATGCTCCTATCTATACTACAACAAACAATTATAATAGTAGTAAGAGTAATATTTAAATTCATTTTTAACACATTTTTAAAAAATGCAGATAATTGGTATTTGAAATACAAAATTTGTGTTATTATTAGTTAGATCATTACATTTACTTATTACATTTAAATAACTTGTTTTCATAATACAATTAAATTTTTTTTATTAAATCCTTTATTTGATGAGGTATTTTTTTATATCAGTTATTTAGTTATAATGATAAAATAAAATGCAATACAATTTTGAATTATTTATAAATATTTATGTTTTTGTATTTTCTTTGCATGTATGAATATTATGATGTAACTGTTTAATTTCTGTATTTGCAGTTGTCTTTTGTAAATGGACGCATTTAATTGATGTCAGCACTTTAATTAAATACTATTATCACCGTATATATAGCGCATTTGTAAATACATAATTTCACTTAACAACGACAATATTAAGAGCACATTTCTAAACTTGAGTTACAAAGTTACAAAGTGTTTCACACATGCATCAAACAAAACAGCTGCAAAACTAAAAGAACACAAAACCTAAATATAATAGGAAGAAATAAGTAATCTGCTTAAAACGATGAAATAGCATGAAGCTTTTCGTTACTTAAGAAATGGAAGAGCTACATTTACATGGGCACAGTCACTAGAGGGGATTGATATAAATATAAATATCTGCCACCTCAGCTGCTAAATGTTCCGTGATTATGTTCAGCAGCTTCCTGTTTGCTGCGGAGCAGGAACTGCACGGTGGCCTTTATAGGGCGTCTGACTGATAACAGCATCTTCCTGCTGCAAGCAAAGATAAGCAGCTCTGAGCAGTTACAGTGAACCCAAGCAGTAAAGTTGTGCTCCAGACACTGAACATGCGGAGCTGAAATTTGCTGATTCAGCTGATAAGTCTCATCACCTTTCATCGTTCATCACCGTGACGGATCCTTGTCATCACAACCTGTACTTTATGCCTAATGGGTTTTCAATGGCTCAAGTGTATAAACCTGTTTGGTCTGTTTTAATATCATCAGTTACTTTACGTCTGTGCTGCAGTGAAAAGCCAAACCGTCTGTTTCCCGTTCAGCCTGGTTGGTGCTAATCCCGCCCTCAGATCTTTTCAGGCTGCTATGGGGGTCATGACCTCTCATCATGGTAGGAATCAGTTTTTATACATCCAAAAGTAACAGGGAAAACCCCAATGCCACCAATGGGAGCTTCTGTCCGAGCACTTTTCTCCACTTTGGGTTTTGGGATCAGACTTATCAAGACTTTCAAGCAGTCCTCTCACACTCTGAAGTGATTTGTCAGAAACACTCAGGCTCTGCTTCTTAAAGTGTTAAACTTTTAAATTCACCCTAAACCGAACCCACAACCTGCAAACTTAATCAGTTACACTCTAAGACACCTCCGAGCTGCTTGATTAGACAAGTCCACAACGTAAAACTATACTAGTCTCACAATTATTTTTATTGTTTGGTCCTTTCGGGTTTATCCTGTGAGTTCGGAGTCGCCACAGCGGATGGTTTGTCCGCGTGTTGATTTGACACAGTTTTTTCTTTACTCCGGACGCCCTTCCTGATGCAACCCTTTCCCAATTTCTTCCGGGCTTGGGACCGGCAGTGGACGGCTGGGGATAGGGACGGACTGTTGGGGGTTTAGTGTCTTGCCCAGGGACACGGCGACTTGTGGTTGGGAAGAGCGGGGGGCCAACCTTCGACCCTATGGTCGGCAGGGCAGCCACTCTACCAGCTGAGCCACCGCTGCCCCGTAAGCCCCTAAACTAGTTTCACAGAATGAGCTTGTTTGTGTGTAAACAATCCAAAAAATACATTTATAGTAGAAACATTTAAATATACGCTTCTAGCAAAATTATGCACAATTTCTTCAGTAATTGTATATGGTTAGTTTATTGGTTACTATGAACTTCAATATGGTTCTATAATGGGAACTGAGGATAAATTTAGTGTGGACTGATGATAAGTTCTTTTGAATATGAATTAACACGTGCAACTTCCCCACCACAGTCTGCTCGAGCGTTTTTTCCAATTTTTCGGTGTTTCCTGTTGGAACAGATCATTACAGATGTGTCTCCCCCAATGATGTTGGCCGATAATTATTCAGTAGCACTGCTCCGACATTTTTTAATAGTAGAAATGTGTAAAAACAAATTGCAGTATGTCAAGAGCTAATGAACAACCCGATTTAATTGACATAATCAAAAAATGAAAAGGGTTCAGCAGTTCACACAATTATACAAATTACTTACATAGGATAAAATACACTGAATTAAAGTAACAGTTCATTCCACTTTGTATTCACATAGAGCTTTTTATTATATAACATAATGTTAAGAGTAGAATTGTTTAAACCAGACCATGGGTCTGCTGGGTGCCACGCCACAAAAAACCTCCCACCATTCTTCACACCTCCCTCACCCACCTGCAGAAGCCGCACAACCATTGCTTTTCTTTCCCTATAGCTGAGCATTTGACGCTTTTCTGTCCTCTCGTCTCATTAGGGATGTTGGACTGAACAGCTGGATCCTGGACTTTCTGACAAACTGGCCCCCGGAGCAATGAGTCGGCAACATCTTTTGTTGTGCACGGACTACCACCGGGTTCGGGGCTCAGGGAATGATGAATCAGCCTAAAGAGTGGGGGTACAAGTCAGGTAACAGCCTCCATCTCAATGTGTGGTGTTAGACTTTAGAGGGTCACAGAGCACACAGCTCTATCTATGTCCACCAGAACCCTGTAAAGGACCTGAAGTGGACAACCAGTGCAAACCAGCACCTTTTCCTCCCTGGCAGACTGAGGAGGTTTGCTGTGGAAAAGAGGATATTCTGCAACTTGCACGGATGCACCATCACTAGTGTCCTCCCCCGTCTGCATTACAGCCTATGAAAGCAGCTCAGAGCAGGAGCCGACTTCCCTGCAGAGAGTCATCAGAGCCGCCCAGCACACCACCGGGTCTGAACTGCCGTCCATGCAAGACCTCTACAGTCAGAGGAGCAGGTGGGAGGCTGTAAAAATCATCAAGGACCCGAAGCACCAGTGCTGACATTGGGAAAACAATGGAGAGGCATCAGAGGCTCAGAGGCCATCAGACTGCTGAACTCAGCAGCCTAGTAGTTAATAATAGTTTTCCACAGAAAATGTAAGGATTGTCAGCCATTTTCATTTGTTTTCACTGCCAGAAACTAGTCAGTACTTCACAGTATTTTACAGCACTAGTTGTGAGACCAGTACGATTTGTGTTGTGGAGCAACAACTGATGACAGGTCTGAAAGGTCACGGGGCTCATAGACCTGAACCTGTGAAGGAGCTCAGCTAAAAAGACACAAAATGAATCAAGAGCAGGGAAGAAAAACCTAAAACAAATGAGCTAAATCGGACACAAAGTGACTGAAACTGGTCACATAATGACCAAATACTAAAAAGCAGAAATACCAACAGCTAGTTCAGCTCAGCACCTGAGGGCTGAACCACAGCTGCAGGGAAACTTCACTGGACTTTAAGAATCAGTGAACATCAATTCCTCGACCTCAACATCTGAAAACCGTCCGGTGCTGGTGAGTCTCTGAAGCCTGTGGATGGATTTACAAGGAGACGCGTGTTCTTGACCCCGGTGCTACGTCAGTCCGGGAGAGAGAGACTGGGAGGGGAGAGAGAGAGGAGAGGGGGTGGGGGGAGAGGGAGGACGCTGCAGATCGCGGAGGATCTTCAGACTGAGGGCAGCACGGACTGCCTGCGTCTCCTCCTCCAGTCTTCAGGAACCCTGCGGGGCGTCACACCGTGCAACATGCCCGCTGATCAGCTCCTTCCGGGCCCGTTGTCGGTTCTTGCAGCTCTCGAGGGATTTACGAGGACGCGCGGACGGGGACCTCTGGGGGATCCGAAGCGCTCAGAGCTGTGAGTTGGGGGGAAAAGTTTTGGATTTTGATGAACCTGCTGCGGCGGAGAGAATCAGCCCGAGCATCTGCTGCTGCTGTCGGACGCCGCCGCGCACCGTGACGCGCCTCGGAGCGCGGCAACTTCACCGGGAGAGTCTGCGGAGCGAAAACACGACCCGCTCGGCTGCGTAAAACCTTCTTCCACTCTGGATTTGTCACTTAAGGCTCGTGTGTGGTTTCTTATGCCGGTGATGCCCCTCGCCTCCCGCCTCCGTCCTCCTCTGGGTGGGATCGGGTTGGATGTGACGTCGTGAGGAGGCAGCAGCCTGCGGATAATCACACTTTGGACTTTTTGGCTCCCAGTGCGGATCGCGGATCTCCCTCATGCAGCTCCACCGCCTGGCCTGGGCTCTGACTGCCGCTGCGGTCTCCTTTCTGCTCCTCCTGCTCCTCCACCACCAGATCCTGAGAGAAGGTACAGAGACGGATGGAGTGTGTGTGTGTGTGTGTGTGTGTCTCTAAAACACCTCAACAGGTATTTAAATGACGATCATATGTACTCACAGATTTAAATCTACGTGTGTGTGTGTGAGTGTGTTTTGTCCCAGGCTTGTCTTGGGCTTTGTGGTCTGGCTGAGGGGCACTGGAGGTAGATTAGGGGAAGAATCCAAAAGATCAGAGACAGATGTTAAAGAGAGGAAATATTTTCCCTCCAGTTCTCCACCTGAATCTGCTGCAGTCAGATGATGCAGCTCATAAATCATTTGGTTAATTCACTGATTAATTGCTCATTATGTAAAAAAAAGGTCCCGTCCCCAGTTTCCCAGAATCTAAGGTCACGTGGTAAAGTGTCTATTTTATTGCATACGACCAAACAACTGAGATATGAAATTACTTTTTCAGGTTTTCAGGTTTTTGCTTATTATCTTAAAAACAAAATCAATGAATCCATCTATTAAAGAAATGAGCATCACATAATGCAAACATAACGGAATATAATTAATTTTTAATTAAAATTAGCTATAAAAATTATAATCACAGGCAGGTTTTATGGCACCCAGATCATGCTGTTTCTGAAGCCTTGGTGAAGAACTTTCCTCTACATTTGGCTTCTGGACCTGAGGGGATGTTAGCTCCTTGTGAAAAGAACGCAGCGTTATCCCCCTGAAATACAAACCACAGTCCAAGGTTTTGTTTTCTTCATCGCTACATTAATAATCGTTCCTGTTCCACGATCAGGACTGATGGGTAAAGGAGGTCATGCGGCTCCAAAGCTTTGGAATGGTTTCCACCCAGTTCTGAGGTTTTCCAGCGATTCGATGTCCTGTTATGTTCTCATCAGCCTGTGGATCCACATGTGGATTATTAAGTCACTAAAACATTGTTCCAAAAACTACACGGTCAGACTTTGGCTAAAATTAACTTACCTCTTTGGTCCAGGGTTAGAAACAAGAAGCGAACTGGTGCCTCTCACATTAAAGTGCTGCTGTTTTTGTCAGTTTTATCACTGACTGCTGCTCTTACTCCCATCATATTTTCTAAGAAGGCCCAGCCCTCTTCAGCGAGACGCCAAAGTCTTTGACACGGCATCAATGTTTGATGCCATTTCAAGGACCTTTATTAGTTATTAGCACCATATGTATGGTCCAGTAGGTACCTGCTCCACATGTGCCACAATGTGACTTCAGTTGGCACAAAAAGAAAAAACACTGAGTAAAATTGACTCAGCACATCTAAAGCTGGGGACACACCTGAAGACTGTCAGAGACTGGACAGCTCACACATAGACTGTTCATACCAACTATCACAGATTTCTATTCTCTCACAGTCTGGAAGCAGCACCCACCTGATGACTGAATGAACTGGGGGCAACACACTTAACGACCGGTCGGGAACGACGGGATGTTCTGTAGACAGGAAAATCCCCAAATCCCGTGTGAGCTGGAAATTCTCGCGTGTTCTTGTGCCAAAACAAATATGGCAGCAAGCGGGAACTTTGACTTTTTAAGTTAACAATTGGTGTGTGAAAGAACAAAAGACAAAAAAATTGCAGCAAAATCACGGAGGTAAAAGGACAATGTGCACTAAAGAGCCTGCAGATTGACATGAAGGTAAAATCACTTAAGTTCCGTCAGAACTGTAGTTACTGTAGGTCGGCCTCAGTCGCTGATACCAGAATATTAGATATGTTTTAACATATATTTTAGAAAACGAGAGACTGATGAGTTTCTCTGCCGATCGTCAGCACCGACTGAGCCAGACCGGCACCGACCAGGACCTACTAGGTCCGACCCTTCCTCACAACAGCTGGTCTTAACAGGACTCGCTGGAAACGGTCTAAACATCATCACTAAACCCAACTTTGGCACGTGTCTTATTTCTAGTACAGCTGCTCGAGGTCCATTTCCCAGACATCTCACTCGTATTAAATATGGCCATAGGTAGTAGGTGACCTACCAGAACACAGCTATGGGCTGATAATGACTCATAAGGAAGCCCAGTCTCCTGAAGTGGTCCCTCTTCAGTGACAGATTTAAAGTCAGGCTCATCACTATTGATTATTATGTTTTGTGGGTTTATTCATGTGTTGTAATGTATTTACATTTTCTTCAGATGAATCTATCTACATTCTTTCTATTGCCTTGGATTCTACCTTTTACTGTAGTTTTAGTTTGTGCAGCACTGTTTTTAATTATACTCTAAAAATACGCTCGTCTTGACCTATTTACTAGATCTGCTTATATATATAAAACACACAGAAAGAGATGAGACCTGCTCCCTCTGTGACCCGGATAATCATTGTTTTGCCGCTTATTGATTAATTACTGTTTGAGTCCAGTTGAGCATCAGAGCCTCATTTGACCTTTGACCTTCTGTAAATGAATCAATACAAATGATCCAAGTGGAAGATGATTTCGAGTTCAAAGTTCAAAAGTTGTAACTGTAAACCAAAGACGGTCATTTGACGTCCAAACACTGCAGTAAAATACAGCATCTGAATCATAGCCCCACAGTTCTGATTTAAGGACACGTGGAACAGTCCTCACTTTTTACGTTTAGGTTTGTGTTTACACGTGTGCTTGGTGCCGTCCACTCGTGATCTGATCCCCCATGATGTGCAAACAGGATCAGACATTTCTGTGCATTGCTGTTTTGAAGACTGGGTTTTGTTGCTTAATTTGACATTTTACTGTTGTCAGTTCAGAAACTGTTAACTGATCCGCTAGAAGAGACTTCGCCACACCAAAGTGAGAGGAGCATAACTTATTAAAAAGGTTTTGGTGCAGAATGAGGCTCCTGAAGCTGAGAGCTCTGCAGGAAGGTGTCTGAACCTCGTGGTGACACAGGCGGAGTAGGAATGAGCAGAGAAGCAACAGAAGGAAAGGAGACCAGACTTATCGTTGAGCTCAGTGAAACTGGTCGTGAAGCATGGAAAAAAAAAAAAAGACAATGTGGACGATACAACTGATGCGTCCTGAATTCATCCGCAGTGGACAAACACTTTTGAGCCAGTTAACGCAGACAGATGACGGGTTAACAAACTGAGATTTAAAGCCCGATGCTCAGTCTCTGGTGTACGGCACAAACAATAAAAGTCCTTCTGTCCTCGCAGCCTCTGAAGCAGAAACTCAGCAGTTTTTTTTTTTTCGGTTGGCAGCTGTTTCTGACTCTCCTCCTCGTTCACATGCAGATGTTTCAGATAATCAGGGCTGCAGCAGAAAGAGGGAAACCAACTCCAACAGCTGCTGATTGAAATTCATCCGTCAGGGCTCAGACACAGATGGTCTGTGCAGGTTCAGGCTTCAGGTGATGATGCAGAGACTTTTATTTTGAAGAGACATGAGCTCTGTCACTTCCTCACACCCAATTAAACAGGTGAAAGATGACCATCAATACGTTGGCCTTCATTTATTAATCATCTCATTTTCTGCTAATGTTAACATTTGTACTGGGAAAGAGTTAAAATCCTAAATGAAAACTTCTGCGTTGTTTGCTTTTGATCCTCATGGAGTGAAAACCTTTAATGAACACAATCCCCTCACGCTTTCTGTTTACTGAGTTTTCCTTTTGTTTCCTCTGCCTGCTCATAAAGCTCATTTAGATCCTGGAAACAAGCCTATTATGCAGCAGACACACTGTGGTGCCTGCGGTGTAGAAAGCTTACCTAAGGAGCCCTCAGAGTCCAAATTAATTCTCAATGCTCCATTAAGTCGAGCATATATTCATGGGAATTATGAACACGCTGCCTCTGAATGAAAGTGAAAATCAGCAGTTGAGAGGGAAAGAAAAAACACAAACAGAAATTAACGGCGCAAAAATCTGCGGAGGGTGTAATTGGATTTGAATAAATTCATCTGGAGGAGGAACGTCGGCGAGCGATTCAGCGGGGAGCAGCCTCGAGCGTGACTGAGGACACTCTTCTTTTCCCTCTCTCTGTATTTAAAAAACCAAATTAAGAATCACACCTCAGCTGTGCAACCGAAACTCTTCTAACCCCTCTGCTCGCCGAGACAAGGACTGCAGCGTGACGGAAGAGGCAGCGCTGACGCTGGCAAACTTCGGCCTGAGTCATTCCAGCAAATCCCCACAAATATTTACTGGGTAAATATCCCGTGATTCAGTGGGGCGTCGTGAAAAAGGCCACTGTTGCTTTTTTCTTTTCCTGCTGTGGCTAAAAAACTGAAAGCTCCACACTCTGCTGTTCATCCTGCAACGTTTTGTTCGTTGTTCACACGCAAAAAGTTCTCATTTTGGTGCAGAACAAGGGTCCTGGACGCCCCCTTTTCCCCACGCTCTTAACTTTAATTGTGTGCTTATCATTGTAACTATTAAGATATATATCTCCTAACGTAGAAGACCATGAGGATTGTGCGCCGTTTCTGTTTTGGTTCAGAGAAGAAGTTCAAATGCCAGATTTTGTCTTTTTCTAACTCTCCAAATTAAAGGGAATTGGAGTCTTTGCTGCAGGAGCTGATCTGTCTGCAGTCACAGACTGAAGTTAGTATGAAAATGCTGCAGCTAAACTTTGCTACATTGTCACCATTTTGTTGTTTGTGACTGAGTAGTTAAAGCCAGTAGATCTGTGCCCTTAACCTGTAAACTTTGCTGTGCAGGTCACGTTGGGCTCTGGTCCGTCACAAACCATCTTGAGCTTTCAGAGCCTTTAAAAACATCACCCCCACGTCTCTTGAAAGCTTTGAAAGCTCCCAGTGCTTCCTGCAGCTGTTGGACAAGTCCTGTCACTTTTACGTGACGGTTTTCTGCTGCCGCATCAAAAATCCTCTGCACTACAATCTCTTTCTTGTATTTCTGGCATTGGCCTTGTGCTGCATGTCTTGATGTTAGAATTTCCAAGTTCTAACCATCCTTGATAGACCACTTCTTGACATGATACTCTACCAGTTCTCACTGTCAGCTAACTGAACTTTCACATCCGCTGCACATTTTTGTTCATTCCCTGTCTCAAGGCCACTGTCAGTCAAAAAAGTTAAAGTTAAAATGTCCAGTCCGACCTTGACTCACACTGAAATACATTTCTTACAGCCTCATGTTGAATTCAGAATCTGTCTCCTGCTGCACAATAACAGACTCATTAGCTCCCGTCAGCGTATCAGCAAACAGCCACCGAGTCACGTCAAAACCAATTTCAGCATCATCATTATTCCTCTGTCCTCAGTTTCAGAGCAAACACAGCGACTCCTCTTTTCCTGCTTTGTGATTGTCGTTCCTATTTTCAATTTGCAAGGAAATAAAAAAAAGATTGCAGATAATAAACGCTCACATCGACCAGATGTCAGTTTACGTTCCTTCCTCTCGTTCATAAATCTGTGACATGTCAGCTGTGATTGGACAGAAAATAACAACCTAAGCAGACAAAAGTATGTGCTGTAATTTCATTATGCGGCTGTAATGTGAGTGAGATGTTTGGAGCCTTAATGCTGCCACGGTGAGAACAGCGACTGTTTTTTTTAATGCAGGGATCTGATGGAGGAAATCAATTCCTGCAGGCAAGAAGTCATCGCAGCAAGATTACTGCTATATAACAAGGGAATCATAATAATAAAGGCTACACAAGAGATGAAAAATGAAATCAGTTTTCTGTGAGATAGGTGAAAAATCTGCATTACATTACTTTTAAAACAGAAGTTTTCAAAAGCCGAACAGTGTAATAAATCTCTTAAAAAACAATCTATATATAAATAGAACCTATAATTTTATATTTAATTAAATGTGTTTTTGGCTCCACGTAAAAGCTTCATTTTCTATTTCAAGTTCATTATTTTTTTCCTATGAATCACACATTATCCTTATACAATTATCACAAAATGATTTCGTTTGAAGTGATTTCAACAGCGGACACATAGTTTATTGGTTCATTTGACAGGGACACTGCTGTCAATTTGCCACGAGCTTAACTTTTATCTATTGTCCCTGGACAGATATTACAGCTACATAGACGTTTCATGTGCAGTTAACCTGCATGTTTGTCCATATTCATCTTGCAATCAGCTGTCAGTTATCAGTGAGTTTAACTGGATCTTTTTGACAGAAATCATAGTAAACATGACCTTCGTCCTTCAGTTGAAATTTATATTAATACATAGAGTATATATAAATAAATAAAAGTGATTTACATAGCATTCATGAGCAAGGCCCAAACTCAAATCTGATACAATGGAAGAGTTTATTAAAGATGAAATGTCTGATAACTGCGGTTTGGAGAAGGCTTTGGGCAGACTCTGATGTTTCTCCATGCGCAGCAGACCCATCCTGGCCCTATGGAGATGCGGCATCTATAGGTGACAGACCAGAAGGTGTTTGAGGTGTGGTCCTGCTCCTGAACTTCAGAAATGAATGACCATTGATGAGACACTAAACATGACCTATAAGACATCAACACAGACTCTGTGGCAAAATAAAACCAAGCCCACATTAAAATTCATACAGCAGAGCACACAGTTGGACTGAGCAGAGCAAGGTTGGATCGAAGCTGACCAACCTGGGTGCTGATTAGCATTTCTTTCAACAAGTTCTAAATGAATCAAATGCGTCCAAATGTCGACAGTACTGCGTGTAGGCTGTGTTTTATTCTTGTGCAGCTTTAGCAGAATGATTTAAAGCTCTTTCTTTTTTGGAAGTTGGAATCACATCCTTCCAGTGTTGTGTTCACGGTTCAAAATTCAGACATCCCGTCATAGAAAACTTCATTTTACACAAAAGTGAACGAAGCCTCGTGTTCACCTTTCCACGTCCTTTAGCTGCAAACAGACACGATTCCCCGTTCACAGAAAAAGACGAGCGTGTCGAAGCAATGGTGCACATTCACACACTGCTCTGCCTCTCACTGTACCTCTTGCAGCTTTTGTTATGTATAACAGTTTGACCAGAAAAGGAGCCGAGCCGTGTATTTGATTTAATTTCATTTTCTCCATAAATGCACCAGCTGCCTCTTCAGATGTCATTTCTCATGAATGTAAAATTGTTAAGGTTGAATTTTAACAAGTTACAAGCCTGGGAATGATTCAAACAACACGTTCAAATAGCTCATTTGATCTGACCAAGAGCTAAAGGGCAACTCCACCTATTTTTTAACATTTTTAACTCTTATAGCTTTAGTTTAGGGTGGAAATGCACATTAATGCATATAAAGATATATTAAAAATTTTCTCTGCTTCTAGCTGAATAACTCTTCCAGATGACAACACCCGGAGGAGTTTTTCATCATTGGGACTTCAGATGATGTCATCTGGAGGAGCTCTAGAAGAGCGGGTTGACCATGGTTACAGCCACCATAGTAAAAGCAATGAGATGACATCTGAACTGAATGTTCCTCCAAGTGATGTGATCTGGAGGCATTTTTCAGGATTAGAGAGATATTTTATTATAGGGGATTTAATGGCATCCATTTTCATGTACTAGTGATTCCTGAACCAGAAGAAGCAAGTTTAATATCAGTGAAGGCACCTTTAATATGGCGGGTTTTGGGATATCTTGGGATTTTGACCATGATGCACATTTGAACATTGAAGTTTGAACTTCAATCATGCTCCTTTATTACTCACAGCACAGTTCGCTAACATTGCTGCATGACCAACCCTGGACGTTCCATCCACTTGGCAGCACTAGAGCCCTCTATTGGTCACAGTTAGCAACAACATGTAACACTCTCAACAGGTTTACTGTCATAAAAATAACTGCAAAAATACACATTCGCTTAAAATGGACAATTATTTAAAAAATTCGAAGTAAAATATTTAATTAGTCAAAATTATAAGGGCCACAGATTGAAGATGCTTAGAAGCTCCTGACTGTGTGTGAAGGCGCTTTACCTGTGAGATCAGCTGCTATTCGAAACAGGCCCAACCTGCTTCATTTGTCTTCAGATTTGATATTAACGCCTCACTTCCAGCTTATTCATACTTGGTTTATTCCATCGGCTGCAGTGCAGTCGATTGTTAAATGCTGTGATTAGCTGTAGCCCAGCAGCTCCGGCCTCTGTCTGTGGTGACTCTCAGCTAATAAAACACACGCTGTATTAACTTTGATGTCGCAGTTTGCAGCTCAAAGGGAACACAGCTCTTAACTCATTAAAAATGTCCAACCAATGAAAAGTTCTTAACATGCAGCTCCAGAACTAACTTGCAGCAGACACTCGGTCATTCTTCTTTTGGTTTTTTCGTGGCTGTTTAGCTGCAGCTCTTGAATCATGTTTGCGGTGGCCGCGCCGTTCACTCGCCTCCCTCCAGAATCCTCTCCTCAAACAGACAGATCAGCAGCGGGAAAGTTATCATCCACAGCAGATGGAGAATTAAAGAAGGCCAGTGATGAGCTGCAGCTAATGAGCAAACATAGACCCGCTGCCTCTGGCTCTGGTTACCATGGGATACCTGTTAGCAAGCGGCGTCTCTTACATCATCTACATGCAGACTGAATCCCAATTACTGCAGGAAGCTCCGGGGTCTCTCCTGCAGCAGCGAGCCTGACCCGAGCTGCTCTGAGGTGTCCAGACCACTGAAATAAAAAAGTTGACCTTTGACGCTTAGATAACACGCTGCAGCTGTTTCACCAAAGCTCTGACACGCTCTCGGGGTAAATCATCGTTCTGACAGTACGACAGCCAGATATTTTGCCTAGACACTTACTCACATACTGAGTACAGTCCATGAATATCAGGAGAGCAACCCGCTCTAATCTGACATAGAAGACACCAGGACACAAGAAAGTCTTCCTGAGCTCATAACAGTGACACCAGATGTGAGGGGTTACCAGCTGTGATATTGGGCCCGACAGGTTAGAGCTACGTGGTTTATTATAAAGATGTAGACCAATGACTTTTGTCTCACATCTGCAAGTCACGTCTCTTTACGCTCTGCTTACATTTGACAGAGGAGGTTAAATAAATCACGGATGGCGACACACAGCTGAAGTCTCCAGCCCTTTGTTTCCCCTCAAAGGTCAGCACTGTCAGGATGTCACGCTGTTGGCAGTGGTGGAGTCAGGCTGTCTGAGGGACAAGGGCAAAGAAAAATCCAACGGCCATCAGATATTAGCAGAGAACAATGGTTCCCAATTTGAAGCAGAAAACGGATAGTAAAACATTACGGAACACAGAATTTCTCCAGACCTCACCTGTGAAAACACAAATGTAAAAATGAGTCAATGTGTGGACACAGCAAGCTGCTCTATCAAAAGAATTTTGTTTCTCCTCCAAAAGAGAAGAACAAGCTGTAAGCAGCAGCAGCCCCAGTTTCTCTTCTCAGGTACAGTTTTCTCAGAGTTGGCCCGTCGCTGACTGTAGGTCACTTAATGTGAAGCGTCAACCTGAGACGATTAAAAAAGCAGCTAAAATGCTGTAGTGTGGACATTCACGTCTTCATTCCAGGTGATGGAGACGTCCGATCTGTGTGGAGCGATGAGGTGACTTTAATGTCAAATGAGCACATTAAATAAACATAAATGTCACATTTTCCGTTATGTTTCCATTGTGGCCGTCGTGTTGTTCGAGGCTTGACTGGAGCCCTTTTAATGATCGGGTTGTTGCACGCTCTTCTTCTGCAGTGATTCACTGACACCACACAGAAAACCACCAGTGCAGAGGTCAGTCGCTCACCCTCTCTATGGGTTCATGGCTTATAGCTTCCATCTTCTGACCTCTGACCTTTGTGTCAGATATGGCTGCACTCAGAAAGATGGAGGTTAAAGTATCCTCTGCATGTCAGATACGAAGCTCCTTGACCCTGGAAACAGGAAAGCAAAGTGCTGACTGCATGGCGCCCACACAGACACCGAGAGGAGGAGGAGGAGGAGGAGGAGGAGGAGGAGGAAGAAGGTGATAGCCCTCATCACATCTCAGATAGAGATGTTTATTAGTTTCCGTGTAGCCTCGAGGCTAACAGGAGGGGGAGGACGCAGCAGACAGAAAGCAGCAGTCGTGTTAGTGCAGGCTGTCAGATGTAATTATGAGCTTCATTAAAACTGCAGAGTCTCACAAACATCTGAACACTGTTAATGTTTTAAGAAGAACCTTCAATCTGTTTAATCTGGATTTATTTTTTTTTCTTTAAAGTGAATCATTTCAGATGGAGCTTTCTGGTGTGACATGAGGATCCGTTAGATCAGCTGTCTGTGTAGCATTCTAATAGTATATAGACACTTAGTTCACTCGGTCAGTGATTTTGTCAGTGTGGACACAAGCCCAGGGGGCCAAGAGGTCAGTGGGCCCAAGGGAGCCTCTTTATGAAGGATCATTTTCTAAATAATTGTATTGTCCACAATCATCATCAGCCTGGAGCCTGGATTGATCTCCGTTGTCTACGTCCATGAAAAACTATTAAAAACACAGCAGTCAGACACACCAATCCTTTGGATGACCCGTATCTTCATTTCAAAACCGATGACCATATTCTTTTTAACCAACGTTGCATCACATGCTTTCATTCAGCACTTGCGTGTAGTGAACTGCATGTGAGCAGCATTTAAGGTGGAATTATGGAGACTCAGAGGGTCCAAAAAGGTCTATACAGGTCAGGCTGCAGGCTGACAACTAACCAAACACGAGTAGAGAAGATTCAGTCTTGTGGTAATTGTGGACAATCGGGATCATTTTGAAAACGACAGTAATTATTCCTATTTAAAAAAAAAAAACTAAATGAACACAGAGAAACTGCAAACATATAGCAGTGGTTCAGAAATTGGATATGAATGAGATCTAGGACGACATATTCAAGTGGACCAGATCTGACTGATTTGGATGAAAGCTTGTTCGGACCATTTTAGCTGTAATGCAAAGTTCTGGGCTCATTTTCTCTTCCACAGGCCTAAAGTCACCAACACATTTAGTTAGAGAGCAGCTGCTTTGTCCGTTTGCAGGTGGACTGTTATAATTAATTGCATTGACTGATAATAGACCCTGTCAGTGTTTGGTCCATTCTAGCCCCACCGTGATCAAACAGCTTGGCATCGTCTAATTCTCCTCATTAATTTAAATTGATCAAGAACCGCATGAAGCTCGAACCTGTAGTTGTCCTGGAAATCATTGTATATTAGATGGTGTCATTATTACAGCAGCCCTGTCGTTTGTTTCCACACGGGACATTTTTATAAAATGGTACATTTGTGAGCATGTATTGCAAATTGTGCAAATCTAAATACAAATTAACAGAGCAACTATCTGCAGATGCAAACAGTTAATGGGTTCAACATCCTATTAGGGAGTTTACAGCTCCCAATGCTGGTGACTGAAGTAGCTGTGAAATCAAAGCCTCTGAAGGTTGTTGTCTTGCTGAAGTGCAGGTGCTCGTGTGCTTGGGGGAGAAAAAAACACTGTAGCTCGGCTGACGGACGGCATCGATGACTCCGAGCCGATAGAAACAAAAACGCCGTGTCTTCATTCATGTTTCACAGACTGTGCTGACAGCGAACACCGCTCGCCACATCAAAACCGCTCAGCTTCCGCCGCTGCGCTATGTTTCAGTCTGACAGCTGAGGCTTTTCACACCAGTCAAACAGCCACAGCAGCGGAATGACAGAAGAAATGAAAAACGAGCAGAAGGCCCGAGTGGCCTTTTACAGCAACCGTACAATAAAGAATTATACTCTAAGGGAACAATTTGTTTTTGGAAAAATCACATAACTTTTCCCCTCTTGCATGTCCCCTGAAGAATGTCCTGGAGACAAAATAACAATAATAATAATAATCTCTATGTGAAGAAAATCCTATTTATAAATAAATAAATAAAAATATATATTTATTTATTTATTTTGTTGTTGTTGTTTGTTTTTGTATTTTTAGAACTACATTTCCCATATTAATTTAGGTGATGTAACCAGGAAGTATAAATCTGATGCTGCCGTTTTTGTTGCTTTTGTTTGTTTAGATTTTGGCAAACTTGCATCAATTAAAGTATGAAAAATGAATAATTACCTGTTCTTGTTTGCAACGATGTACAAACCCACGTTCACACTGACGAGCATTTTTAAACGTGTAATTGTCAGGAGAGTTTAAAGTAGCTTCAGGGTTCTGTGATTGCTGAGTGGATTCATGAACCTTGATCGAGGGAGGAATGGAGATCATCCCCAGAAAGTGTAAGATGTGCTACTTTAATTTAGCATCTTTTTCGTGCATCTTAGTCGCTGGAGATGAGAGATATGAGACAGCCGGTCCTCTGCAGCCATGTCAGGTTCTGACGGCGGCGGCTCAGTTGAATCAGCTGTCAGCCTGATTTCTACTGTGAACAGTTTTGACAGACATCCGCACGTTCATACTGCGTTCAGCTCAGAGCAGTCGACCCACTGTGAGCAAATGTTCTTCACTGCTCAGAGCCTGTTTATGGCATGTGCATGTTGATTTTAGGTCTTTTCCGTCCATACATTAGCTTTACTGCTTCTTATGTAGAGGGTTGAGGGGTCGGTGAAGCAAATCCCAGCTGACACTTGGACGGGCCGTCTATCACAGAGCTGACACCAATTAACCAATTAACTTCACTGCATGTCTTTGAGACAAAACTGGACTGTGGGAAGTGGGTTTATTGGTATTCTGCTTGTAAAATCGTCATTCAATGAGCCAAGTTATGATTAGACGTCATTTGATGTAATTTTGGCCCCAAATGTTTTGTAAGTTATGTAAATAGATTAAATGAAACTAAGATTGTACCTAATGTACAGAAAAACTGAATAGACAATTAAAATATGTTTACAGCTCAAAAAACATCAAACCTGATTTATGATCCAGATAAAATTAATATCAAATCATTCATAATGAGGCAAGTTTTTCATAGTTCTTTTGTCAATAAACCTAAAGTTAACACAGATCTACAACCGTGAGTCAAAAAACAAATACAATTAGAAATCCTACATGTTGGTTCTATAATTTGTCTGTGTACTTTGAAAAAAGTATAGTTCATTCAGTTTATTTGCCTTTTGTCAGGTTTCTTAAGATTTTGCCTCCTAAATCGCCAATTGTTGTTGCTATGTGCAGATGTAAGAGTTTTAGGATGAGAGAGCAGGATGGAGATGCGAGGAATGACCCAAAAAAAAGGGGCTTGTTATTTAGCCCTCGTTCTTTTGAAGCAACATTTGCCTGCTAGGAACAGAAAACATATAAATGCAAAAATGAGTGAGTACTGATGACTAGTAAAGTCCGGCCTCTACAAAAAAACGTGTTAGTTGTTGTTGTTGATGATGTTTTTCCTGCTCTGACCCCATTGACCTCTACGACTCCATGGTGCAGCCCCTGTATCTTCGAACCGACCGATTGTAAAACGCTGTGATTTACGTGATTCGCTTCCTTGTGGCCCTCAGGTCAGCTGGCAGCGGGAACCTGTGAGATTGTCACCCTGGACCGGGACAGCAGCCAGCCGAGGAGAACCATCGCTCGACAGACGGCCCGCTGCGCCTGCAGGAAGGGGCAGATCGCCGGCACAACGCGAGCCAGACCGGCCTGCGTTGATGGTAAGACGCCGCTGACTGGCCAAAACATGATCTCAGCCGATTTGGCCGATTATAAGTTAGACTAGTTTTGGTAATTTAGGTAGTCGCAAACCCAGTGTGCAGAGTCTGACCTGAGACTCAGTTCACAACTTGAAGCTAAGTTGCATTTTATCTTCCGTTGAAATAGTCCCCGTCTCTGAAGTGTGAGGTTCACAAAGTCCCGGCCCGGCCTGGAACAGCCCACAGTTGCATTCCATTACATCAGTGGTAGTTTCTATCTTTTGGCCATCTGGAGATGATGACAACAGCTGGAGGGACTCTGTGCTCTGCAGGGATTTACTGGCTCTCCTGCTGATTCTCACGCTGCTGGCAGTTGTTTAGCAAAGTTACGGAACCTCTCTCATCTGCTGCGGCTCCTTTTGAAACCTTTAGTTGAAAGAACTTTTTCTTCACATAAGCCTCGATGTCCCACAGTCACGAGTATCTATTCATAATTATCACATCAGGCAAGATGTCAACACAAAAGTATTTCCACCTAATCAGCAGAAAAGTAAGAAGGAAACAAGTTGGAGCACCTGCAAATGCAGCGTGTAAATGCAGCTTCAGCGTTGGTGCTGTAAAGCTCCAACTTCAAGCACAATTACCGTTTAACGTTAGCATTAGCTTGCTGCAGTAAATACTGACTCACCCCATGTGGTTTATTCTATGGATTCTCTAAGTTGTTTCTTTTAGCTGCAGATTTTTAGCTCTTGTCTGTTTTCTCGAGTCTTTTTGCTCAGATTTCCTAAAATGTTGCTGCTCAAATGGTAAGCTAACATTAGCGCTGCTCGCTTGTTGGCAGCAAAAGTCTTTTTGGTGGAGCATTAGAAGCTAATGGTCTAATCACATCAGTGATCACTTGATTCACAGTGGTGTTAAACAGTATTTGTTTTTATCAGACTCAATAAAGACAACGTGAGCTATTTAAAGTTTTTATTTCCAAGGCCTTTCACGATTTCATGGCTTTTGTTAGATTGTTGACGCAATTAGACCATAAATCTTTTGCAAAAAACCGTGAGGTCAGACGACAGTGGCAACATTTACTTTTGAACAAGGCAGGTGCCCCTTTGTTCATGGGGTCTTATTATTTGGTTTTTATTTTTTTTCTAAGTCACTTTGTCGCCTTTCACACCTTCCAACAACTAAAATGTCAGACGCTGTATGATTTTAGTTAAGGAACTCGTCACTCGCCTGTTGGAAACTATCATTTTACTTATTTACTTATTTTGCTGTTTGCTATATTTCCATATTTGTGGGAAAAATCTGTCGTCAGTTCGTCACCATTGACAACGTTGCCGCTTATATGAGCTGATCAGCTTGACGTTTGCGTCGCTGGAGCTCACAGTCAGAGATCAGGGCTGTTTGCACAACATTTTTAGCAGCGGCCCGATGTGAGAACGATGCTTTTCTCTGAGCTCAGAGACTTTTATTTTAGCAGCTTTCTGCTTTTTCCTCCCCGAGTTTCTCCGGAAAAAAAACTACATTATACCTGGTGTGACCTTTTCAGTGCACAGAATGACCAGGAGCAGGTTGTTAGACCAGAGATGTCAGAAACTAAACACTTGAGCTGATTGAATCAGGAGTAAAATTACATTTCCTTCCTTAAGTCTTGACGTCCGAGAAAGGAAAAGTACTTGAAGTAACGTAAGGCTGTCGATCGATCATTTATTTACTGAAGCCAGAGGTCCACAAAAATGTGGACACCCAAGCATTCAAGGCTTATTCCAGAGAATATGTGACATTTTGGCAAATTTAGTGTAACATACACTAAAGAACACTAATGCAAATATTTGATGTGAATGAAAATGCACTGTAAAGGTTGTGTCTTCAATTATAAAGCCTTCATCTGCGTCTCTCTGTGACCTTTACAGAGCTGCGTGTTGGTATTTATGTCAGTTTGTGTTTTCTGTTGCAAAAAACTGCTTGTTCAGACACAAAAAGAACCTAATTCACCCTAAGAGACATTTTGGGGGGGGGGGGGGTGTCAAATTTCCTACACCTGATTCACAGGGCCAATACGAGGCGGTAGTACAGGTACTGTGACGATTTACTTTTATGATACGACCCTTTGCAAATATCAATTAAAATTTTGATAAAAACTGCAGAAGTTTAAACCAGGAAATATGTTTAAAATGTCAAAATGAAAAATACTTCTGCTGCAAAGTGTTATTATTGTACTAAATATTCAAGGCTAAAAATAAACATTTGATTCATTTATTGATTATTTTCTTCTTCAATACCAAATGCGTAAATCCCAGTTCAGCAGATTTAAAAGTTCTAAGGAGATATAAATTCAGCTCTACAATTAGTAAAGCATTAACATGTGAGTGTTACTTTAAAATTGGTGGAGCTGGAGCTGCTAAACTAGAGTCCATGAAGCTTTGAACAAAACCCGAGGCTCAGCAGCAGCTGCATCAGGATCTCACTGACCTTTCCACTTTGCAGTGAAAGCTGCATGTTGGTATTTATGTCAGCTTGTGTCTGAGGCGGCCGCTCACTTTGCTTTGTGTTGTTCTGCTGCTAAGATCCACGAGCAGAGCTCCATCCGCTGAGCTCAGAGGAAGAATTAGTCTGCAGTCACGTCTTGTTTGTCCTCTCACATCTACAAAACTGTTATGTCGAGCTCCCACTTTGGAATTTAGAATCCCAGGATCGCATCACATATTTCTTGTCAGTTTTCTCACAACAAAACTGAGCAAAACTGTTTCAGAACATAACCGGCTGCTGCTGTTCTGCTGAAATGTATCAGCGTGACGGCGTCGAATACAAAGGACTGCAAGGCTCCGACTCTCTGTGGTGAAACGCAAACACACGAGAGATGGGACCTTTTTGTTTCTCATCAGGTGAAGATGAACTGAAAAGGGCAGGGAGGTGGTGCGTTCAGGGACTCCAGAGGGATTCCTGGAGTTTGAGAGTTGCCAAAGGCTGCACTGACCTCAGGCCTGAGAGCACGAGAGGGGGAAAGTGAGAGCCACTAATAATCCTCCCCCCTGCTGTTGGCCTCGAATAACAGAGGTAATCTGGCTCATAATGAGGAGAACTTCATGTCAGAATTAATAATGATGCATCTCATAAACGAGACTGCTATGAAAGCCATGGCCGGTCCAGATTAAATTCGATTCGAAGTCAAACAGACCTCAGGAGAGAAGGCAAAGAAGTGAAGGATCTCTACATCGAAAATAGGAGCAAAACAAGAACAGCTGATTATAATAATTAGATAAAAAAGAAAAGATGAGTAAATTAAAAATGAAACAAAAGATAAGGAAATGGAGAAATCAAACAAGGTCTACACTGTTTTATAAGAATTTTCATCAAAAAACATCAATGTTACATCTACGGCCGTATATGAAAAACTTATCGAGCCCTGACCGTTTGCTCTTCCTGCCTCCAAAACAGCCTTAAAGGGGCCCGGATGCTGCTGCACCTGCCGTGAAAACTGAACTACAGACGCCAAGCAGCAGCAGCAACAGCAGCAGCTGGTGGTTCTCTCGATTTTTAGCTTTTTGATAAGCTTTGAAAAGCCAGATGAGCCGAGCTCAGTAACCTCCAAATGGTGGAGATGGATCCTGGACCATTTAGGGAAGAAAGTATTGATTTCTTCTGTGTCCTCTTCCTTTTAGGACTCGCTGCTGCTTCTTCGTCCTATCTTCGCTGTTCCCTTGCTCCTCCGGGGACAAAGCGGTGTCCCTCCTCGTGCATGCACGTCTTTGATGAATGAAGCGATTACAAAATGGCCTCCTCTCTTTGTGGATAAATGAACTGCACTGAGCGGCAGTGGCAGACAGATCCGCAGTGCAGTCTTTCATTAATCAGTGCAGTGATGCAGCGCTCGCAGGTGCTCAGGTGTTCACTGATACCTGAGATTAATCCACTGCATCTTCATTACACACTGTTTGGAAATATGAAAGTCTCTTTCTGTTTCTGACTAGTTTCTATATTTAACACCTGATAACACTGTGATTCATTTTCATCCACCCTAAGTCCTTATTGGTCAGACCTGCAGGTGAAACTCATAAACATGATACAAGAAAAGTGTAAAACTCACAAATATCAGGAAAACTGTAAAAGTATATTTAAAAATGCAATGGTGGTTTTAATCTTTCTTGCACCCGCGACTGTAGAACAATCATAGACAAAATGTACAGTAATCAAATGATTTGAATGTGAAAAACACACATATAAACATTCAAGATGGTACAAAAACTTCAAGCATGTGCTAACTGTAGTATTAAGCCGTTTGGCTACTTAAGAAAATAAGAATTTGCCTGCTTCCTTCTTTTCGCTTTTCAGTATTTAGCAAAAAACTGAGTAAATCACAAAGACACAAAGTGAAGGTAAAAAGTTAAAGTCATGGAGGAAAAAGACTAAACTAGAAAAAATATTAGGATTTGCAGGAGAGACTGAGAGACCGATTGTAAAATCCGGATTTATTATTCACCTTTAGTATAAAAGTGATTTGGTGACAGTCGTCACTGTTTCGTGTCATCAAATAAACAGCAATATTTATATTATTCTGAAATCATTCCTCCTGTTCGTAACTGTTTCAGCAGTATGAGTTAATCAGATTAAGTGTTTGTCTTCGATAATTAAGGTTTTTTTAGTTTGAAAATTTTCCCTGTTATCTTGCAATGGAAGAATACAGACAGAACACAGAGGCCTGTGGAGTTTGGCCTAAATCACTTACATTATTATAAAAAAATGTATAAATCACCTTATAATCTTTGTTATGCAATCAAATAAAACAAAAGCAAAACCTTGCTACTTGAAATTTCTGCACAAAAAAAACCTTTTTGACCAAAAATGGGATTTTTGTTTTTTTGTGTTTCCAAGTAGCAAACATTTGCTCTCAAATAGGTTTTATTTGATTGCAAAATAGAGACAAAACACAAATTTCCCTTCATACATCTCCTGCACAGGAGCCCTGAACAATTATTAGTATTTTCAGTAGTGAAGAACATGTCATCATAGGCCAGAACACATTTCCTAAAGAAAGTCCAACTCATCTGTACATCCAGTGGCCAGAAAGTAGCATATACTTTATAAAGTATTATAACTAATACTTAAAAATCCCAAACAGACTGACGTTGCCATCCATAAAAGAAATAAAAATCGTTTGTGTGATGTGCGGCAGTCTGGATATCTACGTTTAAGCTGATTGCAGGGAAACAGTGTCACTGTGAGGCGCTTGACAAAACGCTGAGACACTGCTGAGATAATGGAGGCGTTATGGCGGGAAGCGCGCTCGCTCGGCGGAGGCGTCCTGGGACGCTGGAGAAATACAGGGGAATGAACGGACGCGGTGGCCTCTGTCGGCTTCTGTCTTCGTCTTCAGAAGCTGTGATTACACATCGTCCTCCCAGAAACAAACAGGGTGCTGCTGTTTCCTGGCGCTCTGCTCTGTGAAACCTTTCACTGAGTCTCAGGGGGCTCAGTGCTGCAGCGCTCATCCACAGGTACAGAGCGGCAGGAAAAGCACCTCTTATCCTGACTTGTTAGTGTTTAGTGATATTACTCTTACATGGGTAGTTCTTAATGTAGTGTTACAGCCGGTGAGTGTGCTACCGTGTTAGCTTGTTACCCTGTATGTACGTTAGTGAGACTCGTTTGATTGGCAGTTTATTATTTTTAAGGGAAGAAAAAATATCAGGTTCATTTCTCTGGAGCTGGCAACACGCCCATGTCATAAAAATGGCTTCTAGGCCAGTTTGGGGTGAACTGCTTCCAGTCATCTTAGAATTAGTATTAGTAGTATTATTTCCAACGGGCGAGTGACGAGTTCCTTCACTAAAATCACACAGCGTCTGACAGCGTCAGTCGTTGGAAGGTGGATTTTGACGACTCTAATCTTCGCGTTTTAAAGGTTTCACCTGTTTTGCTGAGACAATCTTTCCTCTATTCAACAGAGAGATTATAATTCATCTGTCGTTAGAGAAGAAAAGAAAATTGACCTGATGTGTTAATATAAGTCGTAAACTGAACCTACATTCCAAACTACAAAGATTTGAGGGAAATGATGGGGTATCTGCAGTATTCCCACATCAGGGAGGATTCCTCTCACTCCATCTTGATAATGGTGTGAGGCGATGCAGGAATTTAATTATCATGTCTGTACGGAGCTGCTGTTGTTCAATAGCAAATTGGTTTGATAATTTGGGGCCAACATGCTCACATACGACAGATTAGCTGCTTCCGTATTACAGAGCCTGTAAAAGGTTTTCATTTCCTTCATGTTTCCCCAGGTTGAGCTCAGACTCTAACTTACTGCCGGGATCGAGAGTGAGGCTAAAAACGATGGGAATGATTGGTTCGGCAAAGTGCCGCCTGAAGAGCGGCAGGTCCCTGAGAAGGAAGACATCCTTTTCAAATTAGGTCAGAAAGACAGAGAACAGAGGATCAGCTCAAGACAGGACAGACAGCATGTGTCGGGGTGTTTGGGGTAAAATCGTTGACACTACTGTTGTGTGTGTGTTGGTGTGTGGAATGAATGAATTATTTTTCGTGTCATACCATGAAAATCCTTATGTGACGCACAGAAGAAACAGCGTCCAGCACATCAACCAACACATGTATTAACAGAGTACGTAATAATCAAATTATCCATACAAGGGACTTTATAGTCCAAACACAACTTAGAGACAACGGTGTCTCCCTGTCGGTGCACAAGCTGTCCTCCTGCGGTGTCTCTTCACGGCAGCGTGTGGAAAACAGGGTCCCAGTCGCCTCAGGCAGCAGGTGCGGTGTGAAGGCACATGCTAAATACCCATCATCCTTCAGGAGTGGAGGGGGCTTCGGGAGAGAACCCCGAAGAAAAGAACAGGGAGGAAGACGCTAAGGCGGTTTAGTGTTCGCACAACTCATCCTTCCTGAAACCCCTACAGTCAAACTAGCGCTACACATCCCGTCGGCCCGGCTGAGCGGGGAACCCTGACACATCGGGGATCTCCATACCCTGTTTCCGTGCGTTCACCCCCGGACAGACACGACAGCAAAACAACAACCTGTCGAGCAAGAATTATCCTGCTGAGCCACAGCAGGCATTTCCAAGTACTACACTGCACCGCGGACACATCACCCCATCGTCATTAATAATGAAAGGCCACACATAGTGATGTCACATCACTTCGTGTTACATCATACAAATGTCATGTCACACGACGTTGCATTAGTCAGCGGTTTGTTACATTACTTCACGTTTAATTTGGACTTGAGCTACATTTAGTCATTTGGTGCTTTTACTAAGAAAAACACACACAAACACACACCAGGAGCCGCTTTGGGGTTCAGTGTGTCACCCAGGGAGGCAGGAGACAGGAGGAGGGATCGAACGCTGCAGCCAGTGGGCGACCCACTCTACCTCCAATGTCACGCTACCTGGTGTTTGGCAGTGCTGCGTTTGCTGTGTTACATTACGTGACTTCGCTTTGTGTTAAATCAGTTTGCACTATGTTGCGTTGTGTCTAAATGATGGGAAATGGTGTTCGGGCACAGGATCGACACGGTGGTTCGAACGGCACGAAAACGACTCGCAGCCACCAGGTCTCACAATGTGTCGGCCTTTCACTCTACTTCTCCTTCGCCACACTCCATAACTCAACACGCTCCTCCTCCTCCCCCTCCGGTCTCTCTGCGGGCCAATCACGGAGCCACAATATGCAAATGTAGTTGTGAGATTGTCCTATTTCTTTATAAATAGCTGAGTGTGTGATGAAGAGGAGGTGTGTGTACAGTAAACAGAAATAGTTCTCTGATGCTGGATTGAGTTTAGTTTGGCTGCTCACTCTTTACATTTTTTGGAGGAATTTCAAGAGTGAAGACGTTATAATATTTTGACAAGGGCGTAAAATGGGGAATATGTTGACGCAAAGTTGTGCATTTATGTGTGATTAATGTGATTTCAGCAGGGATTTTTCAAAAAAAAAAGTTTAGATTAATTGAAAATAATATCAAAGATTTAAGAAAAGGTTATGATTAGGGCCAAATGGGAAAAGTAAAGTTCTATCTTTAGAGGAAACGTCACAATGTTATGAGGATTAAGCAAAAAAAAAGAAATGCTATACATCTGGTTTGTAAGTTGTATGTTTTATATGAAAAAGTGATATTTTAAAAGTCATGACAAAAGCTTTTCTGAAAAAAAAACAGTATGAATAGAACAACTCACTATATTACAGTGTTTATTGTAATTAAATGTTATGACTTTGTTATTAAAAATTGTTTTTTTTCAAACAGCGGACGATTGATTAGACGGTGTGATATCATTTTCTCAGGTTTGTTCACTGTTGATATTTATTATGATGCTCTGTTTGCAGGTGTAAATATAAAATATAAATATTATAGAGGCAATAAGTCGTATCTGATGGTCACAGGGTGGATGAAAAACCGTGACAGTGGAAAGATCCGGACAGAATGTGAGCACTTTGTCTAATGACAGTGTGAAAAACACTTTGAGTCCATGAAGAAGTGCTGTGTAGTCAACAACCTGTTCTTGTCCCCGTTTCCCCTCAGTTCGTATCGTCAGGAGTCGAGAGTGGTGCGAGATGACTCCGTGTTTGGATGACGAAGGCTGTAACCTCCTGGCCAATCAGTCGGGCTGGACCTGCACGCAACCGGGAGGCCGAGTCAAGACCACGACGGTGAGAACTGAATGTGAGCCTAAACTGTGACTCTTTTGTGGTCGAGCCCTGAATGTTTCGTGTCAGTTCATTTTACTTTACTTATATTACTGCACTTTACAAGACATTTCATTCATTAGAATCATCTGACTTTTTTTCTTGTTTTTTCTGTGTATAATGTAGTTTTACACATTGGTGTCCATCAGTGGATTGGTTTGTTTGTTTTTCACTTATTTTATTCATTGTTAAAATTACAAAATAATACATTTTTTAATTGGTATTTATTTATGATTCTATTTTGTAGATTTTATTAATTAGTAATTTTATGTCAAGTGGTCTCCTAATTTATATTGAAAATAGCTTTACCTGAAATGAGTAATATCCCAAAAAAAAAAAAAAAAAAAAAACAGTGAGCAAAGTATTTGGATGTTTTACAGTAATGTTATTTTATGAGGTCCTATATGTAAATCTGTCAGTAACATGATTGTAGTTAAATTGTCTTGGCACAAGTTCAGAATCAGTTGTCAAAATGTATGTAATCCTGGCTCGGAACTTCCACACATCAACAAACGTTTGTTATTTCCTTATTATTTCCTTAATCCAACTCTTTATTATGTTGTAAAGTGTATTTCTCCATAAACTGCTTGCACATCAATCATCATAGTCAACATTCAGAGATGGTAGAAGTTACTACATTTCAATATGCGTTAACATAATTGGCTACTACCTAAGTACACAACCTAAGACTTACATAAAGTACATACACTCACAATGTGTTTACCCAGATTTGTTTGACAAACATGAAAAATATACAAATAAGAAAATGTACAGTAATTAATAATAAATACATTTTTATTTTATTATGAGTTGTTTATATTTTTGCCAAGAATCTACATCTGCAGTAAGTTGTCAACTAAACGTAGTGGAGTTAAACTAAATTCTACAACTAAATACATTTATACTCGAGTAAATGAAGTCAGTGTTACCTACTGTAACACCTCTGTTTACAATACAACATAGTTTGTTTGCATTGACAGGACCAAAAGAAAATACAAAAGCTAAATTAATAAAGTATTACAGACAAGAGAACACTATTAAATATAAAAATGTAAACATCAAAGAATCGGGAGAACGGGGCACAGAAATATGTGAATATAGGTGCAGACGTTACAAACGGTGGAGATTAACAGTGTAGGAAGTTACACAGATATGATATTTGCTCGGGAATAAAGTGCTGAGGTGTTTAAGCTGCCGTGTGTGTGTGTGTGTGTGTGTCACAGCTCTGAGGAAGAAACTCTGAAGTAAAAAAAATCAATGACACTCAAAAAAAGCTGAGAAATTCAGTAACAAACAATAAGATAGAATATTGAATGGATGATTATTAGAAGAATATTAAAAGTTGGAAATATTCCTTATAGTTTGTATAACTTTTTTCTCTCCTTCCTCTGTGTGTGTAGAATCAGTGCGTTACCAAATTTTAACATCGGCTTCTAATAATAACATACTAACATCTTCTAACGAGGACGCTGTTGGCCCTTGTTAAAATTATAGCTTGTGTGTGTGTGTTGATCAAATAATTGCTACCCACAAGCTCCGTCCCCTCCTCCGTCTGTCACTCTTCACAGCGGCTGATAAACGGCAGTCCTCTTCATGCAGCACATACTATATCGGTAGAAGGATGCTGAGGTTGGAGCTGCCAGGCAGGAGGTCTAGAGGAAGAGCAAAGAGGAAGTTAGTTGGTGTGAGAGAAGAGGATGCAGAGGACAGGGTTAGATGGAGGTGGATGGGTCGCTGTGGAGACCCCTGAAAGGGAACAGGCCAAAAGAAAAGAAGAAGACAAAAATGCAGCAGATACTACTCCTGAACTCCAAACAAAAAAGTATTTCGGTTTGCATGTTCTCCCCCATACTTGTGTGGGTTTCCTCCGGTTTGCTCCCACAGTCCAAAGTCAGGCATGTTAGGTTAATTGGTGACTCTAAATTGCCCGTAGGTGTGAATGTGAGTGTGAAAGGTTGTGTGTATTGGCCCTGACACAGACTGGAGACCTGTCCAGGGTGGACCCCACCTCTAACCCACTGACAGCTGGAATAGCCCAGAATTTGTTGTTTGTCCAACAAAACAATGTGCAGTAACGTCATCACGGACTCTGTGATGAACATTTTCCATACAAAGCATTAGACTGTGTAATAAAAATATACATTTTTTTGTTTTCCCATCGATATTTTTATGCTAAACCTTAATTGGGTTCTTTTTGTGGCCAAATGTAACAAAGCTCTCGCTCCACATTTTTTATTGTAACTATAACAACGAAACATTGTAAACACCTCCTGTGTCTGCTGGTAGGTAGAGTTGGGGTCCACTGCAGAAAATGCTCACATGGAATAAGGTGATTATAAACCACCGAAGGTCGTTAAAACGGGGAACTTCTTTAACCCCCCACCCATTACAGAAAGTAGGTTACATCCCAGGAATGAGATTAATGCTGACTGGATGGCAGCAGCAAGAGCTTCCACTGGGTTTGTGAAAGATGAGGGGCAGCGTCACACGGCCTTCAGGTTTGGGACCAGGGACGTTTGTCAAATGGCTGCTGACTTTCACTGTCAGGACTGTTAATAACAGCCTGAGAGGTTTTCCTCCTTTGGGAGCTTGTTGTTTTAAAGATGTACAGCAGAGTGATAAAGCTCGGAGTCTCAGACTACTGAGGACACTTCTCAGGACATCTGCAATCACACCAAACCTTTGTCTCTTTCTTTCGTTGCGTTAGATTAAGATAACTTTACATGCTAATATCCATATGTTACATTGGAGCAAAGGGAGCAATTGAAGGGTCTGAGAATCTAATGTGTATTTTCACATTAGATAACTATGAAATGATGGAATCCAAGCTGAGGATGCAGGGAACTGAGGATCAGACACACAACATTTCAACGTCTTTCAGATGAAAGTGTGCGCGTCGCTGCATGTGCCGCCTCCGGCTCGGCACCGAATAGACACAGACGGGAAAATCGAATTTTTTTTACAAGGAGCTTCACACAAACAAGCTCCTCCAGCTAATGAGGGACAGCGGATCTGATTGCGTCGCTGTAAAGCAAATGAGATTACAGAGAGACGCAGCAGCAGAGTGGGCGGCCCGGCAAAAAACCTGATTGTGTTTACATGAGGAGAGTGGTGGGCGTTCATTAAAACTCAGAAAGCAGGATCAGAGCAACGAATGATGTTCAATTAGCCTCGAGGAGGTTTACAGGCTTACAGGCACACAGAGAGCGTGGAGAGGATTTAATTGGTGATATATCAGAGTGCTGCTTTACACAGTCATAAACCTTTCGTCCTGTGGGAATCTGTCCCAGGTTCGTACCAGTTTGTTCCTTCTAGGAAACATTCAGGACCTTTTTTTAGTAAATCTGTAACACAAAGTATTACATAATAAGACCAAAAACATTCCAGTGATGAACACCTCCGCATAAGAAGCCATATGTAATATTCTGCACCACTGAGGTCAGAGGTCACAATTAGAAGCATGGATTCAGGTGGATTTGGATCCAATGGTTCCAAAAGCCACTTCATCCCACATGCAGAGTTTGCTAAATGAGGAACCAAAGAGTCTTGTCCGTTAAAGAAAGCAGTGCCCTTGTAACACATACAACTACTGTTCTTATCATTAACTGCATTGTTCATGTCTGCTGCACAAAGCAGAAGACCTGGCACCACATGTGCAGGTTAGAGTCCTGCTGATAGTGGCTCTGCGTTAGCTGCCGGGTACAAACATGCTGCTGCTTGACTGTAATTGGTGGCTTTCCATCGCTTTCCAGGCTTTTGGCTCAGATTACTATCTGTTCTTATCAGTTTAACGTCTGACGTGTCCTCTACAAGGGGACAAGTTATGACGGCCAGGGTGGTTCAGTGGACAGAACATCAGGCTGGGAGGCAGAAGTCTGTTGTTTAAATCGCAGCCCATGAACCGAGCGTGTCCGTAAATGCCAGCTCCCAGCTGTCGTCATCAAAAAGTCTATAAAAATAGAAATAATATTAACTAAATATATCAGTGAAAAATGTGCATCCTCTTAATTAAAATAAATTAATTTATTTCTGGTGAAGGACTATTTGTACCAGCTGAATGTGCATATGAAAAATAAGACGATGCAAACATTCGCGTCCATGCAAACTGAACCTCTGTGAGTCCTGTGCGTTTGGACGTAAACCACAACTCAGAATGTACTTTTTTGTCCTTCACTGTCAAGAATCCTGTTCCAAGCTTATCAGCCATTGCCTCAAACTATTCTACATTATAAAGAAAGCCTCATTTCATTTGTTCCCTCCCACCTGTAGTTGATGAACGTGGTTAGAAACGAGGGCCAATTCCCACCATCACATCTTTGCCACCTCACATTCTTCATGTTTTCGAACTTGTGCTGTGAGTCTCTTACCGACTTCGATAATCAGATAATGACAAGGTGACGGTGGACTTTTAGCTTTGGCTGGAAGTTGTCGAGTTTTATTCCAGACGTTAGTGTTTTTAGACCGTTTCTGCAGCGTCTCAACCAGACTAGTGTCTTTCCCTAACGCTAACCATCTTCATCTTCTGATGAATTTAACACTTTCCTGCCAAGATGGTTGGCAACCAGATCCTCCTGGATGTAGTTACTGTACCTTCATATACCCGTCTGCCTAACAAGAACAAGAACTTTCTTTACAAATAACTGTGATAAATTATTAAATGGATTATTTTGCAGTTAGTTTGGACCCAAGACATATATATACTGTGTAAATCCAATGGGTGCCAAACACGGGTGAGCAGCCTCCAACACGGGTTAACTTTGTAATCTTAAGTACAACAAGTGTTGCCCAGTGTTTCCCCAATTTTGAATTTTGTGTTTTGTCCTAAAATCCTCCCATGTGCTGTGTCTTTGTTTACCGGGTGCTGTTTTTATTCTGGCGATGTCACACTCCTCATTTCGCTCGTCGCAGTGCTTCACGAGCCTCCGGGTTCGAGCCCGTACGTCGACTCCAGGCGGACGAGCTCTCACAGCAAAACACAGATACAAACATGTTGGTGTGAAGTTTGTCAAAGAGAAGAGAGAGATGGCTAAACCTCAGCTGTGGCTTTCACAGCCCCACTGTACTTTCTCAGGAGGGTTTTAAACGTCCATGGGCTCGGGGAATATTAAAAATTGCTGCTTAGCTCTCCTGAATATTTGAGGAAGCTCCAGCTTTGCAGTATTAATGAGATGCTTTCTGGCTTGTTTTTCCTTTGGAAGTGAAATAAATAGAAACGGGGCTCATTCTTTCTCTTTACCAGCCGCAATTGATCATAAAGCAATTACCTCGGAAACAGGGCCGCCTGCTTTCCACTCTCCTCCCAGCTGCAGTGTTGTTCTTACACACACACATCCGCTATCTCAAGGCTGTATTTGCTTTTGTAGAGCAGTGATTTAATCTAAACTGATGTGTGTTTTTGTAATATTTTGTCTCAATGAAGGGATTCCCGCTCTAAAACACAGTCTTCTCTCCTCAGCATCCGGTTCCTGTCTCGTCCTCCTACTTGTAATTTGCTGGTTTGTGGGTTTTGAAGTAACTGTAGTTAAGCTTGTGTTAATGAGCTTCAGAGCACGATGTGCTTTTATTAACACAGGCCGATTAGTTGGTTGCATTTTGATCAAAATTAAACTCTTGTTACACTTTGTGTTTATACCTTCAGCTACAACAACACAGTGGAAAGAGTGAATTTGTTTTCAGACAAACTTGTATATTTTATTAAAATTTCCACCTGGTTGGTTCTAATCAATCACTGAGCCACAATGGAAAGAAACTATTTTGGCTAATACTGTGATTAAAAGCAGCTTTGAGTCATTTGTACTTCTAACACACCACTGAATATAGTTATCATTATGCTACTATGACTTTCTTTTTTCACACTCCTTGATCTTTTTGTGACTTGATTAAAAAAAAACAAACATTCTCTTTTCACTTGTTTTGCCACTTCACCACAAAGAGCCGCAAACCTTTTCACTCTACTGTGGAGACTGATTGCAAACTCAAATCGGGTGTTTGGTCACAACAGATCGTTTCCTGGGTTCGTCAAACATATAGCACCAAATAGCACCGCACATTTAGAAAATTATTTAAAATGCTTTTGACTCAAATTTAGCCACGTTATCCACCATTTTTAAAATCGGAATATAAAATAAATTAAAAAAAGTTGGGGAGAGGTAAAAACCCATCTTTTGCAGGAAAAAAGTGCCCGTTTGCAACTGCGCCAAAATTCTGTTGTGACAAAATGCATAAACCACCTTAAATGTAAAAAAATATTACAATTTTATCTATTTGTGGTAAAATGAGAGGGATTTATTTCAGCTTCAGTGCTGAAAAATTTAACAGCAGATACCAACCACCTTGTCATTCTGGTAAAAGGTGGCACCTGTGGGGGGTGGCCAATCAGATTTTGTCCACACCTCTGGCCCCACCCCTGTCAGCAGAGTTAGTGAAGGTGGGTGGAAGCAAGTGGGAGCAAAAACAGAAAAGAGAGGCTGCAGCCAAAAAGCACCACAAACATGAATCAACAGTAAACCTGGGGCAACAATGTGGCACATTATTATTAATTAAGATAAGAAGCTATCGATCAGCAGGGGTAAATTCACAGATGATTCCGCACTAAGTAATTCAAATTAACCCAACCTCCATGATCCAATCTATCAAGTGAATTTACATGCACTGCAGAGTCATAGTCATTTTTTTCAATGAATTTGCTTGATTTTTTTCCCTTTGTTTTCTAATTTTAGGATTTGAAAAGATGACATTGGTCAGTTGCTTGATTGATGTGACAAATAATTACCAGGCAACACCAGCGGCGCCTCCCTCCCAACTCATTTCACCTGCCAGAGGATTTTCTTTTTTTTTTTTAATGAGGCACTTGGTATAAATACTCGAGGGACTGGCTCAGAACTGTTGAGGCTGATCAGCTTGATCTGATAGAAGGTTTAAGCGTTCAGTGAAATGAGAAGCATCCACCTGTGTTTGTCCCAGATTCATGTGTTTTAGCGCTTAATGAATCTGGATATTTTGCCAGCTGGAAAGCAGATTCAAAATGCAGCTACTTCAGCCCGAACGCTTACGGGGAGATTTCACTCTGAGACTGAACTGAGGTACTGAACAGAAAACAAGGTGAAAAGAAGCAGCAGCTGTCATCTTTACTCTGAGGGGGAAAAAAAAAAAAAACTTATAGGATATTTACTCTCTGAATTTGCATCAACCACCGTTCACAGTCCAAGATAATCGTCGTCCTCTCCAAGGAGAATTGGATTTCTGTCTGACTGAGACTGTGATTTGCTCCTCTGTCTTTTCCTCCCGGTGTGAACGAAACTAAATGCAAAGCACCTCCGCTGGTTTCAACCACACCCAAAGCTGCAGAAACATACAAACAGGTGAAGTTCGAGGACGCTTATTGACAAGAACGAAAACCACTGGGCCCCAAACGTGTCCTCTGTGACGCCTGATTTTACCTTTTGCAATCTGAAAGGCTCATGTACAAATGTGGAGTTTTTATTTATTCTGTACTTTCAACATCCTTAAATTCCACCTGTAAACACCTGTGGCTCCATTGTTTTAGGCTCATGTTCTGACTCTGAGGGCTTTGGTTAGAAAAACCCTGCAGAAGTGCTGTTAGGTCCATATATGTTTGAGCGCTGGCCCAGTTTTCATCATCTAGCTCCGCACGCCACCACCGTGGGTTTGACAGGAAAAGTGTAGACTGTCAGCTTTAATTTCAGGCTTTGGTTGAACATACATATTGAATGAAGAATGTAAAACTGTGAACGCCCGATTTTCAGGTCTCAAAGTATCTGGACACTCTGGATAGTTTTTGTTGATGTGAAAATGTTCTGAAAAAGTAGCAAGATGCAATCCGGGTGTTTCAAAGAACAGCAAAGAAATAATCACTTAAAAAAAAAATTACCACTAATTTGTGATCTGGCCAACTTGATTAAGGCTCTTTCCTGTCTCATTGTAGCAATGACCTCTGACACGCATCCAAGAAATTTTTTTTTTTTGTAGTATTTGGAAATACTTGAAGTTTAGTAACCTGCTCAGAGTTGGTGCTACTGGGAAGAGAAGGTTGGGCGAATTCTTAGAGCAAGTTTTGTGCTGGTTTTTACACTTGTGCAGCAAATCTGCAATCTTGCTCAAACGAAAGCTTTGGGAGAGAAACATTTTGGATTGTGGGGAGTTTTGTCCTCCAAACCATCCTGACACTTGATGAGACCAGTTTTGTTTTTTTTGTTGTTGTTGTTCGCTTTGCTTTCAGTGTTGAGCAGCTGCCTTACAAGTGTACGTTGTTACCTCCTTCTCCTAAAAGGAATTTTCGTGTGTGCTGTGACTGCAGGAGTTAAGCAGCCGATTTGAAATGTTCCAAACGCGCCTTTGCTTCCATGTTTAATCAGCTGTGAGCAGAGCGTTTAGGGACGGTCTGAATGTTGATGCTGTTTCAGAGTGATGTATGGGTCTCGCTGTAATCCAACTCGTCCTTGTCTGACTCCTCCGGCTCTTTTTAGGATTCCAGCTGCAGTCAAAGCGGAGGGACATGAATAATTCAGAGGTGAGTGGCTTAGTGGTGCTGCCACTGCTGCTGCTTCCTCACGTGAGTCCTCACCTGGAAGCAATTACAGAGAGCTCTGCCTCCACAGGGGGGACAGAAAAGAAGTGTCCCCACTCGTCCCCAGAGCTTCGTGGTTTTTAATCGGAGTCTCAGGGTCTTCAGGAGGACACGTCCGCACCCTACGAGATGCCGACTCTGCTTGTTGGGTGGAGTTGCTGAAAAAAGAAACTAATCAGATTTATTCATGATGTTCATGTGATGCACATTTAAATATAGTATGTGTGAAGTTAATCAGAAACTTTTAGTAAATCTGAATTATGTCATAAATGGTAAATGGTACAGTGCTTTTCTACCTATTGGTAGTCAGAGCGCTTTACGCTGCTTCTTATTCACCCACAATGGTGCGAATGGTGGACGACCGCTCTACCCCCTGCACCACAGTTGCCCACATTCCATTCTTAAATCAGAATCTTGGCAATAATATCTCATCAAAAGACCAAACGATCTGTCGAGAACCTATTTTCCTCTGGACCATAGAGCAGCGTTTTTTGATCAGTGAGCTGCACTAGGTTCCTTCATTTCTACATACGCAACACACTAAGGGCGGAAAATGTGGAATAATCACTAATAAAACTAGACCCCAGCAAATACGCCGTCTCCTTTTGACTCTGTAATGTTTGTGAAATGCTACTAACAGTGTACTTTGATGTTTGTGAGTTGTTTTTATATTCGGAAGGAAGTGGGCTTGGAGTTGAGAGCCACAGACAGGACAGAAGTCCTCAAGTGATGGAAAATGGACTAATACATTGTTCATTTGCACCCTATCAGCGCATAAGCACAGTTTTCAAAATCTAGTTTAAGTTTAGACTTCTTAGTTCAGTTTTAGACACAAAACCATCTGGATTACATGTAGGAGTTTTTTGATACACACTACACTTCTCTCTGTATATGTTAGCATCTATAGGAACACAGCTGAAGTTCATCTCTATGCAGATGACATCCAACTCTTTATATGAGTTGAAACTATCCTTCAAATCAGCTTATGGATTAACTAAATAACCTCATTAAAATTATGAGAATACAGCTAAAGCAGGGCAGACAGTGCAACTTCTATCGATTTGTCTGGTGTGCAAACTCACACTGCACATTTTTTTTGGTCTTGTCTTTTTGGTGTTCTCATGCATTTGTTACTTCTAGGTTGGACTACTGGAATTCCCTACTTTCAGGATGCCCCAGTAACTCCCTAAAGAGCCTGCAATTAATCCAAAATGCTGCAGCAAGAGTGCTGACTGGAACTAGCAAGAGAGATCATATTTCACCTTCACTAGCTTCTCTCCATTGGCTTCCCATTAAATCTAGAATAGAATTTAAAACCCTGCTTCTTACATATAAAGCTCTGAATGGTCAGGCTCCATCATATAAAGAAGACCTCATAGCACCATATCATCCCAGCAGACCACTTCGCTCTCAGAATGCAGGCCTACTTATGTTCCCAGAATTTCCAAAGGTAGAATGGGAGGTAGAGGCTTTAGTTATCAAGCTCCTCTCTTGTGGAACCAGCTCCCAGTTCAGATTCGGGAAGCAAACACCCTCTCTACTTTTAAGTCTAGGATTAAAACCTTCCTCTTTGATAATGCTTATAGATAAATCTGCTCAGTCAACCTGAACTAGCTCTTAATTGTGATCATATAGGTTTAGACTGTTGGGGGACCCCCCCCCCCCCCTAGTGCAATGAGCTTCTCTTCTCTCGCTATACCTTTGTCACCACTGTATGACATTAACTCTGTGTCTTTCTCCAGTAGTTGTCTGTCTCCCTCTCTCTGTCCCTTTCTGCAGGTGTCCCTGGCTTTGGAGCTGTGTGTTTTCCAGCGTCCAGCTACTGGTCCTACCACCCTTCCCGATGTTTTGTTGTTGCTCTTTTCTTCTCTCTCTCCACTTTCCCCCCACCCGGTCAAAGCAGATGGCCACCCAAACTCAACCAACTCATTAACTTTATGCAATTAATCTTTTTTTTTTTTTTTACATATTTTATTCCAGTTGCTATTTAGCTGATGCACAGTGAATTTATGTGCACTGTTACACGTATAACTGCAGCTTCTCAATACTCATTGCACATCTCATGATTTGTTCTCACATTTTTTCTTAAAAACCTGTGTATGGTGAGAATAACAATGAATGTTTTGAATGACTTTTGCTCTGTGCTGCTGAATGACAGCTGCCCTTGCTGGGTGTTGACACTAGATGTTGTAATTATAAGTTGGAAAAGGGTGGGAGCCCTATATTTTAATGCAACGTCTCCAGTGCCACCGTTGCTTAAAATGGAAATAAGAAAGTTGCATTCAGCACCGTTGATATGATAAGGTGCCTTTTAAAAACAAAAAACAAAAAAGGCAACAGAATTTATTGACTTCCACAGAGGATGGAGGTGACACCGAAACACAAGCCACAAACTATGACGGATACTGACAAAGTTACAATTCCAAAGAAGCTGAGTGCATTTATGGATGACCAACAACCAACCGTGTCTCACATTCTGTAGTTGCCACTAGATGCATTCTCGTCTAAAGCCGCTCATTTCTGCCTTCCAGGTTTCCTGACAGCACCAGGGACAACAGACTCCAAACGCCCATCGTCGCCAGGCGGAGCGTGCGCTTCTTGCCGCAGCTGCTGACGACCAATCATCAGCCGTTATCAGCACCACAGGTTGAGGCGTCAGCACTCCCTGCTTCATGAATCGGACAGAAACTGCGCTTCTTTCAAGGACAAAATGGACTCTGCTGTCTAGGAGGATTTAAAAGTCAGCATGGCGAGTTGCTGGATCAATTTCTTTTGTTTGGCACAGACCAAAGATGAACAGAGCCAGCGATGGGACACTTTTAGGGGGGGTAAAGACATTCAGAAGCCCCTACACCACCATATCCATGTAAAGAAATGAACACATTGTGATCTAAAAAGTGACTTAAGTGAGCGAAGTAACATTGTATACAAGCTAATGAGGTCAGATGAGGCTTTTGACGTTTCTATCTGGGAGAGTCCAGTCGTTTGTGTACTGAACATCCGTCTGGTGGAGCAGGGGGGAAATCGCAACAAGCATTTTTATGATAGAACCTTTGCACTTTCCAAAAACTAAGGACAACGTCAAACACTGTAGCCACTGGCCACGTTTACTGTTCATACAGTTACACACATACAAATTTAACGTGATCACTGCTAAATGGCCCCGAGACAATAAAATGTAAAACTTGAGTTAAATTTCTTTTTGGGCTAAATTGGTAATTTTGCAGTCTTTTTTTTTTTTTTTTTAAGGTAAATTCAAAAAATTTACGGCTTGTGCCTTCTGGGTTCCCCACAGAAGAACGTGTTGCGCACATTGATTTGAGTTTTTATGCCCTTGATGGCTGGGCAGGGCCACACCTGGGGGGCCGGGAATCAGTCTTCCTTAAGCTAATTACATCCTGTAATGTCGCTGAATATTCAACCAAACTTCTTATTCTTGGTTAGAAACGTTTCGCTACTTATATCCCAGCAGCTTCTTCAAATCTGAGTAAAGTAGGTCCATGTTCTTGTGTAGAGGCTGTTTGGTCTTTCTGATACAATCGTCGTATACATCCATCAATAGCTCCAAATTTTAATCTTTCACCTAAAACTCGCTAAATCAACAACATTTGCATCTGCGTAAGCTGTAATTTGTGTTGATTGATGATTATCTAATGCTAACTTGTTAACATGCTAAACTTTTCAACAACAATCTACCTGGTTTAGCATCAACATGTTAGAATTATCATTCCAGGCTTGTTAGCACATGAACGTTAGCATGTACCCAGCATCTCCCAGAGGACCGATGGCTGTTTCTCCCAGATGTGTCCTAAATGATTTCGATCTCTTCTCCACCAGACTACATTATGCATTTAATCAGATTGTAGAGATTTCCAGTGGCTCGTTCAGAAGGCAACGCAAGTTTTAATGAAACAACATTTCACACTAAAAGCCCTGGTGTTGTATCATTCTGAGAAGAAAGAATCATTAAATGTATTTTCAAAAGTCTGAAAAGTTCTATATTTAACAATTTCATATGTTGTAAAACCTAATTTAACATTTTCTCATCGTAAACTGGACTCCCTGGACAGCTGTACTGTTTCTCAGCAGGGGCACAGGAAAATTGAACTGAAACTTTCTTATATGTCACCATTTAAGCTTAAAGCATTTAGCGTTTGGAATTTTTTATTTTTTTTTTAGCTCCAACATCAAATAAGCTTTCATGCCAGAGACATCAATTTAAAACCACTGATAAACCCTTTCTATGAGAAGGGGGCATTGAATTTTCCATCAGTAGGTTATAAACACAAGATCCCAGAATGCAGCGTGTCTGTAAGTCATGGCCTTATTCATCTCAGACCCGCCACGTGTTTTCATGTGCGGCCATTATGAACCATTTCATCTGACCGTGTTCTCCTGATGACAGCAAACTTGAGTTTGTAATAGGAGATTTAAATATTGTGTAAACTCTAAAATGGGCTGAAGTATAAATTCTAAAAAATAAAAACGCGTCTAAAATCACTTCATGTCACGACACGTTGTGAAAATGTTCCATTAATTGATGCACAAAACGAGTGAAGGAATTTACACGAACTCTATACTTTACTATAAAACTACGTGGGGGATAATGAAGTTATGAACTAGATCATTAATCCCAAAATGATTTGACATCTGAACAATTTAAGTCCTAAACACAAATAAGCACATTAGTGTGTGTGTGTGTGTGTGTGTGTGAATATACAGACGATTTGTTGGTACATGTTGGTAAAAAGAAGATTAATGTCTTCACCTTGTTCTTCACTCTGACGTGTTGCCGACTGTCGTCTGAAGCTTCCAGACATTTTGCTGCTGAATTCACAGACTGAGTGGATCCATTTTCAGACTTCAAACGAACTAAAAATACTGAGCCGAATGTGGGCTGAGCTCTCTGAGGCTTCGCTGCTCTCACGTTATCCTCTTTTATGTATTAACTTCACATTCTGGCCTACTTCTCCTCCTCGGCACTATTAGCCCACTTCTTACACACAGAACAGGAAATCAGCAGACGTCTGCTCCTCCTCTTCATTGCCGCTTCATTCAAATCTGAATCTTTGGGAGCCAACAGGAAGTCGTCGCAGTAGCATTTACAGCAGGAGCAAAGTGATTCCTGTCTTTTGTGCTCAGTCTTTCCTGCCCCTGCAGATACTGTATCCGTCCAACTTGGATTATTCAGACCTCATAGTAACCTCATGATTCATTTTGGAAGTTTATATCCATTTAGTTGTATTTTTACCATTCTAGAGTCATTTCAGCCATATGAGTTCGACGTTATCAGTTATTATCAGCCCACAATTATCCTTCGGTAGGCAGCCTTCTACCTCTTGGTAGGTTCCACCTTTTAATAGCTTGTCCGTTGATTTAACTGTAATTCGACCATTCAGTTGGGTGCCGTCAGCCAATAATAATCATGATTCAGCAGGTGGCCTTCATACACCAATATGATTCAGAGTGTGACTAGCTGTGACTGTTGGTGAGAACGTCTGCTTAGGGAAGACGGTGGACATCAAGGTGGAGGACTCTGAAGTGGGAGACAGCATTTTTTTCCCCACTTGGTTTGTACTGATTGTAAAGTAGTTTAACCCATATCATGATCTTTCCACAATGTTTTTGGATTTAAAGCTAAAAAGGATTTGAGTAGCAACACTCAGGTCAACATAGCACATGGGAACAAGCTGCTGTTCAGGAGAAGGTTGACTCCTAACGTCTTTATCATAAACGCCCCATTAAATAATGCGACAATGATCAAGTCTGGCCAAGCTGAACATTTTTTTTTTTAGTTAGTTTTTGACATGCAAAAAAGAAAAAAAAGGAACGAGACATAAGAGTTGTGGATGGAAATCCACCTTTTCTTACTAGTCCACACTGTTTTGTCTCAGATTCTGTAGTTGCCACTCGCATTCTCATCACTGCCCATTAGGACGGCAGATAACAGTTGCTGCAGAGGCTGTGAAAAGCTCATGAAGTAAGTTTCATAAGGTGTCAGAATCTGAAAAACCTCTGAGCAAAATAAAATGAAACCAAAAGAAGCTTTTGAAGCTAAAAAGGTTGATAAGGAACAAGGTTTCTCTCTCTCTGTTGGAAATCCCTGCTGCATCTTTCCTCCTCTTTTCCACACAGTCATTTCTGTTGATCTCCACGTTCCTCGAGTCACTTTGCTGAGTTTGCTGAGACGGCTCCTTAAATGTCTCTGCTTCTGTCTTTCTGTCTCTCACACCTCCTCCTCCACAATTCAGATGTGTCGATAAAGGAGGCATTTTTCAGATGATAACAGATCAGTAAATTATAATTCGATAATTATGATGATAATAAAAATAATTCAGTAGCAATTCTGGAAAAACTTTTTTGTTTTATATCCACCAGTTCTTCCCAGTGTGGAGTTTAGCTTCAGTTGAAAACTGAACCTCTTTAGGTTTTAGACAAAAGATCTGAAGACATCACCATAGATTCTGGCCAGAGACCAAATCAGTTACAGATTTCTCAGTAATGAAAATAATCATTAGTTGCAGGAAGAGATGTGGTTAAAAGGCTTTTTAAAGGTTCCTATTCTGTCCTTACATTAATATACATAAACTCACTCAGGACACAGATGATATTTAACAGTAACAAAATGCTTTCCACTGTCTTCACGGCTGCAGGGAATTGAGCTGATGTCAGCGTGTCGTCAGGCTCCATTTAACATTACTAACTGCCCGAACACATTAGGACCACGTATTACACCTCTGCTCTGCTCACACTCACTGTGTGTGTGTGTGTGTGTTTAATGAAGAAAATACTTAATTGATGACCACAAGCTGCACTTGTGGCATGTATTTCCTGATAAAAATACATGTTTATTTATATAGCCCAGATTCTCAAATCCACTTCTGTTCCCAGACCCTTGGATCAGATCAGAAAAAAAGAAAAAGAGCAGCTAACATAAAAATACAGCAATCGTCTGCGCTGCTCCTTTGAATCTCTCATTGATGCCATAGGAACCCTGTGATGTTACTAATGGAAGCTCCACGATGCCGTGGGAACGACTTTATATACACCCACAAACTGCATTAGGGTTAAAGAAAACAACTTCAGGGTAACGTTACAAGATAAATGACATAAAAACAAAATACCAAAAACAGTGACACTTGCTGAAATAACCACGTGCGATAAGTCGAACTCGGAAAAGTCCTATGTCTTGTTGTTCCATCCGCTGCCCTGTCCACCTCCTTGTGAGACCTTTTCACTTTTTATTCTGTGTCATCGCTTTAAGCGTCAAATATTAAGGCATCGGGGTTTTCTGCTCTACTGAAAACTTCGAGCATCAGTCACCGACGCAAACGTGTACTCTGTCAAAGTGCAGCGTTTTGACGCCTCAGGAATGAGAATTGGCTGGTTTTCCTGCAATTTACTTATTATATTTCAAGACAAACCAGCATCCACTATAGCACTGGATGTTAGACAATAAAACTAAAAACTAAACTCAGCAAAGTTGAACTATTTTTTTTGTTGAGCACACATGAAGAAGCTACATGAGATTCTCTGAATCTTTACTTTCTATTTTCCTCTCTGCTGTTTGAAACTGTCCTCTTTGTCATGCTGTTAGTAGAGACATGTCCAGACTATGTCCAAAGCCCCAACTCACTCAAAAACGCTTGTCAAATGTGCCCAACAAAGAAAAAACTATTGAAAACAGTTTTATTAGTTTAGTTACAAATGACAAGTTGCATGTCGAATGAGGTTTACTACTGCTGGAAAATGAGGATTTCACTTTAGGTCTTGGCCATAGAAATTATGGCACACATGAAATTTTACAAACACACACACACACACACACACGCACACACACACACACTAGAGCTGTTTTCATCTGCAGCCTCACAATCGTAATGTAAACTGTGTGTGAGAAAGTGTTAAACCACAGTCAGCAGAGCACTATTAAACCCTGCCAGCCTCACTGACATGATGCCATTAAAATGTGCCCTGTGTGTGTATGTGTGTGTGTTCAGTCTCTCCTTCAGATCAACACATTTGATATTCCAGCAGTGTTTCTCAGTGTGGGAATCTGGAACAGTGTTTCTTTAGAAAAGGCTTAGAGACGCTCAGCCCATTCTGAGGACGACAAAACGAGGACTCTTATGCCGAAAATCTGATGAGATCGATGTTTGAGGAGCAGTGTGATGTTTGAAATTTTGGGCACAGTACATCTGACTATTTCACTTCTACTTATGTTAAAGCATCGACAAAAAAAGTTTCTGTGAGCGTATTTGAAACCGCTTCAGGAATCCGGTTCAGCAAATGGACTCAAAACCAAAGGCTGACAACACAGAAGTGAATTATAGGGATTTTTTTGATAAAGGCGGTGGTGATGTTTCTGCAGGTGAGAGTTTGAGGGACGTGGTCCAGAACTGATGTTGCACTACAGAGAGAGGTTAGTCTGGATTTACAGGTAAGTGATCAATTTGTTTTACGCTGTTACTCGCTGCCAGGAAAGTGATGTGTCAGTACGTGCACTGGTGGGAGGCCAAATGCAAAATTCAGCTGAGCCGAACAGGACGATTTCCAGGTTCAACATCCAAAGCCGATGTCCAAACAATTCATTCCTGGGTCCAGGGTCCTGAGAGCCACCGGGTGGGGTCCAGAAATGAGGGGTCAGGCAGGAGATAGGGACGAAACACTGAGGAGACAACTTGAGCAGAACAGAGACAGATTAGTATGCATACGAGGTCCGATCCACAGAGCCAGGTCCAGTAGGCACAGAGTCAGATCCAATAGTCCTATGAAAAACGAAGCCAAGTCCACAATCCAAACATCAGAGCCATCAGTTAATCCTCAGTCAAGTCCTGCGCCAGGTCAAAGAGAAACACAATCCAAAATCCAGCTCAGTCCAGAAGACAGACTTACAGAGCCAGGGGGCAAAACAGGTTTTCAGGTCCAGGGACAGATCCGGGTTGCGGCAGGCAGGCTGAGATGGCTCGAAGATCAGCAGACAATCTGGTGAGGGGAGCAGGCCACAGACCTGCTTATAGAGCGGTGTACACAGGTGTTAATGACATAGCAGGCAGGGAGAGAGCAGAGACAGGAAGTTGTCCAAATGTGGCACGAAACCAGGAGCTCAGGCCAGACACCATGACACAAACACCAAAGCAAAAGATCATCAGAAACGCACCCAAAAGCATGTCATTCATAGTAACTTTGTATCTTTGAATGTGGTCATTTGAAGTTTGTTGTGTACTGGAAGTACAAAGTGTGAGCAACATGAGTGAGATTTCTTCCTAAGTTTATATGTAATCCATTAAAAACTAACTAGTGTTCTCAGTAATAAACACACATCATTAAAGAATCAAGCCTGACATGAAATATACAACAGCACTATGCTTAGTTACTGTAACTCACTTTTATTTTTTTAAGCATCACAGCAATATTTCCTCCTGCTGAATTGTGTGTTATCCCCGTATTTCTTCATGTTGTGGCACAAAAGTGTCTTTGGCTTAAGATCCACCACAGGACTGTGTGCAAAGCAGTTTCATGCTTGACAGTGGGGAACAGCTTTGCCCAGTGTTGTATTCAAGACCACCTTAACCGAAGCCAGGTCACGACCAAGACCTTAGTGTATCGAGACCGAGACCAAGTCCAAGTGCAGTCGAAACCAAGTCAATACCAAGACCAGACCAAACAAATCAATAGAAGAAGAATCATCATTGAGTACGTACATGTTACAATGAAATACTTTCTATGCAATTAGCAGATACTCCTGGGGGGGAGCGGTGGGCGGCCACGGGGGGCAACCAGGGAGCTGGCACTGGCTGTCTCGCTCAGGTACGTCCCTAGTGGGTAGTGACACATAGTACCAGTAGTACTTATTCTGTCTTCTATTTGTGTCTCAATGCTGAAGGATGAAAATCTGACATGACTTTCACATCATGTGCGTTTCAAAGCAACTAGTTTGTGCAAAGTGTCCCAAAAATTAAGTTTCTAATTAGAAACAGCAAAAAAAAAAAAAAAAAAAAAAGGAAAGGTGACGTCAGCCAGATTATATTTTCTACAGTGATTATCTGTCAGACTCTAGTGCAGGTATGATGTCATGAGAAGGACTCATCTAATGGTGCTACAGACTGACTGATGGAGTCATGGCGTAACACACAGAGTGGGACAGATTACGAGGGGTTGAAGTGATGGACAAAATTCTATTTGGACTTTTTGAAAGTTTCTTCAGTCCTCGTCCAGTAAAACAATTTTTCTTTAAATGAAAAGAACCGAAAAGACCTGGGCCTCACACCCCGTCCTTTCTGGGAGGAGTTTATCTTCCACTACTGTCTACTGTCCAAACACATGAATGTTAGGTTAATTGGTAGCTCTTAGGTTTCCTTTCTGTATTTGTCTGTCTGTGTTGGCCCTGAGATAGACTGGAGACCAGTTCAGGGTGGACCCCACCTCTCGCAAAGTGACAGCTTGGATAGGCTCCAGCCCCCTGCAGCCCTGAACAGTAATTGATGGATGGATGAACAGACCTGTCAGAGCTGCCCCATCCCCAAGAGCGGGAACGCTGTGCCAGGTAAATGCAAACCTGCAGCAACGCAGCAGATACTGAGCTGTGGACCGACCAGGTCCCAATGATGTGGCGTTGCATCCAAACCAAGCTTCAGGCCAAATGCCAGCAACATGGTGTAGTCACCTAAATGGGAGAACAGGAGGTTAGAGCTAAGCTCACAGCCTCACTCATCCAGTCTGACCTTTACGGTGGCTTAGTGTCTAGTCCTGAGGTTGAGAATTTACAGTCACAAATAAAAATTGTGTTTGGACCCAAGATATAGAGAATGAGAAGTTAATAAGTTACCTGCATCCTTTCAGTCAAAAGGACGAGATGAAGCGGTAGAAAGGTTTTTCTAAGTGTTTTACTTCTTGATATGACCGATGGTGGTCGTATGAACTGGGCTAAATGATGCTGCTGTGTATATGAAGACTGTCAATGTCCCCCACCCCCCCAAATAATGAAGTGAAGCAGAGAAGAAGGTGACATTCAGGAATCTCCACTCGGCTGTGAATCGATCAGTTTGGGTCTTCGTCGCTTTGGAACAACTGGCCAGGTGACAACAAAGGAATTATGTTTCCTTCCTCCTCCCTGTGGCTGTAATCCTGTTAGCACACTTCAGCTGCACCGGCCCTACATCGCCCGGTCGCGGGGGGGGGGGGGGCTTCTGACATATAGGAGGAAAGGTCACAGAGACTTCCCGTAAAACCTCAGTGTCGGATACACAGTTCTGTTACGATTTTATTAAAGGAACCAAAACCGCTAATCCCCCCGCGGACTGGCTGCCCTTTTACTAGAGGAGCTGATTTATTTAATGAAACACTTGTGCACCCACAGACCTGGACCTGAGAGAATCACAAAGGAAAAAGACACAAGAACAAGTTCAGCAGCAAAAAACTCCTTCTGTACTTAAAGCTGCAGTTTGTAACTTTCTCAGTCCCATTAGTTCCATTGGATTGAAAACTGGTTTATTTGCATAGGTTTGTACACAGCAGGGAAGACTTGAGTGTGGACAACAGCAGCCACGTTGCAGTCCAACCTTTGTCCAACCTTGATCCAGCCTAAAACTGTACGTTTTGGCTGTTTGGCTTTTTAATAAAGTGTAAACTGGTGTTGTATTTTAAACATGTTTGTTCAGCTGCAAAGATTTGCTTCATTACCACGGTAACAAATGCGGCTTGTTCCATATTTGATGGTTTTCCTGTTCCCCAGATCCATTTAACCATTTTCACTTCGATTTTTCTGTGTGACAGGAAGGAAATAAACTAAGTTTACAAACTGTCTGGATTTTGAGTCTCATGCTACGTTTCCCACAAAAGTTGCACATTGTAGCTTTAACAAACCTGCACTAAAACTTTGCTCATTTTCTAAACTAATCGGGTTTTCAACAGCCTCCACTCACAGGTGGCGTCTGTTAGCTGGATTAGTTTTTTTCATCTGTGCTGTAGACGTCTATTATTGTCCACTGTTAAGACACATCATCCTGACACATGTCCTTTCTAAAACCTTGGTGGATTTTTATTTTTTAAAAAAAAAAACTATATTTCCCCAAAAGTTCCCAGCAAAATTCAAGTGGAGATCTGTTCAAATTCAGACCAATTTGAGGCAAACCATTGTGTGGACGGTTGAATTGTCCTATGTGACGGACAAAGCAGGACAAGAGCCAGCCAATCACTTTTGATTTTCATTTAGCTTTTAATGTGACCTCTGCTAAAGGCACAGAAGCATCTTCTCTCATGTCCTCTCACACGTCTCTGTAGCGTCATCTGGTAATTTGTGTGAGGTTGACAGTCACGTGACAACCTTAAAGAGACGGGACAGCTGAGGTTAAGAGGACGGAGAGACATGTTAACAGGCAAATGAGCTCAGTAGGAGGAGGAGAGGGAAGCAGGTACAACGGTGTCGATTCGAGTCTCTGAGGAGGCAGCGACAGTGGGGGTCAGTCCCTCTGAGACGTGTTGGGAGGGGGGGCACAGAGACAATACTGCCTGCAGATGATTAATGATGGAGTCAGTGCGCTTTGCTGAAGGTTAGATGAGGACTGAGGTGGCGATTCCCAGCCCGCTGCCGTGACATCCGGGGGACGGGGACGGGGAGCGGCGATTCGTTCTCCGGCCTCCCAGCAGGCCACAGTGAAAGCTTCACTCGTCTCCCCTGAGCTTCTGCCGCCTCGGTTTTCCCTGCACTTCACATGCTAAATTACATCCCAACGACATTTATCATCTGCACAATTCAGCAGAGAAAATTTCTAAATTAAACCTGGTTGGATTGACTTCTTCCTCTCTGATGTGACTGCTGCTGGATCAGCTTGGCTGGTTTTTTTTTCCTGTTTTTCCCCCTGAAAATACTAAATGTAATCATAGATCCAAAAACATTTCAGCAGCTAAAGCCGACACAATGGAATTGATGGGAATAATCAACTCTGCTCTTCTTCAGTCTGTGTGCAGCTCTTTAAGCTTTAAACCAACTGCATGCAGATAGCAAATATCACATATAGGAAATGCCAAAGGATGGAAAAGCTAAAAACTAAAATCTTTCTCGTACTCCTTTGCTTCCTTCTTTACTCTTTTCTTGTATTTCCTTAATTTAAATACGACACAGAAAGAACCCTGATTCTCTGACAAATAAAATCCTGCAAAAAAAAAAAAAAGGAGACAAGAAAAATGAGTGTGAAAGAAGCAACTTGAGTCTAAACCTATAGCATCACAACTAAGAGCTAGTTCAGGTTGACTGAGCAGATTTATCTATAAGCTTTATCAAAGAGGAAGGTTTTAAGCCTAGACTTAAAAGTAGAGAGGGTGTCTGCTTCCTGAATCTGAACTGGGAGCTGGTTCCACAGGAGAGGAGCTTGATAGCTAAAGGCTCTACCTCCCATTCTACCTTTGGAAATTCTGGGAACCACAAGTAGGCCTGCATTCTGAGAGCGAAGTGGTCTACTGGGATGATGTGGTGCTATGAGGTCTTCTATATATGATGGAGCCTGATCATTCAGAGCTTTATATGTAAGAAACGGGGTTTTAAATTCTATTCTACATTTAATGGGAAGCCAATGAAGAGAAGCTAGTGAAGGTGAAATATCATCTCTCTTGCTAGTTCCAGTCAGCACTCTTGCTGCAGCATTTTGGATTAATTGCAGGCTCTTTAGGGGGATACTGGGGCATCCTGAAAGTAGGGAATTACAAAAGTCCAACCTAGAGGTAACAAATGCATGGACCAGTTTTTCCCCATCACTTTGAGACAGGATGCTCCTAATTTTGATAATGTTCCGTAGGTGGAAGAAGGCTGTTCTAGAGATTTGTTTTATATGTGAGGTAAAGGACAGATCCTGATCAAAAATAACTCCAAGGTTCATTGCAGTAGTACTGGAGGCCAGACTTATGCCATACACAGCATTGATGCAACTGCAGCTTACATGTATAGAAACTTAACTTGTAGGAGACGGTTCTTGTTCTTTGTGCTGTTTTTTGTGAATAGTTCCGTTTTCAAACTTTAATAAGCATCTTAACAGTAACCGGTTAATAAACAAAATTCAATTTTAATGTCTTGTTGGTGAAACTGTGGAGATAGAAAGTGACGAGGGCCCTCATTACATGAGTTTCATCTGTGACAAGTTACTAAGAAAAGCTTATCAGATGATTCTTAGGTACATTTCTGATCTGAATAATTGTCATTACAAGTACAAAATAGTAGAAACCGGAAATAATAAGTTCAGTTACCACAACGGAGAAGGTAAAACACTTAATTTCCACCGCTGTTGTGTATTTGAATCCTTCTCTATTTCAGGAATATTCAGCAGCTCGTGGCTTTAAAATAAAGGGCAGACAACATCTTTGTGCTTCCTTTAATTCTAACAATAAGTTAAAACACACACATCCATGTTGAATTCAGTGGCTGTCTTCTCTTCGTCTATAGGTCCTGTCACATAAATTGTCATGAAAAGCTTTTGTATTTGATTCATCTGATTATTTCTAATATTTAATGTTTGGATGCACATGTGTGCATTTTTTTTCCGTTTTTATTTTACTTGACTGTGTGACATTTATTTGGGACGGCAAAGTAAGAATTTAATAGTGCAGGGAAACATGCTTTCGGTCTGTGCACGTCACAATAAACACTTTGATTCTTTGAATCTTGTTTGTTACTTTCTTCAATTCCTAATTTTTAATCACACGTAACATCGTTTTGCTTTGCTAGTGATATTTTCCACTTTGTTTGCGGTTCGGACATTCAGAACTGTCACAAATCAAACGTCTGTGCAGCAGCTCTGCATTGAGTGCTGTTTAACCTGCAGTGTGTCGCTAAGCCTCATGGGAAACGTGTCTTGTTGCTCTCCTGCATCATCCATCCTGGCCGCAGAGGGAGGCAGTGGCTGTTTGGTCCCGGGAGGAAAGTGTCCGGACGCTGCAGGCTTCTGTTTAAAATCCACACCGAGCAGAAGGACGTGAGTTCCTGCGATAAATAAACGCTTTGTGAGAAATAAATCAGTCGCGAGAGCTTCATCCTTCAGTGTCACAGGAACACGCAGCATCCAGACGGTGAAGCTGTTCTTATTCTATCAGCTGGAAAAACACCAAAAGCTGGTTTAATTTGGTGTCATTGATCATTTCAGAGGAGAAACACTTCACTTTTACCTCCTTCATGTTTATTTTTATGTGTACAAGCAAATATTCACAGAATAGCCCACAAGGGACAGAAATACAGGAAAAATTTACGAAGTCAAATACGTCTATATAACTACATTAGAAGTCAGAGCAGAAGAGGAAATCGTGGTCTTGTATTCTGCTCACAAACTGTTTCTCACCGCAGCACTGATCTACCAGCCATTATCTGCTGGAGGCTCTGTGGACACAAGAAAGCCGATCAGTCACACAGTGTTTGGTCATAGAAGAAAATCGAAACATTTTGGGACAAAACAATTCAAACTGTAGAGGGAAGTTTTGAGGTGGGGCTCCTCCTGCGGTAAGCGTATCGTGTCACTTCCTGTTTTACCTCTGCCTCCTTTAGTGATGATGGTTTATGTAACAAGTGTAGGGTTTGTGGAGGCTCACGGAATTGGATACGTGTCTCCGCACCATGTCAGCTAGTCAGGCCCCGTTAGCGGGTGCGGGCCGACCTAGCGTAGACCCTGCTAGCTGTCCCCGGCAGTTCCCGAGCAGCTGGGAAGCCAGTCCGGCTGGGTGACGGTTCGTAAGAGATCTAATTCTAAACAGACGCGCAAGGTTTTCTAATTGATTTTCCCCACTCAGCAACAAACCCGCTGAGAAACCAACTCTGGTAATTGGCAGCTCTATAGTCAGAAACGTGAAGTTAGAGAGCCCAGCGGCCGTAGTCAGATGTCTTTCTGGGGCCAGAGCGGGCGACGCTGAATCATATTTGAAACTCCTGGCTAAAGATAAACGTAAATACAGTAATATTAATATTTTTTAGACCCCTCACATCCTCTCAACAAACTGTTTGAGCTGTTGAAATCAGGTAAAAGATAACGTAGTATTACAACCAGGACCAGCAGACTCCTCAACAGCCGCCTACTACAAGCGGAATATATGTGAATCGGCGCTAAATAAATAAAGTTTAATTCAATTTAAATGAATACTAAGATGCAAAATCTCCAATCAGTAAAAGGATACTATATATATATATATATATATATATATATATATATATATATATATATATATATATATATATATATATATATATATATATATATATATATATATATATATAAATATAAAACAAATGTTGTTCCTGTAATAAATATATAGAGCACACTATTTTTGATAATTGAAAGTGTGAATGAAAAAGAAAAACAGAGCTTTGTCGGTGTTTGTTGCTGCTTGTGTTGTCGACGGCCATGTTTGTGTGGTCACTGTGGCAGCTGCAGGTCACACACACTTGTAGTGTATTGTGGGTTGATTGTGTAGGCTGTGGCTGTGCGGATGTCAAACAGGACATTTGTTTCTACTGCCTGTGCTTTTCCTGCCCCGTCATCAAACAGAGGTCTGAGTAAATCGTTGGTTTTGGAAAAATCACATCAGTAACTGATGGTGTTCTATTTCTGCTGCACCTGATTCAAGGTGAAACTTTATTTTAATTCTAGTGCAGATCCTCAATATGCAAACATTGATGTGAGTTGCTTCGGTAATTTCAAAGAAGTCTAAACTGTAGCCCGTGCTGTGAACATTCTCCCTGAGGCTGTAAAGACAATTCCCTCACCTTCCTCACATGGTTAAGGAGGAGGGGAGGGAAAAAAACATGTCTGGATGAAGCTGTGATAGAAACAGAGTCAGTGTAGCATCACGGTGACACTGAGCAGACCTGGCTCCCACAATGCATCAGCTGTCCTCAAATATCAATTTTGCACATGACTTCACACGGCTGGCTCCCCATCGAGGGGCCGGCTCGTTCCATCCATTTGTCATTAGTGGATCATAAGTGGGGGCCAACACACACACACACACACACACACACACACACACACGGTCCCTCTCTGCAGCACAATTAGAGTCTGATTTCACTGATTTCCATCACGAGTCTGCCAAAAAGGAACCAACAGTGCTGGAATGTAACCAAGTAAATTTCCTCCGATATTTCACTTTAGAACTAATTTGTGATACTTTCACTTTTTGACTTCACTAAGAAGTGCAGTGAAAAAGGGTGACTGTGATGCAGGAGGTAGAGCAGTTGTCCACCAATCCCCCCCAAGTTGCTGGTTTGAGCCCCGGCTCTTTCGGTCACATGTCATAGTGTCCTTGAGCAAGATACTGAACCCCTGCATAGCAGCTCCCCCATCAGTGTGTGAGTGTGTGTGAGTGTGTGTGTGTGAGCGGGTGATTGAGAAGCAGAGTAAAGCACTTTGACTGCAAACAGATAGAGAAGCGTTATATAAGTGCAGAACATTTACCAGAGAGTTTGACAGCTGTTTCCTAGTCGTCCCTTTCACATTTTACAAACAAAATTACACAGAGTTTTTACGCAGGATGCCCTTCCTGCCAAAACCCTCCTATTTTCATCCAGGGAGCAGAGGCAGCGTGGCCCTTGGTGGCTGGGCGGGGCCACACCTGGTGGGGTGGGATTCGAGCCCGCAGCCTTCTGCATCCCTTCCCAATGCTGTGCCACTGAGCCGGCAGACCCCACATTTGTGCCCTTGTGGTAATAGCTGTACTCACTATTCAGTCATTGCTTTTCATTTAACCCTCTGGCGTCACACGCTCTCTTTAAGTTAATAAAGTGCTGCAGTCAAAAGTGCAGTTGATAGGTCAAGTAAAAGCAGAGTTATGATAAATCTCGTGTGTTCAATTGCACAAGTTAGGACGCATCTAGCGATGCTTCATCTCAAAAATTCTCGCCTTTATTTATTTGTTTATTCATTTATTTTGCTGGAACACAAAGATGTTAAAAAATGTAAAAAAAAAAAAAAAAAGCTTTTCTTGTGTGGTTTTAGATCCAATGTGTCAATACATTATGTCAAAATGAAAAAGATATGTGTAAAGTCACACAGGTGCTGAAAATAATGACACTCAACTATTGGTACGGTAAACAGTTTAAAATTGAAATATAAAAGTATATACTGTAGACTCCAGAGGGTTAATTTTGTCAATGATAACTGCATTATTGACTTGATATTAATAGCTAATAAATGGTCCATATACTGTATGTACCTTTTACTACTTCAGAACTACTACTACAGAAAAGGTACACACAGCACCTGTGTGGCTCTTGTTAGGGGATTGTACCTATATTGGTTGGGGGTGGCTGAAGCTCAGATGAGGGGAGTCATCCACGAACCACAGGGTCAGTGGTTTGACTCCTGATCCACTATATAGTGTATTCACCTTTTTTTTTTTAAAGATTTCTTTTAAACCTTTAAATGTACTTTTCTTGTGGACTTTCAACAGACCTGTCAGAATCACGAACTTCACTTTCTCCCTGTTTGGTCCCTTCACATTTACATCACTTCCCTAAACACCGGGAATCAGTTTCAGCTGCTCTCACTCTCATTTATATATATTTTAATGTGCCATGGTGGCAGATTGTCTGCATTCTCACCGCGGCTTTCCAGCCTTCATTGAGTTAATTCTATCCACAGTTTGGACCACGCTCCGTTTTCTCCGAGTCTGCAGGCCATTCCGTGAATTTTCGTTCTTTATTGACTCTCTCTGTGGTCGACGATGAGCATTGCCATGAGAGTTGCTACCTGCCCATGAAGAGGTAAGATTATTACTGATCCTCGTAACTACGTTATTGTAAGGAGGAGATTACCAGGCCATGTGATCGCCTGATTACTTCTTCATACGGCGCTCAGAGGAGCATCCACTCTAGTAGAAACCAAGTAAATACCACAGAAGGATTTTCATGTCTGCTGATGTTGTTTACCAAGAAAATGTGTAGAGAAGAATTTTACTGGAGCCCAGAATTGAAGGGCTCTTTTTGGCTTAATGCTTATTGTGTTGGAGTTTTGATTTTGTGTCACATCAGGGATTGGAGATTGAGCACGGCTACCTTCCACACACTCACTACCAAGCCTGCCTCTGTGTATCAGATCCAGACCACTACATCTTCCCCAGCAGATTCCACATAGCTTCTCATTAAATCACTCATCCTCGCTGCATCGAAAGATCTACCTCCACTGCTAGGACCATGCGCCAATCTTCCCCATAAACCCCTGCCTCTCCTCCAGACTCCCTTCTTCTCCCCACTCACTCTAAAATGTCTCGTTCATTCTATACTCAATATCCCACAAGTCATTGCTGAAATACTCATCCACGTATTCTCTCTCATAGACTGGAGTACAGCACCACCTAGCAGTTTGGAGGGTCTACTGCTTCTCCATCTTGCGTTTGCCATCGATTTTCTTTTAATAAACTTTAACTGAGTAGTTGTGTCGGGCTTATTGGGTCCAAAACGGAAAACCTATCCCTTACAAGGCCATTGATCAAACATTAAAGTTGTTCCATAATCTGCAAGTTTTGCTGGAAGTTGTGGTGGTGGTGGTCTAGAAGAGGTTGTCTTGAATGTAGCAGCAATGTTCAGGGGTAGTGTTCAGTAGAGCTTCTCCTGAAGTAAACCACCATGTCCTTTGTTTTCTCAACACTTTAGGGGAGAGTGTGATTCCTGCAACACATGCCAACTCGGTCCACCCCTCTCTGTATGGTGACTCCTCCTTTGTGCTGATACCACTGTGTCATCAGCAGACTTGATGAAGTTTGAACTGGATGGTGCACTGCAGTCGCAGGTTAGCGGGGTGAACGGTAGCAGACCCCCCCTACCCCGAGAGGTGCCGGTGCTCACTGTGGTGGGGTACGAACTGACGGTGGTCTTCCCGTGAGGGAATCCGGTTACAGACCGTGGTGTTGAGGTCCAGCGTGATTAGTTTCTCCACGAGCTGCCAGGGGACAGTTATACTAAATAAAAAGCAGCATCCATAAGCCTCCTTGTGATCCAGGCTGCGCCGATATTAGCCTACAGCTAACACAGTCTGCTAAAGCTCTATACCCCCTCACAACTGAAGTTGTTGTCAGGCTATAGACCAAAGACCCCAAAGGCACATGAGCAGATGAGTATGTGTCCGAACTCTGTAGTCTGAAAAGCTAACTGATTTTCAGGTTTTAGGACGTTAGCATAGAGCTGCACTCCGTTAGCTGTGCGAGCTGACCAATCAGGGCAGACTGAGCTTGTCTGGATTTGATTCTTAAAGAGACATGAACCCAAAATAGAGTTGGGGGAAGTCAATGGGTGTAGAAAAATGGCATATGCATATTTGCGTATGGCAATGACATATTTGAGCAAAATAAGGTCTTTTATGAACTTTAAAGCATCTACAATTGTCATCACTTTACTTTAGCCACAGCATCAGGTGGCCTTTGTCATAGCTAGTTCTTTGACGTCCGCTTGCTGTTTCACGGCCTGGATCAACTGGAACCAGTACGACCAGTATCAGCTTGAATCTTTCAGTTTACATCAATTATGTTAATTTAATAGCTGCCGATGATAATCACTCACTCAACTGTCAATTTGCTAATTTGCATCCCCAACTATCAGTGGAAACTACAAGCCCATAATGTCAGAACGACATTGTCCCACTCTCACTATAAAAACATATAAGACTAAAAAAATACTTTAATTTAGTTTTACAACCAAATTAAACTCATGTCGAACATCTTAAATGTTGTTCAGTGGTTTCTTTCTGCCTCAGAATGATCAGCCTTAACAGCATAAAACCGAGCCACACACATGAACATTCTGGTGTCACCAAAGAATAATTGGTTCCGTCAGACCCCGTGCAGACGGCATCTCCTGCGGCGACGGCAAAGCGCCATGATCTGAAGTACAAGGGAGGAAAAATTAGGTTTGTTGGCGAAGCCAAAAAGCCTGGTCGCTTTCATCGAGTCACCTAATTATTCCTCTGGAGGTCCAATTAGCTCGACGATGGCGGGACATGAAGCAAATCGCCGGTACTGCAAGGAGCCGATGGATTGGCTGCTTGTGCACAGGGTACAAAAGATGTTAAAAATACACAGCTTTAGAGTCAGCATCCAAATGCAAACTGTATTTTTAAATCAAGAGTAAAAGTTTTTACCGCCTCTCTCGGCAAACTTTTAATTGTTATGATGGTGGCACCCGGATGTAACGGTGGTTTTAAGGGGCAAAAAACTGGAACAACATGCTAAAGACAGGATGGTGGCTCTTGTTTGACTGAATGCAGTTCTGTCGTCGAACACAGATGGACAAACGTGATGAGTCCAAAACATTTCTATTGTAGTTTAATATTCTTATGTAATAATAGAAAGTTTCAAACTAAAGTGTGTGGCAAGCGAGAACAGACCCAAAGACATCAGTAAGATCCAGAAAAACAATGAATCCATATCCAAACCTCATTGAACTGTAGTCCACTACTGTTCGCAATTAACAAGATCAAGCTACATTCTGCACTTTGAGATAGTGCTAACAAAAGATTCAACCCCAGTCCACTCTACCACTCTGCACAGTCCTTAGATCGTCCTCGTCATAATGATTTTACAATGAATACAAAGATGGTGAACGTGCAATTTAAGAAGGAATCTCTTAATTCTGGGATTGGTTAGCAGGTCGAGCGTCGCTCACAAACGTTTAGAAGCAAATATCTCTGCAGAACTGTCAGTACTGTTCTGTGGGGCATCGACACCCCCTCACTACATTTAGATCATCTATGGAGCTTATTTCTATTTTTGTAATTTGGTCCTTTGCATTAAAGAACACTTAGGATCAAAGCACAGATTCAGCTTTTGTTTTATGGGATTTACACCTCACAGTCACAGTCGCGTTTCTTAAGATAACTTCAAAAACATGAAATATTTGCAACTAACTTTTCCTCTGTAGATTCCACAGGACTTTACCACCAATCTGCGCTTTATTTGTCTCTCGGTGAAAGTTGCTTGACTTATTAAATGGCCACCAAATTGGTTTCGGTAGAAGAACACATCTTGTGGGATTTGCTTAACTGCAGTTCATGCTAGAAGCAAAACAGCTTGGTACTTGTATCAGCAAGTACTTAAATGTTAGTACTTGTACTCAGTCAGAGAAAAAGTGGTATGGAGACATCCCTAGACTTTTTTTTGTTTTGCACTTCTATGATATTTATCATAGAAAATTCAAGCAATGACATCAAGTTTCTCCCACACTGTGAAAGTCTTTCATTGTTCTGTGACTTTGTGGTGTGTCAGTCTTTAAAGGAAGAGACTTCTTCATTTCTCCCAGAGTCAAGTGAACTTCCATCTTATCTTCCTTCTTTCTTAGCGTCTCCTCTCCCTCTCTGCTCTGCTGTGACGGGCCAACATTCAGGACTGCATGTTAAGCAAAGTTTCTTTAACAATTGATACCGGAGAGCGTAAAGCACAGACAAATGGGCCGGGATGTGCACCATCCATCACACCCACAGAAGACTCATTGTTTGCAGATTTTAACCTAGAGGAGTTCCTCCCATTCCTTCTCCTGCGAGACCCACAAATCATGGGCCCTGACAAGGAGAACCGAGCCGAACTGAGCTGGGCCAGGACAGGGAGCTCACAACTTTAAAGAGTTTCCTTATCTTGTTCAGACATTTTCCTCAGCAGCTTGCTAAGAGCAGTTTGTTCAATTAAGAAAGCTTCATTTAATCACCCGAATCCTTTTATGTTTGTTTGTCCGGTGGTTTACAGATGTGTTGGAGGTAATAAAAAGTCAGTTTCCAACAAGCAAACTGGAAAATCCAAATGTTTCCTGTGCTACATTTACCTTGAAACCTTTAGAACTGTTTGAGTAAGAAAGTGAAAGGATAATAAACATTTTGCACAGCAAGAGCTTCGAGCTCAGCGTGAGCTCGAGGTATTTAGATTCTTCCCCGAGGAGCGGCGGTGATGAGTCGACAAGGTCGGAAATTTCCAGGGGGATGGTGAGTCTTAGGGACAGCTGGAGAACAGAGAGATCCTGAACGGGAGCCAAACCTCAGAGTTTCCTACTCGGAGATCAGAGATTGATGAAGCTGCTGCTGCAGGACGAAAAGAGTTCAAGCATCTAAATTACCTAAGATTCTCTGCTTCACTGTTCTTCATTCAGCAACTTCTTCCCTAAGTTTTTCATTTCTGTATTGCGAGTTAAAGAGAGATTATTTGTAATATCAAGAGATACAAGTGAATTTAATTAGGAAGATGCTGTACTTTTTAGAATAACTGCTTCAAGGCTCAGCTGGGGGCCAAACCCCACGTGGACAGGTGAGGAAGGTGGAGAAGGTGCTGAGATAAATCTAGACGCTGTGAACCGCGTTAACCAGAGCAGCATGGAGGACGGCAAAGGAGCCTCGCGATGAAAACGAAAAGCCGGGGAATATTCAAGTGTGGCAGTTGTTCTGCGAACCAGCTGGATTTATTGGGCAGCCCTGAGTAAACGGGGGGACGCTGGAGGTGGGCCGATCCCCAGAGCAGGTTAGAATAAATCCGTTTCATATTCTCAGTTGTAGCCGTGCAGGGGCCTGTGATGCTGCTGGACAAAATTAAGCTCCTTTTTTATTAATTATTAATTTGTTTCTGTATTTCTGTTATTCTCTGTTTAGTGTTGTGCAGACTTCTTCTTGTAGTTTGGTCCTTTGTTACATGTATTACACTCCCCTCCAATAGTATGGGAACAGTAACGGTCATAACGGTATTTACGCCTCGACGAGTAAAATCATTTCAAAGGGAGCACATTTTGTATCAGATCACCCAAATTCTAAGTGGGTATTGTGACACGTGATCAACAGGTGTTTCTTGTTGCTCAGGTGTGTCCTGTGAGATTGGTTGTTAAGTCAATCACTATGTCTAATTGACCACTTTGGGTTTTACCTGTGAGCGAAGGTCTCACAATCCACCATGTAAAGAAACCACATCCAGGTACTTTATACTGCCCCCCAAATATGTATGTATGTATGTTGACCTTGAGTGTCATGAAAGGTGCCTATAAATAAAATAAAATGTATTATTATTATTATTATTACTATTATTACACGTACCTTTAAATAAAACCCTAATTATGAACTTTGGTCTCAAATCTGTTTTTACATTTTGAACCCAAATGTTACAGGATGTGTTTGTTTTTTATTAATGTTGCTCAAATAACGTTTTGCTTGAGTTGCATTGTGTTTTAATTTTGCTTTTGCATTCAATTTTGATTTTGTATGTACTTCAAATTGTATTCTGGGTGCAGTGCAGGATGCCCTGTGACAGAGGACGAATAGGTGGCTGGTGGTGACCGGGCAGAACATGACAAACGTAGAGGGATGTTTCTATGTTAACGAGGTACATGGTGGAGGGTTAAAGTGGAAAACTGGACTAGAACCTGGACAAGTGGAGACACAGTGTTTCAAGAGATGCCACTGAGCAGCATCAGAGTGTCCCGGCCATGTCGAGTGGGGGAGGTTCCCAAACTGAACTGAGCTTTTCACGTGTTAGTTTTAGCTTTGTTGTAGTTAGTTTTAACTTTATTAGAGCTCCGTCTTTTTTTAATTCAATGAATACATTTTAATTTAACTATCAGTTTACTTGAATTTTCTCCAGATTTTCCCTGATTTTAAGAACCTCAGTTCCCTTAAAGGTTAACGTTTTAAATAACCAAAACCAGATTATAATTAAATCTTGGCCCATCATGGGCAGCAGAAACACGTGTTTTGCTTGACGTTTCAATACTTGTTGGAAACTGTATTTTATTGAATTGAGATAAATTTATGTTTAGAAAAAGTCTAAGTTCTAAGCAATGCTGATGTTGTTGGATTGTCAAACGGGTCTAAAAATCCCTTTTCACTATGCTCAATCTGTGAACTGCACCTCCATCATTTTGGAGCTTCCCAAAACACATAATCCAACCTTCAAGCCAACTTTACACAGTTGCAGCGTGGAGGTGGCTCGAAGCAGGAGTTAAGGTACAGAACTGCTGCATTTGCAACTATTTACATTTAGAACAGCTAGAAACACATTGGAGCATTTTAACAAAGGATTTTTGGGCCTTTTTCGACACTAAACACGACATTACAGAGGTGCAGTTAAAACAGAAGAGAAGCTGCACAGCTAAAATTTGTTATGTCTCATGCAATATTTATTTCAACTTGTTCTTGTTCCAAGGTGCAAAATATGGAAGGAGGTAATAAAAATGCATACAAATGTCTACTGTATCTGATTTATCACTTGCGATTGACCACTCTGCCAGAGGAAACTGCACATAAAATTGAATATTTGAGAAGAGCAAGTGTAAAAAATCTGCTGCAATATTCGAGCCAAATAGGAACCAGAAGAGGGGAAAAATGAAAATATGTATCATAAAGTCACTTTACAACTGAGCTCGTAGCACCACAGTGTGGATTTACCTTTGTTTCCTGCAGCTCATTTCTCCTGTTTCACATCACTTCCATTCCAGTGTGATGACTGAAGCAGCCAGTAATATTTTATTACAGTGTTTATTGGTTTACACAAGTAAACAAGTTCTACCTAAATCTCCCAACACTGACTTCTTGACTTCCAACATTTCCTCACAAACTTCCTCTTGCAATTGAATGAACACATGCAGCTCAAACTATGTTGTAAATGCAGCCTTAGAGACGTGTGTCAGAACATGCAGCGCTTAATGCAAATTTAGATGAACTGATGCTCATTTACTAGTTCATTCTTAGTAGATGGAGCACTAATTAAAATGATACAAAATGTTTCACCTGTGATGATAATTTGTTCCATAAGTTAGTTATTGTCTATATCAGATAATTTCCAAGAAATTCATCTTATCTGTACCATTGCTCCCTGTCAAACCTGGAGCCCACTCCCTCCATCACTTAATCTGATATCGGGACAGAGCTGCTGTAAAATCACTAAAGACTTTCTTAAAGAGTGGAGTGGTGGCAGCGGTCTGGTTAATATTCTCAGAGGGACGTCCTTTAAACATGTGATAAATGATAGAGAACACTGCGTCTGACACCGGCGATTAGCTAACATTCATCAACAGGAACTAACCACTCCCCTAGAAATGGCTTTCAGACCCCCCCCCCCCATTATAATAGATGTGCCCATCTCTGAGAGAGAAGGGTGGTGGTGGGATGGGGGAAGAAAAATGAGAGTGTAGACTGGAAGCAGAGCTGTAAGTCTGCTAACGGGAATAAATGATGAAGTAAAAAAAAAAAAAAATAATAGTCTGGGAAATAATAATCTGTCCATAGTCAGACAACATGGTCAACAACGAAAAAATCAAACGGCTTTATAGGCAAGAAGAAGGTCAAGTGTTTCTGCACGAAGCGCAGCAATTTTAGAGAAGGGCCACTTCTTTCAGTGTGGCACTGCAGTGCATCCTGGGAGACTAAGAGTGAGACGGTGGGGACGTTGTATTTACCTGTGACCAATACAAACCAGTTCATCTTTGAGTCCAAGTTTGGGCCAATTCTTTTTTAAAGTCCACTGACTCTTTCCGGTGATTCTCATGTCCATTTGAGTAGGACGAACACAAGGTCCCAGTGACCTTGACCTTGGCACCATATCGTTTTTGTTGGTGGGGTTAGATGAGGCTAAAGGAAAAAGATTAAAAGAATTAAAAAATATCATATTTAGGCCTGCAGTGTACCGTGTGTAAATCTAGTTTAGGGTGTGGAGATGAGGGTTGAGCAGCATGTTCAGATCTATGGAAGCCTGTTTTCACTGGGTGGGACGGGATCGAGATCTTGTATCTCAGAATAGTGACTTACTCAAAATAATGGGATCCTGTCTCAGCATTTTGACTTAGTGATTAAAAATACTGAGAAAGTATCTCATTATTTGGAGACACAGGATCTTGATTTTTTTATTTTTTTTTATTTTCCCCCAATGGCAGAAACAGGCTTCCATACAGATCAGACATCCAGCTTTACTCAAATGTCAAAGAGGCCTACAGCCTATTGTTGAATCTTGAATCTTAAGAGTGTGAAGTGTCACAACAAGAACCACGGGTCTGCTTCAGGAAGACAGATGGAGAGAGAGTCTCTTAAGCCAAGCTTCCTCTAATACTCGACTACACCGAGAGAGACACACAGGTCCCTTGCTATAGTTCCATAACTTAGCTTTATAATTCATCTTTTGTCAGTGTGTGAAAGCCACTGTTTGGGGCTCTACTCCAGCTGATTGTTGAGAAGGCTGATCCACTATCTAATAATTAGCTGGAGGTGCACAAAGGCAGACTGCAAACCACGATCATTAAAGTCCTGCACTTGTACTGATCAGTTATTTTCTAGGCTTTGCCGAGAATTAGAATCGGGTGCACTGAGCGTGGTGAGCTGTGTGCATACATGTAAAATAACAGATGGCAAGAATAAATCATATGCACTTCTTTTTTCATTTATAATGTCTTGTAATCACCAGCACCACCTCACACACACACATACAAACATCACCGGCTGCATCATCAGACACCTTAAAAGGATTATCAGTGATACTGGTGAAGGTAACGATGAGACTGATGGAGGCTGGTTTCACCAGGTCAGGGGTTTTCTGCTCACAGCTGCTTGAATCCAGACCACTTAGAAACTCAAAAAGAGCAATGAAAAGTCTTTGTTTCCCCTGTGTAGTGAGTGGTGGTAGTGGGGATCCACATATTTATAACTTTCTTTGCAACATCTCTGCAGCTTTGAGTCGTGTTATCACTTTTTGCCAAAAAACAATAGCCAGTGGAAACATATGAACAGTGATGTGACGTGTACTTTTTTTCTTTTGGATCATGTGGAGAGATCGGATGGTGCTGCCGGCCAGGACGGAATATGACCAGTTGGGGTGCATTTTTAGAAAAGCAGGGTCTGTAATGTAACCTAACCCTGAGGCTGTTTCCCCTAACGCTATAATGCAGTTTTTGTATGTATATACAGTATAGTCGTTCCCTTGACCCCAAAATGCACCTGTCGAGTCAATACAATTGACACTGTTCCCAGGGTCTCAAATAATGGAGCTCCTGGAGTCAAAGGGTACCTGTGCTGTCAATGTGGAACACCAAAGGACATACAAGGTGGAACAATGTGACGCCTCAGGAAGAGTCATCATCCGCCATTGTGAGATGAGAACATGCTGGATGTTGTAGAGGGGAAATCTACGGCCTGAGAGATGGATGTGGGGTCAGTAAAGCTCAGTTGGTCGTCAATGAAGAGCCTCGAGTTTTTTAAGGATAATCACTGAAGATTCCATGTTGATGCAGATGCTGTGTTTTGTGGAAGGTCTGGTGGGGAAGACTAGAACTTCTGTCTCCTCCAAGCAGAGATTTCCAAGAGGCAGGCAGAAATGAGACAATGGGAGCAACTAAGTAGCGGTTCAGTGTCTTGCTCGACGACACTTCGTCATGTGACCGGAGAAGTCGGGGATCGAACCAACAACTGTGGGATTGGTGGGCGACCAGTCTACCCCCTGCGCCACATTCGCAGATTTGGTTTGTTAAAAGCTGCTGATTGAGACTGATTGTTTGTTTGTGATACACTTTCTTGATGGGAGATTGTTGTTGGACAGTTGCAGAGGGGGTTTCACCAAAGCACTGACCCTGTTGTTCATGGACGAGCGCTCTACAACTGAGCCGCTGTGTCTGTAGAATAGCCACAGCTCATTCTAGTAGAGTGGATGGCATTCAACTATTTATATATTTAAAGTTTGAAGATAATACACCAGAATTGAATACTTTCATTTTACAAAGTTGTGTCCAGTCTCTGGCTGTGGTTCTACTTTTCCCGCCATCAGCAGACACCAGCTCCTCCTCTGTTCCAAAGCTTGTGAAGGTCTTTGTGAATCCTAATGTCACACAGAGCCTCACTGAGGCTTAATGAGTGGCTGTAATTAGTGTTGGTTAAGACGAATGCAGGCACACTCACATTAGCATAGCAGCATTTAATGAGCAGCAGCACCATCACAGAGCTCTAATCACCAGGATAAACAAACGAATGCAGGAAAAATCACCAGGCCGCCTGTTACGACGGTTTACACCCGGCCACATACACAATATAAAAATACAATCAAAAAGCACTAAAAACATCAGCATCAGCATCATTTTTCTTGCTTTGTAGTGATGTAGAAGCCACACAACGTGTCATACTATTACAATGAAAGACATGTAAAGAAAAGGTCAAAGTAGACACTAATTAACATTTCATTTCAAACTTCTGGTTTCCTAAACTCAGGTTCAGGTCTTAAATCCAGTAGCACCAGGCAGGGTAGGTCATGTCAGGTCTGAAAGGTCCGAGTGGATGTGCAGAGGTCTAGTCTCTCTGAAATAAAGTATAAGGAGCTAAATCACCTGTTTTGTTTAACAGTGATTGAGCTTTGTTGATGGTAATGTTCTGACAGATCGTCCTGCAGTGGAGGAGATGAAACCGTTCCAATACGTCACGTCGACATTTACTTCAGGCTTTGTTATCTCACCCGTTATTTTTACAACTTAATTGAAGCAGCGTGAGCTGGAACAATCCATGCTGCCATGATATACAAATTAAAATTCCATCGGATCCCCCAGAAATACAGATCCTCCCACTCCGTTTCTTCTCTGACCTCTGACCTCTCCTTGCTGAGATGATGATGCTGATTTCATTAATCCTCAGTGCGCTCAGATGTAATTAACGGGCCGGCGGAGTGGCTGGAGGTGGATATCAATCATTAACGTACAGACTACGTGGGTGGCAGCTCCTCCGTCGTCCCACATGTTCAGACACGTCCATCAAACAGAGCACGAGGGACGTACTGGATGTTAATATTAACGCTGCCGAACTGTCAACGCTCTTTAATTATTTGTGAACCTTTAAACAGAGTCGTTTACGGTTACAGAAAGTGAAAGTGATTTTGTCTAAGTGGTTTTAATGTCAGTTTGTTTTAGACAATCTCACGCTTCCTCTAAATGAGCAGCCAGGTGTGAAACATGCAATAGAGAGAAATGTGTTTCACAGTGGGAAAAACTGTGAGTGATTTACAGCCTATTGCTCCACATTTGAGTGAAAACCAACCAAAGCTATGTTCAGTCTTTGATTTGTCCGTGTAAAGTTGAGGACATGGACCTGTCACACCATGAGTGACAAAGAGTTTGGTGGCTGCTGTCATTTTACGGCCGCTCTAAAACCCAAAGGACAAGAGCACAAAGTGTAAAAGAAAAAATGCAATAAACAGTTTTAAACAGTAGTAGTTTGATTAGTTTATTAGTTTCTTTGACTAAATAAAGTGGCCATTTATTTTAGATGTATGAGACGTTAGAGAGCCCTTCCAACTTTGGCGAAGTAGACGTTGCTCTGATTTAGCCTGCATTTCTTTCCACTGAGCACCTTGGTCACATTCCGGTTGAGGCAGTGATACTCATCTTACCAGGTCCAACCGAGGAACCTGAACGTATCACTTTCTGCATGGCCGAAGTTTGAACTGCACGTGGTCAAATTAACAGATACAGGCGCATTAAAGATCATAAAGTTTGGACATAGCATGTATGGTGGACCTTCCAATTAGAAGAGTCCAGGAAATTAGGACACTTTAGAAGAAGCAGAATTCACCTCACGGCTGCTCTGTCTGCAACATTGTTTCTATTTTCCTCTGAAAATGTAGCTACTTGTTTTCTTGCTTTTCTTTCTGTTTGTCAGTGGATGGGAGATTCAAATGCTCCGATCTTTCACCAACAAGAAAGCGAAATCTCTGACGCACTCTGAACGCAGCCGGTTTCTACTTGGCCTCAGAGGAAAACAACCACAGTGTCGCTCGACTTCCTCCGACTCTCCGTGTTTCTCTCTTCGTTTCCTCTAATCACCCATCGGCGTTGTATTGCTGCGTGTTTCTCTGTGGCCGTACAGCAGGACATTCTTTTCTTTTGGCACCTTTTGGGAAATTAATTTTTTTTTTTTTTTTTTGCTAATGTGTCTTAATAATTACAGTGACATGGAGGTTAATTGCCTAATCTCTATTGCCATGGAGGCATCCTGTTGAAATCCCCAAACAATCTGTTCCAGAAACAGCAGCCAGAAGATCCACTGTTACCAGAGGGGATGCTCTGACCTAAATAAAGTTCTTTTTTTTTTTTTTTTTTTTTTTACATCCAGCACGTAGGGGACAGAGAGCTCAGGTACACTGTCGACTGTCATTAATTTTCCACTTTGATTTAATGCTGGAAACTTCTGGAGCACAGGGAGGGAGGGAGGCTGTCTGAGGTTTCTAAAATATAGAGGTCCAGTGGAACAATGTCAGCCAAAAACTTCTGTTAGTACCTCTTAAAATAAAAGGTCACAAAAATCTTAAAACTTGGAATTATGAAAATTTGGTTTTCTGTAAATGACGATCAAACTTGTCCTTCACACACTTATGCTGCTGAACAGACACTTTTTTTTGCGCACGAGCCTAAAATCATCGATGCAAAGCAGGTTTGTTCCCTTAGCTTGTCGTCATTCTGAATTAATTAGATTAAAATAATGCAAATGTGTGAGTTTAGACTTGGCATACGCTGATCGATCAGTCAGTATTAAGGAGTCCAAAATGATCAGTGATGGAAACATGTGACCTGGATCGAGGGTTTCAGAGTTTGATTACTGAATAGAAGTGAACAAAAGCTTTCGAACTTTTCACCGAAATAACTCAATAGAAACTCAATTAGATTTTGAAGCAAAGGCCCCTTTTTAAGACCGGAGCAACAAGACCCAAATGTCTGGACCTGATTTCTGGACGTTGCCCTGGAGGTTGTTTAATTCAGACGTGTTCTTTCCCCATAAAACCCCATCTGGCTTTAGTTTGCAGGAAGCAGGAGACATGATGAAAGTAGTGCTGCAGAAACTGCAATGTTTTGTTTTATAGAACATCGAGTTTGATGCTGTTGCTGGACATATGTTTCTGCACCTCGACGTCTCTCCGAGTTAATGAACTTTTTTTTTTAAGTGACCCTTCACCTTAGAACCTCAAATATTTGGATCACTCCAGTTTTGGGGTTTGCTGTGAATTCTCCAGACAATGACCTGCTTGGTTTACACTTGGACATTACACAGACCTTATACCAGGAAGTCCGGCTGATTCAGACACTTCCATTCTCACCTGCACCTCCTCTGGCTAATGAGTAGATAAGTTCAGTGCACTGCAAGTGTGATAAAAGCAAAATACAAGGTAACATATGGAACAGGCTTCATTGTCTTGCTGTGCGTGTGACAATAAATCTCTGGATTTGTAGATGGGAAAGAAAATAAAACTGCAGAGTTTACATTGTTTGTAAAGCCTGGTGGATCTGTCCTGTTACCACGACGCTGAAAGTCTACTGCAGATGGATGTCGACCTGCATCTAGGTGATGGATGCTGGTGTCACTGCAGGCAACGGACGGGGTGGAGAGGTTAGGTGGGGTCCTGGTGGACATTAGCTGGTGCTCTGTCCAGGTACACTGACAAGAAGTCCCTCCACCTTTGCTCCCCTTCATCCCCCAGGGACAGTCCAGAGGGTGTGTCCCCAACTGGTGTAAAAGGTCAGTAATGTGTGATTAATTCTATCACACAAACTGACCCCAACCTTTGCTCTGCCTCAACGTGTCCAACATGCATTTACTTTCAACAGCTCATTCATTTTGGAACAATGTCCTCCTTTTCCAAAACATGTTAACTTTTAAAAAGTGTAAAAAATGCACTTGTTTTTACAAATGTGTCTCAAGTGACACTGTTTCTGTACCAAACCTGTTCACGAAACAGCTGCAACTTTTAGTGGGAGGTTAGAAAAACAAAGGGGGGGGGGACATCGAGTCCTTTGCATGTTGCAGCATGCATCAGTCTGAGACTCAAAATGAATCCAGTCTGCTCCACCTTACTGTCCCTGCTCCTCCAATGCTGTTCTACTCCCTGCAACACTGTGCTACGTCCTTCAAGTATTAGTTATTATCACGTAGGAAGCTGCAAAATTCCTCAATTAAGATCCTCAATTCAAAACCTTTAGCAGCAAATATTGTCGCTGCCAGTTTGAAATGAATATTAAACTAGTCAGAGGAAAAGCTGACGTCTCTGATTACTGATTTTTTACTACATGTTTAAGTTACCAGGACAGTAAAAACCCTTTGTGGATCTGTTGGTGTATGCTGGTGGTGAACAGGTCAGAACACAAGCTTCCTGTCATAGCACAGCATCAATCAACCTGCTCAACCAAACACACCCCGAGAACTACAGCTTCACCAGAGTTGTCAGTAGTGTGAAGCTGAAAGTATAATTGTGAGTGCATTTGTGTTATTTCTATCAAAGTAAAACTGCCTTGATGATGAAGTATCCTTACACAGTGTTTATATGTATTCATACTGCGGCTATAACCCTCTCACTCAGCTGTCGGTCATGTAATTATACAAAAGACTGGGTGCTGACAGCTGGAGCGTAATGTCATCGCCAACAAAGACTCGGTTACAGTCAGTGACATTTCATTTTTCCCAGCCAATCAGCAGGCCCCTCACACGCCGACACAGTGGCATTCTGGGTTGTCCGAGTCGCACTGTCTACATCCACGCTGACGGGCCATTTATCTCAGTTTGAAGCTGTGGCGGCTCTGGTGGCGCTGGCCCCCTTCGGCGCTCTGACGGCGGGAAGAAAAGGTGAGCAAACAGCTTTTCAGAATCGCAACGGCGAACGTTCAGCGAAACGTCCGCCTTCCTCTGGGGCAAGTAACACATTTAATTTAGTGTTTAATAGGTTGTCATAACACGGCGGACAGTCGAGGAGAGTGATTGAATAAACCATTACTCCCCTTCTGCAGTTGGGGGGGGGGTCTGCTGTATGAATACTAAGAGTGTCTGAATGTTTAACCTGCATTTCAAACTAAAACTGCAAATTTTCTATTTTAAACTCAGCTCAAACAATCAATCAAACTGTCTTATAGTTTAGGTCTCTTCCTCTGAATCACTGGATCTTTGGTACATTTTCTCTAAAGTTCAGGTTTACAAGTCAGAGTACATGAGTATTGAACAGGATACTTTCACGGTTGCACTGCAACAACATCTACAGCAGCTTCATGTAACAAGAGCCGTTGCTGCATGAAGCCGCTGTAGTTGTCCCTCTCCCTCTCAGTCTCCCTCTCTCTGTCCCTTTCTGCCGCTGTCCATTGGACATTTGGTAAGTGAGCTTTGCTGAAAAATCCATGACAAAATATGGAGTCTCTGGATTTGATGTTCCATAAATTATGAGTAAGGAGGAAACAAGGCAGAGTTTGGACGGTTTGGAAAGTCTGGTTTACTCTTATTGATCTGAACATGCCTTCTGGGCACAAGCCATCTGAATATAAGCCCCAAAGTCCGAAAGACGTCTACAACAAACACAGAAAGATACCGAATGATTTGAACAGAAACAAATGTAAACAAAAAGAGACATTTGCAGCTTATGCATTTACTCATTATCCTGGTGAAGCCTCTTTGTAATGAAGCAGAGATGAAGACAAAGCTTGTGGCAAAGTCCTGTGGCTGTGAGCAGGTTTTTACAAAAACGTGACATTTGCGATTTTAGTCTTCATATTGTGTATTGATGATTGTTCCTCGGGCTGTTTTCATCACCGGTGTGCAAAGAATTGTGGGATACTGAGGGCTGCAAAGCAGACCCGTGTAGGCAGTGCACCCCAAATAGTTCTTATGTCCCCTCCAAACCAAGCACCAGCCAATGAGCTGCACTGGTGAAGGCACAAAACCAGCCTGATTCCATCCGTTTGCTGTGCTCTGATTGGCTGTTGAGATGAAACAGAAGTCAGCTTAGCGTTTAGCACTTGCAGCCCCAGTCATGGTGTTAGTTTCGCTAAATTTAAGACCAAACTAAAAGATTCACTCTGTCTTTAAAATCTAAACCAGTCATGTCCATGAACAAACATGGGGAAGTTATTAGCCAAAAGACAAAGGCTCTTTCACATATGAACTCCAGGCATAATCTGGGCAAATCAGCTCTAGACAGCGGGAGATTGTTAGAAGTGTTGTCAGGGGAGAAACTTTACTAGATTTAAGTGAGAGAAAGTGCCTGGACAGAGCGGAGGCTCAAAAATGACTGGAAATTAAACAGAAGATACAAACTAAGCAAACAGATGCTGGAGCATGTACTTGGTAGAAATTCTATCAACACACTCATACACTTGCTTTAAAATTACTGGAGATAGAGCTGCACAGTGGAAGAGTGAGGGAGTGGTTAGCACAGCAAGAAGGTCCCGGGTTCGATTCCCAGAAACAGAGAGGCCTTTCTGTGTGGGCGTTTGCCTGTTCTCCCCATGTTTGCGTAGGTTTCATCCGGGTGCTCCGGTTTCCCCCGCCACTAAAAAACGTGTGTGTTAAGGACCAGGTCAGGTTGGCCCCATGGTCACGGCAGTTCAGGACTAACCCTCCATCAGATCATCTGATGCTATTTCGTTGAACAACTTGACATGAATGAAAGCAAAGAACAGGGAGGGGAAACTGTGTAATCAGCTCGCCTTCACCTCTGACCACTGAGAAACCAGCGGTTTCTGTTTGGTCCTTGTGTTCAGTGAGAGAAGGGAGGAAACCGTTTTATTGACGCCCGCGGTCGGTCGGTCGATCTCCTGTCGCCTCTCGCCCCTTCCCACCAATTAGCTGTGACCTCTGAGGTGACCAGCAAGGTCGCCCACGATGGATTGCTCCTGTATTTACTTACATAACCCGATCGTGAGTGCAGAAGATGAATTATACCACAAAGTGCTTGAGACAAGGCTGCTGGATATTAATTTATAAGCTGTGATTCAGATATTTATAACTGTGCGGAGTTATTAGGACACAGAAGAAGAGGAGGAAGCATGGAGGAGAATTTCCAAACATACAATGTGCACAGTTGAGTCTGGTGCTGTGTCCAGCTGATGGCTTTTAATCGTTTCGGATAGTAACAGAGGTCTGAGGCACAGACGGATGAGCTAATCCTGACATCACAGGTGAGTAGAAGCAGTTCATTTTTATTAAGTGTCCTTACAGGGATTGTTGGTCAAACAAACAAACACCAGCACAAGTATTAATCTGGTAACTGTGATCTTCAGTTGTAGGTTTCTGTAAAACCAGCTGAACGGACTTGACCTAAAAAGAAGAAAGCAGAACCTGGCGAAGGGAAACCTGTGGCACCGCAGCAACCAAACCCAGGTTCGGGTCAGACCCCAGGAGTCCAGCATATGTGGTCTGGAGAGCCATCACAGATATCAACAGCAGGACTCTGGGTAAGCTCATGGCTATGACACCATTGGGGCTCAGCATCTAGTCCTGGGGTTGAGGATGTGCATCACGTGCACTGATGCCACAGATGGCTGAGAAAGTGTGTCTTAGTGCCTACACACAGGTTTTGTCATGAATCCAACTCCAACTCTTAGGTTGCATTTGCTTGAGCTGGTAGTACCTAATAAAGTGGCACCTGAGTGCTGAATGCAGTGGCCCTAATGGGGATGATGGAGATGCAAGCATCACCTTCTCCTCCCTCCCTCTCTCCGTCTAATAGATTTATCTCCACTGGGAGTTTGACTCTGATCTCTGGCTTCAGCCTTTGGCAGCCAGAGGTGATGGACTGTATCCCTCCATCACCTGACCTCTGACCTCTGCAGCTGCTCCACTCAATCAACCCCCCCCGGCTCCACGCAGAGAGGAGGGCGACTGGAGGAGGTGGAGGTTATGAAAGCATTTACCTGTCAGTCAGCGTTCAGGGCTGCGGACGTCGTCCGTGCATCGTGGCAGAACACTGAACAATGGAACGTCAGACGCCAGACACATCATTTTATCCCTGAACAGATAAACACACGGGACAATTTAGGATTTTACTGCAAATACCTTTCGAGCAGAGATTCTTAGGAAAGGATGATTTGGCTTCGTGGCTAAAAGGTGACACATTAGGATCAAATTGTTTATCGAGCTTTTCGTTTCCCCCAAACCATCAAAGTGAGTTTGACCCTCACAAAACACTCCACAGCATGTTTACAACCTTTAAAATTCCATTAAACAATCTCATATTATTTTTACTCATTTTCTCGTTGGTGTTGTTGCTACTTTTCAACTTTTGTGTTTTACAAGGAAATGGAGGCAGTTTTATTCCATTCAAATCTCACATTTCCCTAAAGGAGATTTTACAGAGTGTACAATAGTGACACCCTCTGTCCTTAGACCCCCAGACAACGAGAACAACTCTTTAACAGGAAAAAAGACTTTGTGTGAGCGAGCGAGACACAATAAAGGCTGTTGTTCTTCTTCTGCGAAGGACTGGTGAATTATTTGGTGTGTGCACACAGCAGTGCTGTGATTTACATAAAGAACAATCAGAATGACAACATTAAACATTACATGCAGTTCTGTATATCAAAATACTTTATGACAGAGATTCTAATTACATTAATAACACTGTTAGATACGTTAACATCTCCTCATACACGTTTAACAGCCAGGCTGGTACATTTGCAGCAGGGGGTGCTGATTGTACCAGGGAGACAATCGCCTGCATGTTGTTTCATCAGCAGCTGCATGTACACAGTGGACACAGTGGACACAGAGGACACAGAGGACACAGAGGACCACAGGAATAAGTCCCAAAGCCTTGAAATCAGTTTTTCGCTGTTTCCCCCACAAGATGTCTTCAGGCACAGTGGCAAGAGGATAAGAGAGGGCTGTTTATTTCTCATGCAGCACCTTCGCTTGGTAAATTCCATGTGAGCGTCTAACAAAACTAAGTGAATATTAATAAGATGGATTCATTGCACACAAATCATTTCTCCTGTATGTCTCGCTTAAGGCCTCTGGGATGTTCCTCTTCTAACACGCTGTTTTATGCTGATGACACATACAACTGAATATTCCTGCCAGCTATGAAAGATGATGTTGAACCATGTCTATTGTCATAAACGTTGCTTTACAAAAACTGAATTATAATAAAAAGAAGTTTCGCACTTTTCTGTTTGAAACTTCCTTTAAAACGTACGATTTTCGCTTACGTGTGGACTTGGTTTAACAGCACAAAATTGGAAACATTACGTGAATCCAGTTTCGGGTCACGCGCACGCTTCCATCCGACGGGGTCGTTTGTGGTGGTGTGACGTCGTTTGTTTGTGTTTTAGAACGTAGCCGCTGTGTAACGATGACAAAAGACAGTGTTATTTCTCTGGTTTCCACATTTGTCCTCATTACTGCTCCCTCTCTTCATTCACCCACTAGGTCACTCTACCGCTGCTCTCGCTCTCCCCGAGCTGGGGAGCAGGGGACAATTAAATGGTGCGTTTAATGACGACAACGGGACATGTCATGCGGCCCTTAGTAAGTCAACAACATCTGTCCCTTTTTGCAACAGCTGCTTTTCATGCTTCAAGAGAAACAGGAAATGGAGTTGATGTAGTACAGACAGTGAAATTTGGGCACAAACTTTACAAGAATGGCTCTCGGGGCCTTTTGTGCCTCGCGTGGAGACTTTAAAAAGAAAAATTGGTCCTGAACGTAACACCACTAGGTTTTATATCTCGTCCTGACTAACGCAGTGTCCTGCTGACGGAGCTACCAACTGCTCACCCAAACCCCTCCAGATGATCCAAAACGCACGAACATGTCTCATCTTTGGTCAGCAATGAAGACGCACACGATTTCATTTTCTGGATAAAGTCATTTCCAAAACGAATCACTTTATTGTCTCCCTAGTGAGAAACTGTTGTGGATGAGGAATATTGCTGCACAGACAATAAGGAATATTTAATTTTTGCATTAAAACCAAACACCACTGGGTTTCCAGAGTTGTTCTATGTCTTCCGTAAATTCTTGTCCAAGTCTAATAGAGACACGTAAGCTAATGTCTAATGCTAACAGCATGATGTGAGGCCGAATCCTTTCCTACACTTTTACCCTGCAACCGCTGCTGCAACACAATTGCAGTTTCAGGGTTTTAGAGGTGACTGACGTGGAGACGCTGTGCAGTTGTATGACATCTTTGTGGAAAATGGATTTCAAGGGTAACGGACTTGATTTTCTGCAAAGTGACAGCTGTAGAGTGCAGAGGTTTTCTTCAGGCTGTCAGCTCTGTTTATCAGATTGTAAGTAGTTTTATGTTTTTCTGCTCTATGAATAAGTTGTTTTTGACTTTGACAGAAAACTCGCTGAACAAAGACGAGTTGGGCTGCATTCACATTTCAGCAGAGTTCTGACTGGGAAAAAAAAAAAGGAAAAGCGTGAATTATTCTGAGAATGCCAGCGTACATTACAGTATGATTTCTAAAGTAATGAGATTCATAAAGCGGTGATTATTTACTCTTGAGTTAATTGAGTCCAGATGAACGTCTGACAGGCAGCTGAAAGGAGATGATGAACGGAGGGTCGGAGGAGGAGGGACGAGGTGAAAGATGCAGAATTGACACAAAGTGTTTCACAAATAATCATCAGTGAAGGTCGGTCTGAGGCCAAGCAGCTGACAGCGCGTTTTCAAATGATGAAAGAAATGAAAAATTGAAAATGAGCAATTTGATTATGATCTCGTCAGTGATGCGTGGAGGCGGCTGCCCTGTTTGCACTTCATTTTATTAATAAAAACCAGATAAACTGCAGGTCAGGGAATGAATATCGGAAAGATGACAGCTGGAGTCAGTGACAGGCGGCGTCCTCTCTGAGAGACATCAGTCTGATCTCTGGGGGGTTTTTTTCCAGATACTTCACAGAGAAGGTAAAAGTTGACTGAGTCAGAGGAGCAAAACCTTAAATGTAAAAATATTATATTGAAATTCTCAGCCTGTTGGCAATTGTAGTTTTTTGCAGTGGCTTTTCACTTAGTACCACTGGTGGTATCATCCATGTTTGTCTCCTGCAGAACTTTAATGTATGTGTACAAAGACACAAATACTGAACGAAAACATGTTACAATAAATGATTTGACACTTTCTAAACTCTGTGTTCGTGTCTGCACCAGCCATGTGTTCACATTGACAGAGCAGCGGAGACTGAATTTGCACATTTTGAAAATAGTCTGAACATTTTGATCAGAGATGAATGAGAGGAGAGAGGACGAATTTGGCCTCTTGGCTAAAAGATGTCTGCTCATAATAGATGGATCTAGATCTCTTCACCTTTGCCAATGTTGTTCTCAGTCTGTATCGCCGGACACGATGACAGCAGCTCTCCACAATAAGGGAAGACAATATGAACTTATGGAGCATATCTTCACTCAAAACTGTAGTGTAGCTTTAAATAAATAACTAGCTTTAAATACTAAATGAGGTTTGCAGGGTTAAGTTTAGTTTGGGCTACGTGGGTGTGGAATATATTTAGCCAGTGAGGGTCCAGTCCCTGATTTCTATCTGTAAATAAACAGCCATAGTATCATCATCCCCAACATACGTCCTCCCTCCCTCCCTCCCTCACCTCAGAGCTCAGGCGATGGAGATGCTATCGCGCTTTCATCAGTCCGCCTCACAGCCATATGTCACCCATGGGTGTCAAGTCATATTACGAGACCGAGGGTGTGTGTGGTGGTGGGGGGGGGGTCTTAGTTATCAGGCTGTCTCAGCTCTGTCGACAGCTGCATTTGTGGCTGCTGGGATGGATTTCTCTGCCCAGGATCTTAAATCACAACACAGCCGGTCACTGTGCAGGAACGGAGCACGGCCGGACGGTGTTTTATGAACTCGGAGCCACATCCTCCAAAAAACTCCTACAAACACGATTCTGATTCTGCAGGCAACGTTATCAGTGTGTTTCTTAATTTATGCTGAGTGCTGCGCTACGTTTATCAATGGCGAGCAAGTTGCAAGGAGGTGGCAGTGGCAGGTGGGGGCTGCACAGCGCAGCACCGACACACACTGCACATCCAAATTCAACTGCGTTCAAAGATACAGTTTTCTTGCTACATTGTTATGGAAAGATTTCAGCAGAAAGCTGTTTCAAAATCAACACAATTTCTGCATGAGTTCATTTCCCAGCTTCTCCTTTATTGTATTTCGTTCATGACTAATGCTCAAAGAGCTCAGCAGACCGTAACAGACGGCAGAACAGAGCAGCAGAGCGATGGGATTTTGTTTAAAAGAAGCACAAACACCAAAAAATGTTTGTATTAATCCAAAGTCTTTCTCTGACATTAAGCAAACGTTAAAACACAAGCCTTAAAAAAAAAAAAACACATGTACTGCAGCCTCATATATTTTGGTGAACAAAAATACTTTTTACTTTGTACTTCATGTCTGTTTCTCCGGTTTTTTATAAAAAAATCTTTACTTTAATGTGGCCACACCCTCTGTCCCCCTCTCTTATATTTTCCATCATTTCTGGACTTAACCAGTTTAACATCAAGTTAAAAAAAAAAAAAAATCATTTTCTCATTAAATAAGCTGCTTTTCATGTTACCTGCTTAGATTGCAGTTTGTAAACACACACACACACACACTCACAGCCCGTAACCTTGTACAGAGATTTATCTTTTGCAAGCTCAGTGGCCAATCATGTCAGAGCTAATTAAAGGCGTGAAATATGCTAATGACAGAGTGTGTGCAGGCTGACAGATATTCAATGTTCATTCCTCCATGCAAATGTGCTGCAGCTGAATATTTTCCTGCTGTGTTTATGAATCAGCTGATCAATAAATCGGAGGGTGTGTGACAGCTCAGGTGAACGACGACAGGCTCTAACGCAAACTGACCAGGGCCAGATTCCACAGGGGACACGCTGGTGAAATCTTGTGTGGTTTGATGAAGAGTTCCAGCGTCTTTACACGCTTTAGTTTTCACACACGTGAAACAAACGCACCAGGCAGTCTGTCTGTCCCTTGGGCCAGCTCACTTATTTTGTCATAAACCTGAGCTCCCAGGCTGCAAGGTTGAAAATGACTGGAAACAGGTAACGTGTCAAACATTTACAGAAGCTGTGTCTCTAACATGCTGCTATTGAGCCGAAAATCCCAGTTTCAGTTGCTACCGCAGCTCATTTAAGTGTCACCGCACCTTAATATTCTCTGTGTTCTTATCCATCTATTGATGCTTCGGCTGCTCTTTCCATCTCCGTGGCTGCTTATTAAGAGGGTCTGGACGACTCAGCACAGATCGACCTAATCGTCGACAGGTGCAAGATGGATGGAGCATCAAAAGTTTGGACGTGCGATTCGTCCACAGTTTGGACGTGGGCCTGGTTTGTCCCAGAACAGAGTTCACAAATCACTTACATCTCTCTTTTCTTGGGTACACGGTGAAATCAGGACCTGAGGATCAGTGTGTTTCATCTAAAGCAAAGTAAAGACCCATTCGCTAACTTCTTTTGGAGCTTTTAGTCTCAGGTTGTTTTTTTTTTCCATCATTACATGAGCTGAGATGTGACGACTGGTGTTTCTCCCACTGATGATGCAGATCTTCTTTCATACATCATTACGTTCAGGAGCTTGGAGACAACACAGTTTAGAAATTAAAAAAAAACACCATCCTCTGCAAACACTCAGTAAAGTCTGCTGAAAGTAGCCAACGAGCCAGAGGCTCGAGCTTCAGAGCAGATCAAACCTTTTTTTTCCACATTCAGAGCTTCTTCCAGTGATTTTAGAACGAATAGCAGACGGCAGCCTTAAATTATAAACACAAAAATGGGACTAACAAATATTCATACTGTGACAAATGACCACATCGATAACAACAACCTGATAAGTTTAACAACGAGACATAAAGAGATACACAAAAATGGCTTCCAGATGCAGTTTGATCACAAAAGGACATAAAACCACAAAGGAGTGTAAAGAGACACAACACAACAATGGATCAGCAATGTAATACAACCACAAACTGGACACAAAAAGCTGGATAGACCTTCATAAAGGAGACAAGTTCAAGTCCAAATCCTTTCTTTAAACCTTGACCACAATCTCTGGAACATTAACCATAACTTAAAAGTTTTGACAAGTCGAATGCATCATCATCATCATCATCATCATTTAGTGGGACGTCCTCAAAGACAAAACTGTTCCACGGTTGTTGTTTTTTTTTCAAAGGCCAGATTTCTGCTTCAGTGTTGTCAAGTTGACTTTCAGCAGATAAGACGAGGACCTGCTGGGGACGGAGTAGACTAGGACCTGAGGGGGGTAATGGAGATAATGTCTTGTCACAGTTAATGTTCGCTGCAGTCTGCCGTCATTTAGCGGCAGGGTGGAGGTTATTGTCTGAGCCTTCCCACAATTCACCAGTCCAGAAATAGCCACCTAACAATTGAATCAAAATGAAGTTTCATTCTTTCCCCCCCCGTGTTGCCGCTTGCTGTGCCGTCGTCCTCCATCCCTTCCTGTTTTGAATCGGTTAACCTTTCTGTTTGGGGCTGCATGGCGGGGTCCTGCTCTGCAGATTAGCCGCTGACGCATTTATCAAGGGATGACAAATGAGCTGTCCTTCCAGATGCCTGATTACTTGACCTTTATTCCACAGGAGCCTGGCAGTTAGCAGATAGGGGGGCGGGCGGGGTACTGGTGGAGCTAAGTGGTGCCAGTCTCGTGTTCGTCGGCCCGTCGTGAGAGGAAACGCATGGATGCAACGCTTCAACACTGACTTGAACACGAATTAAGAAACAAGTTATTAAGATTGGCCGGCGCTGAGGCGAGGTAATTGAAATTCTCACATTCCCCAGAAACAGGCGGAGACCCGGCACATCAGTTCCTATTTGAGGCAGAGAGGCTGATGAGTATCACATATTAGGGCCCTGGGAGGAGAATTGACCACTTAGTGGCCTCTGATTGGGGATCATTACATGAGTGGGACACCATCGCTCCTCCAATGCGGCGTTTTTTTTTTTTTTTTTCTTCTGCCGGCTCATTTCTGGTTTTGTCAGGCAGCAGATTGTCATTCACAGCTCTAATTGTGTCTTTTTCCTCCACTGCTGATCCTGAGCTGCTTATCATGAACACACTTCACACTTTCATTGGTCTGAATCCACATGTGTCCGTGTTAGCTACACCCCCACAACACAACACAACACAACACAACCTCTGAGCTCTGCTCAGCTCGGCTGCATGCAGCTACATGTAAGAGGTTCTGTAGCTCAAGTTACTGAACCTCTGCTACATGAATCTTACCAAGTCTGTTAAGTTCTGAGGACATGTTTTAATCAACTTTAGTAATGTGTAACACGTTATTCAGGATATAGTTACACAAATAGCAACTGAGCAAATAAAAAAAAAGTATAATTTGTAGAAATTAACATTCAAGATGAAGCCACTGGGTCAGTCGTCATTTGTTTGCTTGTTTCTGAGCCACATGGCATCACAGAGAGGACAGACACACGTTTTCCTTAAAGAATTGGTTTCTTTGTGCTTCAATAAACTTCAGCATTATATGCAGCGGTTAAATGTGATAGCATCACGTATCTGGAGTCATTTTAAGTGTCACTGTTTTCATTAAGTCATGTTTCTCATCTTGGAATAAAACTTTCTAATTTGCCTTCAACTAACTTCAGCAGCCGTCTTCGCTTTGAGCAGGAGGAGGGTTTTTTTTTTTAATCCCATGGGTTGCGGAGAGCCGGGTCAGGACTTCATCAAGGGCCTCCGGGGCCCTCGGAGCCCCTCTCTCATCTCTGCAGCAGATGAGGGGATCAGCAGGGTGTGAAATGGCCGTGGTGATTGCTCCGAGGCCGCGGGCCCTCCAGCCCATTCACAGCCCTGTCAGCTCTCTAATAGAGCTGGTGGAGATTGGAGACGACCCCACAGTTACAGACCCCCCCCACCCTGCTCCTCCTCACACTGTTAAAGGTGCAGTTCACCAATAAATAATGAAAAAGTAGCAAAATGTGCAGACTGGTGTAGCCCGTCTACTCCCCTTTTAGGTGTATGAGGGGCCCTGAGTTCTTTTACTTAGCTCTGAACACATTTCTTGATTACTTGAATATTTTTGATAGTCTTGAGTTTCACCTGTAAAAGTAGATTATTACTAACTTCAAATACACTAGTTTACTCCCCTTTAAGAAATCTTTTTACAACTGGGATATCTCACAAAACAGTTATAGTTTAAACTTAAATCCCTATTTAATTGAAAAGTATATATATAATATAACTTAAAATGTTTACATGCCTTATTCCCAAATAAAATAAAACCAAAAAATAGTTGCAGGCCTGAGTCGGTGCTCGGGGGCGTTGTGACCAAAAACTCCGTGGCCGCTTCACTCAAACATGAGCAACAAACTAAATAAAATGTGATACCTTTTTCACAGGTGAGCGATATGTCCAACCAATCCTGCGACTCCCTCTGTCATTGTCTCCGAGTCACACGTCTGTAGAGCTGTAGAGCCTGTCCAAAGGTGTCTCTGTCCTCCAAACCAGCCACAGTTCAACACGACGCGGTTAGCTGTGTTAGCTTGGTTAGCTTGCTGCCTCCATCGGTGGACGCTGTTACTACTTCTCATCGAATTGATGAGCAGGTCCTCTCCTGATAAACACTTCGTATTTCTCGCTGAAATACTTAGTCCATCAGAAAAAAAAAACTATACACTTGCAGATTATCGAGCTAACAATCTAAAACTGTTACCACAGGTTACTAGCGTACAGCTTCAAACTTTTTCCTTCCAATTAACTCGTCAGCTCGTTAACATCCCCTCGCTCTGTCTTGATCACGTTCTCAGCGCATGTTCACATTCACTTCCGTTAACAAAATAAAATCTTACGTTACCCGACATACAACAAAACATTTGAAACATTTTAACCCATGATTTCAACATTTTATAGCAAATATAACAAAATATACAGTTTGACCCAGTTTGACCTATTTATCTGTGCATTTGTAAATAATTGTTTATATAACAAGCCTTGTTTATTTCTTTATTTAAATCACTTATTCATATATTTTAAATATTTAAATTTATCACTGGGCTACACTGGGTTTTACCATTGTGTTGCCAACAGTGTTCGTTTTACTAAACTCTTTCATCCAACTGAGTTTCTATGGCACGTTTCTTTTTAAATGGTGCATCTGGTTTAGGAAAAAACAACGGAAAACAAGTTTTTTTTTTAAATCATATTTGTACCTTCTCCATACATGGAGAACGCAGCTGCTGTGTATTACTTGGAGGTTGATCTAGCGTTAATAAGATCCTGCAACATCAGCTCTTCATTGCTCCAAACGTGCAGCTGCAGAACCAGTCTCCCATAGCTCTTCATACTATAGGGGCAGGTGTTGCTCAGGTGGTCGTCCATGGACCACAGGGTCAGTGTTTCGATGCCCGGTCCCGGCTACGTGTCGTACCTTGGGCAGGACACTGAAGTTGCTCCTGATGGCTCAGGTGAGCACTTTGCATATGAGATTGTGTGAGAATGGGTGAATGAGAAGCAACATTGTAAAGTGCTACATGGCTCCAGGCCTGTAAGAATTCGCCAGGTTTTTCCTTTGTCTCTGCTCTGTCCGTTGTCCTTCTGTTGGATCTTAAGGCAAAAGGATCTTCAGAAAACACCCGCGTACCTGTTCACTTCAAACCCACCAACACACTGAGACAAAGACTCGTCCACCCGAAAGACCAATCACCTAAACACAGGAAGAGCAACGTAGCTCAGAGCTCTACATTGGAGAAACCAAACAGCCTCTACACAAGAGTACGGCCCAGCACAGGAGAAGGAAGCTCTCAGGACCAGAATCAGCAGTGTACATACACCTGAAGGACAAAGGACACTCGTTTGAGTGTGACAGTGTCCACATTTTGGACAGAGAAGACAGATGGTATGAGAGAGGAGGACGTGAAGCCATTTATGTTCACATGGAGAATCCTTCTCTCAACAGAGGACGAGGCCTCAGGCACAACCTGTCTCCCATTTCTCATGCTGCCCTTTCACTCATCCCCAGGGAGATTAAGACCACTGCACACATCCACCTAATGACCCCCATCTTAGGGGTCTTTTCCCACCTCCAACCTTAATGAGCCTAGGGTGGAACAAAGGCTACATTGGAGGATATAACTGGGTTCACTAGCTATTTTATTCAGACTGAAGAAGCTGCTTGGAGAAGTGGTGAAAGGTTGGTAACCAAGAAGAAAGAAGTCCAGTTGACATGATTCAACGTTTGGATTTGTTGAACCTGTAGTATCTGCCACTGCTCAACACCACAATGCTGACAAACTGTTTTTAAAACTTATTAATTTGCTGTACATGTGTTAAACATGCATTATTACTAATAGGGAAACATTAACCTTTCCCCCTTTTGGCTTATAATTCCTCTACATCGGGTGGTAAACTGACTCGGTGGACAGCAGGTGGAACTCAGCAGCACACCTGGATTCTCATTCACTTTTTAAAAGCCTCAGCTTCTCCGAGTTCCTCTTTTTACGCCCAGTCGTGATACTGACCAGTTAACATCATTAATTGTGAGATGATCCACCAGATGTTTGTCTCTGAGCACTACACAACTTTCCCAGTCGTTCTGGTGTCCCTGTCCCAACTCTTTGGAAATATGTTGCTGTAAATATATTAAAACATTTGATGTCTTTGTACGATTTCTAATTTAATTATGATGTTTGAAATGATTTGCTAGAACATGTTGTTCATGACATATTTCAGTGTCCCCAGCATTTTTCTCAACAGTTTTTTTGAACGTTGGAGTTCTTTGGCACCGAGGAACAAAATATGTCTGAGAAAAACAGTGGAAATCACCAGTTTTAAGCCTGTTACATAAGAACCACATTAGCTTCTTATCTTCTTACACACATGAACACACACCATCTTGTGGAACAAGCCCATGAATGAACTCTGGGAAAACTGCACTGCTGATATCAGTTGGCTGGTTAGACAGTAGATTAGCTGCTCAGCTGCAGCACATTAAACAGCAAACATACCTGCAAAATGTCACTTTGGTCCAGTTACATGCTGATGTGGTCCTAATAAATCAATGAGTCATTGCAGTGTATAAACCTATAATCGATTTTTCAATGTACAAAATTTAAAAATGCATTTTCAAAAGCTGATAGGAAGTGAAGTGTCCTTCACACACAGGAAGTAAAGTGCGTGTTGTGGCCAGTAAAGTGGGCCAAGCGGCTCTGTGAAGTGTGGAGTGTAAATATAGCCTCCACCCTTCTCCTTCTAATTGTAGTCGTGTTGTTTTCATATTGTTGAATCGCAGAGATGTATAATTCATCACGCAAATAATCTGGAACAAAACAAACTCTCCTCTGAGCTCCCAAGAGGCCGAGCGTCTAATGAGTTCACCCCATAAAATATTCATACCTCTGCAAAATATACTGTCACTTTCCCCACAACACACACACACACACACACACACACACGAGTCCAATATCCCATTAGATATAATGGCAGGTTGTGCAGCTGTAACCGCACGTTGATCACTGTCACCGAAAAACACTGCAGACTCACATTCAGTGTGTGTGTGTGTGTGTGTCACTTACATTACAGCTTTTATCACTGAGTTCTGATCATTTATTCAGATCTTTTGGTGTCGATGGCTCCCACTAAAGTTTTAGATGATGTGTATCCGACACCGCTGAGGTTCTAAACTAAAACGATGCAAACGACAACGTCAGTCATCAGTCAGCGTTGGCTCCGACTTGTTGGATGTTTTGAAGAATATTCGGTTCAAACCAACTTAGCAAACAAATTACACTGCCGTTGGTGTTTTTGTGAAGTGGCTACTGCACTTGCTTTAATTCTTTTTTGTCCATATGCTGGTGTTAGCGTCTTCCCCTTTACCTGGAAAACCTTTTTAAGGTCGTCCATTTTCACACAAAGGTAAAATATCACAGATTTGATTAAAAACCAAAGGGTCCAGCAGTTCCTGCAGTTAAAATACCATTCTCATATTGCTGATTTAAATTGCACAAGGACCAGCAAAAGCCCATGAATTAAATATTGAATTATATAATTTTTACTCAGGTTCAGGTGAAAATCTTTCCACATGCAGCCTCCAGATGGAATTAAAATCCCTGACCAGGTAATGGGATAAGAAATGAACCCAGTCTGAGGTTTAACTTTCTTATTTTTTTTTTTTTCCAGTCCACATTCGGACTTTCTGAAGCTCTGAGGTTTCCCCCTGGTGTGAAGCTGTCTCCAGGCAGCAGCACAGACATGTGGACCAGGCAGCTTCATCCAATCACGTCCAATAATGACCTGGGGGATCGAGAGATGAGAGGGGAAGAGGTGGGGGAAGAAAAAAAAAAACCCAACGAGGAGGTTTTCATTTTGTGCTGAGAGGCGTCGACTCATTTCTCTTTCAGCACAGAGAATAAAGTCCAACAGCCTCTTCAAGAAATCATCTCTCCTCTTTAATATTCTCTGATGCCACGTGGCTTCTTACCGAGCCGAGGTGACTTAAGGTCGAGGACGGGCTTTATGACCAACGGCCGCATCGGGGCGGCTTTGAGAGGCGAGCTACGAGGGAGGGGTTGACTGATTTTCATTAAGATGGACTCCGGAGCATTTGTCTTATTAGCAGGTCATTAGGCTCTCTGCGGCCGACAGATTGGCTGAACAGGAAGCATGGGAGCAGGCACAAGGTGATTGCACCTGTGACCACGCGGGTGCTGCTCAGCCCGTGCTCCATTATTGGTTAATTAGTGTGTTGTCAATCAGCAGCTCGCTGTCACGGGACTTAAAAATGTGAGAGAGCTTCCACAGAAGCCTGAACATTCTTCCCTTTAGGCTTGTTACAATTCTAACACCTCGATTTAATGGGGGCGAAGAACAACACGCTTGCGAGATGCAGGATGAGGGAGCGGCGACAAAACCGAATGTTCTGCAGGACACATCCTGCATTGTCAACACTGAAACAGCATTCAGCCTAACCTTTCACTGATTGTCAAAACGTTGCTGAAACACTTTTTTTTTTTTCAATCAACTAATGGGTTAGTTGACAAATTGCTGCACTTGTAGTTTTATGTAAATATGAATAACTTGAAGAATTGGTTCATCATTTCTCAGTCTGTCTTTAACAGCAGTCAGGTGCTCGCATGCAATCTGTTCGGTTTCTTAAAGCCTCCTGTTATTCTGCCTGTGAATGGATCCTTGTCTAAAGCCTTCACAATGGTAGTGACGTGGAACTAAATCCTCTCTTTGTTCTGTAAGTATCTTCTTCTTTTCCTTTCATCTGTTCCCTTTTAGGCGTCGCCACAGCGAATCACGTGCCTCCATCTAACCCTGTCCTCTGCATCCTCTTCTCTCACACCGACTAACTTCATGTCCTCTCTCACTACATCCATAAATCTCCTCTTTGCTCTTCCTCTAGACCTCCTGCCTGGCAGCTCCAACCTCAGCATCCTTCTACCCATATATTCTCTTGTTTAGTTAATCACATCAGGTGGAAATCTTGCAAAGATAAAGTCTTATTTGAACCTCCTGAAAAATGTTTCCGTTTTTGTTCCACTGGACAAACAAAACAAAACTTTGCACTAAAGTTGGGAAAACTTTCCCATCAAGCGACTAATTTCGAAGGTTGAGGCCTTAAAATGTCTTCAGATCAACAGTGGGAGAACTGTGGATTCAACACTGAAAGCAACTTTTGGAGGGAGGTCTTAAAGGTTCTGTGCTCACATGGTCATTGTTTAAAGTCCGACTTGAACTAGAAATGATTAGATTCATATTCTAATCAGTTCATCAATAAGTCAAGGGGATGTTTGCGCCACATGTGATGAAATTCCTTCACAGCATTTCTAAGTTAATGTGTTGACAAGAAGGAAACAGACATGATGTCACAGAGACCTTTGAAGCGTGACCGGCAAAATCTAATCAGTTCATCTAAGTCGACATTTTGCGCCAATCTGAAGAAATTTCCTCAAGGCGTTACGGCCATATCACCTTCACGAATGAGACAGACATCAAAACATCTCGCGTCCAGCCACAGCTGTCGGGGGCAGAGGTGTAAAAACACAGTAGGTTTATACAATACAGTTCAACAACCACCGTCATCAGAAAATGCTCCTGCAGCTTGCACATAGCCTGAGAGACAAAGCTCAGGGTACAATAGGTGCTCTGATAAAGCTTATTGCTTTGAATGCACATAACGTAACCCAATTCAGATAATGTTTAATAACTTTATCAACTCAGATCTTCCATCATCCTCTCTGTTAGCGACACCCGAAACAATACCAGAGGTCAAATCAGTACTTTCCATAGAAAGTTTGCCCACTACTGGATGGGGTGTTTGTATTTTGACGTCAGTATCCAGTTTGTCACTTTTGAGTAGAAAAACAAGCATTTTGCACCGTGCGCTCCACTTTGCTCTGCACAGGAATCTTTGTAGAAATCTGCAAAAACACAAATGTTTGCACTTTTGACCAAAGCCTTTCTGTGTGTTGTTACATTTAAAAACACTCGACCTCCGACCCAAATTATTCATATTCAATAATCCCATGCAGTGAATTTCCTGTCACCCCATTGGGTGCAGCCTGGGTTAGTGGATTCATCTGAACCATGGACCTCCAGTGTTGTCCAAGAGCAATTAAAACACACCAGCCACACAGATTGCAACATTTCAAGCTTGGAAAATGGTTGCAGCAAAACAGAAAACGAGTCTGTTCATATTGGTTCACTCCTTGTGATACTGGAGAATTTTTGATCAGCTTTCATGGCTGTGAAAATGTTTCCATGGTGGGAAATCTTGTGTTGTGTCCAGAAGGAAGCAGACAAAGAATACAGAGAAAGAAACTGTTGGTTGGTCATGTTTTTAAGTATGTGAAAAGCAAAAGGATTTAGGGGATGGAAACATATAAAAATGTGAGAAAAACATGCTGCAACAAAATTCATCCCAGATCAGAGACCTAAAAGTGAATTGAAAGCAAAAGTATCCGAGTCAGGCCAACAGCTGCTGTAATGGTGTGTGCAGAGGAAATGTGTTTATTTATGAGCTGGACACTGTTAATTACCAGCCTACATGGATAATTATCTCCAGCTTCAAAGTCATTGGAACCTCCAGAGACGCCAGAGAGAGTCTGCGTGTGGCTGAGCAAGACGAGGAGCTCGGGACGGCCAAAATATCTGCAGCTAATTAGTCGATGACGAGGAGTCACCAGCTAAATATCAACCGATACTCAGAAGATGCAGGACTGGGGAAATGCGACCTGTGGAACATGAGCAGCTGTGACAGAAATGTTCCCAGGAATAATCTTCTCACTGGGGTTTGTCCTCACACAATGCCACAGTGAACACATCATCCAGGTTTTGCCTTGTGGTTGCTGTGGGCTTCTTGCACTGGGATCTTTAAACGTGTTGCTGTGATGGACAAATCAGGGAGACACGTGAACGGCCCGGAAACCCCATTGTGTTGCAGCATTTTGCATGAACATTGTGATTCGTTATTTGAATCAAAACGCATTCAAACACAGGCAGGACAAAGACTTAGACTTCACAAAGACGTCACTACCTCCATGACACAATAAAAACAGATTTGCCTCAGAATTACGTTTTCTTTAGTCTTTACATTTTTAAGTAGCACTGAAAAGTGCACGTAGGCCTTTACTGAGGAGGTTTGTCCTATTGAAGGGCTTAAACACAACCGATGTCTCACATCTCATGTGAATTTGTGGTTAGACGCTGCACGGATGTTTAAAACGTCCTCTTTTCAGAGCCATCTGGGGTCTTTTCCTGCATTCTGTTCCTCTCATTTCCTGTCTGCTCGAAAATAAAACCAAATAATAATCTGTGTGAACATGTTTGTGTGGGTTTTTTTTTTTTTTTTTTTAAATTCAATCGAAATTTTTGAGGTTTCATTCTTGAGACGGCTGCAGTTTCTCTGTCCCAGACACAGAACAACTGCTCCACCTTGTGACGAGCTACTGAAATGCAGAAGAGTTGCTGTTGATGGAGTTAGTTTTACGTTGGGTACTTGTTTTGCAAACTTATACTCACTTTAATTTATTTATTTGAACCCAACATTTGCTTTTAAAAAAATGTTTTATTACCAACTCATTTCTAATAAAGTGTCTGTATTTGGTTTCAACACAAATATACTTTCCTTAATGTTAAATTGTACATTTCAATTGCTTCAGACAGATAAAACAGTTCCAAACCTTTAAAATTAGTAAAATGAATGTTTCACAGAAGTTTTCTCCATATTAGTAATCTTTATGTAAAATAAACACAATAAAAAAAAAACATGATTGAAATTAACACAAAATAAAGTTGCAAACGGTGAAATATGAAATTTCATGCATATTGCTCATGCATTAAAAAAAAAATTTAAAAAAAAAATCTTTTTTTTTGTTTAATTAATAGGAGTGAAAACCAGGACACATTCAATCAGTGATTCCATAACATATTTTAATTTTTCAGTGTTTTAGTATAAAAAAATCCCACCAGCCTGCTGTCGGCTGGTTTCTGCTCCCGTTGGCTATAACTGTGGTTTTTCCCAGAGAATCAGCTAAAGTACCAAATCTATTTACACACAACATCCACATCCACAGGAACCAAAAAAAAAATAAAATAAAAAAAAAAAATCACTACCCTGCCAGAGTAAATCAGTCACTATCACCTCACCACGCAAATTTAATGCTATTTAAAACAAAAACAAAAAGGCCAAAAGAAGAGGAGGGGCCTCTACATGTGGCTTCTAGTGTGCCCTTAGTATTTTGTTACAATACTCTATAAAGTAATGCATATACATTTTCTGCTTTACAATAAATTAGTACAGGCACATTCTCTTCTCTTCTACAGCTGACTGAAGCTCAGTTCAGGTGGAAAAGATGATTTTGTGACATATTAACAAAAGACTTGAAGTCATCACAGCACACAAACAAACAAAACCAAAAAAAAAGACCAAAAACCTGCAAACACAAACTAAATTGGAAAAAAACAAAAACAAAAAACAAACACACACACACACACACATTAGTGGGAAGCATGTGGGCAGCAGATTTGGTTTTGGTTTTGGTGTGAATGATGCACTTTAGGCATTTTAAACTTTGAGAGCTTCTATATAGATTTTATATAAATATGTACAAACAACAAAAAGATGTAGTCCAGTAAGAACATAAAAAAACCTTAATGCCAGAGATGCGAGAACTTGAAAGCTTGAGAACTCAATAATTTACAAAAACCGTAAAAAAAAGAGAGCTGAAATAAACATGTTCAGTACAGTATGCATGTTAGTTTTGTTCTCTCTGTGGAGATAGCACCAGCAGAATTCATCACCGCCGACCGTATAAATACATGAACGTGTACCAAAACAAACTGAGGGAGTGAATAAATTAGTGTCAGGCCTTATACAGGATATTTACAGGAGCTGCTGCTGTCACACAAACGCACACACACACACACTCAGACTCACACACAGATGGACATTTTCATGGCAGTGAGATTTTTGCAGCAGTCTTGCAGCACATTTAAGGAGGTCAGAGGTCAGACTCTGACACATTCAACGGCTTTAGACCCATGATTTTACAGTTCTCACAGCCAAAATTGGATTTTGCACCCGCTAACCGAGTCGTTTTCATTGCATAGCTCTTTGACAAAACAACATGGCCAACACAAGCTACAGTATTGCAGACGGGGTGGGAGTGGACAGATGTGCAGAAGGGTGTGAAATGATCCAGTTCCAGTTTGCAGGAATTGGTAAACATGACGTGCGTGTGTGTTGTGTGTACGAGGCAGAAATTGAACATCTCTGCGGCGGCGATCTTCGAAACAAAATTCAGTCAAACAGGAACGATGGACGATCGGAGGATTTGGGAAATGGTGGTGGGGGGGGGTTCAGTTCGTGACGGCGAGTTCAGCAACTGGCTCCAGCTCCCCGCCAACATGGTTCATGTGGTTCGTGGCTTGGTCAAAGGCAAGCCGCACAGCTTTTCGGACGTGGGAGGAGCGAGCCTCCATCAGCTTGATTCTGTCAAGACTCGGGTTGATACCGAAGGGAGCCATCTTGGATCTAGGAAGCCATTGCCTGAGGAGAAAGGAGACAGGTCAGTGTTTCATCGGGCAGGTAAAACCTTCTCACTCCCCATTGTATCAGACACCTGACTCTGACATCAACTAACTTTTTACTGCTTATATTATTTACTGATGGGATGAATCTCAAGAAGAGACAACGATCTGTGAAAGACTTTGCTACTGCATATAAGCTCTGACTTTTTAGAATAACTTTACTCTTGTTCTGCTCTCTGAGTGCATTTAGCACTGCTAAAAACCTCAGAGCCCCCTTTTGATCAGCTAGCAGCAGCAGTTTTAGAGCTGGAATTTCAATTTAAAATTCTGTAAAATGTAAAAAAATGCTGTAAAATTTCCCTATTACATTGTTGCTGTCGACGCCATTTGGCCGCAAGTAATTGATTTATCGCTTTTAAGAGCCTACGAACAAAATACTGTTGTGGTTCTGTTATTTTGCTTCAAATTAGACGTAATATAGAATCTACCCAAAGCTAATATGGATGAATGTGGTAAGCGTCACCGCTGCAGAGACTCAGTTTTCTTATTCTACCATTTGGAACTTTGAAAGATGTGTTTTTTTGGGTTTTTTTTTTTAGGCATCATTTGCTACCGAAGACCTTTCATCCACTGAAAAAGTGGATTTAATGATAAAATGGCTTGGTGCAGAATGGCACCATGGCAGCTCATCTTAGCCTGGCAAAGATTAGAATCAAAAGGTTGAAGGCTGAAGACTACGTTAGGCTAAAACAGCTGGGCATGTTCTTCAGGTAATGAGTGTAGAAAAGTCGGTGGAACTACTAGGTTTGTCATATTTGGACTATAAATTCCCTTGTAGCCACATGAAGCTGCATATCGTGCTTTAGCTCGCTTCTCCAGCTTTGTAAGGGCAAGAGGCAGGAGTAAAAAAATGATCCCAGTTGTTCCCACCCCAGTGACCAGAGCTCAAAACCTGAGAAATACATTTTAAAAATGGCAAACAAGCTTCTGTAAATGTGCGCAAAATAGAGCAGTGCCAACGGTGCCTCCACCTATGTAAAGTGCTTCTGAGAATGGAAATGAGCAATACCCCAATACATTAAAAGCCCCAATCTTTGAAATCATGTCAAACCTTCAGAATTAAACCTACTGACAAACAGAAGTTATTCTAAAGGAAAAGCAAGTTTGTTACAGGGGTTGTGAGTCAACTCAGTGTGTGGCAAAAGGCTGCACAGTGGCATGTAAGTGTATGGAACATGAGAGCCAAAAACACACCTTAGCACTACATCCTGGTCCTCCTTCCCCTATGTCAGACAGCCAAGAAGGTGAAAAAGATATTAGCAGGGAGGTGAATGAAACAGCTTCTACTCCAGTTACAAAGAAAACGGCTTCAGTAATCAGCCTGGGGATACTTCAATTTAACTCGATTTATATCACCTCAAGGCACTTTACATAATAAAGCCTAGAGTGTATGCAGCTAGACAAAGCAAGGAAAAGGTAAGCAGTGCTAGATGAACTGAGTAACAAGTCCACCCATACACACTGAAACCCAGTTTAGGAATAAGCAAAAGTGCTGAAAACTTTTAGAAAACAAATCTTCCACTTAATGAAGTGTCTCATGATTCCTGACAAGCGGAGAGATCCCACACTTACAGTGTGTTGCAGGCAAAATATCCTCTGTGGACTGAAAGCTCCCATCCTCCTGGATATGAATCAGGCACAAAGTCAGGGAGCAAACAACTGACCCCAGTGTCCTCCTTAAGCACAAGGACTAGACCTGGTGTGGGTCGTTGAGGGTGAACCCTGCCTGGGATCAACACAAACCAGTGTTGCAATGCAGTGCAGTGCTTTTCACTTGGATGTCAACAACAACGGTTTGAGCTTGTTGGATTCATGTCCACATGAAGCTTTATTAATGCACCAAGAAGAGCTTTCTGTTCTGTGGACCTCTGAACTCTAGAGAATGTCAGGAGGATCAGGGAAGAGGACCGACATCAGAAGGTATTCTGCGTTAGACGAGTTCTCACTTGTGAAGAAGTTACTCCAGGTAACTGGGCAAGGGGTGGTGCAGGGGCACATCGAGCAGGGACCTGTACAGACAGAAGTTCACAAATTTCGTTGTCCTTCCAGTTCCACATAGTTGCTGTGTTCGTATGAGTTCTTCACCTTCAGCTGTTTGTATTTGCCTGGTTTCACAGCAGTCACAGGAAATTCTTGTCATCAACACGTCCACACGAAAGTCTGGAAAAGTCTGGAACGCCAGACCATTGGCACCAGTGTCTACTGACCCAGACATGTCAGCTCTTCTTACACCAGCAATGATCTTGACTCAAAAGACAAGTGCTGTGTCAGCACCGTCTGTTCACTTTGACCCAGCAGAGCTTCATACAAAAAAATGTTAGTTTAGTTTCCACAAAAGATGAAGGAAGAATGTCTGGTAAGTCCTCAGCAATGTCAATGTGCGAACACTAAACACTGATTTGCACTTTGGAGCCAAAGTAATGCTCATGACTCACTTTGATGTTAGATGTTCCATAATGTCCCATTTAACATGATGCAAGGTCCAGTTAGCTTTGCTCAGAAACAGCTCATAGAGCTGCACTGTTTAACGTTTCACAGCCTGCACTTTTTCCCTTTTCCTTGAGTAAAGAATTTGAAACAGGTCTCGTACTTTTTCCAGAGCTGTACTTCTACTCAAGTAAAGAATGCGTGTACTTTTGTCAAATATAAATTAAATACAAAAAGATCAGAGAAGTTTTCTGTCTTTTTTTGAAGTACATTTAAACAAGGGGAATATTGGACACAAAAGCTAATACTGGATCAGCTAATGCTCAAAATATTTTTTTAAGTAACATAATATTTAATGCACATTTAGCAAGTACAAATGATCCTTCATCCTCAGAAGTAACAAAAAAGAAAGTTACAGTATAAATACTTCTGTTTTTAGTATTTATTTGCAAGCTTTAACTTTTTTACCATTTTCCTGTGTATGAAAGTACGGCGTGTATGTGTGTCCGACAAAGATGATAATAATAAAGTAAACATTGATGTTAAATCCGGCTTAATGTTACTGTCACCTCACGATAGTTGAACAGCTACAGAAAAATTTACTCCACCCTTTTCTCTTGTAGAAAAGTCATAAAAACTGAGAACCAAGTTTTGGTGCGTGGGCTTTACTAAAGGCTACGTAATAGAATTCTGGCATTTTAAACGTGTCCAAAATGCGGCGGTCAAACGTTTTACCGACGACTAATTATCTGCCTTCATAGTGTAATTATTTTACCCTGACTGTTTTCTAAGAAAGGGTTTGCTAACTTAAGGGAATCAGTTCCTCACCAGCTGCGCTTGCTGTCGAAGAAGTGGACGAGGAAGAGTTTCTCTGCGGACCTGAACTGCATCCGCTCTCCGAGTCTGAGAACGTCCCGCGGGGGCTGGGGAAGCGCCACCCCGTTGCGCTGACAGGCCATCCTCCGCAGTGTGGGGTCCATGATCTGTGAAGACCCAAAAAAAAAAAAAAAAAAACCCACACCACAGAGACCTGGATGGTGAGTGAGGCAGCCTTGTCACAAAAAAAAGTGTGGAATAAATTCTGGTGGCAGCGGCTGCACAGAAGAAGCCCGCACTCAGAGACACAAGCATGCAAGGCAACATCGAACATGCTTGGAGCAAAGCGGCTGATTCCACACACACCAAGCAGTCAATAGCTGGCCAGCTGGAAGCTCCCACATAGTTGTGAGCACACATCACGAGCTACGGCACACACAATGGGCAAAGGGGCAGATGGGTAATGAGACATAGAGGGGACTGACACTGACTCACCAGGGCAGGGAAGGAGGGAAATCCACTACATTTAGCCCAAACTAGTTTAAGAGGCTCCAGAACAAATGCAGAAGCAGCGGTGGGCTTCCACACCTCTACAGGAACAACGACAAGCAAGTTATGAAGGATTCACTGCAACAGAGAGCACAACCAGTCTGAACACACAGCCAAACACACAGGAGGAGCTCACACAAACGTTTTTTAAAGATCACCTTTAAAAAACTGTTAGGACTAAGAATGCTGTGAGAAATTAGACTTGTCCTGAGTAGATCTGCATCGGGGCAGATGTGGGGCTATTTGAACACCAATCCTTTCCTCTTCGGGTTGTTGGTGCCGTCCTTCATGACAGCCAACGCGGCCTCTTGCTGCATAAAGGTGCGCGGCTGAAAATGAATGCGTGTGAATGTGAACAGGGGTAAACCCGGGTTCAGACATCAAGCTTGGCAAAAATACAGATACAGCTGGTCTCCAACTCTGGTAGTCTCCATCCACCCACCCCTCCATCCTCAGCTTAGGTAGGATCAGGTCACAGTGGCACGAGGATCAACAAGGCAGTCCGGGTAACCTTCTTCCCATCAACATGTTTCAGCTGCTTTGGCACCTGTTCCCAGCTGAGATGGCATAATCTCTGCGGTGTGTTCAGGGTCTACTCCAGGGCCAATGGACAGTGCTTCTCTGCCCAACAAACTGATGTCTTCTCCTATGTCAGTGTCAGCACAATCAGTACACTCATGAGCAGTTCTGTGATGTCGTTGGTTGAGTGGCTTCTCCAACCTACCCCCTGAACATTCCAATATGGACAAGAAAAATACAAAGATGTGTGCTATTACTTTATTATTGTTTGTTCATAACTGTGACTCAAATAAGGATCTGACCACATTTTAAGAAAAATGAACTGTATTAGCTTCTCAAAAACAGATGTGTGTAGGGTTCTAGTTTGCATTGTAGATCAAGTTATAGACTTAATTAGTGTGCAGCTACATGCACATACATACATATATGCAACTACGCAATATATTTATGTGTTTTTACTTGTTTTTTTTCTTGTGGACTGACGGAAGAGCAGCTGTTAAACTGGTAACGCTCAGCCACAGTAGGGAGGATGATTTTGCACACAGTTCAGTGGGATTGGAGCTGAATTTACTGACTGAATGAGTCCGTTTTTGAGTCATCAAATAAACTATTAATAATGATAAGTGTTTTACTGCTTTTACTGTCTTAAATTTTTCCACATATAGATTCTGATCTACAGCTCCTCCCGCTCTGTCTTACTAACCCACTTTCACCCCCTTATGCCGTTTTTTCCACCACAGAACGTATATGAACCACAACCGGAAGCTTCATGGATCTTCCCATTACTTAAATGTCTAAGGCAGCGGTGTAAAGGATCCGGCCTATGGGCCATCCGTGGCACTCAGCCAGGCTTTACATGGCCTAGGGCTTCCTCCTTAGAGTGTATTATTTATGGCTGGCAAGCACTGTCCAACATAACAGAGTGTAACTTGGAGTTCATGATGCGATTCCTCTTGTCATGGCAGCACCACTCTGCAGCACTGTCTGGGTAAACTTGGTGCTAAGTGTCAGGAAGAAATGTCTCGTAGGTGGAACAGGTGTAAAAACAGGAACGCTGACAGAGAGGGTCGCCGCTTCCAAGAGAGATGCAAACTACAAAATGTTTTACTAAAATCCCTGAAGAAAACGCTGAGCTTTTTTGGATCCACGTATTTGTGTGAGCAAAGATTCTCCGTTATGAACTTGAACAAGCATGACATCACATTTTGATAACAAATGATACCAAATGATACAGGTGATACTGTATCATTTGTTTTAGTAAGTGACAGGTGTCACAGATTTCGGAAATTCATAAATGATATTTTGTTAGAGGATTTTGTGTTTGTGACGAAAAGTTTTATATTGAAGACACAGAACTATGCACTTGGACTTTGAGCTTCAAGTAAAATTCACCTATAGATGTTGATCTAGGTGTGATGTATATATGATATTTGTCAGCTTCACTGCAGCCCCTGGGCATTTTTTATTAGGGGATCTGGCCCCGTTTAACAAAAGTTTGGACATCCCTAGTGTCTGGGCTTCCCTCTCCTCTTGTGTTATTTACACCCATGCTCGTGTATTTTCACACTGTGCATGCTATGATAACGTTTTACCTTTAGCCAATCCCTGCTGACAGCTCCACAAGCACCTGTTACCCCGCCTCCAACTAACCCGGAACTTGAATTTAATACAATCTCCTATGGTGGTATGACATTTAGCTCACATAACTAGTCTCCAAAGTTAACCGAGAGCAGTGGAAAGAAAAGCAGAACCTGTTCAGGTTTTATGGGATAAAGTTCTGACTCACTATGTTCATGCAGTTGAAAGGCCCTGTTCGACTCAACAATCCAGCATTGGTCAGTCTTTAAGAAATGTATTGATTTTAACAATGCACCCGGTAGAGCTGTGGATTCTAATCAAAGTAAATGTGTACTTCAGTTAAGTTAAACCAAAAATAAATGCCACAATGGCCTGAAGATAAATGCAGTAGACAATGCTGAGTAGTATGAGCCTCATGTTTCACTAAACCCACAGAGAAAATAACAGACTACACTTCCACCTTGTCCGTCATGTGTCTCCTGTTTTTTTTTTTTCCTCATCTGTTTCCTTTACAGCTTAAAGCTGCAGCTTTGTGCCTCTGCCGAGTTAACCAAGAACCTGAAAGGCCCCCGGACTCTTCACTGTTGTGTGTCACACAGAAGAACAGTAGAAAAAGTGATGCAAGTGAGAAATACACAACACAGTCCATGCCAGCATGTAAAAAGTGTTAGTATACTTACAAAGAAAGACTCGTTAATATGTTTAGTACATCTTCAGCAGACAGACATAAGAATTATCCAATCAAAGCATTGCCATGCTGTTTCATGCATATTCATCAGACTATGCAGGCAGACACCACTCTGCTCACCTGAGGAGATCTTGGCAGCTTTGGTCAAGTCTCCGTTCTCAGTGCAGGTCATCAGAGTGCTCCTGTCGTCCAAGGTGCTCCTACGGGCAGCTGCCGGCCTCCCTTTACCACTCTTATTTACAATGACAGTACTGTAAGTGACAAGAGAAAGATGAGGAAGATGTTTGGGTGGAAGAATAATTTATGGCTCTGAGTGGCTTCTTCAAGTCACCTTGAGCTGCACAGGACACTTCCACTAGAGGAGATGCTCGACTCTGAGGCACAGCGGCGCCGAGGCTCCACCAGGCGAGGCAACGATGAGATATCCTTCCTCTCCACCACAAAACCGTTTGCTATTCCTTAAGAAAAATAAATACAGGAAATGCACTGCAATGTAGTTAAAAAATACATTTCACACTTTTACATTCCAGTAAATGTATCAGTGAATATTTTTGCTGTGACTTCATTTAGTTTCAAAGCATAAATACCATTTTCAGAGGGACCACCTCTGTCAAGGCGTTTAATTGGCGTCTCATGGTCATCCTCCTCACCATTGGCACTGCTGCTGCGGGTCCTTTTCTTTGGGAGCAGGAGCGTCTCCAATCGAGGTATCACCACTGACAAGAAGGTTTTGGCGCCGAGGGGCGGCGGTGACACAGCGGATGCCTCTTGGGCCTTAGGTGGTTTCTGTGGGCTGGCACTCTTGGACTTGCGAAAGAGGACATTGGTCCGTCGGCTGCAGTTGCCAGAGGTTTCAGTGCTGAGGTTGCCATTAAGGAGCAGTGGGTCTGGGATGTGCCCATTGGGGGTGTCTGGGGGTACTGAGGTAGACGTGTCACCGTCAAGCTCCATTGGAGTCTGTTCTGCACTGGGCTTGACGGGCTTCAGAGAGGGCTGCTCTGAGTTGCTGGGTAGAATGTTAAGCTGCGATGGTGAGGTTAACGGCTCTAACGGTGGCGGAGTTAAAGACTTGTCCTGTGGAGTGCGGGGCTCTGCTGGAGGTTCAGGTACAGTGTTCCCGTCTGACTCTGTGGGGGTCACGAAGGGCTCAAAGGTGGTGGGTGGAGGCGTGGGGAGAGGTTTCTTGAGGCTCATCTCGCTGCGGACCTCCATGATGGTCTTCTTGAGCAGTTTAAGCCGCTTACTGCGGGACGGGCTGTGCTTCATAGCTGTGCTCAGGTCAAATTTCTCCAGCAGTTCCTTCAGCTGATCCTCCAGGGGGGTCAACTGACGGTATGCAGGGGTCAGGAGACGGTCCACTGAGTGAAAGAGACAGTCACAGTTTAATCAAAAGCTAAAAATAATGAAATATGCCCAAAACAAGTTTCTACAACTCAAAAACATTCAGAGTGTGACCACAATCAAAATATACAACGGGTGAGGCAGAACGACAACAAATCCACATAGCAGAGACACTGGAATCAGATCATGTGAGGAAAAACAACATGTCATCAGGAGATTTTTATTTTCTTAATGATCAGCTAATTTACCATCCTCCCAAGAGAAGGGGGGCGGCGCCTCCAGTTTTGGGGTCTCGGGCAGATGCAACCCACTGGGGAAGTCGAAGCCGATCCGTTCAGCCTCTTTGCGAGCCCTGCGAAGGATGGTTCCTCCATGGTCCTGCATCCGCTGAGCTGCCTTGTAGAAGAAAGTGTCCTTGGCATTGTAAGTCATGCAGTTGGAGATAATGACGTTGAAGTCAGCCTCAAAGTCCTCCAAGCTCCTGTAACAATGAGCATCTATGCGTTTTCTCATGGTGGAGAAGTCCATAGGGTTCTTGATATGGTCCAGGTAGTCAGGAACCTGGAGGAGAGGAGGAGACACATCAGCTGCTGCAGGCAGACTGAGGACATTACAGATTTCTTATAGTTCTGTTTGCTGATGTAGATCACGAGATACAGCTGAAGCCACAGAAAACTTTTAGGTGGCCGTCAGAGAACAAGAACAAGGTTTCTTATGACATCTACAACATACAGGGTTATTATAAATCTAAAAAATACAGTATGTTACAAAAACCTATCCAAAGCATCTGCTGCAGCATTTTCTAAAACTAATTCAGTTAATTGGACTAAAAACCAGTTGCAAACCTCCTTTGTGCTGACAGGTTGACCGAAGATGCTGTACTTGTCTTTTTCCTGCAGCTGACTGAGCACAGCTCTCAGCAGGATGTTGAAGGGCGTCAGTTGGATCTCCAGCACCGACTGCTGTAGCTTCATCTGATGTGAGAACACACAAACAGCTTCAATACATGTGAACACGGCCAAACATTATCTACACTCATTGCAAAATTCACAGCATCATGATAAAGGCTTTTGTATGAGGTGGCTGGTTAGAGTTAGACACTAGTAAATTGTGAAATGACTTTACTTCCTCCCTCTTGAGCTTCTCTCTCTTCCGGATGAGCTCCAGGAGCAGACGAGCTCGCTCCAAATCATGGCGGAGGCGGTGCCACTCCTTCAGCTGCTCCTTCAGCGCCTTGTTGGTCTCCACGCGATCCTGGGGAAAACATTTAGTTATACGAACCAATTAAAATAATTGTAATAATCCCCCACTGCCTGAAGTGGATATAATTCTGCAGCACTGACCATCTGCTTGGCTTTGGGCGGCTGAGGGTTGGTCTGCAACCGGCGGATGAGCGGCACATTGTTCCTCGACTGCCTCTTCAGCACCCAGTAGCTTAGCACCCGCTCAACAAACTGACGCTTCCTCTGAACCGCCACCTGATTCAGAATGGTGTCAAAACTGACCCACAGAGAAAGAAACGCATACAATCAGCACTAAACCCCCATTTCTTTCAGTCAGCATCCAGAGGGGAAGGGCAGAATCACAACCACATACATAAACTTAATATTTTAGATTTTTGTCCTTATTTGTAGGAGGCTCTCAGTGGTCAGAAAAAGTGGATGGCATTAACTCAGTATTGATTGACACCTGAAGTGGAAGACGTGTTCTGTGGGTCTCTGTTTCCTACCTACCTTGAAGCAGTGATACTGGGCCCAGAGTTGACAGGGGTCTCAGGTACTGGTTCTGGTTCGGGCTCTATTCTCTTACTCTTCTTCTTCTGCCAACTCTTGGCCCGAGCCTTCCCCCTCTTATCAGGCCTCTTGTGGCAGGCTCCATTTTTTGGATGTGGCTCCTCGTAGATGTTGAGTGGCTGGCGGTCACAGCCCACAGGCGTGTGACTGCAACAGTACGCGGTCTTTTTCACAGAGAAGGTGGTTGCCCCCGATGCTGTCATCTCTTTGACAGGCTCCATCTTCATGTAGAGGCCGGCTTTCTGAGCGCAGCTGACATGAAAGGCTGTGTAACAATTGATCTTGTCGCACTGGATGCACGCTCCGATGCCCTTCTCCTTACAAAGGTAACAAGTGAGCTTCCAGCGTGCCGGCGGAATGTTGCGAACACCATCAATAGGCTCAATAAAAACGGTGTCGGCGAAGCCAACCTCAGGGACCCACAAGGCACATGCTACGTGGCCCCAGCGATCGTCATCGGTCTTCTTTAAGGCGCCGCCTCTGTTGGGGCAAAAGACACACTCAGCTGGTTGCGATGGACACTGCAGGCAGTGGCGGCACAGCCACTGGCCCTCAGGAATGTATGGCACACCATAGCACTCCTGGTGCACAGCAATGTTGCAGGAGTCACAGAAGAGGATGACATTACTGTCCGCTCCGTCTCCGTCCATGCAGATACAGCAGACAGCGTCCTCGTCCACCAGGGTCTGCAGGTCGCTCTGACCCTGAGTGGCCATATAAGATTCCTTCTCAAAGCGGTCCATGAGGAACTCAAACAGATTGTGTGACACCTGGCTGATGCCCTCACTCTTCCTCTTCTCGTTAATGAGCTCCAGCCAGGCATAGTCTTCCTCATCCATGTCATACTCCACCTCCTCATCTAGCTCCTCCGCCGTCTTTTCCGTGTATTTATAATATGCCGCCGGCCTCTTTGGCACCACCGGCAGATTGTATTCAACCATTTTAACCTTTGGCTCTAACAAGCCAGTGGCACTGCTGTGGGTCCCGCTGCTGCCATGTGAGGCTGTGAGTGCTGCGATCTTCTTCTGCTGGTTGTTTTTGAGACGCACAGAGCGCACCAGGACCTGCTGGGGCTTCTCATTGTTCTCCTTGTTACTGTTGCACTCCATGATCTCCTGAGCCATCGGGTCATCATCACCGAGGACGTCTAGATGGTCATAGATGCTGAGCCTGTGCACGCGGCCGTCCACCTCTAGTTCCACTATTCGCTGAGCTTGAGCGTACGTCAGCGTCTCTCGGTTGGGTGATGGTTTGATGGGAGATGAATCCCTCTTCAGCACAGACAAGCGGTGATTTCGAGCTTTTTTCTTCATACTGAAGCCGCGAAGAGCCTAAAAGTCAAAGAAACAAAACACCAGTGTCAATAGTACAATGTAAAACTGTGAAAACAACTACATTTGTTTAAGTCACGAACTCGCCTTGTGAAGCAATAGGCAGCATTCAGAGTAGTGTGTGCTGGATCTAACAGAACCTGCATTAATGATTAACCTTATTAACCCTCAGTGTTGCCTTGCAAGAACACTCTTAGGTGGTTAATATGTTTTTACAAGGATGTCGCCTCCTCCACCAGCATTCAATCAGACCGGGGCAAACGTAAAGACAAAATACAGGGAAAAAACTAAGTGCCAGTGTCACATAGTGCAGCCAGGTCTCATCTGGAAACACATAGCATTAATTATTGTCAACATCTATTGGCTGATGCAGATTATGAAAACATTCTGTCTACATTAGTGATACAACACTACTAGTGATTTAGTGATACAACAGTACCTTAGTCTATTTTCCTCATTCTTATAATGAATATATATTCAATATATATAGTGTTTGTGAAATGAGAACAATAAATAATCCTTCACTGAGCCCAATGTGACATATCAAATATCCGACAACAAAAGGAAAAAACTGCCAAAACAAACACCTGTTCCTACTCAGAAATGCTTTCTTAATGACTTACAAGTTGACTTAAACAACTAAGTGACGAAAAGGTTTTGGTGAACAACAAAAGATCTTCGCAAATAATCATCTCAGCTCTACATAGTTGCATCTGTATCCTGGTACATGTAGTGTGACATGTGTATTGAAAGCTGATGAACCCATTTCCTCTAATGTGTCAACGTAACTGGTCACAACTTTGGTTCTAATCTTAGAATTGACTGGTCAAACGAGGCAACGTCTCCCTGCACAGGCAGCTTTGACTATTTGCGTTTCATCGCGTCACGGAAGCAAACAGCCGATTAATCGGTAGTTATTGCTAATAATCGGATGCAGCTCTAAGCCACAACGACACATGCTTCTTTAAAGAGCTCGTGGATATCAGCTAGCAGCTTTAACTCAACGTGCTTTTAAGTAAGACGCTGAATAGAATTATAATACAGGGGGCGGAAACGCATAACCTTCAGTGAAAAACTTATGAATGAAAGAACTGTGCCGACAGCAGCGATCCACCTTTCACGTTTCACCTACTAGAGTGAGCCTCCGATTGGCTCAGCTGGCCTGACTGAAGCTGCCGAAAGCTGGTTGTTGTCGAGTATCAGCGGCTAACAGCAGCTTCTACTCCCAGTTACTGAAACGGTGACTTTAACCGATAGCTGCGACTAACGTTAACTTAGCCCAAACCGAACCAGAGCGGGGATCTGCGAGACTGATACAAACTGCCCCGACGTGACCTTCGACACACAACTCTGTAAAAAGAAATTAATACCCAGACAGTGTTCCCCATCAGGATGTGGCCTCTGCGATCACCGATTAAACGCATTAGGACACTCCGTCCACAAACAGGGTTCACATTAGCCCGCTAGCACCACACAAACCGAGAAGGGAGGAAATATGGCGACCAACACAACAAGAAACTGCCTCGATTGAAAAAGCGGACTTTTCCTCAGCGTAACGCAGAGACGATTTGACTTTGAACATATCCAAACTGGGGGAACAGATATCAAGGAGGCGAGGTGGCATTAAGACTGAATTTACCTCGTTATTTTCAGGAATTCCGCTTATAAAAACAGCAGCAATGGCGGCGCGGCCTGCGGAACGAAGCGGCAGTTAAATCCACATTCAGTCCGGTCATCCAATGGCGGCTCGCGCTGAACCGTGTAGAACCTGAGAGTGACCGACAGGTATCCAGGGCGATCCAGAGCTGGTTCCAGGTGTTACACTTTGATGAAGGGAAACACCGAGTGGCTGTTTAGGAGCAGTTGGAAGTGGTGGAGCTCAGCGGTTGCCCGAGCTTCTCCCCCAACAACAATGCGGTAGGCTGTGCGAGTCCGTCTGCCGTGACGTCACCGCGCACGCACGTACGAACGAAACCCCGGACGTCTCACACGCTTAGAAATTGTACACAATACATTTTTTTTTACGCAAAGACTTTTAGGATCAACATCAATAAAAGTTTTAATGAAGACTTAGACGACATATTAATGAGTTAGTAGATTCAATCGGTCAAAGTAAAACATTTCCAAATCCCCTTTTTTCTAATGCGTTAGCTTCTAAATTAAAATAATTCTTATTTCAAGATTTAGCCTCTCAAAAACAATAAACTTAAGTACCTTTACAGTAATTATAAATCCAATCAGATGGAATGTATGTGCGTTTCAATGAACATTTTGAAAAATAATGAATGTGCACTTCAATTTATAAATCTTTAATGACTTAAAACTCTGATTCTCTGTAAACACTTTAATCTCATACACTTCTACCTTGACAATGTTTCCAAGAAATTACCCCCTTCAAATCTTATGAGCTATTATTTAAAAAAAAAAAAAAAAAAAACTCAGACAAATCAAAACTCCAGTCTGTCCAAATAACTGGACAAATATCTAATACAGAAACAAATTCAACATGTCCTGGACCCATTGCTGTTCTTTTTTTTTTAAATTCAACATTTCTCCATCTTGTTATCTGATAGAAAACAAGATTTTCCGAAAACACCACTGTTCCTTTAATGACAACATTGTTGTCTCTTGGGAGTTGTTTTCCACCAATCAGTAGTAGTGAGACAGATCAGTTTGACTCAGCTGGTGGTTCTGGCCTCTGACTGGGGCCAACAGACAGAGCGTCCTCTCTGGAAAGCAGGTTGTTTTTGCGGAGGTGGCAGGCCTGCTGGTAGGGGGGGCAAATGGGCGGCTGGGCAGGGGGAGTGTACTGGTACTGTTTATCAGCATGCAGCTGAAGCAAAGAAAGCAGAGGAAATGGCACCAATAAATCAGAGTGTGTGTTTGTGTAGAGCAAAAACCACAACAAAATAAAGTCACTCAAACAAGAATGGCCTAAAATATCCCTGATATTTTTACCCTTAAAAACAGAGCAAATCTAGATCGAAATCAAGGCGTTTGAAAGCCAAGTGGTTATTAAAAAAAAAACAAAAGCATTATTTACCAGTCCATCAATTAACAGACTGTCCCCAGTTGAACAACTAGAAATTTACTGAATACCATCACAGCTTTCTCTTTATATGTCCCCTGAGAGCATTTTTTAGTTCAGCAAAAATTAACGGATTTACCTCAAACCTACGGCAAATTCATGTGAAATGTATTAAATTAGAAAATAATTAAGGTAATTTAATGGTTTTGAAAGAATTATATAGAGCTGAAGTAAACTAAAGACAATCCTCATTTTATACCTAGAAAGCAATTTAATCTTTAAAAAGGTCATAAAACTTGACAATTTAACATTACAGAAACCCTCACTGGGCCTATTACAAATACAAATAGCAGGAATTTGAGGAATTCAGGGAAAACATTTCTATTAAATAAGTAAAGGGCATGAAAACCATTCCTCAGCTTACTTTCTATTTAAAGTACTAATCTCAGAAATCCCTATAATAATGGATATGAAGCATTTCTCCCCCTAAAACTCTTATTTTGTACAAGAAAATAAAAAATAAAAAATAAACCACAGCAGTTACAATCATACTGAAAGATTAATAACAAATGGTAAAGTAGTAAAAATGGCTCAAGCAGACTAGTTTTAGTGTGTGAACAGTATTTCCAGTTGCATGGTGTAGAACAGGAGTATGAAGCCACGTCTCCTCACCTGCAGAGGGTAGGTTCTGTCTGAGTCGAAGGCGCTGAGGTCCCCACACGCCAAAAATGGAACGATAACACGGTTTGGACCATCTAACTGGTTAAAGTCAACATCTGGAGGACAGAGATCAGAAGGCAATAAATGGTCTGCTTATCAAAGCCAGAGTGACAACAGAGGAGAACCAGAATCCGGCATGAAGGGAAAGTCAAGTTGAACAGAGACTCTCAGACTCTCAATAAGGAAATCAGTTAAGTGGAGCCGTCACACTCATCTACAAAGACTGTGCGTCTCAGTCAAGTGAAACAATGCTGCTCCTGTCATCCACCTCCAAATGTTGTGTGTATGATGAGATTTCCAGATACAGACCATGAGTGGAAAAGAGCTCATAGTTACCATAGGAGTGATCCAGCAGGGGGTTGGACATGTTGGGGACGTAACCCTCAGGAGGCGAGTAATTCTGACACACCACAAATGCCTCTGCACACACACACACAGAATTTTTGTTGTTTCAACACAGTTCATGCAAATGTGATGGGTTTGGATATGAATTAATGGGGTGAAATTAACAAGTTTTTTTATATGATTTTGCATCAAGATTCCTGTTTAGTTATAATTCCAGAGTTCAAAGAGCCAGATGTTTCATCAAACTCCCGAGTCCGTGTCAAATGATGCTTTCACCCATCACTGTGCCCCACAGGGAGTATCACTCTGCCCTGTGATACATTTGCTTGGCCCCCACGGCAACATTCTCTAGGACCTGCAGTACATTTACAATTAGTCACTTAGCAAAAGCTTTTATCCAAAGCGACTTACAAGTGAGGTACAAGGAGAAAACATAGCATTAACGGTAATTTTAAACTGACCTCACATACTTTAAAGTTATTTTCAACAGCTACGCTTATTCAAACTAATAGGAAATACTCAGCAGCTTTACCCTTTATATAAACAATACACTGTATCTGCTCAGGCTCAGCTATAGTGGTCACCCACTGTGACTTTTATGGAAGTTAAATCTAAATGCCACAACCTGTTCAGTGGGCCAAACTTCATCCCCATTTTAACCTACAGGCTGTTTACAATAAACCTCGGAGTCGATATGGGTCAAAGCTGTGTTGCATTTGGAGAGGCATGCCATCTGTTAACAGGAGGTCAGAGGTCAGCGCAATTTCCACAAACTACTTCACTGAGTCACCCTCAGATTTCTTAAACGTCACATTCAAAAGGTTGTTTTTCCTGGTTCTGCTTTCCAAGTCACTCACCATTTCCTGCAGGTTGATGTTCTAACAGGTAGAGCAGGGCCTCCCTGGCCACAGTGCTGCCCACTGCTCTGGCCTTGAGCGTGTAGTGTTGTCATAACCTCAGTTAGCTTTTGGTTAAGTTCCTGTTTAAGTGTAGTTAACTCTTCCCTCAAGTCCTTCTATAAATCTCCCTTAAGCTCTGTAAAACCTGGAAGTCTTTTCAAATAAATGTAATTTTATAGAGCAGCAACATTTCTACTACCCAGCATCCCATCATTTTCCTCGTTATCTGAGGTGTCCGCTTAAGTTGTATAAGACCTGATGTATAAACATTGATTACATCAGCTGAGGATAAGGTTTGGCTCCTGTTCAAGCCTTGTGATTGGTCGCCAACTTACCGATGCTGGAGTTTCTGCTGCTGCGAGGCTTGGCGCAGGTGACACCACTGAAGAAGATCTTCAGCTGTGAGTAAAGCAGCGTCACATCTTTACCTCTGAAAATCTAACACACAAAGAACAACGAGGAATTAATACAGTCTCTTCCCACAACACTGTTTCCACCAATTTTCCAGACCCCAGATTCCCAAATCCAGCTTTTGCAAAACACAATGTAAGCATTTCACTCCTGCACATTAACAGAGCCTAATAGTCTAAAGATCGTGATCTAGAAAACTGATGATAATATGAATTAAAAAAGTCAAACTAATATTTTAGCTTTTATGGTATTTAAACTAACATGCTTCCTTATTATGCCCCTCAGTTCAACTGTGAATTTATGGTAGAGCTCAATATAATTTTAATATTTGAAGAGTTGTCACATTTAAAGTCTAAATCTGTCTGTCTTTTCTGTCCATTTGTCCTTTAGGGTTTCAGGCTGCTGTGGATCCTGGAGTGGAGAACACTCAATGTGCGAGAGAAGCCATCCTGCATGAAGCTGGAGGCTCAGTGGTAGCTGACCTGCTCCACTTTCTGGCCACTAGTAAGTTTTACTTCAACCTGTGTCTTTTCATTGCTCGTTTATTCCTTTACGCGACAGTCAGCGTTTAATGTGTGAAGAATGTAGGATCATTTTACTTCTCACAAATCTACTGCACAACAAATTAAAGAAAGAGTATTGTTGTGACCAAACTATCGGTCAGACGACGCAAGTTGGGCTTCAATGTCTTGCTCAACATGTGACCGGAGGAGCCGGGGATAAAAACCAAGGGCTGCAGGGTTGGAGGACCTACTGCGCCACAGTCGCCCACATCAATATGCTTTGATCCAAACCCTTCCGTCGTAGGGCTGCCTGTATGTTTAGGGTCGTTGTCCTGCTGGAAGGTGAACCTCCGCCCCAGTCTCAAGTCTTTTGCAGACTAACAGTCAGTTTAGGCGAACGGCCACGTCCATTATCCCTGAACTGTCTGGTGTGTTCCTTAGAGTGCTTTTTGTTCACTAATGTTCTCTAACAAACCTCTGAGGGCTTCACAGAACAAGTGTCTTTATACTGAGATTAAATTACACACAGGTTTAGTAATTAACTGTTATATATAAATAGCCATTTACCCATTATGGGACTTTTGAAGGCAATTGGTTCCACTGTATTCTATCAGAGTAAAGGGGACTGAATACAAATGCATGGAAATTTTGAAAAACCATTTATCACTTTCCTTTCCCTTCACAATTATGTGCCACTTTGTGCTGGTCTATCACATAAAATCGCAATAAAACACATTTACGTTGTAATGTGATAAATAAAAGCTTACACTTACCTTGGCTACAAATGTTCCTCCAGGTTTAAGGACATGAGTGGTGATGTTCAGAGCCTGAAACACAAACGACTTTTAGCCCAATGTCACTGAGAGGTGAATAAACACACGAACTTCCTTACTCACAGCCAACAGAAGCTGAGCCTGGATGTACTCGTCCACATCATGGAGGCCAGTAACTGTAAAAACACAACAGGAAGTAACTTATAACAGCAGAGAGAGACACAGGAGACTTAAGTGCAGGTGAGGAGACAGAGGGAAGTGAGCGTCTAACCGTCTGGAGCACCGTCACACACCACAAGGTCGGCCGGCTGACCCTCAAAGTGACGGATTATCTCCTGAGCTGTCGACACCTGATGAAAAGAAGAAAAATACACGAGTCAAGACACACACTGCCCCACAGATGCTACATTTAAAATCACATCAAAGGGAGGAAATGAGTTTGCTGAACATTCTGATTTCTAAGGCCAAAGCCTTCCATGTCTCACAAAGTCCAATGGAATCAACATGGCTGACTACGAGAAGCTCCGTAGATGTTTGGGGGAGACAGACACCATGACAATACTTGATACAATGTCAACAGAGCTTCTAAACACTGGAAAATGCATAAGGATAAACAGTGGATAATGACAGACTGTCACACCATAGCAAGTTTAGATGTAATTTATTTGTTATTGATTGTTGCCTCTTATGTACAGTGACATGAAAAGGTGCTTTTAAACAGAATGTACTATTATTACATTTTAATGATACATAATTAAATAAAAACCTTGGTTATGTCTCCCTGGATCTGGGTGACTCCTGGTAGAGGGGCCATGGCCTGTAAGTCCACTGCCACAATCTTCACCTCCTCACCCTTTTCAGCCTTCTCCTCCTGCCCTCTGAGTGGAAAAAACACACTGTTCATTATGATGGCACTGAGCTGCAGAGATGTACATCATAGAAAAAACATCTGTGTAACTCAGCATCTAAAATATTTAATGATGTTATATGTTATGGAACGTATTGTAGCCACACAGGATTTCGGTTGAGGTGAATGTATATCCATTGAACCCCCCCCGCCAAAAAAAATAGACAAGAAAAAAAGGAAAAACCTGAGTTTGCGACTGAGAACCTGACTCCAGCTGCCCGGCGCTGCACACAGATCCACTGCTCTGTTCACACCTGAATGACAAGAAATAACTGCATTTCTGAAAAGACATTATAATAAATAATACAAAAACACAACTGTGATAAAGCAGATATTCAATTGTTCGTGTTTTTTTTTTTTTACAAAGTAAGCGTTTTTAAAATTATCAGGATCTTTAGTCACTGGAAAGTTAGAGAGACGTAATGTAATTGGAAGACCTGTGGGGTCTCTGGGGTCTGTCTATGGAAATCAATCTCAGGTGTCCTGTGGGTCTCACCTGTGAAAAGATTGAACTCCTGGTCAAGCTGTAGGAGCTTGAAGGCACTCCTCGCTCTCCAGCCCTCCTCTTTGGCCAGGCGGTAATAAATGTCGCGCTTGTCTTTGGAGGAACGACCCATCCTGACCTCTGACCCCTGGGATGGACATCAGACACACAGACCAATAACACACCAGCCTGTATTACTGCCATGAAGGCCATCAATTTATAGTGTTTCCGCCACATTAGTGCGAGCACGGCGGCGCCCCGTGCCGACAAGAGTCGCCGCCATGACTACACAACGAGCAAAGAAGGTGAGTGAATGAAAAGAGGGAGCAACGTTAGCGAGAACAACTACGTAAATCTGAGAGGTCAAAGGGTCTTTTATGATCGTTAGACAGCGGTTACGTTCTAAACCTCCCCACAACCCTGCAGGAAAGACTAAGTGCACATTTCTCCTGTCTGCTCCTCCATGGCCTCTTTGCATTGCCCCAAATGAGATATGCAGGAGAAATTATATGTGTACAATAAATATATCTTATTAATATTCCCCTTGTTCTACTTGACCCTCACATGGAATTTACCAAGCAACATTACCAAATACATTTAAGGCATGAACTGGGTCCACATTCAAACAACATGGTTAACTAGTGAACTACTCAAGGCTCATGGAAATCTTTTACAAAACCTTTAGTTTTCTCTATTTAAGCCGAATTGAAGCGCGCTTCATATTCAGGCTATTTTATGATTTTAGTAGCTTTTAGTTACAATCTATGACGTTTTCTCATCTCACTGAAAACCGGTTCTTATCTTATCCTGTGGATCTTTTTGAACCTTTTCTGCGCCGTGAGCTTATTGTCTGCTGTTAAGTGTCTCAGACTGGGTCAAATACATACACGCCTACATTAATTATTACAAGCTAAACAATACGATTTGTATTTTTTTCTTCTTCTGGGCCCTTTACAGACATGTCACTTACCGTTCACGCGACGCTCTGGTGTTGACGATGGAAGGACCCCGGTCCATAGCTGTCCACAAACCGCCGGTTAAAATGACACAGGACCGAAGCTCCCAAAAAATACATATTTCTCTTTTTAAATACTACTTGTTCTTCAATTAGGACGACAACTTTAAAACACATAAATGTGTACTTCAGTGCAATTTCTGTCTCAAGAAAAGTGATGTTTGACTTGTTTTAAGCTGGCAAATTCAGTGTATAGTAGTAATAAGGGAAGCTGGTATAATGTAGTTGATAAAAATGAAGCCTAAATTTAAACTATTTTTGAAAAAGATTTTTATACAGAGTTTAATTTAAATTCATTTTTTCCTTTTTCTAGACTTTTCAATGTTTCCCGATTGCGCTCATCTCACTAGTGGCCACTTGATGGCGATGTAGAGACATTAAACAGAAACAGCCTAAATGAGTATTGCTGGTCCTGAAATAAAAGCCGATTTTCATATTATTTATTTGAAAGAAAACACAAAATAAAAGAAGGGAATAAATCTGGAGTGGAATTATATCCCAAAATACACCACAAAACATGCTGCTTCCTTGTTTCACCTGGTAGCAAAGAAATACATTTAGGACTGTATTCACATATAATTTAGAAGTATTTGTACATTACTTAAGTGCTCCTGTATTATGCTACATGAAATATACTTGTTCTTCACTACATATTGCCAGCTTTACTTTACAGGGTTATATTGTAAATTTGTTATACTATACTGTCATGTGCAAAAGTTTGTCCCCGTACATTTAATCCTGTTTTGTGTCAAAACATTTTATATCAATTCGTAGGTCTTATTATTAAGCAAATACATCCTCAGATGAAAAACGACATCTCATTTTTATTTTTTTATTTTTTTTTTAACCACGCCAGTTTTATTTAACAAATTAAAGCTAAGCAAAACAATAACTGGTTTGAGGTCTGGACTTCACCTAGATCATTCCAAAACCTTGATTCTTTATTTTCCCACTATTATGGTACAGATTTACCGGTCTGTTTTGGATCATGGACCTGTTGCAATAAATTAGAATGATTATTTAATGAAAATAATTCCACTTGACACAGAATATCAGTTTATATACAAAGGGTTTAATCTGTAAAATTCCCATAAACAGTTTCCTGAGAATTCTGTACAACAAAACACCAGAAGCTAATTAATGAAACAATCTGGTAGAGAAATTAATTTAAAAACAAACAAACAAAAAAAAATCTTAACCTGACCCTGATTTTACTTGTTTAACACTGAAAAAATCAGGTTGTCTTCCCTAATAAATAAAAATGTGTTTTTACAAAATATACATATATTGAAATACAAACTGAATATTTGCATTGACTGTGCAATTTGGATCAGAGACTGAAGGTGAGAGAGAGCGTAATAAAGCGATACCCAGCTCTGCCTGAGGGAGGAAACTGGAAAACAAAACTGTCTCAGTAAACTTTCAGAAACATTAAGCATTTACCTCCTTTATAAGCTACAGTAGGGGCTACAAAACATCCACCATCTAGTTCCTGACTTTAACACTGCAAAGGAATTACAGACAAATGTAAACACTGAAGAACAATTTTTTCTTTGGTGAGAAGAGGCTTTTCAAATATTCTAAGGTCCCAACATCCTTCATCACCACCAAATGATTAACTTAGCCCCCCCCAAAAAACAATTATTGGTGGGGGTGGGGCAGCTAACTTGGTTGGCTGATTGTCCAAGGTAAAAAAACAAAAAACAAAATAAAAAACAAAAAAATTCTGCCTAGCATCATGCCTAAAGCTCAATGACTGACATGTCATTGAGCTCCCCCATCTTACAAAACCCGTTTTGTAAAAGGCAAGTTTATCTATAACAGAAAAATCAGTCTAAAAAGGAAAAGTCAGACAAATCCCACTAACAGTATGTTACAGAATCCCAAGTGATGTGCAGACAATTCAGCTACAAATGTCTTTTACAATTTGGTTTGGTAGCAAATAAAAATAGCAAAGGGTTCAATAGAAACCGCTAAATGTACTGTTTAGACTGTTAGTTTTGGGCAAAATTGTGTCCAGTCACTATGCTAATCACAACTAAGCCAGTCCTATGCCTGCAACTGCTTTATATTTGAATGCATGTCAGACGGGGGGGGGGGGTAATCAATAACTGAGCCAGAGACAACAACAACAAGCTTTTTATCTAGAGATGTCACACTAATCCTTTGAAAAGGTCGATCTGGACATGGCTAATATCTGGGAGATGCAATAGTCAGACTGAGGACTTGCAAAACATGCAAGAACCTGAGGAGCAACTGGACAGTTTTGGACTAAACACCTAAAGAAAAAAAAAGCATGGGGCCCAGCCACCAAGGGCCACCTTGGTTTCGGTCCCTAGCGCGGATACAATCGGAGGGTTGTGGCAGGAAGGGCGACCGGCGTAAAAACTCATGCCAAGTTAAACATGCGGAACATGTTCCGCTGCGGTGACCCCTGAGGGAACAAGACGAAAGCCGGTAGTATTTGTCCCTTTGGCTTATTCCGTGAGTTCAGAGTCGCCACAGCAGATCATTGTCCGCATGTTGATTTGGCACCGTTTTTACGCCGGATGCCCTTCCTGACACAAACCTCCCGAAGTTCTACCGGGCTTGGGTCAGCACTGCACAGCTGGGGAGGGGAGTGGGCTGCTAAGGGCTCAGTGTCTTGCGTAGAGACACTTTGACCGGGACTGGGGATCGAACCACTGACCCTGTGGTCCGGATGACTGCCTTACCAACTGAGCTACAGAAAGCTGGTAGTATAATAGTAATCTGACATTCATTGAAATACTGAAAAAGTTTACTTCACTGGAAATAAACCGGACCCAGATTTGACCATGTATTTTCAACAATTACCATAAAATGTCCTATTCGCTGTAATTTCACTGGGAGATGTTGAGCGTGGGCAGTAGGTTCTTTCTTACTCCTGATCGCTGCACAGAGCTGAATTGGAGAAAGTGGCAACAGGTGTTTGGGAATAAAGAAACATGTCACTCACTGGAGCAGTGTGTCCAGCTCATGTGCTTAGTTTTTTTTAAACTATGTGGACAAGAGGTTTAGCACACAAACTGATTCACATTGCAGACTGGCAGACACTAAACACGAATAGAGGCAATACATTGTTAGTGGTGTCTGTATGGCAATTGTTGAAAAACCACATTAATTTGTAAAATGGCCCAAGTTATCCCTTAACAGTGAGGGTTATTTGGGATAGAACATCTTTAACCTTATCAAATTAACCCTCCTCCTTACTGCAGTTTGTTTTTTTTTTTCAGGATGAAGTTTATCATTTTGTTCCTTTGTTCACAGCAACATTCAAACTCAAGGCACTCTGAAACTGAACGCAAGACAGGGATTAAGCACAGGTGTTGAAGGTTCCTATAGGAGCTTCTCCATCATCTCTGAACGTGAGGGGTCCTGAACTAAGACGGAGACCTGCACCGTCCCAGAAACATGACCACAAGGAGCCTCAAAAAAAGCACCAGAGGACATGTGTAGGTGAAGTCCAATTAATGCCAAAAAGCAGCATTGCAATGACCAGTCAGAGGCTCTGCTGGCTGGAGGAGGAAGGCGTGAAGGACGAGTCAGCTGTGATGGTTTGGAGTGTGATGTTGCCATTGTCCACCTGCTGGCCCTCGCTGTCCATCATCCACGGGTGGAGGAGAATCTGTTCCAGGGTCGGGCGGTCAGATGGCAACTGGCTCAGGCACCAGCCAATCAGCTGCTGGCACTCTGTGACAAACACAAGGAGATCACGAAGAGCCACAGCAGGAAATTAGACACTACAGCATCCAAAAAAAAAAAAAAAAAAAAAAAAAAAAAAAAAAAAAAAAAAAAAAAAAAAAAAATCAAACTGGGTAGAAGTTTAGCATGTCTAAAACTGGTTCCTGTGAGCAGAGCAGACTCATCACTAGACTGACCTGTGGAGATTTTGCGTCTGAAGTAGATCTGTCCTCTCAGGATCTCCTCATCCTGTTCAAAGGGGATATCCCCACACACCATGTCGTACAGAAGCACACCAAGGGACCACACTGTGGCTGAGTGGCCGTGGTACACACCGAATCGGATCCACTCTGGAGGACTGTAAACCCGTGTCCCTACAGGAAGAGGAGAAGAGAGAGGATCATCTTTAGTATTATTTTTACATTTCTACAGGGGTTAAACGGGGTCAAAATGTCAAGTAATTAAAATTCCCTCCTTTAGCTGGCAGATTTTTGTTATAGTCATGGATAAAGATTATAGTTCTCAGATGACTGTTAGATGATCAGACTCACCATCAAAGTCAGTGTAGGCAGTGTCTTTGAGCAGGGCCCCTGAGCCAAAATCAATGAGTTTAACCTGTCCGGTCCTGAGGTCCACCAGCAGGTTCTCATCCTTGATGTCTCGGTGGATGACGCCACTGGTGTAACAGTGACGCACCGCTTCCAGCACCTGCAGAAAGAAGCTGCGTGCTGCTGCTTCATCTAGTGCGCCCCGCTCTGTGATGTAGTCAAACAGGTCCTGGGCAAGCTCAGGACGCTCCAGCACCAACAGCCACCCTTCTCCAGTCTCCCACCAGTCCAACAATTGCACCACGCCACCAAATGTCCCACCAACTTTCTTTAACAACACAATTTCCAGAGGAACCACCGTACCACACTGAAAAAGACAGAAAGTTGGTTTTGTTTTCAATGTTTTAATTGTCCATCAGCTGAAAACTAAGCCATTTGGAAAAAAAAAAAAATCATCTTTTGACTAATTATTAGGACTTTTACCCTCATACGTGATAAAAATCTGAACTGGTAATCAGACAATACATTTGTCAATGTCTATATACAGTATTTTAAACTAAGTGAAATCTGTAGTACGTTCAGTTTGGAAGCTGAAATTTTTAAACACAGGCCCATGCACTGAATGATAATTTCTTTTTTTTTTTTTTTAGATGTGGAATAAATTTTTCTGTTTATGTAAATAGTGTGTTAGAACTGTGTTTATCCAGACTTTTGTTTGCTGGTATACAGGTATTTGTAGAAAGACATCTTTGTCTCAGTGAGACAAAATGCTAAAATGCAGGATTAACAAACTAACACAGAAGCTAAGGTGGCAACGACTCTGACAGGATGTTTAAAAAAATAAATAAAATAAAAAAAAATTGTTTATCTGTAGATATATCTCACCAGAGAGCCCCACTCAGTTACTCTGTCCCTGCGCACATGCTTTACTGCCACCTGCATGGAAACAATCAAAAAAAAAAAAAAACACTATTAGCATACAGACACCATACAAGTATTTAATGGCACAAAATACAAGAAAGATAGTTGCATATGAAAACAAAGAATAAAAACCATGTTTAAAAAAATAAATTAAAAAAAAAGTGTTGTAATAATATGAGGTTTTGTCTTAAAAGTTACTTTAACAGAATTTAACAAATGGACTTTTTAAATGATGCCATTAAAATATTATCAAACATGTAGCCACTTCCTGTTCCTTGAGAGGAAAAAGACATTTTCTTTGTCAGTGAGAGAGGAGCAAGGCTTCTGAGCACAATGCTTTCCTTGTGAAAACAAAGACCACATGGTAGAAAGAACAGTGTCAAGTTGCACAGCTAACAATTAAAAAGGAAGTACACGGAATAAGCACATCTTTCCAAATTACGGGACTAAATCAAAAGGTTTTTTGCAGAATTCTTGTTCACTGTAGTATCATAGTAGCTGTGATAATGTGCAGCAGTTTTCCAGTTGCAAAGCCATAGTTAATGGAAAAATAGGTTTCGTTTCCAGATCAGTTGAGAGGGAAGCTATCAGTAAGCTATGACTTCAGCTCAGCAGCATGTGCTGTGAAAAACACCAATTTCTAATTTCCAGCTTTTGGGAAAACAGAATTACTCAAATGTATGAACTTAGTGCTTTTTTAGAAATATCATCACTTGTTTCTTTTGAGTGTTTTGGCCGACTAAACGTAATTCACTTAATTGCACAGTAACATTAGAAACTGCTTAGAAACATGAAGTTAAATAGATACAATTTCCCTGACTAATCAACTTTAAGATGCTTCTACATAAAACTCCTGCTGTCATTTTATCAGCTACTGTTTTGGGGACTGATGGTTCCCCTTTGAATTACAGTAGCCTTTTTGACATTGTATGACTTTTATTTTGACGGCTCAGGCCGGAAGCACTTCTGCTTCCTGTGTGTATCTTGACGCTAGCCGCCGCGGCCATGTGCTGGGACCAAAACAAAGCCGCCTTCCACTCTTACCGGCAGCCCGTCGTCTTGGCGGACAGCCGAGTACACGGTGCCGAATCCTCCGCTGCCGAGCACCGAGCCCAGCCGGTAAAGCTTGTCAAACGGCTGCTTCTCCTGTTTGCCTACAAAGCACAGAAGAAGAAGAAAAAAAAAACGAATTCCTTCTGATTTCTGTTAGTAAATAAACAGTGGCGACGCTGCAGCATTGCGCCAAAATCTGCAACGTTAAACCCGCTACTCCGAAAACAAAACGTCGTTCACAGCCCGTGAGTCCTTGTTGTTGTCGGGTGTGTGTCAACATGTGGCTTAATGCTTCACGTAAAAGGCCTCAGAAAGAATATAGTGCGTTAACTCTCTCTACGAATGATACATGTCCTGGGTAACTGTTGAAGAAATGGCGATGTTTACAACAACCCCGGGAATCACGTTAAGAATCCCATTATCTTAGAGGGCGGTTTTTATTTCCACATGTCTACACATTCAGAGACTCCACCAGCACCAGAATCGCCCGCTAGCAGCTACTCGATTGAAAATGTCCAACAATTATTCTCCCTTCTCCCGCAGTAACATTAAACTTTAGCCAGTTCTAGCCTTCCAATGTGAAGAGGAGGAGGCTAAAATTATCTGGATACATGTGATTTTCTTTTATACGTGCATGTGTATTGGATGACGGTAAACATGGCGGTTATTGTCTTCCTCATTGTTAGAAAGCCGGCTACACGTGTTACGCTGTGTTATGTGACCCGTCGTTTACCGTGACCTGGTTACAAATGTCGGTCTTGTAATGTTGGATCGAGTGTTCTAGATACGGACGGCGCCTGTGAACCTACACGTTTGTGTGGGTGAGGGTCGCGGCACGGTGAGCTTAAAGCCGCTTCGCTTACCTTGGAGCTGGAGCTTCGCCGGCAGATCCACGCTGGACGAGATGTGGGAGATGGAGCCCAGTTTAGACAGCAGCATGCTACTCGTAACTACTACCAAAAGTCACCACAGCTCACTGAAGAAATGCTCGTCTGTTGAACAGAAACGCCACATAAATAGCTCGGAGCTTCGCATTAGCGAAAAACGGCAGAAGCGTTCGGGAGCTCGGCCACTTCCACAGAAGCAGAGACGCGCGCGCCACTGCCCAGAGACCCGCTGCTGCCGATAATCAAGGACATCACATAGATCCTTCCGCCTGAGCAGCGTCGAAGACGAAACAACACGACATAACCCGGCGCTCCATACCTGCACATACACCGGGATAAATGCCGATGTGCCGACTTCTGTGTGTTCATCGCGAATTTAAGCTTTTACATAAGAAAACAGCCCAGAAACAAGCGAACTAGTTTTACCTGCTAGCACAGGCGTAAGGATACGAATAGGGTCACTGCGGCCCATCAAAGAGGTCAGCCCAGTAATCACCTCATAACAATATTAAGATAAAATAATAAAACATTATTATAATTTTTGTTATTATTAATTATCGTAATCCTATGAGTAGTGTTAGTAATAGTAAATTAAAAGGCGAAAAGACAAGTATTACAGACTAAAAATACATTCTCCTCTTGTGATACATAATATTGCTGATAACTCATCTTACAATTGGGGGGGAAATAACTTTCTCTCACTGAGCTGCTTAATGCTGCATCAGCAGAATTGTAAGGAAAGTGAGAGTGAACAAAACCTTTTTGCACAATTAGTTTCCATCCCAGGGTGTCAATCACTGCCAGAGGAGTCAGATGTCTTTGCATGTTTTCCTGCTCTCGCTGTCCCCTCACTCAGCCCTGCAAAGGAGTGTGTGCGCTCCTCAGTGTTGCATAATCCTATAGATGAATTAGATGCATCCGGCTAATGAAGCAGCACGAATATGAATTTATCTATGCAGCACAAAGCAAATCATTTGCATTTGAAAAAAAAAAGAGTGTTTAGCTCTGGTGCTTATTCATATTCACAGCAGGAAGACACATTGCAACAGTTAGCAGACACTGAGCCACTGTTGAGTCATCACAAAGATTCTGCATTTGCTTTGAATGACATAAAAGGAACAACTGAAAATGAGGAGAAGGAGCACACACACTGCTGGAGCTGGTGGGACTGTTTTGACTGAGCGGGATCATGTGACTCGCAGTGTTACGTTTGCCCCAGTGAACTCAAATCTAGGCCAGCTCCTCCTCCCTCACTGCACATCATTGTAAAGAGAGATGGACCCACAGAAAACAGATTTAAAGACGCAAAAAGAGAGTTGTTGTTGTCCAATGGTCGTCTTCAGTCTTCAAATGAAATGCCTGTCATAACATCGCTGTTTGAGTTCTACCGTTGGCATCATTGTGGCACATCCGGCACAATTATTACACAATATTGATTAGAAACTTGATTCAGTGTCTGTTCAGAAAAAAACATTGTAGTTTGTCTTGATTATCAGCACTTTGGCAATGACATCACTGAGCCTTCACTCTGTCTGTGGAGGGATGACAGTGACTGACAAAGCTGTGCAGAGCAAGCTGTGCATCATGAGCAACTTGATCCAAAAAGAAAACCTTCTTGTGAGTTAAGTGCAAAACTTTGCACTAACTCTGACTTTGCACATTTTCTGATAAATCAAGTGAAAGTGGGACAGGCAGCCTGCTACCTGGCAAAGGTTTTTACTGTAAAGGCCTGAGGTTTAGCAGCACCACCCTGTCTGACTAAGTTAGAGCTATGAACCAGGATACAGTCGCCTTTTTTGGGAAAGCTGTCCTACAAATGGGAAAGCTGGTTCCTGAAATCGGGGTGGGGGATTAGAGAACCCTGGTTTCCACAGCTAGATTTCTGCATAGGATTAACCAGGTTTCTAATAGTCTTTCTTCAACTGCACACATGCATAACAGAAGACAGGCTGCAGACAGAAACACACAGCTGAGCGAAGGAACGATTGTAAGCAGACGTAATAACGGGACAATGCCGCCTCATTTTTAAAACAAAGTGTGTCTAAAGTCCAAAAATGTAACAAACACAAAGCGCCTTGAGAACTTTTTTGTGTTTTTCCTTCTTTCCCCTTTGTCTCTCTCTGCGCTGTCACTCTGCTGCAACGCGCAGTGGCTGTTTCATAATGTAGTGTCTCATTTCCTAAAATTTCATAATCCCAAAAAATTTCAATTTCATAACTTAGCATTCATAGCTTGACCGTTAGCTTAGTCTGATGCCGCTTTCTATCAGCTTACTACAAAAGAAGTATTGTCTGAGTTAGCTGATTATTAGCAGCCTGCTAGCTAAGCTAACAAGTTGACTTCTGGCATTTCCAGCAAAGCTGGACACATTAGGCTGCTCTGCTAACTTAGTTAACTAAGAGACCTCGTGGTAAAGGTCAAAGTAAACAAAAGAAACAATGTGACACCAGTGGAAGTTATTCAACGGTCTCCACCACACTGCACTAGCAGCATTTAGCAGACGCTATTTATTACTATATCTAATAATTATCGTACGTTTTTCTCTTCTTCCTCATTTTTGTCAGCTGGCTTTCCTTGTTTCATTAGACCTGTTTTTTTATTTTTATTTTTTGCACTGAATTATGCGCTACTTGCAATGGAGTGAGACTCGGGGTCCTCCTAGGGACATGGCCTTCATAGACTGCTGGGGCTGAACTGAAATGGGAGAATTCTCCAGTTGTGTCACAAGCTGGTGCCAGATGAAAGCTGGCAGCCGAACAGTTGAGTTAGTTTGTTTTCTAGCTAATTTCCCAAACATCACTGGGCCAAGCTTTCATCTGCAAGAACCAGGAGAAGCATCAAGCTGGAACTTTCAAGGTGGAGATGTTAATAGCAGACAGCAGATCCAGATACATGGGCATCTTTTATAACACATTTGTGGTTGTGTCTTAGTGAGGAATCACATTTTATGGGCGTTCACATCTGGCATGTACACAGTAGCCAGTGCTCTGTTTGGATGTGACGGCACAGCTACAAGCATTATTACGTTATGGTACTGGAATATTAATTTTGCCTACAATGCACCTGATCACATAGAAAAAAACCCTAGTAGCCTATAAATCTGTTCACAGAGTAAAGAACATTGTTCTTGTTATGAGTTTTACAAATTCCATTTTTAAGTGTTTTTTTTAAGCAAAATTCTTTTCTGTTTGTGTAAAAACATATTCCTCAGCAGTGGAGACTTCAAAACTCATAGTAATCTCTGAAGGTCTCCTTAAAGTTTGCAGTACTACATATCTCTATATCCACTGGTCGCCCTCTATCTGTGTAACAGGAATGTGACTCGAGTCATTTGTTCTCTTCTATGTTTAGTCACTTCTATTTTGAAAGCTGTGAAAGAACCGACCCAGTGAAACAGCTTCACGCTTGCCCACATCTCCCAGCTCTTCTTTAGGAGTTTTGGAAAAGCTTCAACCTTTTGTGTTATTTTCATAGAGAATAAATAGTTGAGAATAGCAATGTCAGCGAACAGCAGTGAGTCAGAGGTTGAAAGGTTTCTGCCATGTTGTGCTTCCGATCTGGCCTCGGCTAAATTAACTATAGTAGTAGGAGACACACACTTCTCTGAGGAGAGGATGTTACTCGTTCAGAGCTGTGACTATTTCCAAGCGTTGTATCGCTCTGGGATGAAGGAATGTCTGCAGGAAGAAATCCACCTCAAGTCTCTGCGTGCTCGAGGTTTCCTTATTACCATGGCGGTTTTACGAGGTGAGACGCCCATCCTGGACGCTGATGACATTGTTGAAGCCATCGAATGTGCGGCTTTCCTGCAGGTGGCGGTCCTCACGAAGCATCTCATTGACCTTATCGACTCTGACAACTGTTTGCTGATGTATCACACTGCTGCGACCTTTGGCCTCATGGACCTTTATCATGCTGCTGCTCTGTTCATCCGAGACATGTACGCCGAACTGGAGGCAGAGGTCAGGAAAACCCTGCCATCGGAGCTGATCTCCTACGTGGAGTCCCTGATCCAGTGTGTCCTCGTGGCTGTGGGGGCCCATGTGACCTGTGGTTTGGATGAAACTGTACACGCTGCCTCCAGGACAGTCTGCTATCTAGACGAAGCTGGTAATACTTGGAAAGTACTGACAGATCTTCCCCTGGACGCAAGCACCTCTATGGCTGGAGTAACTGTACTAGACAACAAACTCTACATCATTGGAGGAGTTCGTGGATCTCACAAACATGTTGTAGACACCTGTTTCTGCTACAGCGTTGAAAACAACAGCTGGAGCAGGATCGCCAGTCCAGCACAGCTACGATACAATCTCGGCCTTGTGGGTGTAGATGGTCGTCTACATGCTATCGGAGGAGAATGTGAGAGAACAGCAATGTCATCTGTGGAAATATATGACATAAAGAGTGGAAAGTGGAGTTTTGCCGCTCATTTACCTCGACCAGTGGCGGGAGCAGCGTGCACCAAAACCATGAGCAGGATATTTGTGTGTTTGTGGAGGCCACCAGAGACCACAGAGATCTATGAGTATGTCTCAGAGAAAGACAAGTGGGTCGTCGTTACCACTCTGATCAGGCACCAGAGCTACGGCCACTGCATTGTCGGCCACAGAGGAAACCTCTATGTCATGAGAAACGGGCCATCGGACGACTTCCTGAGGTGCCTCATGGATTGTTATAACCTGAGCTCGGGACAGTGGTCATCCCTGCCGGGACACTTCGCCAACAGCAGAGGTTCACTGTTTACAGCTGTAGTTAGAGGCGACTCTGTGTTCACTGTCAACAGGAGCATGACCCTGGAGTACGCCATCAATGGAAAAACCTGGAAGCCCCGACGGCAGATGAAGGGCTTCCCCAGATCTGGATCTGTGTGGACGTTTCTGCTCCGCCTGCCGGGTTGTTTCACGCAGCAGTAATGACTTCCACAGAATGTAATTTAAAACCTGTCTTCGATTGTACTATAAATAGAAAAAAGGCAACACCAAATGTTAAAACAGACACATTTAATTGTTTTTAGAAAAATATCTGCTCATCTTGAATTTTGATGCCTGCAAAAGGTTTCAAACAAATTTGCGACAGAGGCAAAAGTTGTGTGATGTAAAATAAAACCAACTGAGCAGCTGGAATCCTGAACAAAACATCATTAGGTCTCCACAGTTGTTAAATGCTCACAGAGTAATGAAGCACAGTGGTAAACATGCGTTGAGATGTGTTAATGGCATCAAAGTCATCCAAAGATCTTTTTACAGTAACTCATATTTCTCAGTTGCAATATTTTGAAATCATTCTCTTTTTATTTACATTTACACAGTGCTCCAACTTTTCTGGGGGGGAGGGGGGGGGGGTTGTATTTCAAGACATTTAAACAGCTGTATTACAACTTCAGGTCTCCGTGTTTTTGTCCTATATTTCTACCGAGAAACCAGAAGCAGTCTTAGGGATTGGTTCACGGTTGGATAAAGGGAAACACGAATGGACAGGAAAATTGACTTTGACATGAAACCTCATTTACACAGCAACACTCCAACTCCAAACAAATATTATTTCAGCTCACAGCAGCCATTGGACATGTGATTAATCAGGCTGGTGTGTAAACTATGTGAATATGTGCATAGATACTAGTGCATCCTACAGGTATGGATTCATTCCTCTGTGGGACTTTACAATTCTGCTTGTTCGCATTTTTAATCATATTTTAATATTTTTTGTGGTGAGTGCTTTGTGTGACTAACTCAAATAGGCTCTCTTGTTAATTAGATTTCTACTTCAATAGAATACAAACAGCTTGGAAGAAAAGCAACTTTTCGGGGAAAAAAACTTGGGGGAATGTTTTTATGACTAAATGTCTTCCAGTATCACAAGGATGTGTTTTCTCAGTACAAATGCAAATCTGTTGCATTTCACCGTCAGTGTGTCCAGTGTTTGTCCTCACACAGAGCTTCAGTTTCCTGCAGCAATTCTGTTTCCTGTTGGCACCGAGCAACAATGATGATGATAGAGGCTAACAGCAGGCACAGCCAGCCACCACGGGCAGCCGGGCAGGACGCCAGTGACAGGCTGCCGAGCTAGATCTGAACCAGAATAAACAGGGAAGTGGGGTCAGGCTGGGACAGAGCACTGAGGCCAGCACCCTCTGTAACCTCCAGCTCAGGGTCTATCAGTGAGCTCTGACTCAGACATTAATTGAGTTATCAGTGTTTGATGTGAGGGTCTGCCTGTGCCTTATTTTGCATCTCTTAGGGATTGTTTCACACCTCTTTGTGGTCACTTTGCACATCTTTGTAGTTGTTTTCCGTGACTTTGTGTCTATTTCACATCTGTTCATTGTTTTGTGTTGGCTTGTGATCGACTTGCATCTCTTGTTTCATCTCACTTGTGTAGTTATGGTGCCTCTTAGTAGCATCTGTTTGGAGTTTTGCATCTCTTCGTGGTCTAGCTTTGTGTTTTTGTCTTTGTAGCTGTTTTGGGCATCATTCTGGTAGTTTAGCATCTCTTTTGTTTTTTAATAAAGAAATATTGGCAGTGATTTCATTTTGAGACCTCCTGGACCATGACTAGTGGGACCATTCAGTAATCGATTAAAGCCAAAATGTGATCACTTTAAAACTCTGATACCTCCAGACACAGACAAATTCTTAAGCTCATCCTTCACTATTTCAGAAAAAAGAACAATAATGAGCGAGAGTTCATTATCACATTAGCTTTTAAATCTCTGTGTTTACGTCCAGTCAGTATCCAACTGGCACCGCAGGGGAACTAGGTCAGTCTAAATGCAGCCTTCACAAACACACACACACACACACACACACACACTGGTGTTCTGAGGTACGAAGTGAAGTCATTTTTGCTGTAGTGTTGTTGACATCTCACTGTTCTGCTGTGAAAATAAGAAAAATATCACTATTATGATTATAATTATAGGTCTCTCCTACAAGTGCATTAATTTGAAAAGGCAAAACCAGACCAAAACAAATTTTTATTTAAAAAGCTGACTTGTAAATGACTTTGCTCCTACTAACACTAACGTTATTGTTTCTGAAGTTTTACTAGAGTATCTATGTGATTGCAACGAACCAAAGGTATAAATTGAGAGAAGTCTTTCCACTATATAATTAAAGAAAAAGCTTGTTCCATTCAAGTTAAAGGAATGTGGTGCAATCTAAATGTAATCAGCTCAACAGCAAAATAAACGAAACTGTTAGCAGAGCTCACAAAGCACCATGTTGTTTGGTCTCTGCTTCAAATACTCCCATACTTTGGATGATCACGGTGGAATTTTTTTGCTCGCTCACCAGTGGACTCACTAAACACATACTTCACATCATCATACTTCCTACTTGTTGGGAAGCATCGACGCCTCGACGATTCTACGTAAATACGCAGTTTATGTAAATAGCGTATTTTTGTGTTCAGAAATAAACCTGTTGTACCTGCAGAACTAGTTCCCATCACAAGAACTTTGAATGAATAAGTGCAGAAGTAAAGATGATATTTAATTTAATGATTGTGTGCTTCTGACACTTCCTAACACAGATGACACACAGTTGGTAATTTGCAAAAGTTCTCTATTATCTAGTTCTCTAGTATCTTTAAAATCTCAGACGAGCAAAGCATTGAATAAAATGACTGAATTCAACATACGGCCAAAAGTATTTGGAGCCAAACCCAACCCTACATTTCCTTATTTGTTCTTTTCCTTGGTCCCACTGAGGAGAAATTTCAATGCTGCAGTATGCAGTTAAAGGATGTAAAGTGCTATATATGTTTTTTTTAAACTTAATCAATTTTTACTTCAGATATACTATTGCACATTTTGTCACCTTTTTTTAAAAACACACACACAACCTCAGTCCACGCCTTTGTGTCTCTTTCATAAACGAAAGCCCCCCAACCTTCCCCTCCCCCATTAAAATAGCAGACAAAGACGTGTGACTCCCATGAATATTAAATGTATGAATGTATTTTAAAGCAGCTGAGTGACACATTTTAACCTGTCTCTGTTGTTAGTAATTTAGTAATGTGTGTGGGTGTGTGTGTGTGTGTGTGTGTGTGTGGGGAGGTGTGTCTGAATACATTTCTCACTGGCCCACAGACAACTGACCTTTGACCCTTTTAACTCGACTCCATATGTTTTTTCACACTGAGTTGTTTCTATGATGATTAGCATCGTAGCATCCAGGAGGCTGGTGGTCGTTCATCACCACATCATATTGTGTCTGAGGATAAACTGCTAAAATAAATGAATAAACAGAGCTCTTTACATCTGTTATCCTGCAGCATCTGTTCAGAAGGAATGAAGGGTAAAAAGACCCAGTTCTTTCTATCTACACATCTTCTGTCTATAAGGTGGTCTACATGCAAGATAACAAGCCACTTAGTGTAAACATCAAAATTAAATTCTTGGATCGCTGGCTCTGTACGTAAATATCTTGTTACTGCATAACTCTTTTTAACAAACCCGATTTCAAAATTGTACTTCACGTTTCAATTTTTAATTTTGGAGTTTTAGCGAGAAGAAATCCCTTATGATGCGAAAAACAATATCCCAAAATGCCCTGTAAGACACTAAAAACACAATGGAGTCAGAAAACATGTCATTGTTTTGAAGTCAGACAGATGGATGTTTCGTTTCTGCCTGACAATCAGATGATGACACTTTGTTGATGTGCACTGAGTCAGACAGCAGCAGCACCTCCCTCATTATCTTCAGGGGTCAAAGGTCAGAGGGCACAGTGGGTTGTCTGAAGACGTTGAAGACTGTTTTCATATCCATCAACGTCATATATTTATTTACTCAAACAACTGCACTTCATCATACAGAGTGGTGAACTTGTGATTTAGCCTGTAGTCCATATATGTAAATAACGTGAAATAATAGAAAAATGACTCAAAACTTCACCATCAACATGGTGTTCTGGACCATAAGAAATTTGTCTGAATATGTTTGATGTTTGGCAGCATGTGAATATTTGTCCCATCCGCGTAGCTTATGTGCATCAGAGTAAGGAAAATAAACAATATTTTTCACGTATTAAATCTTAATGCCACACCTGTTCATATTTAAATGCATTTATTTTACCAACGGTATAGCTTAAAATTATTCTTTGTCTTGCACACCTCAGTTTATTAATTCTTAGCAGCTTCTCTCTGTGGTTTACCTCTGTTTTTAGGTCACCAGGTTAAAAACGTATAGGGCTTCTTTCATATTCTTTCATACTGATTTTTCTTAGGCCTAGTTAAATTTGTTTAGTCAAAAAACAAATGACATGTGTTCACAGTGATGCTGTCACTGACTGCTCGGCTGTAGTTGTTTTCTCCAGGTCATGCTGTTTATATCAATTTTAATGCGTTTTGTCAGTGTCTGTTTCAAGACCTTCTTGAGAACAAAATGATTATTTTATCTATATTTATGTTATATTTAGTTTATCTAAAATAAAATAAAAAAAAATCACACTTTGTCGTACATATATACTGTATATACATGTTTTTGTTATTATTATTTTTTACCTCGAAGTATTCCGATTTACGACGTGTCATGAACATATCAAGAGTTGTCTGGATGTACGGCGCCATCTTGTGTCCGCGCAGAGCGATGTCCACAGCTGTGAGGCTAAAGTCAGACGGTCTCTGTCTCCGTGTCTCGTTTTCTGTCCCAGCTTCCAGACATCGAGACAACTGACAGAGGACGAACCCGAGGACAGAAGCTCCATTCACCAGGCGGCTGGTACTGTAACGTTAGCGTTAAGCAGCCGTAGTTCACCCCCTGAACTTTCACATAAGGAATATTTTTGGATATTTAAAAAATATTTCTTGGCAAATGGGACGTGTGTGTTTTTTTGTTGCAGTTTTTAGCTTGTGTGTGCTGGGTATTCAGAGCCTTTTCAAGATATTTGCCTAATTTAGCTTAAGCTAACGCTGACATTGAGTTACTGGTTGAACATTAGCGTCTTTAAGTCTTTAAATTAAAAATCTTTAATATTCACAATACATATACATGTGTATACACACACACACATATATAAATAGTTCACGTTGTCAGGGGATTAGGAACAATCTAATATTTTAATTTTTTCAATAATTACATTTCACAATAATTAATGTTCACCCCGTTATTTCTGGCTAATGTTCGTGTAAATGAAGACTGGTCATTGGCAAAGATGTTAAGGCTGAGGGAAGAAAAAATGTACATTTATCCAGCTTCATATTACTTTGTTTACTCTGTTGAGCAGTTGTATATGTAAGAAAATATAAAGACACAGATATCTACCTGAATGCAGGGGCAATTTAAGAGCCTTCCCACGTGGATTTGTGGAAAAACGGTGCAATGCACAGATTTGTCAGGCAAGTAAAGTGTAACATGCAAATGAATTTGATCATTATTCTGTTCTCAAATATGCTTAAATGTGTGTGTGTGTGTGTTCTGTGAGACATTTAAAACCATTTTGTTGAATAAAACCATCTAAAGACAACAGATAGGTCAATAGGTCAATGTAGGATGGACAAATGAATTCTGCACATTTTCTCTGCTGACGTAGGAACAAGTGTTGGTTTTGACTGACCCACATCATTTTTTCTTTTTCACGGGGCAAGTGCACCCCACACTAGAACTGTCAATCTAATTCTGTCCATTAAAGTCTTTGCTTTAGCCTCACAGTGGCGTACAGAGACACAATGGTTGACACTGTGTCTAATAGTATACAGATTTGCAAATTGTAACTATAATTTACGAAACCATCAGACAAAAATGAGATCTTGGTTTAAAGATAAAGAAGATGATGGAAAAGCCACACACTGACTTGTCTTGTCGTACCCAAATGCCGGTCACCTGATCGAGGCTTCATACATGTTGCCGAGCCAGGAACCATGACGCAGTCTCTGCAGCTAAACAGTGTGGGTTCACTAGGTTCTTCAGACTGGGAACTTCTACACAGTGATAGAAACAGATCTAAGCTTAAGGTGCAAAAATCATTACTTGAGTTACTTTTGCTTGTTTGTCTTTGCAGTTATGGCTTTGTGGGACAAAGAGGCAGTGGTATCACCCTGCGTTTAAGAAGATGCCTGGAGCAAGATACTGGGCTTTCTGAGAGAGACTCTGTGCAGTGGTAGTGCTACCTCACTTTTAAACCTCTAAACAAGATGACGACAAGGGGTCAGAAAGTAAGAGGAGTTATTTCAGGGTGTCGCTGTTCCTGGATGCAAACAGTGCACAGGTAGACTTACAGTCAAAGCGCTTTGATAGACATGGAAAATTCTTTGCTGAATTATACGTACAAAACCGAAAATATAAGGCTATAATGATAAAGTTAAATAAGTTAGTAAAATTAGAGATTACATTGATTTAGATCCACAAGAAAACCCCATAAAACTAAAGCACAAAAAGCGAAGTAAAGTTACATTTACTGCAGCTCTGCTTTTCTCCCTAGCAACAGGTATTATGGTATTTTTGTTTGCCCACCATGTGATTGTTACATTATGCAGTGAAGTAGCACTGAGGAAATACGTTATAATTGGAACATATAATGGAGAAACACTGTGGCACTGTGAGGATCCTGTGTCGACGTCAGTGGTGAAATGAAGTCAGCAGAGTTAGTGAACCGTAAACTGCGCATTGCATGGCAGTTGTTGTCATTGGTGTGCGAGTGTGTTTGTGGCTGGGTGGATGTGAAGCAGCAGTAAAATGTTTTAGGAACCAAAAAGGTGGAAAAGTGTGGACCATTTACTGTTCAGGATGACTGCATCTTTTGACATGGTAGTGCTTCTATGTAAAAAAAAAAAAAAAAAACAACGAAAGAATGAAAAGCGCAATTTTAGCTGTTTATTTTTAGTGGTTGCAATTCTAGTTTTAATGACTTCTGTGTAGCTTTTTAGTTTCAGTTATTGATTAATATAAGTTGCTTTGGGCTAATGAATCTGCACTTACATACGCAGTTTAATTAAAAAACCGGGGAACCAGGAAGATGCTAACTTGGCCTAAAAAATTACATCAGCCCTAGGGCACTCTATTAGATATTATTTTATACAATTATTTAAAAAAAAGAATACATTTTAGCTTATGTTCACATGCACCAGTACGATGAAATGCAAGCACATGCTTCATCAAGCAAGAGACAAATGAAACCATACCAGTAAGAAATTAAAACAACTACTGTGGCATTTAAAATCAAATTAATTACAAACAAAATTATACTGTTGGGAGTTTGAAACATGTCAAGTTTCTTGGAAGGAATATTTAATGTGAGACACACACACACATCCTAAATAAATACTAAATGAACTTTACATCAGTGTTTTTATGGTTTAAGCTTTAATTATTTTTAGTTGTTGTTTCTTTTCTCTTGTTCAAATTATTGGGTTTTGGAGAGAATTTAACAGTGAAATATTCTTTTAAATTCTTTGTATTTTAATACGAGTTTTTATGGCAGGTCATAGTTACATCATTAACTCTAGGGAGGTTTACATATTACATATGAGGATACACTCAAAAGAGTTGTTACGAAAGGAAAAGGAGAGATTTTTAAAGGACTAACATCTGCTGGACAGGGAAAGGTTTCCGGCTCAGTTTTAAATGTTTCATTATATCAGCGTCAGTGCCTTTGTGTTTCTTGGCAAAGAGCTTCTAGATGTTTGCCTTCATTCAGATGTTATTCGGCTGATAAAACGGAGGAACACTCGATCCAGTGAGTGTTCGCCCTGCAACTCCCTTCCACTGACAATATTTGTTCTGCAAATTCTTGTTAAACAGGGGCACAAACTATGTCAAGTGCCACAGAGACTAACTTGGCCTCCTTTGCTCTGCAGAACTGAACTGGCTGCCATTTATCTGGTTTTACCTCTTTTACGTATTTTTGCTTTAGAGTCAAAACGTCGTAGTCATTTCTCTTTTTTTATTTTTTTATTTTGCACTTACACTCTTAATCTGTGAGCCTAAGTTCACCAGTTCATACGGATAATGTTAAAGGACATGAAAAACTTTTATGTATTTGGTTTAAGAATTTAACACAGTACAGTGTGTTATATTATGTACAATACAATACAGTACAATTATGAACCACAATTTATGTCCACATCATGTAGCATCCCCTCTTATTTCCACAACTGTCTGGGCAGTGAGGAGACCAGTTGCTGGAGTTTTATTAGGGGAATGTTGTCCCATTCTTGTCTTATGCACCACTCTAGCATCGAGTCCTGGCCCTTAGTTGCCTTATACCAACATGTACCTTATAAAATCTAACCAACATGTAAATGTCTGATTAAATCACTGTGTTTTTCTTGCCTTCATTCAAATCTTATTTGGCTGTTAAAATTGAGGAACATTCGTTTCAGAGAGAGTTCAATTACTCGCTCCCACTCACAAATATTTATTCTACAAATTCTTGCTAAACAGGGCACAAACCACATCGAGTGCCACATACACGAACTTGGCATAAACAAGCTCTGTTGCTCTGCAGAACTGAACTGGTGGCTCGACTTCGGCAACTGTGTTTTACCTCTAACAGGTATTTTAGTTTTAGACTCCAAACAGTTTGGTGATTTGTATTTTGTTTTGTTACTTTAGTTTTTTAAGGTTAACATTTTAATTTCACCTCCTATTTTTTCTTTTAAATTTGTTTTAGTTTGTTAGCTTTTATCTAAGATCTTTTTTAATACGAATTCAACCTTCTGAAATACGAAAGGCAACAGTATAATCTGATATAATCCAATACAGCAGCTCTGTCATGAATTCCATTTTCACAAGGTTATAATTTTTCAGTTTTTCAGTTAAAATGTATTTATTATTAAGGTCTTAGTGGGTGGTGGAGTTGTACTGGAGTGCATTATGTTAAGAGGTGGTTCTAATGTTTTGGACTCCCTCATTAATTTTAAAAAGTGTGGCCTTTGATATGGGACTGATTGGATATTCTGCTGTGGTTTATCAATCAATAAGTGGTTACGTGAAGCAAATATCTCTGTAACTCTTCTGGAGGATAAATTCTCGATTAACGTGCCTGCTTGGTGTGACACTGCTTTCTCTGCCACGTATACGTGTTACCAGGTTTCGAATCAGAGCATGTGCATATAAAGGCTGCAGATGTGTAGCAGCTTTTCAATTGAAGCAGCGGTGTGAAAAGCTGAATGAGGGAGAAATTATTACGGCCTGATATTTAAATTAAGTCCGTCAAAATGAAACTAACACAAAGTGTCTCACAAAAGTCTAAATAAGTCACTTTTCACTAGGGATTTGTTTTTTATTCTGACAGCTTCTGTTTCTTTAAGCTATGCTTCCAAAATAAGTCCAAGGTAAAGAGGAACACCCATTACTTGTCTTCTGCGTGTATACACGGATTGATAGTAAGCAGGTAGCCAGTAACTTTAAGTGCATTTAAACTCCATTTCCCAATAATCAGAGAAAGCAAATTTCTTCTTTCTTGGTTTTGATGTTATTTGTCCCTGTTTATTTTATCTTCCCGCTCAGTTTGTGATGGAGGGGAAACAGTGTTGTGTGAAGCTGTCGGTCTAGCCGTCCAGGGGACTTGTTGATGAGAAGTTCATTGTCATTGTCCAGAAGGTCCCCCCTGGTTTCCAGCTGACCGTTCATGCCCTCCACCAGTGTGTTAGTGGAGCGTTGGTACATGGCTCCCGGTGTCCGCAGGATTCCATTTACAGAAGCTGGACTCACTGCGACTCTATTCCTTCCCCCAGGTAGGACCAGCATAGAGTCTGGAGGGAGATGCCCCCTGAATGGAGCTCAGACCTGCACCTGAGTCTTAAACAGGATGTATTTAAAGCAGGGAGACAAAACCACCACTGGCTTTTCTTAAAATTTACAGTGCATCCAGAAAGTATTCCCAGCTCTGAACTTTTTCCACATTTCGTTATGTTACAGCCTCATTTCAAAATGTATTCATTAATTTTCTCAAAGTTCTACAAACAACACCCCATAATGACAATGTGAAAGAAGTTTGTTTGAAATCTTTGCAAATTTATAAAAAAAAACAAAAAAAAAACAAAAAACTTCACATGTACATAAGTATTCACAGCCTTAATACTTTGTTGAAGCACCTTTAGCATCAATTCCAGCCTCATGTCTTCTTTAGTATGATGCTACAAGCTTGTCACTATTTTTGGGCAGTTTCTCCATTTCTTCTTTGCAGTTCCTATCAAGCTCCATCAAGTTGGATGGGGTGCGTCGGTGCACAGCCATTTTCAGATCTCTCTACAGATGTTCAATCTGGTTCCAGTCTGGGCTCTGGCCGGGTCACTCAAGCACATTCAGAGAGTTGTCCTGTAGCCACTACTTTATTATCTTGGCTGTTTGCTTATGGTCGCTGTCCTGTTGACAGATGAACCGAACACTTATGTAAATGTGATTGGTTTACAGCAGGATGTAACATGTCCCATAGTATATTTTTATTAGTGGAACATTTCGAACTTTAAACATTAATGAAAGTAAGTCCACAGAAGATCCATGAGTGTGAAACTGACCCTGTGTGTGTTTGTCAGCCACAAAGCTCAAATGTTCATTCACCTTCACCTTCACTCCAGACCAGAAACTGCTTCCTAAACCACACAGAATTATTTTTACTTCGACCTAATTTAAATTCACTGTATATTCTTCTGTTATTGAATGACATTAATACATTTTGGCTTCAAAAATACAAATGAATAAATGTAGTAAAATGTTTTTAGAAACTTAACCATGCAAAGAAGTACTGAGTCGAAAACATTATCACATAAAATTTCTCAGGTGACAAAACTCAAGAAACTGAAAAAGTGCTGCTGTTTGTCTCTGAGCAGGTTGGAAGACTCAAGTGTCCCCTGCTGCTGGTTGTAGGCGAGGATGAACAGAACATGCCCACCTATGAGTCTGCAATGGATGTAAGTGTACACCTTCAACCTGATTCATTCATTACTTTTGGCAAAACCCTTAAATGCTGATCGTCTGCCCTCTGGGCCCTTTTCATTGTTTTGTTTCATATCCATCATGATGGAATACAGAGCCAAAAAGCCCAAGTTGATCCAAATGTAAATCGGCCATGACTGTATGTGAAACCATCGGAACACAACAAAACATGTTTTATTACATTTGGGTTGAAATGTAAAGGTAGAAAACTATTTTCATTCCTCAGTTCAAAGTAGACAGTAGAAAGAGAACAATAGATCATTTGTCAGCATTTGTCACAGTTAAACTCAAGATTAGCCGACCAATAGATTGAGAGTAACTGCCACATGAACACGCATCAGGACTGCAGCATCATGTAGGCAAAATACTATATACAATTTACAAGTTGCACAAAAAGGTTTTTTGACAATTTACTTGTATGGTGTTGTAGGAGTGGAGGAAAATGAAGGTGCTGATATACTGACCAAGCAAACACATAAAACCCAAACAGCTGAGATGCAGGTTTTGTTGAGTGGGACTGAGGCTAAATCAATTAGAAGGATTATTTACATTTACATTTAGTCATTTAGCAGATGCTTTTATCCAAAGCGACTTACAAATGAGGAACAAGGCAGCAAAAAATCAGGGAGAAAACATCAAAGCAAAATCCTAAAAAAAAGATTTTTTTTTTCAGATAGAATAGATTTAAGTGCATAGGAAGGTGTGGACGAGTTTTGATTAATGGATCAACGGATAAGGTGTGGCCAGAATACAGGGACATTAATGATACAGATAACTTTATCAGATCCAAGAGTGTGTTGGTAATAAGTCACACAGGATGATACCAGGCTCCTCATAAAGTTTCATAACAGTCAACGGGGTTATACATACATTATAATCAACAAAAGTCTGTGTAACATGTGTTTTTGGAGGATAGTTTCTATGAGGAGGAAGGAGAGACAGCATCATGGTGAGTTTATAGTCACCTAATTACATAATTCAAAGAAATAATAGAAAATGTTTTATTTTTCTGCCAATGTTTTGCTCCACTTTTAGCCACTAGGCGGCGGAAACGCGCCTCTACGCTGATCTGCCATCCGCCAATAAACCTACAGAATAAGACGATGTCCGTCACAGCTTGTTTCCAGACTCTGGGACGAGTTTGACTCCGAGACCTGCAAGACAAGGAGACGCCGACGGACGACCAACCAGCTCCGTCTGCCTCCACAGTGAGTTAGTATCTCATTTATGCACGTGACCTTCATATAAAGAATATTTTTGCGGTTTGGGGAAAAACAGTTTTTCTTTGGACTTTGAGCTCCTGTTTACATTTGTGACACAGATGCAGATGATCCAAACATTTTTAAACCGACCACAGCCGCATTTGCTATTTTTGCTGTGTTTTTTCCCCACATTTTTAAAAAGTTGATTAAAAACATCTTTACATGTTTGTCAGGTTTTACAGTCCTTTCGACTTATCCCGTGAGTTCAGAACTCTTCCACAACTTCCTATGCAATAAAATCTATTCTATCGAAAAAAAAAAAGACTTCCTTTCTGCGCACAGCTGGGGATGGGAATGGGCTGTTAGAGGGTTCAGTGTCTTGTTCAGAGACACTTAGAGAAATCGAACCACTGACCCTGTGATCCGTGGATGACTGCCTTACCACCTGAGCTACAGCCACTCATTTTGGTCAGGTTTTACAGTAGCCTGCAGAAAGACTGTAATAAGTCATTAGTACCGTTGTTTCTGCACCTGTACCTGTGATCTGCCACAATCAGGACTCTCTGCAGATGTTGTGTTTAACCACTGTAGGATTTAGGTCTGTGGTTTGATTGGGCCACTCAAGATCAAGATCTGGTGGGTAAGTGGTAGAGCGTTGGGTTGGGATGCAGAAGGCAGTAGGTTTGAATCCCACCCCACCAGGTGTGGCCCCACCCAGGTGCTCATAATCCTGGACAAAAATGGGATAGAGGGCTGCAGCAGGAGGTGCATCCCAAATCAATGTGTGGGACATGTTCTGCTCTGGTGAGAAGCAGAAGGCTGATGATTTGAATTCAGTGATGAACACTGTGAACCTGTAGAAGAATATGTAAGTTTATAGATATTGCTATGTAGAGCAACATGTTAAACTTCTTTTAATTTACAAACCGACCTCTGTATGTTTGTTGCATAAAGCCTTGTTCAAAACATGCAAAATGCTAATAATTTATCTAGGTGACAAGATATTTATTTGTATTGGACCCTGCAATCAAATAGGTAAATTTTATGTTCATTAATGATACTTGTGTTTTTGCAACTTTCTTTAAAAATGTGCTATTTGATTTATTAAATGAAAGTATAATAAAAGGGCGATGGCAGATGACCACCAGAGGGGTCTCGGGTCTCAATCCCTCCTGGCCTGTGGTGCTTGCATGTTGTCCCTGTGCTTGCGCAAGTTTCCTCCAAGTACTCTAGTTGTACTCCACAGTCCAAGGACACATTGTTATGTCATTTTGTGAGTCTCCCAGTGCCAGCTAACATTGTCTCTGACACGAACTTGTTCTTTTTGTAAACTCTTTTTCTCCATGTAAGTGAGTTTTCAAAGTGGCTAAAGCTGATATATGGATGGATAAGGCAGAGCGGAAAATACAAATGCATGTTAGTAAGACTACATAAGCTATGTTTTTTGTGGGATCTATAAATGACCATATTTGGCTACATTTGTCATCAACATATGTAGCTTTGCTGGTTCCTCTTATGTGGCCTGAGATCTGTTTGGGTGGTGGTAGTGTGACCCTGAAAGGGGAGGTCTCGCAAAGATGTGGCATCCATGAAAAGGGTTGGTAAATGATTAATGTTGTCTGGAGAAGTAAATTTCAACATCTTACGTTATTGTCTTCTCTGATTAGAACAATAATTACAGCACAATAAAAGTTGTTTTTTTCTTTGCCCATGTTTTGACGTATTTGTCCCTGTTTATTGTATCTGCTTGCTCAGTTCAAGATGGACAGGAAACAGTGTTGTGTGAAGCTGTCGGTCCACCCGTCCAGGGGACTTGTGGATGAGAAGTTCATTGTCATGGTCCAGAAGGTCCCCCCTGGTTTCCAGTTGACCGTCCATGCCCTTTATAAATGTGAAGATGGACACAACTGGGAAGCATTTGGTCACTACACGGCTGATGCCACGGGGACAGTGAATGGTACACAGACCTAGAGAATTAAAGGAAATTAGCTCAGAAATGTTTGGAGGTTTCATAAAGTTTGAGTTGTAGAAAAATGTTTGTTTAAAACCAGATTTAGAATTTTTCAATTTAATCAAAATAAGAAATAATTCTTGACACCTTTTACTTCACAGTTGCAGAGGATCCCAGCCTCGGTGGGACATATTCTGGGGTTGAACAAATGGGTCTACTGTGGAGCCTCAGACCAGTTCCAGGCAGCAAACCTGGACTCAGGTAGACCAACGAGGGCAAAACGACTCAGAAACAAAATGATCAAATCAACCCATTTAGCACTGTCTGATATAACTCTGTCCCATCTTCGCTCAGGATGAGGAAGATGAACGTCCAGACTCCCATGGAGGTCACAATCTCAGTATACGAGGGTCACCAGACTGAGGGGTTCACGGACCAGGTGCCGCTGGCCAGTGTGTTGGTGGAGCGTTGGTACATGGCTCCTGGTGTCCGCAGAGTCCCAATCACAGAGGGTGGACTTACTGCGACCCTTTTCCTGCCCCCAGGTAGGACCAGAGGAGAGTCCTGTTTGTGGAGCTCAGATCTGCACCTGACTCTTGAAGTAGTTGTAATGAGAGAAATTTCTCTGTAATCAGAGAAAGAGAAATTTGGGTGAAAACTACAGGGGATGCTTCACTTTTGAATCTGGAAAACCATTTTACACGCTGAACTGCTTCACATTCATTGTGTACTGTCAGTTGCCGACTAACCAGGAAGCAGAAAGGTTTTCTAAAGTTGTAGAAATAAATCCTAACCATATAAACAGACTTCCTTGTTGTGACTTGTCTGAAGGACCTGGACCGTTTCCTGGCCTTTTGGATTTGTGGGGGGGTGGGGGAAAGCTGGTGGAGTACCGTGCATCGCTGCTGGCCTCCCATGGATTTGCCTCCATGGCTCTCGACTACCTGACTTCTAAAATCACCTTGGAAACAGGGAAGATGGTGGGCAACGAGTATTTTGAGGTAATTGAGCTAAAACCCAAACTAACTTTTTAATCTTTTGTTGACTAGAGAGCAGAATTTCACAACAACATTGGTACGTTGTAAAGGTCTGTTTTAATAGTTTACCTACAATAACTTTATTGCACAGATAAATAAGTTAAACTTCTTTATTCAGTCTTTACATATTAAACAAAAGTTATTAGTATTTGCTGCTAGTTAAGTGTTGAATTTAATCCTTTGATGTAATATATGAAAACTAGTCTTTCAATCAAACGCCTGCACATTTATTCTATTATATGAAAAACGCAAAAAAAAAAAAAAGATAAAAACACTTTGGTCTTTGTTTTTGGCTCTAACATTAGTTGCTACTAAAATAGTTGACACAAAAAGCTAAACAATTATGATCTTTGTCTTATAAGACATTCTGTTTAATTCAAATCTACAATATGTAACTTCTGTCATTACTGAATATGATTGATACATTGCAATATGCTCAAAAACGTTCAAATGAAAATTGTTTGGCATTTTTGTATTTTTTGTGCTCGATGGTTTCTAATCATTTGTTTATGGATGAGACACAGATAATCACACTCAGGGTCAGTGTCATGTTGAGCCATGTTGATCAGTTCATGGCTGCAGATAAAAGGATTTGTTCCTGTTATCTGCAGGTGTGTTTTTGTGTCAGCAGACTCATAAAAAATGAAGTTCAGAAGTTCATTCACCTGTACAGACAACACTCATTCAGTCAGTCCAGAAAGGCTCTAGTGCTGAAAATGAAATTTTCATTGAGGCTTTAATCCAGACAGAATCACGTGCATTGGTTTGACCTTGTGTAAAGCTGTGTTCATGCTTCTGTTATTACTACTTATGCTGAATAACTTATGCTGTATATACTTAGATATTCAAGTTTAAAAATGTACTCTGGCCTCAACTTTTAGAGCTTTGAGTTTGATCAGTAAAGCCTTCAAATCAATGCTTGACCTCAAGGCTGTAATACACTGCCAAGAACTCTAGGTTAACAGGAAACAAAAGAAAATTGAATGCCAGAAAAGTACATGTATTTCCCTGCCACACGACATGTTAAACATTTGCTTCACTTGGCTTCACCTTTCAGCTGTGAACCACAAATTCAGAAAAAGGAAATACAGCCGAAAAACGCTATCAGATAAATAGACAATTCAAAACCATTGACAGAAAGCAAAGTCCAAGATTGTTTTTTTCTTCCTGTGTTGCGAAATATTTAAAGTGTGGCGACGGCAGTTCTGATGTAATAGCTGGTTTTTCTGCTGCAGACGGCCTACAGAGTCCTGCAGCAGCATCCTCAGATCCTAGGCAGCAGGATCGCTATGCTGGGCCTTTCCTTCGGCACAAGTATCACCCTCAAAATGGCTGCGTACTCCAAAGTTGTAAAGGTAATTTATTCTCACCATTCTGTAACATAGAAAATGTTTGACTCTTAATGTTTGTACAAAACATAAAAACAGTATAAGGTGATAGCACAAAAACTAGAGTAGGCTTGAATCGGGTCATTAAGGTGGGAGGTGGGAAGAGAATGGAGTCATCGAGATGTAACGATTATGACGAGAGGAGGACGTGAAGCCATTTATACCACTGCACACATCCACCAAGAGGGCCACACCTAGCGATAGGGTCACATTCCTTACATCTTGAGGACTCCACCCTGTTCCCACCTCCCACCTTAACAAGCTCCTTAAAAGCAACTTAAAAGCTCCACACGAAGGCAAATTATATTTATAGGTTATTTAAAGGTCATGACAGGTTGTTCCTGTCACCAGCTCACCTGTCTGACTTTGTGTTTTACATCAAACCTCCCCATTGCTTTTTTTCTGTTGTCAGCGGACTGAACTCTGGGGTTTGGAGGTGGCCGTTGACGTGTCCTTTGTCAAGGCAATACATCGTCCATAATAGAGCCATTATCTGTGTGTGGCTGTGCAACAAAAATCTTCCTATGGGCATCAATAAATCCCAAATCAATAAATCACAAGGTACCTTGTGCAAAAACACCTTGATGGCAGGAATTTCAGTCCGAGTCCTATAAGTTTGGTGTTTCTCTTTTTTTTTGCCTCACCACAATAATTAACTTTTAAATTGAGCAAGATATTCAGTAGCATGCCTGCGAGGGGCGGCTGTAGCTCAGTTGGTAAAGGCAGTCGTCCACGGACCCCAGGGTGAGTGGTTCGATCCCCCGGCTATATGTCGAAGTGTCTCTGGGCAAGTCACTGAACCCCTAACACCAGTGGTGTGCAGTGCTGGTCCAAGCCCAGTAGAAATTGGGAGGGGTTGCGTCAGGAAGGTAAAATACTGTGCCAAATCCACATGAATTCCATCCTACTTCCTCATGAATTTGTGTAGCTTTCGGACCTTGTTCATCCTTTAAAATAATTCTGTCCATGTTTATTTTTCTGCTGACCTCTGTATAGTTAAAGTGTGTGTGTGTGTCTCCCAGCTCAGGTGTGCGGTGTGTATTAGTGGGAGTCATGTGCAGCCGGTTGATGGATCTGTGGAACAAGTTATGAGTTTCTTTAACGAGTAAGTTGCTCTGACCTCAGTTAGCATTTTTACAACGTAACCACTTCGAGTCTGAATGTTGATGTTTTCATTTTATATTTTAAGCTCCACTTTCGGTGAAACTTTAAAGTTGTGTTCAAACTGAATCACAAGTGAAATGTACATTTATATAAATACATACAAAGTGAATTGGAAATAAGTGCAGGAGATGAACTGACGCGAGCCTGAGTTAAGTCATCATCAGTCAAAATTCTTTTGTCCAATTAGAAACTCACAGAAGACTCGCATCAATGAGGACAACGAGGTGATCTGGCGAGATCTGCTGCTGCCCATTCCCACGGACCCCACACTCAAAGTGGACGTGGGTATCGCCGGCTAGAAAGCCTATTGTCTTATTCTTGGTTTTATTCTTAGTCTTATTCTTAACTGTATTTTCAGCGTCAAAAGCAAATGTCTGTCTTCTGGTATTATTCATTTATTATAGCTACATTTCTGATTTAAAAATATTGGTATTTTATTAATATTTTCCGGTGTAAAATCTACAAAAAAAAGTGTTTTTCCTCCAGGTGACAGATGGTGATGCAGGGATTTAAAAAAATATTAAAAGCTGCTGCTATTTGTCTCTGAGCAGGTTGGACGACTCCAGTGTCCTCTGCTGATGGTTGTAGGGGACGATGACCAGAACTGGCCCGCGCATGACTCTGCAGTGGATGTAAGTTTACAGCCATAATGATCTTACAGGTTTGATTTTAGGATAGAAAGCAGGATGAGAGAAACTGAAAACACATATGTAGAATTCCAAAATTGAAAATACTAAAAAAACAAAAAAAAACAAATGACGTATGGATAACAGGGAACCATATGGTGTGTAGACTAGCGGTTAAATTGAGAAAATTAATTGGCTCAATGAAATTCAAATAATTCATTGTTTGAATTACCACAAGCTGTTTTATTAAATTTATTTTGAAATGACCTTTCTCAAATGTTTTTGTCAAGAACATGGAGCTTTAGAATTAGAGCAAACGGGTGATGAAGTCGTTTCCCTGCTTTTTGCCGTAGAAAACATGTCGTTCATAATACAAGTTTACACACAAGAATTTCAACAAAATCTATTTAATTTAACTTGTATACAGATGCAACTAATACGATTTTTGTTAGAGGTCGACATAACCAAGTCACAACTGGCTTTCTATGAATTTGTTTTGAGGAGTTTATATTAAAGTTGTGGGGTAATCGGTGGAACTCAGTCCACACAGACCCACTATGATCCTTACTCTAACACGTGTCTCATAAAGTTTGACTCGGACATGAGCTGCATTCCCATCACACCTCCCTCTATTAGTTTGTACAGTGCTGTGTAACAGGTGAGTCAGCTGCACATGTGCAGCATTGCCTGGTGAAATGATGGCTGCTCAGAGAACATTATGGCAATAAGACACAGAGAAATGAATCCAGGTTGCAGACTGACAGACATAAACTGGGAGTAGAGCTAATAGAGTTTTGTTGGGTTCAGTGTGTGTACGGGGATTGTTAGAAGTACGATTCATTTAGAAAATAGAATAATTAAAATGTATTTTATTAATATTTGACCAAAAGTAAAAATATAATATCCAACCACCTGATCTTATGTTTTCATCTTCCTGTATTCCAGATTAAGGAGATGATGGAGCAGGCTGGGAACAGCCACCTGCTGACTGTCCTGTCATACCCGAACGCCGGTCACCTGATCGAACCTCCGTACACGCCGCATGCCCGAGCCAGCAAATTCAGAACAGTGACAACAGGCACATCTATTATGGGTAGGTGAGCCATCACACGGGGAACGTTTAGACCGCGACACAAGCTGCTTTAAGGTGAAGGTTCAGTTTCTCTTGGTTCTTGTCTTTGCAGTTATGTGTCTGTGGGGTGGAGAGACAGTGGCACATTCTCGCGCTCAAGAAGATGCCTGGAAGAAGATCCTGGTCTTTCTGAGGGAGAATCTGTATGGTGGCGGTGCAGCCTCAATTTCAAATCTCTAAGGTGACAACAAGAGGAGATATTTGGGGGCATTGCTGTTTCTGGACGTAAAAAACCTATTAAAAAGCTATAAATGGTTCCCTGTCGAAAGTATTGTATTACTCACAGTTATGTTAAATCATTTTTATTTGTATAGCACTGACCAATACTGGAAATTACTGTAAGTGTGAAATGGTGAAATGGTAGCACATACTGGGGGGAAACCTGGATACCTCTTTACAGACCATGTCCTCAGTCATGTGTCTTTGTCTTCAGTTATCAGCACATCTATGGTCACGAGGAACAGTAATGGTACTGTTTGCTATTTTCTGCTTTTCTGCATGAATTGCTCATGAAATGTGATCTGAGCTTTACACATTTGAATAAACACAATATTTGTAAGCTAATCAAACCCAGTCATGATCTTTCATGTCTATGGTAGGAAACCACAGAGGAAGCCATTGCTCTCCAAAAACAGCATCATGTTTGCCAGACACCACCTTGACACTCTACAGCACTAATAACAAAATGTCTTGTGGACAGATGAAACTAAAGTAGAATTTACCTGGAAGAACACACAGAACACACACAGGGTACAAAAAAGGGAACCGCGTACCGACATGAAAACAGTGTGTGATGGGAGGGAGCATCATGTATTGGGGGCCCTTTGCTGCCTCTGGACCTGGACTGCCTGCCATTGTGGAGGGAAGAATGAATTCCCAAGTTTATTAAGGTATCAGGTACAAGATGTCAGGGTGCCTGTCAGCAAGCACGATACTCCCAGAGCCCAAACCTCAACCCAGTAGAGATGTTGTGGATGGAGATCAGGTGAACCATTTGCAGACCTCCTAAGCTCTGTAAAGAAGAGTGGCCCAAAATTTCCCACGAACATTGAGCAGGTCTAACCCACAGCTATAGGAAGTGCTTGCTTGAAGTTATTGCTGCCAAAAGTGTTAAAACCAGTTATTAAATTGTTTGTTTCATGAAAATAAGGAAGGTGTTTATTTGAAGCAATTGCAATTTCAGTTTAGATGAGTTCTTTTTTCCTTTTGAATAGAAGTGCATAGATAGGGGTTAATGTGTCTGCCATATAATGCCAGTACAATGTACTTCATTATAATCATTGAATTATGTACAATATGTTTTTGATGACCTCATAAACCGTAAACATTTTTTAGAATTATACAAAATAGAGAAAGGCAGTAAACTCCCGCTTGATTAACCTATTGTACTCTGTAGCTCTGTTATAGTAACTACACGGTTCCTGGTCACTTTCCTGACCAAGACTGGTTACTCAATTTGGACAGACAGCGTGTTCTAGGAAAAATCCCGGTGATTTCAAACATGTTGAGGTCACTGTGCTCCTGACCTCAAACCTCTGGAAAAGGGTTTCTCCACTTAATCCAATGTATTCTTTGCCAAAGAGTCCTATACCAGGAATGTTGTGTCTTACATTAGCATGTGTTTCCCTTGTTGGACAACAATTCTGTTCTGTAGGCAAATCCTCCATCCATTAGCTATGCTCGCTTCACTTTTTAAAAAAAATTATTTAATAAAGGACTCAAAAGGATTTGGATTTAGTTTGGTGTTACGAAATCCCAACTCTGTCCTCAGGGATCTGCCTTCTAGTGTTTGTCTGTTGTTGGTCAGTAAGCCCATGAACTGGTTCAGAGATTAACTCACTTTCACAGAGACCCTCCAGACTGATGTGTTATACATTTACAGTCCCTCCTTTGAAATACTAAGAACACAGCATCTAATATATTGTAATGTGACACTTGAAAATCCACCCAAAGCTAAACTACTCATCTCCATTATTCCATTCAAAAAAAGGGTTATGTTTTAATGTTATGGGTCAGTAAACCTACAAACAGGTACAGAGATTCACTTACTTTTTCAGTAAGACAGTCTAGACTGACGTGTTAGACATGTACAGTGCCTCCAGTAGCCAGTAGCAGCCTACAAAGTCCTGCAGCAGCATCCTGAGGTCACCAGCAGCAGAATCGCTTTCCCTTGGTTCCAGCATCACCCTCAAACTGGCTGCTTACTCCCAGGTTGTTGAGGTAAGACAGCAATGACTGAAAGTAATTTTTTTCATCTCAACATTGCTCCAATAGCTTAATCGAGTGCAGCTACATTTAAAGTGACGTTAGAATTAAGATATTTTTAAAGCCAGTTGTTTTCTCTGGCCAGCACTAGCATGAATCTCACGAAAATCAATTATGCAGTTCTCATAATGTGTTGTTTTATATTGATTGACCTTGAATTTATGTATATTTAACATGTATATTTAAATGTGTGAGTCAGCTCAGATGTCCAGTGTGTATTGGTGGGAGTCATGTGCAACCGGTGGAAGGATCTGTGGCAAACATCTTTGCTTACTGTGACACGTAAGTTGTGTTGTTGTCAGTTACTTCGTTTTGTGACACACAGACCTAGATTTTACCAGCCAGAACTAGCGAACACATGTTTAAACTAAACCCGTTCAGTTGGGCTGTACAACCCAAAAAAATGTAATCTTTATTTTTTTTGTGCTGGGCAATCTGAGAGCAAAAAATGTGTAATGCCTTTAAATCTTCCATTTACAAAATCTATTCCATTTATTTTAAATATGGTGGCCAAAACTTTAGGACCATCGCTCAATATACTACAATCCCGTACGACTCCGTCATGATCCGGACCTCAGTTCCACTTCCTGCCCCGGACTTTTATTTTGTAGCCCCCTTTCCCTGCTTCCTGCCTCATGTTGAATTCCACCAGTCATCGTTCTGATAGTTTGCACCTGGTTCATTTATACCCAGCTGTCGCCACAATCCCCCCGCAAGACCCTCTGTCTTACTCCTGGACGTTGCACCTTGTTCCCTGGTTTACCTGAGATGTGTCTTTGGATTCCTGACTCTTGTTTTTTTTATTTCTGTTGCTTGTTCCCGATCTGAGGTTTGGTCAGATTCAGTTTTTTTTTTTTTATTGTTCATTTCGGATTTGTAGTTTACGTTTCATATTCGTGTTGGGTGTTTTTGTAACGTGCTGTATGTTTTTCATATCGTCGTCTTACGAGCGATCTCTTGTTGGTTCTTAAGGTTTTTTTTCTTCTTAACTAAACCTGTTTATTAATTTACTTCCTCTCGCCGCCACTTGGCTCCGCGTTTCTGACAGTTTCAACCTAAAAACGGAGAAATGAAAACATTGGAAAAGTAGAATTCACGGCAGATCATGTATTAGTTAGATTTCAGAGCTGTACCTAATAAAGTGGCCACAACGTGAAATCCACCAGGGGGTGTTAGTGATGTGGCTGGTCATCGGTGAAAAGTTACAGCATTTAAGTAAATGTACTCGGTAACTTATTCTTAAATGTTTCCACCCTCCACTACGATTCAGATTCTTAAAACAAAACTTAATAAACTAATAAATGCTGCTGTATGACAGCATTAAGGGTTAACGAGGTATAGGTACATAAAGTGGTTGCAAAATGAGTACTCTTGGTACTTTAAGTATATTTTGATGCTACTATATTTGTACTTTTACTTGGGTAAAGGTTCCAGTGCATCATGTACCTTTTTATAATAGAAGCTGCTCTTTACTTTGAGAATCACAGTTGGCAAATGAGTTGATAAAATAATTAACTTAGACGGAGTTTTAGAATCTGCGATACAACCGTTCCAGTAGTTGTTTGTTTCTTTCATCTATTAAAGATTTGAGGTGCAAATTTAAGCAGATCTGCACTGAAAACCCTTCATTCATTGGATCGGCACCACTATCAAAAGCAGTGTTGTTGGGGAATTTTATGGCATCTTGGAACATCTCTCCAACAGGCCACCGTGTAATGCACTGACACCGGGATCCCTGTTGTTTGTGTAGGAGGAGACTTAGGCTGCAGCTGACCCTTTGTATGGTCAAAGGTCAACTGTCATATCTAAACACAGCAAACTACCTGATACCAAGTCTGAAGAAGTGGCCGTCGTCCTTTTTTGTGTGCTTGAACACTAAGTCTTTTAAAATCCTATTTACTGAGATGCCATTATGAGTTTAAGTACATTTCATTTATACAGACTTGTAACAATAACTGGAGCTGAGAAGTGTTTTGCATTCATTGTAATAACAAGCACAAAAGTGGAAAAAAAGATCCTCATAAGTGCAAAAAAGTACAGTTAACTGTTTGCAGAAATTCAGAGGGATGATGTATTAAATAGCAAAACCAGCTTCAGTTTTATACGTTTGTCTTCAGGATTTCTACAGTAACAAACGGTGACACTACAGAGAAGTTTTTGCTCTTGTTAAAGTTGAGTTTATGTAGAATTCAAGAGGAATGTTGAGGAAAGAGTGATGTAAATAAACTAGATGTTTGCTGCCAAATGAGGAATGTATTGCATTCAACATAGACATGTTAGTAAAAAAAAAAAAAAAGAACATTACTAATACTTTAAAAAACCTCATGTTTTTGCCCTGTTTAGAATGGACAGGGAAAAGTGTTGTGTGAAGCTGTCGGTCCACCCGTCCAGAGGGCTTGTGGATGAGAAGTTCATTGTCCTGGTCCAGAAGGTCCCCCCTGGTTTCCAGTTGACTGTTCACTCCCTCCATCAGTGTGAAGATGGTCACTACTGGCAGGCATTTGCTCACCACACTGCCAACGCAACTGGGACTGTGAACGGTTCATGACTCAATATTTACAACTTGACAACTAATGAGAATGAATTAATAATGTTTGGGGGGGAAAAGAAATCACCATTTGATTTGATCTGACACTGCATTGAATGAATGAGAAATAATTTTTTTAAACTTTTTACTTTACAGTTGCTGAGGATCCCAGTCTTGGTGGGACATATTCTGGGGTGGAACCGGTGGGTCTACTTTGGAGCCTCAGTCCAGTTCCAGGCAGCCAACCTGGACTCAGGTAGACGAACTAGGCCACAATTGTTGAGGAAAAACTATTATAAAATAGTTATTATTATCAGAGATGGCTCTTTCCCATCGTCTCTCAGGCTTAGGAAGAAGAACGTCCAGACTCCCATAGAGGTCACAATCTCAGTGTACCAGGGTCACCAGACTGAGGGTTTTGTGGGGCAGATTCCTCTGGCCAGTGTGGTGGTGGAGCGTTGGTACATGGCGCCTGGTGTTCGCAGGATCTCAATCTCAGAGGGTGGACTCTCTGTGAGAGCGACCCTCTTCCTGCCCCCAGGTAGGACCAGAGTCTTGAGTTTAGATCCGACACTGTTTTGTACAAACGGGCACCTGTTCAGTCTGTGGTCAGAAGGACAAAAGACATCCGTTACTTCATAACTCTTATACTACAACAGATGGGCACTTTCTACGAATAAAATACAGAAAGGTGAAGGAGTCAGGCAATAAGAATCTTCCTCAGGGGCCATACATACAAGACTTTATGGTGATGCATAGTCTGTTATATCCTGGGGGAGTCCGGCTGTTGAAGTGGTGGATCGACTAACAGAACAGAAGTGACACCCAAAGCCATTTCACTAAGATAGATAAGAATAAATGAGGTACAGGGTTGTTCAAAAATAATAGCAGTACAATGTGACTAACCAGAATAATCCAGGTTCTTAGTATATTTTTTTATTGTTACGTGGCAAAAAAGTTACCAGTAGGTGCAGTAGATTCTCAGAAAACAAACAAGACCCAGCATTTATGATATGCAGCTCTTAAGGCTGTGCAAGTGGGCAATTAGTTGAAAGGGGTGTCAACCCCTTGAGATACAGAAAACTGGTGAAATGAAAACAAAATGTTTTTCATGTTTTGACTTGTGGGAAGGACCTGGACGTTTCCCTGGCATTTTGGATCTGTGGGGTGGTGGGGTGAATTTGATGGAGTACCGTGCAGCGCTTCTGGCTTCCCATGGCTTTGCCTCCATGGCCCTTGACTATCTGACCTGTAATCATTTGCAGAAAACGGGGAATATGGCAGGCATGGAGTACTTTGAGGTAAATCCCATTTGTATCCCAAGACTACAGAATCCTTAAATACTTACTGCGGCCTCGAGACTCGTTCCTGTACTTAGTTACCATGTCCTTTAATTCAATTGGTGGACAATAATTGTAGCTTTTACTCGGGGCTCTGACTCCTGGAGGCAATTCATCCATCCGTTCACTAACTGCATGCTTATTCTAAAAAGCTAAACCTAATTCAATCTAATAAAGGACTGAAAAGGATTTTTATTTAATTCAGTGTTAGAAATTCCAGTTCACTTACTTTTTCAGTAAGACACTCTAGACTGACGTGTTAGACATGTACAGTGCCTCCAGTAGGAGCTTGTTTTCTGGACATGTTTTTCTGCGGCAGGCAGCCTACAAAGTCCTGCAGCAGCATCCTGATGTCATCAGCAGCAGAATCGCCGTCTTGGGTCTTTCCCTTGGTACCAGCATCACCCTCAAACTTGCTGCTTACTCCCAGGTTGTTAAGGTAAGACAGCAATGACTGAAAGTAATTTTCATCATTACTCCACTATCTTAATCGAGTGCAGCTACGTTTAGAAATTAGAAGTAAGATATTTTTTAAAGCTACTATATGTAACTTTTGGGAGTCAGGCCACCAGTAGCACGAGGCTTAAAATCAGTCAATGAAACAATGACATTATTTATGACATTGAAATTCTCCACGTATTGTGTTTATAATGATTCTCAGCTGATTGAGCTTGAATTTATGTATATTAAATACAACCCCAATTCCAAAAAAATGATGGGATGATGTGTAAAACTTAAATAAAAACAGAATGCAATGATTCGCAAATCTCAATACTGTTTCATCCACAACACAAACAACATATCAGATATTGAAAGTGGGAAAAAATTAGCTAAATTTGAATTTGATGGCAGTAAAAAGTTGGAAGAGGGAGCTAAAAGGAGCTTTTCAGAGAAGCAGAGCCTCTCAGATGTAAAGATGGACAGAGCTTCACCAATTTGTGACAAACTGCACCAAACGATTGTGGAACAATTTTAGAAAAAATGTTCCTCAACATAACCCATTTTAAAAAGGCATTATTCTCTACTTGACATCACTGCATGGGCTCAGGAACACAAGACGATGCCATGCGTGAACACGGTCCAGAAACGCAACCGTGTTTTCTGGGCCAAAGCTCATTTTAAAGTGGTCTGAGGCAAAATGGAAAATTGTTCTGTGGTCATTTGTATCAACATTGGAAATTCTTTGTGGAAAGCATGGATGCTGCATCCTGTGGAATAAAGAGCAGAGGGACCATCCTGCTTGTTATCAGCGGACAGGTCAAAAGCCTGCATCTCTGATGGTGTGGGGCTGCATTAGTGCCTATGCTGTGGGCAGCTCACACATCAATGCTGAAAAGTACATAGAGGTTTTAGAGCAACAGACAACGTCTCTCTCAGGGAAGGTCTCGCAAATTTCATCACATCCGTCACAACAGCGCGGTTTTGCAGGAGAAGAGTCTGGTTGCTGAACTGGCCTGACTGCAGTTCAGACCTTTCACCAATAGAAAACATTTGGTGCATCATGAAACAAATGGTTGAGCAGCTAGAAGCCTGCATCAGACAAGAATGCAGCACCTGGTCTCCTCACTTCCCAGATGTTTACAGACAGTTGTTAAAAGCGGTACAATGCGGTAAACACCGCATTGTTCCAACTTTTTGGAAATGTGTTCCTGCCATCAAATTCAAAATGAGCTAACATTTTCCATGGAATGATAAAATATGTCACTTTCAACATCTGTTGTGAATAAAATATGGTTTGATGGGATTTTCAAATCACCGCATTCTGTTTTTTATTTGCATTTACTCATCCTTCCACCTTTTTTTTGGAATTGGGGTTGTGTTTCTGTCAGCCTAGATGTGCAGTGTGCATTAGTGGGAGTCATGTGCAGCCGGTGGAAGGATCTGTGGCAGACATCTTTGCTTACTGTAAAAAGTAAGTTGTTGTTGTTGTTTTTTTGTTTTTTTTTTTCACTACCAAACTCTGCATGCTCAGCAGCCTCACTCCTAATATTCAGAAAATTGCTACGAACAGAACTCTCTTGTAGCTTCTTGTGCACTTTTATATCTTTAAAAAAAATCCTATCAGTTCTTTCTCGGACTTGCATCTCATGAATCAGAAACACTTCTTATAGCACTTTGTAAGTTTTTGTGCTTGACTTAAAGTTTTGCTGCGCTTATAAGTTGCTTTGCATAAAAGCCAAATAACTAAATGGTAAAATGAGTCAGTGCCACAGTTGAGCTTTGGTGAAACACTGTTTTCTTTTAGTTAAAGGTGTGATAGAGTTTTTGTGGGGTGACTGTAGCTGTCGTTCGAAAGCCACAAGGTCAGTAGTTTAATTCCGATCTCCATCCATCGATCATCTGCAACTGATTATCCTATGCAAGGTCACAGATGGGCTGGAGCCTGTGTACTGGTAAACCCTGCGCAGGTCACCAGTCCATCCTACTGTGTGGGTGTCTCTCCGCTAACACAGAGACACACACACAGATATAGAACCATTCTCATTTACAGTCACCAATTAGCCTAACAACCTTTGGGAGGAAACTGGAGTAGCCGGAAGAAAGCCGAGCAAGCATGGGGAGAACGTGCAAACTCCACACAGAAAGGTCGGACGCGTGAACCAGCAACCTTCTGGCTGTGAGGTGGCAGCGTTAACCATTGGTTGGCCCAAGTTGGTGGGTCATTCTCATGCTTCTCCACTGATCTACAAGGGGCAGTAACATGCCAAGAAGTGAGGCAATGCACCAACATAGTTTGGGAAGAGCAAAACATAAATACTCCACAGAGGAGCTTTTATTGGAGACTGACTGACTCATATGTTTAACATTTACATTTAGTCATTTAACAGACGCTTTTATCCAAAGCGACTTATAAGTGATGTACAAGGCAGCAAGAATCTAAGTCAAGGAGAAAACATCAAAGCAAAGTCCTTTCTGAAAAGTGTTCACAGATCACGAGATGCAAGTGCGAGAAAGAGCAGAAAGGGTTTTTTTTTTAATTTAAATAGATTTAAGTGCATAGGAAGATGCGGAAGAGTTCAGTTTTCAGCAGTTTTTTGAATATTGGGAGAGAGTCAGCTGAGATTGTTCAATACTGCATATGTTCCCCTCAGGTGCTAAAGTGCTTATTTGTCCCGTCTTAGACAATTCTGCTTTCTGTCCAATTAGAAATGCTTCAAACATTCGCTTCAGTGAGGAGAAGCAGATAATTTCCCGTGATTTGTTGCCCATTCCCACCGACCCAATGCTCAAAGTGGACGTAAGTACAGCCAATAATCAATTTATCTTTTAATAAGGGAAATATGTCTTTTAAAACTCTCAGAGCCGATTGAGATCAGGAAAGTGATGATAGTCGATGTATAAAGACTTGAAACTGCAGCTGGTGGAGGAATCTGAAGGGTTGTTGCTGTTTGTCTCTGAGCAGGTTGGACAACTTCAGTGTCCTCTGCTGCTCGTTGTAGGGGAGGACGACCAGACTTGGCCCACCTACGAGTCTGCAATGGACGTAAGTGTATCTACACGATGACGAGCTCTAGGTAGCTGAGAAAAACTGATGGCAGGAGAGAAAGGAAGTGAGAGGTGAAAGTTCTTAAGAAGAGTATGTGGTAATTGAGGGGGGGACACCAGCAAATTATATACGAAGTGTGAAGATGTAAGAAACATTCCCCCCCCCAGATTAAGCAGATGATGGAGCGGGCGGGGAACGGCCACCTGTTGACCATCCTTTCGTACCCAAACACGGGTCACCTGATCGAACCCCCGTACACACCTCACACCCGAACCAGCGTCTTCGGCTCAGTTTTGACAGGGGAGAAGAGTAAGTTCACTTGTAACCTCTGAAGGTGTAAACGGCAGCAACGACAACAGTTCATGGACGACATTCTCGGAATATTCTAAGGGTTATTCTGAATATTTTAGCAAATAATGTGCAATTATGTCATTTTTTTTTTTTAACACACGTTCACGTCTGTCTGTCTTGCTCCATGTCAGTCTGTGTTGCTGACCACTTCACAATGATGGTAGAACATTTTACTCCTGACACGCGACTTTAAGTCACCAGTATAATGTTTTCTTACTGCTTTTGTTTGAATGCATTTAAAGCCGGTGCTTGAAACACAATTTAATAATAAACTTCTCTGCAACTCTTTCCATATTGTTGAGAAAATATGCCATAATATTTTTTTTTAATGTCGATTCTCGACAAGTGAGGAGTATCTGGAGTATTTGAGAGAAGGACAGCTTGTCACCTCCAATGGGAGACGAGGCTATCGCACGCTAAGTGCATCAAGTTCAATAAGAAATGGATGATAAGTAACTTGACCTTTGCACTGAAAAAACCTTAGACCAGCCTCCATCTTTTTATTGCCCGGGAGTCACAGAACTGTACAGTTTTGCCTGTTCACTAATTAATTGACTTCGTCTCTTCCCTCTTGTCTTTGCAGCAATGGTCTTGTGGGGTGGAGAGATGGTGTCTCATTCTCGCGCTCAGGAAGATTCCTGGAGGAAGATAGTGGCCTTCCTCATGGAGAATCTGCATGGGGGCAGAAACCCTGCGGCTTATTTATCATCGCACCTGTAACAGAGATTTGCCGTCAAACTGTGCCGTGACTGTCGGTGTATTTGTAAAATGCCAAATGAATAATTGTTCGGTTAGACTCTGCTGGTTTAACAGATACAGATTCTGAGCTCGAAAGGAATAAACCATTCAGCCTGTTGAATTGTTTAACCTTTAGAGGCAACGACTGTAAGCACATGATTTCTGTAGCTTTCTGAGTGAGAGATCAGGCACTTTGACACATTCTTCTTCAGCAGAAAACTCAATTTGTCTCAGGTTTAAATTTGGAGTTAGTGTCTCTGACACTGATAAAGTCACTTTGGTAGTTTTTGGATGAAGCAACCAAGTGTCATGATCTGGACCTCACATTCACTTCCTGCCGTGGACTTTTACGTATGTTGTACCTTTTTTCTCCAGCTTCAAGACTCATCACAGTTGTTTTCACCTGTTCCACTGACTTTTTTTCTTTTTTTGTTAATCACTCGTTCAGTTCATGTTGATCTAACATTCTTTTCAGCTTATCATTCAGTTGTGTGTGTGTGTGTGTGTGTGTGTGTCCCCCTCCCCTTGTTGCACTTAGGACCCCCCTAAATACTGCTTCCTGACACTAAGGCAATAAATAGTTTTCCCCACTGGCCTCGTTGGTATTATGTCCGCTTTTTGTGTTTGCTCAGGTTGCCGGGGTTTTATGTTGGATTCCGTTTTAGGATCTGAAACTGTTCAGTCTGAGATGCAGACGAAAAGAAGAAATCAGGAGGGTTTGTGTCTGTTTTCTCAGTGAACATTGGGCCTAAACTGTGTGTTTGTGACAGTACAGCAAACAACAGGTCGGGTGCTGTTACTGCTTCAGGCCCGTTTCCGTGTGTTTGCTGAGCGCTGCCACAACATGGGGACCTGAGTGCATCCAGTGATGCTGCTCATGTTGCAGCTCCTGTGGAGGCATAAATGTCATGAAACGGAAAAAAGCACCAGTGGTGGAATTGAGGGACATTTCCACAAATACTTTATGAAAGGTAAACATTTGAAGTACAAGTTCATTATATTCTAATTTTATGATCCTTTTCTCCCCCACAGCTTCACCACATTTCAGACCAAAGCAGTGTGTTACGTTTATGCTGTGAGGATTCCCTGCAGTTCTGTTCCCACTGGCTCGGCAAGTAGGACTCCACCGTATCGACCACGGGCTGAGCTGCACCTCACAAGATGGCGCCTTTGTTCCCCACATGGTGTCATCAAATTTCACATTCTCCATGTATCAGTAGCACTTGCGTATTGATACAGTGACATCAGTGATGCATCCAGAAACAATGAGACAATATTCCACTTTTAAAACCACAACAATTACCTCAGTACCCAAACTGTAACAAAGTGTCTTTGTGTAACACAGTTGTAAACATGCTTTGGTCCCTTTGCGTTGGACTTTAACAGGAATCTCACCTTTTTAGTGGGATCAACGTTTGGTGGTGCAGTGGTTTGCTGGAAGCTCGTGGGTTTGACAGGTGCAGCTGTGTCGGCCCTGTGATCACGGTGTATCGTTATACCCACATGAAGACTGAACATCATTAGTGACCAACGTGAGTGTGGTCAGTGGTTCACTTCCCATCCCTCCTGCCTATGTAGCAAAGTGTGTTTCGGCTCGACGTCTCAGTGGTTCTGGTGAACACTCGCAGGCCATTTTGTTATGTGTATGAATGTGACGAGAGCTGCAGTGACTCATTGCTCAGTCTCTTCTATTTATTTCAGTTCAGATGTTGACGTGGCTGCTCACACTTGCAGTCCTGGTCAACCTGTCCCTCCAGAACTCCTCCAGGTGACATCATCAGGAGGATTTTGTTGTTGTTTTGTTCTCTGAGCTAGAGCCTGAGGAAGCAGGTTGGAGAGTGAACGATTCTTCTTACACCACTGAGAGAGGAGCTGCAGCAGCGCCCTGTGTGTAGTCCCGGTGTTTGTCCGCTTGGGGGCATCCTGTCTCCACCTGTGCATCTCCAACCCCCCCTTCTTCTCCCACTGTCGGGCTGCGTGATGAAGCTCATTAACTTCATCTGTTACTGCACGAACTGCCCACACGCTCCTGCTCACTGCTTCATTTTTGTCCGGTTGCACTTTTCCCTCTCCCCCAAGACCCGGACAATGCTGTCCCTGCTCAGACCTGACACCAGCTCTGTGACCGGGTAACTCTAGGAGACACCCCGGACACCCATCCTGAAGTCGACTGGTGTGATGAGCTCGAGAGCCTCCTGTGACGCAGGACTTTCCGCGCCGCACCGCGCACTTCGGAGAGCTCCGATAAATTCGCGCGTCCGTGTCTCGGGTCCTCTGGGAGACCGTGATGTGAGCATGTCTATACTGTGTCAAACAGCCCGATCTGAGCGCTGTCTGTGAGAGGAGAGGGGGCCAGACTCCGGAGCGTCAGAGCCGGTTTGAGCGGGGAGGAGTCGAACCGACACCCGCAGGTGATCCAGAGCGTCAGGAACCCACTTCAGAGGAATTTACCGCGTGCTGGCTCAGGACCAACAGCTCTGGAATAAAAAGTGGATTTCTGTTTTCTTTATCGTGTATGGATGTCGCAGGTTTTCTGATGTGACTGACAGCGGGACACATCTGGCAAACATCTGGCTGCTGACCCCTGACACCGGCAGAGAGAACACCTGGTCCAGTCCTGCTGCGCGGAGAAAGGTACCTGAACACACCGCGACGTTTAAAACTGAGTCTGAAACTGAAGGGTCAGAACACGTAGACCAGTGTTCACCAGGACTGTTAGGATCTGTTGGGGGACGGATCCGTGTCGGAGATCCGAGTCCTCACTCCGCGTAAAACCGGTCAGTAAATCTAAATCCGTCGCTGCCAGCGGACCTGAGGTTTGTGTTTCAGCTGGTTCCAGATCAGTTTCAGGATTTTGAGATTTCAGCTGATTCTGCCGGAATGCAACTTGGGCTCGTGCCGGTGCGCGTGCCCGTCAACGTTTGCGAAGTGCGTTTCACACACTGGATCAAAACGACGGAGTCAGACGGGGTGTGTGTGTGCGCTCTATGCGCGTGACTTCGTGATGCCTCTGCGATCTCGCGTGCGCGCCTGTAGCATGTAATTTGTGCTCGTGCGTTTTACAATATGTCTATCTGTACCCACGTGCGCGTGCATCTTATTATTAGCGAGTGCGCGCGCCTCAGGATTTGCGTTGTATAATAGATCTGCAGGTAAAACGTGTGTGTGCGCGCGCTCGCAGTTTTTCAGTGTGCGTGCAAAAGTGAAGTCCATGTGCACGCGCGCCCACGTCTTTATGATTGTTTGACAACGCAGACTCACACCCGTAAAGTGTGTGTGTGTGTGTGGGATGTTTGAGGAGGGGTGTATGTGTAGGTGATTGTGTGGTTGGGGTCTATCGGCAGCAGATCATCCAATCACACACGTTATACACAAAGGAAAGAACTCACTGAATCCTGTTTAAATGCACTGTGGCCAAAAGTGTGTGGACAGCGGATTGTTGCAGCCACATGTGATGGTTGAACACATCGTCACCCAAGTACATATTTAGTCCATCAGACTAAACGGAGACACGATCTCTTCAGTGTAACAACCTGTTTTATTTAACTTCTGAACCCAATCACCAGGTTCTCCTCCAGGACTCTCCTGAAAAACGGAATAACAGAGCACCTAGAATGACATGTGACTGTCTGAATATGGCCAGTGGGTGCACTCTAAAAAGTAATCACGGGTAAAAATACAAATTTAGTGACGTAAGCACACTTTAATTTAAAAATATACTGTCATGCGTCATAATCATGTAATTACAGGTGTTTGTGTGTCATGTAAATTGAAGTTGTAGTAACTTAATAATATGGACCTGATAACTCAGTTTCCCTCCTCCGGTCCGTTACAGGACCTGCTGTACGTGGCACAGATATTTATAAAGGTGAGAATCATTTGCTTTACAAAGAAATTCAATTATTGGAATTTCGTCCAGCCTATAATTCTAGTGGTCTTATCATTAAAGGACAACACCAGCTAACAAACTACACACAGTGCTGCTTGTATCCTGCTTTGTCTCAGTGGATAAGGTTAATAAAGTGCCCTTTGTGAAGTTTGCTAAGCCAGAGACGGCTTTTTATTCGTGCCAGGGGGAGTTAGAGCTTTTTCCTCTATTAAAAAAAAAAACAACTATTTGGAACAAGTTATTTACGTGTGTCTTAAAAACTTTTGTTTATAATGCCAGTGATTAGGCGGAAAAATAAAAATGCATTTATTTCTATTTGAAATTGTAATTCTCTCTCTCTACATGTAGTTTGGTGAAATTAAGTGAAAGCAACAAACATTTTTGGTACAAATTTTTTTTTTTTTTTAGCTAAAACACTCGTTTTTAGAGGGTGTGTTGATGTGATCAGGTATAAGCAGCACATCAAGTGGAGGTGGGGGGAACAAATGGATTCAAAAGGTTTCTTCCAGCCGTGAGTTAAAATCCCTCTTTGGTTTTAACACAAGGTGCCGAGTCACTGGGATTTTAAACTCTACACAGACTTTAAGACTCATGGTGGGAAGAAGCCTTTTGCATGAAAGGTGAAACGTCCTTAAGGATTTTCATACACGTCCAGTTTAATTCCAATTGGCAACAAACACGTTGCCATTTATTTAGCAGGTGTGTGTGTGTGATTTAACAAAAAGAAAATGTAAACTTGTACCCATGATTCATTCTCTAACATGAGGGGCCAGTGCATCAAGAAAGTTGAGATATTTCACAGGAGTCTGTCTGAGTCCAGATGGTCGCACTTAACATTAATGATGACAACAAATGTCTGCTACACTATGAGAGAGATCAGAGATCACTAAAAATGTTGAAACACAACTTTTTCTACGTCTGTCTTCTGGTTTAAAGATTCACCTTCTAAAGTCTTTGTTTCCATCTTTGGCGTTTTATGGCAGCCGGCATCACATCTATTGCATTGCTGCCATCTTCCATCCCTCTTAAAGTCCAACCAGTAAGATTTGACATGATTGAAGATGGTGGACCCCCCCTCCCCCATGAAAACAGTTGGTCTGTTCCACTTCCTGTTTGGAGATTATGGGAGGCCATCTTGAATGGAGATGAATCCTTTGGTTAACCATGAAACTGGGAAATAAACAGGTACTGTGGATAAAACAAAACTCTGTTCTGGTGTTTTTCCACCAAGAACAGGGAGATGTGAGATACAGTCTCCTGATCAGTGAGGTTTAAGTGGCTGCGTTTTACATTTAGGGCCACTAATCGAGAACACAACGTTTTCTGAAGCAAATGTGGCTGTTGTGTTCAGTAAATCTGAGAACAGTCTGAATATTTTTGTAAATTTGTTCAACAGTTTTAAATGCTGTGGCAGCGGGAGAAGCACATTTGGTTGTGATATGATGTAATGAAGCTGCATTTGGGACCATTGTGGGTTTGGGTTTGGTGAAGCAAGACTTGATGAGTTAGTTCTGCTGCTTCAAGCTTAACATTACTACTTTTAGCACAAACAGTTTTTCACACTTCGGTTTTTGAGCGTAAAACTCCCACAGGCTAAAGTGGAGTCATCAGATTTGCAGGCCTCAGTCAGTGTGGCCCTCAATTTCCCCGACAGAGAATCTGAGAATGCGTGAATGTGTTGGATGCAAAGCCTCATTTTCTCCACAGTCCGATTGAATCAACCCCCTAAAAAATGTAGGTGTGTGTGTGTGTGAGAGACCGAAGGCTCTTTGCTGACTTTAATGCACATACGCAACCCATTGATTGTAAAAGGCAAAAGAATCATCAGGTTTGTGTCCGATTTCTAATCAATGAATCTGTTTGCCACACTGCACATTTACAGGCCATTAATGTAAAACTTGGATGGATGCTGAAACAATTACACGAAACAAGTAGTTCTTTAGTTTCTGTCGATGGAAAAATAATCTTTCAATCAATTATTCTTTTTACTGCTTCTACAGCGAAGACATTAACTTGGACTTTGGGGAATTGTGACAGCCGTTTTCTTAAAATTTCCTAGACTGAAGGATAGATAATCGGCACGTTAACACGTGTATATAATCAATAAATGCAGTCGTTGGTCAGCTCCCTTCGCTCGCTCCTCTGGGACTCATTCTTGTTTATTGTCATCAGCAAATTTGATGGACGGGTTCTTTTGGTATTTAGCAGCACAGTTCTGCGGTAGAGAACTTGGGCATCAGCGTTGATTATTGATGTCCCATTGATTCTTTTCTCCTCTGAATTTCCAACAGGATTCTGGAAGAATGTAAAAGTGGAGCTGCTGACACCATAAAGCTCAACTTCCTCGGCTGCCTCAGACAGGTATGTCAGAGAAAGGAATCTGTACCACAGGAAGTCCTCTGGGTCAGCGCTTGTAGGGTGGGAGGACCCGCCAAGGTTGATCCTACCCTTTGTGGCGGGGGCCTCAATGGTCTGGCTTGTCACGTCCTCGCCACGCTGCCCACCTGCTGCTGCCGCCACCAGTCTGTTGAACGCACGATCATATCACGGGTCGCCTTCCCTGCATTTTGACTCACTGCAAAATGGCGAAGGCTTCAAAGTCCCCGCTTGTCTCCAGCCACTGCTTCTTGTCTCTGTTGATGGTAAAGAGCTGCTGGCTTCTAGGTTTTGCCTCCCAGAAACCGGCCATTACGGGGGACTCCCACCAGTCTCAGCTGGAGTATGCCCACTCCATCCGGGTGGATGGCGACATCATCCTGGGTGGTTTGTTCCCTGTGCACTCCCGTGGTGAGAGGGGCATACCCTGTGGCGAGCTAAAGAAGGAGAAGGGCATCCACCGACTGGAAGCCATGCTGTTTGCCATCGACCTCATCAACAAAGACCCAGAGCTGCTACCCAACGTGACCCTTGGAGCGCGCATCCTGGACACGTGTTCCCGCGACACCCACGCCTTGGAGCAGTCGCTCACCTTTGTCCAGGCGCTAATCGAGAGAGATGGCTCCGACGTTCGCTGCTCTAATGGAGAACCACCAATCTTCGCCAAGCCAGATAAAGTAGTGGGCGTCATCGGTGCGTCGGCCAGCTCCGTGTCGATCATGGTGGCCAACATCCTGCGGTTGTTCAAGGTAAGAAAACTCCGTAGCGCTGAGATTTCTCGTGAAGTGCTGAAGTCGCTGCTGCTGCTCTGGAGTGTGTTGTGACTAAGCTGTGGCCATCAGGTTCATAGCTGACAGAAATCTGTTTCAGTGGAGCCAGTGAGCTCCACGTCTTCCAGTAGTCGACTAGTCCAAAGGTTTTCTCGTAGCTTTAGCAGCATTAAGAGGCACATGTTCCAATTATTTGAAACGAAAGCATCGTTGATCAGGGCCATGAAACCTGAAATGTTTTTCTCCTATAGCATTTTTTTTTAAGTTATAAAGGTAAAAAGTGTGATGGTACATGTGTCTTAAGGTGAAATGTTAGAAGGATTGTGTGTGTGTGTGTGTGTGTGAGTGTGTGTGTGTGTGTGTGTGTGTGTGTGTGGCCAGAGTTTAGATTCAGTTGTAAACATTCAGAAAACTTAACCTCTTTACGTCTGGTTGCAACTGAAGTTCTCGTGGTTTTTGCAACAGCTTTCTAGTTAAATGTTGTCGCTTTGCTACTTGAAACTCTGACATTTCATTCAAATGTACATAAAGACTAATAATCAGTTGACAAAATGAGGGTTTCACCAGCAAGTGACGTTACAGATCACGAGGAAAGTCAGGAGTCATGTGTTCACTGTCAGTTCACTACTTTGTCGTATCATTATCAATGCTTTTGCAAATACAGACAGAACTTTATTTAAAATGTAAAAAATGTACGAGTTGTAATTGCCATGTCATTTCTGATTAGTCCTGTAAATTAATTAAATCCTAAGAAATCTTGGATGTCAAATATGAGAGATGACAAAATGTGTGTGTATATTCAGTCAGTTATCTGACTCGACAGATGGGTCCACACACTGAATCCAAACAGGAAGTGGATTTGATAGCACCCTCCTCAGTCTGTAATTAACATTTTTATCCACAGTGTCATAGAGATGATATCTGGAGGATTTATGTGTGTGTGTGTGTGTGTGTGTGTGTGTGTGTGTGTGCGTGTGTGTGTGTGTGAGTGGCTCACTGAAAAGTGTAAAACAAATCAGCTAAGCTCAGCAGCAGCTGTATTTCCAGTAGAAATGCGTTGAAATCCTGAAGCACACGGGTTTTTTAAAGGTGGCTCATACAGGTGAACGCTCAGTGGAGTCTGTTACAACGTGGTACTTAAACCTCCTGTGAGTCCGTAATGGATAAACCAATGTAATGGATGGATGATTCCTGAATTTCAGTAGTGGTGGGGAAACATTTCAGGAATTAATTTTGCTGCATTTGCTTCACTTCGAGTCCATCTGTGCTGTACTTTATGGGCACACAGATTCTCTGAGCTCACCTTCACTCCAAGTTATGGAAAGTTATGAAAACACCACATGCTACTTAGAATCGGCTTTTGATGTCACGTGACCTGCAACATCGAATAATTTCCTCCTGCTTTTCTCAATAAAGCCTGAACCAGGTGCTGACATGAGTCACAGCTTCCACCTTTTAAAATAGCTCCTTTAAAAGTAAATGGTCCCTTAAAAGTCCTCCACCACAAGTAAAAGTACCCTTTTAATAAGAAGTTAGATTTGTTTGCAATAAGCAGAGTGTACGTATTAGTTTGTCGAAACTTGAAACTTTTAATAACTATTTTCTGTTATTAAAACTTTCAGCTTTTTATTTCCTGGAGTCGTTTCACAGTGAACTCAGCCCAGTTAAGTAGTTAAGGAAATACCGGTCAAACATACTGATATTTCCATTTTTTATTTTTGGTTTAGTTACATATGATAGACTTTTTGAGTCTGGACCTGACTGACAGGCCTGAATAAATATGAAAAAAAAAAAAAGCTAGAACCACAAACTGTGAAGCTGCCACTTGCTAGTAGACAAAAACTTGCTCATGCTTTTGTTCCTCATTAGCTTCATCATCCCGCTGATCTTCAGACGGCCCTTTCTCGCGGTGCATTGACATAAAAAGTTGATCCCAGCTGTTGCCTTGTCTAATTCACTGTGTGCAGAGCATGTAGGGAAACCGTATCTGGAGGGGGTGCGTTGCTGTTCACAGCAGCAGACAAATTGCAATTCGCTAAATTAGTGATGAGCTGTATGATTCATGCGTATGTGTACGAGCCCGACCAGCTTAATGAAGATAGAAAGGCCCGACATCACTTATCTAAAATTAGCCCGCGTTGCCTCTCGGTGGCGAGTGGGGAGCGGGAGGGGGAGGGGGGGATGGCCAGATTGTGCTAACGCAGAGGTTCCCTCACGCTTCTGCTGCTGCTGTCACAATCTTCAGTTGCAGACAACAACGGCGGACTGCGGTTGGTTTATAGTGGCCAAATACAAACGCTGTAGAGATGGAGCTGAGAACTCAAGTAAGGCCACAAGCTCGTCTCCTCCCGATGTAACGACAGTAAGGAAGCTTTCCGATTGGTACCACGCGTTGCTGCCAGCTCTTGCTGAAAGTCTCAGATGTGACGTTAGCTTTGTTGCACAGATGTAGAGAAGAGGTGGTGCAGCTCAGGTCCTCTCTGTTGGCCCCACCTGGAAGTTTAGCAGTATTCACGTCCATAACTTCTGATTCCCACAGTGCACCATGCTCCTTCATGAGATTTCATTTTCCCCGTTAATGTTGTTGTTGTTGTTTTCCCTCTGTTTGATATTAGGGCAACGTGTCCTACAGCGAATTGAAATTGGCAAAAACACATTTATTTGAAAAGATTAAAAATAACTGGATTATTGTGACGGCTGTGATTATTGGATTTTTTTTATTTTTTTCAACTCAAATAATCTGTTTTACTTTGACTCTACATGAGAACAGTCACATTATATGATGCACTTGCTTTTTTCATTAAATAATAATTAAGTCACTATTAAATAAAGTCATATCAGGTCAGGTATTTTGAATAACTGCAGCTTTGCTTTACACACATCATTCAGATCAACCCTATAGATTTCAATCGCAGTGTAATGTTTCCTTCGATGTCCTCTTCAAATTTTAGCTCCTGTCAAGATTTAAATATAAAGAAATCATCAGGGTCTTGATTCTGAGGATTTTTACAGTTAACAAAACCGTCTCCTGCCTCCTCAGAAGCTTCGCTGAGGATGTCAGAGGTGAGCTCCTCCATCTGAAACTGTGAGATGTTGTCAGTGCATTTACATAATATTTGCACATCCATTTCACAGGGTATCACACAGTCTAAGCCCAGCCCGGTGTTCAGGAGGATGCTCTGCTGCGACAGTAGCTCACACTACTGCGTTATATTTTTATTTCTGCGTGGGAGAGACAGAATTACTGAGGTCGTGTTTATGAGCTCGCTGCAGGCTCTGCCAAAAACACTAAATAAAAAATGAAAGTGGTGTGAAAATAACAGAGGGAGGAATGAAAACAGAGAGGACCTTCCTGGATCGTTTCATATTCAGAGAGAGGAGGAAATCCAAGAGTCCAGCAGCACGACGCCTCGGTTTGTTAATGAATAATTAAAAAAACAGTTGTGGCTTGTCTCCGGCAGCTGAGGGGAGGGCGTCGGACGACCACATGGGTTAATTAGCTTTGATTACTAATCAGAACAATTATGACAATGAATGCTTTAGTTTTTTTATAGAAACGGATGCATTTATGGATAAAAGCTGACTAAAGTGTTTCACAACAGTAAAATAATAGAGAAATAAAATGGACAGGAAAGTCAGACCAACGGGGACAGTTCTAAGTTGGAGAAAACAGAAGAAAAGCTTAGTTTAGCTTAGTGTCTTCCGTCTGAGGATTTGCCCACTTCTATCCTTCTCCATTTATTTATAGCGTTTTTGTAGCTGCAGAGTTGTTGTGCGTGAGACGAGGACAAAAATACCAATTAGGATAAGAGAGAGTCCAAAGCTGGACTTGGCAGAAATCGAGTGTAAAATAATGTCTTAAAGGTTGACGTCAGGGTCACGTGACAGTTGCCTGCTGCATTTAGTGAACTGGAGTCTGTGATGCTCCAGAGGTCTTCAGAGACAGTTCAGTCTCCGTTTTCACACGTGTTCAAACTGTGCAAAGATCTGCTGCATGAAAACCGAAGTGTTACCTGCTAATATCACACCACCCTGTGCTAACTTGTGATTAAAAACAGCAGCAGATGGTTCACAAAACGCTAAAGCTCCTGACCTGTGGGCCAAAGGTGAGTCCTTCAAGCTGAAAGCCTTGCAGACGCCACGTGGAGCTTGTCACTGTCACTGGACACGTACAGGTAGAAGTATAATGAAGCTACACATGGACCAATCGGGGGAGGAACTGAGCTACGTCCTGAACAAGCAGTGTGACTTCATTTTCAAAATCTTGGGTGATGAAGCTTCCCACCACACACAGAAGCCAAGATGGAACCTGCGGGAGGAACCACAAACTCTCCAAGCTGTGTGCACACACCCACTCTTACAGTGTGTCGTGTGTGACTTCAAACTCACACTAGTGCTCTGAAAAAAGTTCTGACCATCTTAAGACTTCAATCAAGAATATTGAAGTATTGTTGCCATTGTATCAACATCTGCACTGTGTGAAGTCAATGACTGAAATCAAACGAAGAAAGTTATAATTTAATGCCATTTCTCCAATAGTTTCTTTGACTCTGCAGGGCTACGTACAATAATAAATGATTATCATTGAAAAGCAAAGTCAATTTTACATTCAATAAAGAACTATAGTCTGGATTAAAAGCCAATCGGAGACAGGACGTATAGAAATGATGTCAGAAAAGACTCACAGGTCCAAATGTAATCTGTCAAAACTGAATAAAATCTCAACAATATGTCAGTTCCAACTCTGCGTCTGGACAGGATGGAGACTGGGTCCAGACCTGCTCAAAGAAACTACAACACATGGGAAAACAAAGTAGAGTTGGGTTCAGCGAGACTGAACGTGTTTGGTGAGGGCGCCCTCAGACATGTGTCACATTAGAGCAGCCATGACTGACTTGGACTTGTCTCAAACAGTGCTAGACCTGTTTTTAAAAAGATAGCAGCCATCAGTTCAGTGACTTGAGACTTTGCTCAGACTTGTCTCAGCTGATTCACACCAGCAAATGATGTGCAAACGTAGGAAAAATTCTTCTGTGCTTAGTCGGTACAGTGTGACCTCAGCATCTCAGTCTGGGCATCACATCCAGCTTCGTTTCATATTAATGCCATGAAAATATGAATGACATCAGGGAACCGCTGACTTTCTGTAAGAAACAAATCAATGAGAGCAAAGTGTCTGTCTGCTGTCTTGTCCTGATTGCACGGATGTAATTTCTCTGAGAAAGAAAAAAGGACGGTGGAGAAGGTGGATAGTGGATTTTAATGGAGGGGTATTGTAGCGACAATTCATTAGTACGGCTGCTGATGAAGACGTCATCAAGCTGTGCGAAGCCATCACCCTCATTGAAGATTTTGTGCTTTATGCTAATTTATCTTTTTAATAATTAATTCTGTTACTGAAAACATCACAAACGTGTGTGTGTGTGTGTGTGTGTGGGTAGGTGTGTTTCCCAAAAAAAGGTCTACATCCATCTTATGAAGTAGATCTTAAAGAAATAGAAGCTAGTCCAACTCCAGAACTTTTATTGACAATAAAAAGCAAAATGCTAAATATCCATCAAGTTATTGTAAAACACTTGTTTCCTCCTAAATTTGCAATAGTTTTTTTTTTTTTTTCTTTTTTTAATCTAACAACAAACACCGGGTCAAACTTTTGAACAATAGCATTTATTCCTCGTGTATTTATTAAAAAAATCACACAAAAGATTTTTCGGACTTTCGGTCAATAACAAACGACACCACAGGCTGCACAAAGGCTTTAAAGGCCGAACACGTCATCTAATTATAATCGTGAAACTTTGGATCATTAATAATGATTTCAGGACAGCACGGCTGTGGAGTGGTTAGCACTGCCGCCTCACAGCTAGAAGGTCGTTGGTTGGAATCCACCTGCCGCCTGCAGCCTGCCTGTGTGGAGTTGGCATGTCCTCCCTGGTGTGCTGGTGTGGGTTTTCTCCTACAGTCCAAAGACGTGGCCCTGGGATGAACTGGAGACCTGTCCATGGTGGACCATGTCTCATGGGATACACTCCAGCCCCCCCTTGACCATGAGCAGGTTAAGCAGTTGCAGAGAGTGGACAGTTGGATGGATTCTACAATCTGTTAGCTATAAAACCTTCATGCACCTAAATGTAATGCCGTTATATTTTGGACTGTCTGTCTCTTGTCCTTCTGTTGACGGCCATTGTGAGTTTGGTTCAGGACACACACGAAGGACAAACCTCGCCTTTGGGTGAGAGCAGCCAAGGGGGAAGACGCGTTGACCTTTGCCCTTCTGTTTCACAATTAACCCGATGGCCACGAGATCAAACACTCTGCCCAGGGGGGAGATTAAGCCTGTCTTATCTAAGGGAACAGCTGCCTGACCTTTGACCTTTTGATCTGTGACACCATGACTTCAGCGCCGTCTTGATGGCTACAATGATCACACCAGTGAAATCTTTTTGTTTTTAGTTCCTAACATCCACGTCATGCTTTGTCTGTCGGTCTCCTGTTTGAGCAGGTGGTGGACAGTTAATCTTTAAAAGCGTCTTCTCTGAATTCCTGTGATTGCTGACACAATGAGAGCAGTGAGAGACTGAACCAAGTCGTTATGAACCTGATAAACAAGCAAGAAAGCAGCAGCTCTCATTGTGCATCTGATTCCTTGCAAGGATCTTTCTCATCTACTGCTCAAGATTTGATAGTGGACTTGAAAGGATTTGGGGTCGATAGCCGGATTTGGGTGCAATCAAATGCTATCGAGCGCATTCCTATGTCTCACCCTCTTCCTCCTCTTCAATGTCAGGAGAATCTCTTCCTCTCCTCTCCTGTGGGAGTTGAACATCTTTTGTCCTTGTGAATGTCAAAGCTTCTGCAGCTCATTCATCACAGACTGATCCATCTCCCACCGCCTCCCTTTTTACAGATCTACCGTCAGTGCAGATGTTCTTAAAGTGGATTATGTCCGTCGTGGAGCATGTGTGCTGCAGGAAAAGGGGAGATAAAACCACGCAGCCTTGTCGCCGTTAGATTTCGTACTCGGTTGAACTCTAAATCTGTTGTCTTTCCTCAAAGGACGTTTCCAAGGTGTTTTTGACTGACTGAGTCTGTTAGCTACCTTTGTATCCATGGTCAACCTAAGATGTCTCAACAAAAAAGATCACCATGCTAGACCCCAGATGACATGTCCATCTGACTCTGACACAGACTTTTATTGACACCATAGATTATCTATTTATGGTTTAGCGTTCATCACATATGTAGAAGTATGGAAAATAGATTTGGTCCTCAGATCGTGATTGGGTCAAGATTATGAACGATTACATTTGTATTAGCAAAAACCTGCAGAATAAGATTCTAAACAGCTGCAGCTGCACAACACTTTGTGTTTCATGCCGAAACAATAAACTTATATTGGCATCTAAAATTGGTTTAATGCAAAATTTTTTCATATTTCTTCAAAAGGGTAAATAAGTGTCATTTCTTTTGTCTCCTTAGTTTAACCCTCCTCGTCTTGATTTAGGAGGTTTCGGGTCGTATTTCTGCAGAAGTAGAGAAAAGGGTTCACAAACTTCTAAACACCACTGGAAGATAAAAGCAAAACGTTCGATGACTAATTCTGATTGGTTGCCTTTGTAATAGAAATGGTGCGAGTTTATCAAAAATTCTCAACATCCTTTGGCGAAGAAGCCGGTCGCTGTGGATGTTCTCATATCTGCACCATAGACGTGAAGCAGTAGCTGATCATCATGTGATGCTGTTTGGTTCAGACACAGAAACAAAAAGGTTGCTGGTGGGTTGAACAACGGTCTGACACAGGACGCTAACCGGTGTCTCTCGTCTCTCCCATCCACCTCCACCTCCTCCCTGTGATGACCACGACTCAATTAAGTCACCAAACGTAACCATGTGTTCCACATGTTATTAATATGACTAATAATGACTAATAACTCCTCGTTCATATGGCTGACAATTCCCCGACCCACTGCTTTATAACCACAGGTAATTGATTCGCAGTTTCATTTAATCTGGAGTTTTGATTTGTTGTATTTGGAGCTATATGATTTTTGGACGGCAGTCTAATAATTAGGTTCTCTGACAACAACACTAGAGTGCAGCGTCGATCACAATAGTGCCGCAAATTATGTCTTTAATTATCACATCAGTAAAACTTCATACACAGCATTAATGGAATCATAGTAATTGACCATAATCGCAGCATGATAACTCAGTTCATCACGTCACGGTAATAAAAGATGGTGCAAATGTACTTTTACAAATGCAGGAACTTTCCTTTTTTAAAATTTGTCCAAAACTCAATCACATGTAGAATAATAATAATAATAAAAATAATAATAATAATAATAATAATAATTTTCCCTCAAACAGTCCACCACTCTAGTCCAGGCTGAAAAGATTTAATACCATTTCTATACCTGTACTCTGCACACTAGAGTGATGGGAAGTTCTACAGCGTTAATCTCATCTGAAGAAGAATCTGGTCTCGTGTAATTCGTGCCTCACCTGCTGCCGAGTGGTTCTCCGATAGCAGCATGTATGTAGGTGAGAGTCATTGCTCGAAGGCTCCTAGGCAGCAGTATTTGTGGAGGGGGGGCTGTTCTCCACCCTCTCTTACTCCCTGTGTTTTCAGGTCAGCCTGAGGCTTTGCTCGCATCCTGTCTGTCGTCTGAGACATGTTGTGAAGTGCGGCGGTGACGTGCAGCGTGTTGAGTCACAGCGGGAGGCGACGCTGACCAGCGCAGACGGTAACCTGACATTTTATGGGCTGCGGAGAGTTTTTTTTTTTTTTTTTTTTTTTTTTTTGCCTGAATGAGTTGGTCGTGAGGAGGAAGAGCTGTCGTCTTGGACGGCTCGCTCATAAGTGGAAGAGCCGTCCTCTTCCTCTGTCTCCGTATACACTTCATGCTTCATTTGTGTTTCTTCCACACTCCCACGCTCGTCTGTTCCTCTCTGCTGCTCGGCCGTCACGTCTGAGTATGTCAGCAGCTCGAACTGCTGTGGGAGATGCTTTCTATTCTGCTTCCACTGCTGCTGAGTGATGGGGGAAGGATGGAGTTTATTTGGTGGAGGTTATTGTTCGATAATCTACTTCATGGCGATGCCCTTAAATGTTTTGTTTTGTCATAGTCCAGAACTAAGATACTGGGTTTACATACACAGGGAAGAAGAATGAATCGCCGGAGAAGGTGGGACCAGAGAATTATTGGCATTTTTGATAAACTGAGGTCTAAATGTATCATTATTAATTATGAATAAGAGTCTTAGTAGCGCTACCTCCACACAGTGTTTGCTCATTGATCCATCGTGAAGCCTATCGCCTATTTCTTCTGCGCTGGTGACCGACGACACGTAACACTAGAAACAAAAAATGTGAAAAAATTGGGTTAAGGTCCAGACTAGACCATTCCAAAAGCTTGATTCTTTATTTTGCACCATTCGGATTTAGATTTACTGATGTGCTTTGGATCATGTGGACCGAGCTTTGTGACTCCAAGGTGCCCAGGTCCTGAAAACAAAGCTGGTCAGTGAGTGCGAGACATTTCTGCTGAAATGCTACGTTTGATCTTCGCCAGATAAGGCATTGGGCATTGAGGCCAAACAAGTCCACTTTGGTCTCATCTGTCCATAGGACATTGTTCCAGAAGTCTGTTTGTTTGTTCACATGCAGTTTTGCAAACCTCAGTCGTGTTTTTCATGTTCTTTTTAGGCAGACGAGGTTTTCTCCTGCCAACGCTTCCAAACAAACTTCTAATTGTGCTGTCATGGACTTTAACACTTAACCTGCGCAGTGAGGCCTGTGGGGTCTCACATGGAGCTCTTGGTGGGTTTTTTTGTATTCCCCTGAGTATCACGGTCTGACCTTGGGGCAAATGTGTTGAGACGTCCACTCTTGGGAAGATTGACTGTCTTGAATTCTTTGCACTTGTGAATAATCAGCCCCTGCAAGACTGATGTGCAGCAACTCTAAGACCTTTTCCCTCTTGGCATTGTGTTAACCCCGAGACCACCAGAGAACAGCAGAAACTGCTTTTAAAGAGTCCCGCACTGCTGCTCGTCTTCAGTTAATCAAAGGTGGATAATTAGCAGAACCTGGCTGCAACGTCCCCTCTGAAATCCTATGGAAGCAGCACGAGGGTACTTGGTGTAGCCCCTGTTTTTTTCAGTTCACTTCATTTCTGTTGAATAAATCGTGGCAGGGTGAAAAAAGATATGTTGTTTGTCTGATGTTGTCTTTGCCCAATACAATAGACCCACAAGAAGACTAGTGATCTATCTCATCTGATCCGGCTCCACTATGATCAGATGATTTGATCAGAGATTGGCTAAATGCTATCAACTTTTTATATGATATATGGACATGACTTATAGTTAACAATAGTTTCTGCTGACCTTGATATTGTTTTGTGCCTTAAACCAAATGCTGTGTTACAGATGCTAATCAAACAGCTAATTCAATATTTATCTGTACATTAAACTCAAAAAGGTAGCTGGACATTTCTCTGTTTAACATGGTTAACATCTAAATGGTTCTAATCAAACACTCTTGGACCAATAAATGGACTTGAATCGGCTTCGAAGAGTAAGATTAATGCAGTTAATTGATGCAGTCCTATAAAAGTTTTCCTTTATTACCCGTATGTCCATTAAATATTTTAGCTTTGTTTTTTTAAATTCAGATTTACACAAAGGATTAATTAACAAAGTATGAATTATCAAGCATTCAAGCGGGCCAAAGGGCTGCGGGCAGAGTGTGATGATCCGCCTTCAGCGATGACTGGTGCAGTTTGTTGATTAGCATAAAAAAAGTTTCCTGTATCATGAAAAATCTGTCTATGGATCCCTGTGAGGTGTATGTGATCTCGTCAGTTTTAAGAGAACATATGGCCAAAAGAGGTTGGACTGTCACGTTTCCAATTTGCAAGAGTAAGACGCCTTGTTAAAAGCGTAGAAGAGGCAACGGCTTCCAAATATGTTTGGTGTAGTTCCATATTTTGTAGGCCAAATCAAGGATGGGGTTTGATTGTCCAGCCTTCGTTCTCAGAGACAGAGCTCCAAACATGTCCATTAATTCATTTTTTTTCTGGTTTTGATAGGTTTACCAAACATAAATGTCCAAATCTATGCTTGTGGCCCCCGGTTCTGATAAGGAGTGTGAACAGAATCTATATTTAACACAAGTAATGCTGTGACGGTTTGACCTGTGGAGTAGACCCATACGTGCATGAACTTTTGGGGTAGGGAGGAAAACCTTGGGCACATGTAGGTTGATGTGTAATCGCTGGCGTGAGGCAGGAGGAGGTCGCTGAGCCTGGTTTGTTGGTTATGGAGCCAGTTTGATGCTTTTGGAAGGAGAGGATTTGTTTTATTTTAGCTTTCGGAGGCAAAAAATGACTGGTCCCCTACAGGACTTCAGGATTCATCTGTCTGCTCCACAAAACTCAAGTCCCAAACCTCGACCGAAGCAGCCCACCACCACCACCACCCCAAAAAGGCTGTCTGGTTTCCGACAGGAGCCGGGGTGGTTTGTTAAACAGACCTTTCTGTGTCTGATTCTTTTATTTAAAACGCTTCAGGGGAAGAAAAGTCGATTCGACAACAGAGACAAAGACCTTTAACAGCTTTTTTCCAGAGCAGCCAAACAAATCACGGTTCACCCTGCTTTGCCTCCGGCTTTCAGCTAAATGGTTTTCTTCCTGTGCGGAGGAGGCTATTACCTGGACGAGTCCTTCAGTGACAGGTTAATCACCCTGTTTCTGTCCTCCCCACTCTTTTTACTCCTTTCTCACACATCGAAATCCTGATAGTGGTTCTGTTGTTGTTGTTTTCTGGTTTTTTTAAATGACTTCATCAAAGCGCCGGGAACTCGGAGGAGGAGGAGGAGGAATAGCCCCTGACTTACCCTGTGATTACATTGAACTTACTGTGTACTTGTTAGTAACAATGCTGTACCTCCATAGTACCTATGAATACATTTTGTTTGTTACTTGATAACAATAAGCAAACTTTGTGACAAGATGAGTCACAGTATTTTGTAGTTATGGTTTGTGAATTTCCTGTTGGCATGAATAAAGTATCAATATACTAATAATTAAATGATAAGTGCGAATACTTACCCTGTAACTATGATGTCACACCAGGTAGGATTTCTGAGAAAAGTGGAGGCAGCATTAACCAAACCCATCATGTGATATTTAATTATTTATCAATAAGTTGTTGAAAAAAAGTTCAACTGATTTAAATTGAATAGTAAGTAAAAATATAATTGTTAATTACATTATTAAATATCGAAAACCCCTTTTTTACCTGTTGTTGCACCTACTGTATAACGACAGGTAACAGGTCATTTAAAGGCCTCTTACCCTCTTCTGATGTGTAGTTACAAGTTTGCTTATTGTTATGAAGTAGCGACAAATATAAATCAATAGGTACTTTGGAGGTTTGCCGTTGTTCCCTCTACTTGGCCTGTAAGTACAGCATCTATTAAATGCTGAACTTTAGGACAACTACATTTTAAATGTAAATTTCTGAATTCACAGGTTTATTTTTATTTATTTATTTTTTTAAAAACTTTTTTTTATCTCCTCTTTTCAAGGTTTAATGCCTTTCCATGGCCGTGATATAAGTTACAGCTGTGGACAGAGGAAATCTGTCTTTAGGTTGTTCATCTGAGCCCGAAGTGGCAGAAACACCTTCGGGGAATTCCCTTTAAATTGGTCACTTAGTCTCAATGATGAACTGATTAGATTTTCGTAGCCAGAGATTAAGGTCACAGGTCGCTGTCACTCACATCTGTCTCATTTTCATCATCACATTATGTCATTAACGCCTGGAGGAGAAATTGATTACATCTGGCACAAACGTCCATTTGAACTCATGGATGAAGTGATTAGAGTCCGTGCAGACTTATATCTAAGCAGCAGCTTAGCCGGGCTGTGGAAGCAGACAACAGTGAGCTGGTAATGCTGGTCAAGTTAGTTTGGAGCAACATTTACTTTCAGTAGATGCTGTTTTTTTTTTATTTTTATAACAGAGTCTTTTCAAAATCCAGTGTGGTTACACTACATTAGACTTACAATTTGTCACCTACTTCTTTTGTTTCCCTGGTCGTCCTTACAGTTTCCTTGTCCAGTTTTAGTTTGACGAATCAAAATCTGGTCTGGATTTCTCAGCCTGTGAATGCACCACCGTTCGCTCACACACACACACACACACACACACACACACACACACCCTGATGTTTCCCGCTTCAGGCCGTGGATGGTCGCAGGGAGGCGGGTCAAAATGAAAACGTGTCGTGTTGTTTCTCTCAGAGCCTCGGGCTGGTGATGTCATAGCATTTTGTCGCTGCTGTTCTCTCAGATTAGCATCAACCGGCTCCTCCGATCGCCTCTTCACGTCTCCTCAGCAGGCGAGTGGCGGCGTGACGGTTTGAGGTTAAGCTGTGGGAGGCCTTCCTGTGTGCTGCAGGACGTGATGCTCATTGACAGGTGTCTGTAGAGACCAGGAGATGGTCGCTGCTCATGAAGCGAACCACCTGCTGGACAAAAAGTGGACCCCAGCCTGCTGCCTTGTCTTTCAGGAGCTGGAGACTGGATCACTGAATCTGCATTAATCTGCAGAGCGTTAAGTTCATGTAACACCTGGACACAACGGAGTAAGTCTCAAGTAAAAGACATACAACAACTAGTTGCATAATGAATATCATTAATATTCTCATGTTGACAAATAAAAGCTCTTGGATGCACATTGGAGAAAGAGACCAGAGGTGCAGTAAAGTAACAGAAATTCAGCCTGGAGAAGAATCAAAAAGGCCAGAATGTGTCTCGCCCCCAGCTTCTCACTTACAATAATTAAAGGACGACTTCATTAATTTTTCAACTTACTTCGCCAAAGTTCACACCACTTATATTAGGTTGTTGAAACTGAACTCACGTCCACATTTATGTCACATGACGGGACCCCGCACATCTGTCACAGATGTTGGAGGAGACTCTTTGGTGCAAAGTCACGTTCAGTATTACTGCTGTTGTTTGAGCAGGACATTAGCTTAGTCACCAGCAATTAGTTCAATCAAGTCAATTTAGTATAATTTTGTTGGATTTCCCACAAATGGTTAATAAACACAATTAGTTTTGCTTTGCAGGTCTGGAAGCAGATCACTAAATGAATTAAGTTCCGTTTTTTTCTGCAGCAAACGGGCAGTTGCAGAAAATAACGCTGTCACTTTTTGCAGAAACACATCATGTCAATAGACAAACGGTTAAGTAATTAGATGTTAGTTTGACAAATCAGACATCAGGTTCACATTTTTTTATGTCCAAACCCTAAACTTAGTTTTCAGAAATGATTTAGGCTGTTGGCAGATTATAGAGATTTTTTTTTACTAATTGTAATGTTTTGCTTGAAATGGAGTGAAATATTTCACCGAATCGTTCTTCAGTGTTTGACATCAAATAGATTATTACTTTTCCATTTATTATGCTTTTAAGTGCTGTGATGATCTCTCACTGCGACTGGTCAAACACGTCTCAGCGAGAAGATCGCAGGTCAGGTCCGTTCTCTCCCGTCCTATTCAGTTCTCTCAGAGCTGACATCTCGCTGCTCCTGATTGGTCCACTAACCCTGACTCCCCGTCTCCTCCATCCTCCTCCTGCCTGACTGGAGATCAGCTGAAAACCTGCTGCCTGTCATAAGGCTGTCGCTGTCACACAGAGACTGAAAGTACCAACACTTCACATTCACATTCTGTCCATGCACCTTACATTTTGAGTCACATTAGTAGAATAAATTGAAAGGAAAATGTTTCTGCCCAGTTCAGCAGTTTGGTGTTTATCTGTGCAGTGTGACTTCACTCCTGCTGTACTGTGTTTTTAAGAAGCTGGATTCCGTGAGCTGTGCTGCAGGCTGCTGCCATTAAAAGTTCAAATTCGGTGTGTATGACACCCATGGATGTACAGTGCGTCCAGAAAGTATTCACAGCGCTAAACTTATGTTACAGCCTTATTTCAAAAGGATTCAGTTCATTATTTTCCTCAAAGTTCTACAAACAATACTCCATAATAACTACATGAAAGAGGTTTGTTTGAATGTGTATTAATAATAAAAAATGAAAAAAATCCCATGGGCATAAGAATTCACCGTAAGTATTCCTAAGTTAAGCGCTGGGAAAACTTTCTGGAAGCACTGTACAGACAGCAGTCGCCGGGTGACTTCTCAAGGAGGTTGTGGCACTTATTTTTTTTTTTGCTGATTTCTGAGCAGATGCTGTTTGGATAATGAACATCTACAAATGTTCAAATCAAGTCTGTGTGTTTATACGTGATCATTCGGACTAAAAACTGTTCTAAATCATCTTTATTCCACTAAAGCTGAAAGGTGCAGGTAGTTTCCCCGAACGTACCTCAAAGCTCTGTCGCTTTAAGAAGACGGTGCACTTTGTCTCATATGTCTCTGCAGCTCAGTTGGAAGACGTCTGTTTGGACGTGCAGACGGACATGCAGGACAACTTTCTGGTTTATTACTACAGACCCTGGAAATCGCTTGCAGATTGGTTTGGGGCTTGAGGGGCCTCTGGGGTCTCTGCACCAACAGTTCGTCTTATTGCACAAATACTTTGTTTGTGCTAATCATTACTTCAACTTCACCACATTTCGGTGGCAAATACACAAAGAAGTGAGATTATTGTAAATTTCAGATGAACAAATGAACTCATCATTCAGCACTTTATGTCTCTTGACTGCACACATGTCATTGCTTTTTCAATGATAATTGCATCATTGACTTGATATTTGTAACAAATCTACTTAATAAACAGACTTTCTCCTGTCAAATAAGCAGTAAAAATGCATCTTTTTTGTATTGTAAAGAAGCTTATTTGACACTGAACCTTGATGCAGTATTTTTTCTGAGTCACTGAAAACACTTGCAGCCATTTGGCAGCATCCTGTAAAAAGGTCCACTTCAGCTTTGTGGTGCTTGTTCTATAGGAGGTGTGAAGCTGTGAGTCGTGTTCAAAAGCAAATGGTGGAGGGGGTCACACAGGTCACCTCAGAATGTAAAACAGTGCCACGGAAATTGTTCTATCTTCTCTCGACACCAATTTGTTGGGATTCATTTTATAAATTAGTTTTACATTTTATTATTAGGGAAAGACGGATTAATCCAGAGACCCCATGTCCAGACAAAAACAGTTTTCTCATTGTAAAGCTGAGCTGAGAAACAAATTTGCAGCTTCCCATCATCAAGTTGAATGCACAGTTACAACTCAGTAATAAACATAGTTTAAAAAATATTATAGCAAAGCTCCTTCAGAAGAACCTGGGCCTTTGTACCAACTCTAGCCTTTGAAAACCATAGAAGAATCTTGTATCATAACCCTCCGGGAGGACTATGGGTTACAGAAATACCGTAAGACCCCTTTTTTTAAAAATTTTTTTTAAATGTATTTCGTAACCCAGGGCTTGATACACTTGACTTGGTTTATCTTGGACTTAATTCTGGTTTTCTTTGTAGGCCTGTGGCCTCAGCAGACGGTGTAGATCACGACTGCCCCTTTATGGCACCAGCTGTTGGAGTCACCAGTTGGAGTCTTTGTTGCCAGGTGTTTGCCAGGGGAGAGAATCAGACCACATTGAAATGAAACAGCCTTGTTGTCTTGGTGTAAGAATGGTCCCTTATATGAGGCCCTGAACTGAGACACAGCTTATGTTTTATCTTGATATGACCCCACAAACATGTGGTCACAGTTTCCAAGTTTCGTGCAGACACGTAGCTCCGTGCTATTTGGTTTTGCTATGGTTGAAATATGACATTAGCCAACACAACGATGTTGAGGGGCTACAGTGTGAGACACTTAATGTTCCTTTTTTCAATATCTGCCTCTTTTCTACTTCTCTGGTCTGCAAAACGCTCCAGGCCTGCTGAAATTCAGTGCTCCCCAACACACAATAAGGCTCTGCTCTGCCCCAACAGTTCACTCTGCCTGTGGTTGGAGCCCATTGTTATTTAGAGAATGGTCAGTACTTAACTGTCTTGAGCAGAGTTCTCAGAGGACTTCGATGCTCAAGAGGTCAAGCTAAACACGTTGGAATCTAAAATTCTAATTACTTACGCTTTGATGAAAAAGCTTTTTCTAACTGACCCCTAATTTAGAAACTGAGTGGACTAAATTAATGTCACTGAGACAAGTGGGTCTATGTAGTGGGGGCTGGTACCAAAGTGGGAGCCACCAAGACGATGTAGAAAATAATTTGGTTCTTGTTCAAAGTTGTCGTGACGTCATCCAGGAAGGAGCTGTGTCCACCAATCGTAGACGTGCAAACGCGCTTTCCCGCTGAATTGCTTTGTAACTTAAATGCTCATTTCTACCGTTTATCTGGACAGACGTGGACACGTGGTGGGAAAATGGGGCCCTGAACACGGATTGGTCTACAGAAACAAAATGACTATGAGGCTGACACTCAATTTTGTGTCTGATTTTATTTTAATTTTTAATTTTTTTTATTTTTGGGGGGGGGGGGGGGGGGGGGATTGTGTCCTGTACTCGTTGTTGTTGTTTTGCAATTGTTTCGGTCTTTGGGACCTTTTTGTGTCTGTTTCTGCTCATGGTACATGTCTTTGGGACTGTGTTATTTTGGTTTTTGTTTTGTTGGTGAAGATTCTCAGTCATCCAGGATTAAATCACGTCAACTGGCAACCGACAACATGCTTTAAAAACCAAAGTCGTCGACTTTATATCGAACTTTTCCCCAAAAGGAGGAAAAGTGTAGACCGTGTTAAAAGTTGTCCTGCAGCTCCAGACAATCATTACAGCAGAGAAACGAGGCGACTTGAGAAAGAGGAGATGAGCAGGCAGCTGCCTCACACGCTCATAAATTAAAATTGTTGAGGGGATGGAGGCACCGGAGGTGATGAAGATGAATGTTGTAAACATTCCCGGCTCATGTCAAGGTGAACCGACAGAAAACCAACAACATCTCATTTAGGCTGCCGTACCATCACAAACCAGCTGTGTCAAAGATGCAAAACAGCTGCTGCAATCGGTTGTTAAATCGTTTTCCTGATGTTTTCACGTCGGCCTTCAGAGCTGATCCTTTCATATGCTAATCTGTAACGTGTCCAATTAGACCTGCTGAAGATTATTGCATTACTTTGACAAAGAAACTATAAAACGAGTCACTTGCGCCTTCATCCCCTCAGGGTTCAGGTCCTGGTCTTTGAACCTTCTGTCTCTTAGATGTTGAGCATCTTGTCCTCACAAACTGAGTGAAGCTAATTGTTCTCTGCAGGGCTTCGATGTTTGTTTCATCGCTTTGAATTTGGACTGTACCCAATATGTTTCATCTCTTCATCACTCACACTGGCAACACAAGTCAATATATAAAAAGGGGATCAATCTCATTTCTAGTTTAATAAAGGTAATTTGTCAGAAAGGATTTTCAAATCTCAACTCATTCGAAAAATTTTGAAGCAGAATAGCTTTTGGGCTTTTTGAGCCACTGCCAAAAAGCAGACACACACAAAGTAAAACTGAGATGGATCAGGAGAAGTGATACGTCCAAAAACTGAACCAGAGTGCGATCACGTTAATGGCTTCATACAGTAGCAGAAGTGGGTCAGTGAGCGTCTGAGGCCTGTGAGTGTTAAGTGAGTCCAAAGAACAGTGTAAAAATATACTTACAATGCAGAAAAGGCTGCTGACTGAGAAGGTCTCTGTTGGTTAGTTCCTGTAAACTCCACCAGCAAGAGAAAATCTCCACATCACCCATTAAATTAATTTACTGTTGAGTAAAAGTCCCACTTGTATGAAGAATGTCCTCAATTATGGACAGTGTCCAGGGGTCCTGCTGGTTCTGGCTGATCAATTAGATTCTCTTTCTGCCACAACTAAAGAAACAACCATTTATTATTCAGATGTTAGGCACATTCTCTGACCCGCTGGGAAATGGGGAATTGCTTTCACACTAGAAAATGCAAAAATGACGTAACCAACAGTGTCGGGGCGTCTCCCGTGAAATCCTGGAGGACGCCATCCTGGCCTAGTTTCCGTGGATTGACTGTTAGTTTGCAGGCTAAGCAATAAAGCAGAGTGCTGCTAGTTTCTGTCTCCTGATATAGAGTCAAACCTGCAGAGACTGCAACTCTCAGAAAAAAAAATCAGACATTCATTGCTTTAAGATTTAGATTCCTGGTCTTCTCTCTTCATGTGATCCCAGATGGGCTCCAGATCAGGCCTCTGTGTAGACCCTCTGATACAGGCCTCCGAAGACTTTATGACTGTGGCTGTATACGTTTGGGCTGCATAGCTTTAGATCATTCATCCTTGTTGTTCATCACTCTGTGGTCATTTTATATCTTTAAACTGAGCTTTTTCCAATGAGAATGATACACATTAACTTAAAGTTTGTGGAAAACGCCTCCCTGGTGCCACTGTGTGACCATAAGTGTGCCGACATTTTGTGTATCAGTAACAGCTGCTGCCATTTTTACAGCAAGTTCCTCTGTTGTAGCCAAACTGCTAAAAAGCAAAAGTTGTTTTTGTACTTGCAAACGAACTTCAGGTCCATTTCCACCTCGTTCTGGTCTGGAATGGAACAGACTCTTGATTTGCATGTTGCTGTGAAAACCAGGAACGAAGTGCAATGAGACTTTATATCTGACCAGAGGAGACATGTGCTCAGGTCTGATTTAACTTGAGTGTCAAAAAACACTTTTGCTGCCCCTCCTCAAAATAAAGGTGCTGGTTCACTATTCACTGAAAATCAAGCAGAACTGAAAAACTCTTTGTTCTTTAGTCTCATGTATAAACCTGATTTACACAAACAGTGCAGTAGTAGAGTAGGTTAAGGTTCTTGTCCATCATGTGGATTGTAGGCCTTGGTGGATGCTTTTGATCATTACACTGCGATGATGCTCCTCGTTTGTGGCGGGTTTTCTCCGGTGTGTTCAATTGAGCTGCACTGTGAATATTTTCAGAGAATTAAATGTGTCCTCTATGCGCCAACACAGACAACAATCTGCCAAACAGCCGTTCACACATCAAGTGCACTCTGCCTGTTCAAACCCCTCTCCACTCCACAGTGTCTGAGCACGAGAAACACCCACGTATGTGCCTCCATATCTGGCTGCGAGTCCATAATCCAGCAGCACCTCAGCAAACTGCACTGAGCTGATGTTTCTGAACTGAAGGACCATTCTTAAAGTCGAGCACTTTACATAATCCCCTCAGGGCAGAGATGAGATAAACACTCTCTGTCTCCAGCAGGATGAGGGCAGAATCCAAACGTTGAGTGGAGACGTGAGAGGAAAGTGTCTTTGTCCACTCAGGCTGGTCGAGACATTTGCCGCCTCATTTGTTTGTATCTTGCCATGGCTCCGCTGACCACTGACACACAATGGGGACTGGTGCCGGCTGTGTTTTCGAGGCCAGAAAGCCAGTCGCCCACGTCGGGACCAGCTGGTGGTGTTGCAGAGCCAGCAGGATGGGCACATCACACAGTGTCCTCAGGCTCAGAGAGGTCTGAAACTGGCCTGGACGCAGCTCAGACAGTCAGCAGGAGGACAGTGCAGTCCATTGATCTCAGGCTGTGGGATGGTTTATGTTTCTCAGATAATTAATGTGGCATTGAGGTGCAGCCGAGCAAGGACGGGTCTGAGCTAATTATGGGAGAAGACAGTACTGGTACATGTTGTTTTATATATTTATTTCAGTCTCTGAGAATCAAAGAAAAAAAAAAAAAAACATTTTACCCAAAGAACGAAATATAAGACTTTACATCCTTGTAATGCAGCTTTGTCCAAGCTTTACAATTTGAGAAAGACGGCAGGCTTTTCAAGTGTGCATCATTTTGTGGCGTCTAAATTATGCAGAGAGCTCTAGAACTCTGGGGGCCAGATGCACAGAACCAAAACTGTGTGCACACAAAGACAAAGTCTGTCTTAGGAGCAATGCAAAGGTTTCATCAGTCAGTCAACAAACATTCAGACACTCACAGGTTTCTGACCCATGCGTAAAATACCCATTTGCATTTTAATACCTGAACACACCCCGTTACTAATTAGACCACCTGTTGCAGTAGCTCCCATTAGTTTTTAGTGTATTTGTTGTTTTTCTTGGTGTTGTATGATTATATATTTTTTTTTTCAATCTGCATTTTTCCCCTCATCATGGACACCGTCAGTTAAAAGACGCCTTCACTTATTTTGAACTTGCTTCTTTTGGTTCTAGTTTGAGTAGAACATGACAGTGAATCCCATTGAACTTCACTCTGACTTCCCTATATTCCAATATCTTTTGGCTGAAAAATGACTCCAGATGACATCACTTGGAGGAACCTTCAGTTCAGATTATGTTATCTTGTAACACTATGGAGTTTCTAATCCTGGTCAAGCTTCTTTTCCAGAGGTCCTCCAGATGACATCATCAGAACTCCTAATGTCGAAAAAGTCCTCCGGATGATGTCATCTGGAGGAGTTTTTCAGCTGGTAGCAGAGAAATATTTTAATATAGGGAAGTCAGAGGGAAGTTTAAAAGCATTACTGTACATTTACACCCTAAACTGAAGACATAGGAAGCAAGAAGACAGTTGGTGAAGTCGGCCTTTAAAATTTGTTTTTTTGCTTTTTTGTTTTTTAACAAAAAAACAAAACAAAAACAAAACAAAATAGGACAAACAAATTTCACAAATTCATACATTTTTATTATTGCTACGATTATTACAATTTTAGTTAATTCAAATGTTAAATAATGTCTTATTACTTTTGACATGTTTATTATTATGTGTAACAGTTACTGCAACACAAAAATGTCCGACCTAAAGAGGAAGCTTTTCTAAGAAGTGACGCTAATGGTGAACACGATAAACGTTACAGGACGGCAGGCTTTAAATATTAGAGTAAGAAACAGAACCAAAAGAGAATTTAAAAAAACACCTGGGGGGAGGAGGAGACAAGCTGTTTCTTTTCAGTTTGATGTGAGAAATAAATAGTTAAATGTGAAAAGTTGAAACGTATAATGCTTTTTTTTCTGAGATGATAGAGGAGGTGTATGAGAGGACAGAAGAGCCACTTAAAAGTGAAGTTAGTACGGCAGCAGAGCGTCAGGGTGATAAGAAAACGTAAGAGGACGTAGGTACAGCAAGTCATGCAAAACCCTTTAGTGCACCTGCAAAATCACAGCGTGAAACCAAAACTAAGCAGGTCACACGTACACAACGTTTCAGCTGTGAAAACACGTAATGCATTTTTATCGAGAACTGATTTCTCGAGCATCGGTACGATCTGACTGCAGACATTCACGAGGTTTGTGTCATCAGAACTAATTCCCTCAGCTCGCTGCAGGATCCTCAGGAAGAAAATAAACTGTTTGTTTCTGTCCTTTGATGCTGAGAGACAATCATTTCTTTCTAATCACACAGTGAACTTCATCTCACCTCGTTTCTCCTCTGAGAATTCAAGACTGAACAGCAGCAGAGAGACTTGAGACCCAGGCTGTGTTGTTAGTCCTCTCATATGAAACTTGTCATGAGAGAACAGACGTCAAATCTCTGTGGGTCCAACTTCAATGAAACAATCGGTGACTCTATTTTTCCTTCCACCTTTTGGGCCTCAGCTGTTGTGTCGACCAGTTCAGGAGCGTTTCCAGTGATGGATCTGAAAAAAAACTAACATCATTAGGGCTGTTGAAACATTAAATGATCTAATGAATGGCTGCTAGAACAAAGACAAAAGACGCTGCCTTTAAAAACACACCTGGACAAGCTGCAAAAAGGTGGAAAAAAGACTTCAATTTAACGTGTTTCCAAACACTGTGATTTACATTTTACATGAAAAAATACATTAAAACACAGGTTTCCCAAACTCTGTTAAAGAGACTAGTTCCACATAGAAAGCCGATGTTATGGAATCACTAACAACAGAAGGTTGGACTTTGTATGTCAGTGCAGATACTATGTAGTGTAGCTGCCTCCTTTGTTTCTTAATAGTTTGGCTGCAGGTGGACAAATTCATGGCAGAGCTGCTGTTTTGGATTGGATTAGATGCACAGGTGGTCACGATGTTAGTATATGTCCACTGGTTCCAATTACATTTCTGGTGACCCCTAACAAAGTCCTCTAGTGCTTTGAAGTATCAGCATTTTCCACATTAACAGGATAATAAAATGGCTTCCCAGAGGCACCGTCTGAGAATCTCTGACCACTTGGGGACAGATTTTCTAAAATGCTTCATCACAGCCTGACTGTTGATGTGGAATGGTCAGTTTTGCATGGTGCACGTTATGACGGGACACATCTCAAGTACCTGTAGTGTTTACACAAGTAAACTTTTAATCAAAGGGGAAATAGCATTCCTGCATCTTTTTAAAAGCAGGCCAGTGAGTCATTCTGATTACACCCTGAATTCAATTTGATCACTGCCAGAGAAACATTAAGCAAAACAGCAGCGACAGCAGCAGTTACGCAGGTTTTTTACCTCCAGGGCAAAGCTGTTCATTGTCCAGGAAAGACAAAGATGACAGTAAATAGAGTTTTACTTTAAATAAGAAAATCACAGCGCAGAGTGATGGATGATGATGGACGCGTGCTGTCACCTCGGGTGGATGTTGTCTTTCATCGTTCAGTCGGGCAGAAAGCTTGAAGCTGACACGGGATGACGAACATCAATCTCTGTCCCAGAAAACACCCTGAGGTGGCAGAAAACGGCAAGCGTGTGCTCTGATATAAAGACGTCCACACGAACGTAAATCTGTCCTCATCGCATCTGATCCAGCTTGTTGGGCTGATGTAAAGGTTGTGATCCCTGTCAGGACATCATCTACCTGCACGCTGCTAAGCACTGATGTGGCTTCATGGTGGGACACGGTCCGGGTCCAGATCGTTCTTGTTTGTCCTTCTGAGACTTTCTCTGATCAGTGACTGTAAAACCAAAAAGAACTTCAGCTTTAACGCGTCTTTTATCAGTGACAACAACTTAGTAAATAAACCCAACGGTGCATAATCAACCAATCCAATCTGAGAGTCACTTGGAAGCAAAAAAACCAAACCCCCCACAGAAGAATTATTCAGTTTTAGACTCAGCTTTTGAGGATCTGCTCTTTTAGTGACAGTGGTCTATGGACAAATGGTCTATCTTCAACCGTGATTTGCTTTGGATCTTGTTTGTTTAGAGCTTTCACAGAAGGAAAAACTCGGATAAATCAAAAACAGATGTTTGCATTTTCAAGAATGCGTTAATGCATCTGTTTTCTGCTGGTCTGCATGGATCGGATCACTTTTTACTGCGATCATATCGGCCAAATGGAAGTTCTAATTCCAATAACCAACACGAAGCATGAGTTTTGTAACTTGAGATCAAGTGAAAGAAATTCTTATGCCCCCCTTTCAAAATAAAAGGCCCCGTTGGCAGCAGGGAAAATGTTTTTTTTTCTTTCTGATAAAATAGTGTTAGTGTTACCTTGTATTTATGTTCTTCCTCTGGTGATTGCACCGCTGTGAAGATGGAGATGTGAGAGTGCTGCGAGCTGATCAGCAGGGTTTCCAATTAGGCGGCTAATTAAAATAGCAGTCCTCCAGTCATGGCAGGGACTGCTTCAGAAGCCACCAGTGGGGCACAACTTAGATTTTTCTCCAAGAGTCTCTGCAATTTATGTAATAAAACATTAAGAGCTCTGCGTGACTGCAGCAAGCCGCTCATTTTCCCAAACCCCATCAGTTATTGTAATTATCATCATTACTTTTGTAATTTGATGATGTCTCTCTGTTTTGTTCACAAATCTCAGTCGAAAAAGCCAAACTTGAGTCGGATTGTTGTTTTTGGTCTGTCATGAAAGCTTTGAGGCACCATACACACATTCTTTCCATGTTTTAACCCATTTCACACTAATCATAGACACTTCATATCTGCGGATCATTTGAGAGGGACGAGAAACCAGGGATGCTGTTTTTTTTAGCCTTGGCTGGTGACAATTCGACTTTTACCTTCAGTCGGCCGCCCAAATGTAAAGGGAGCAGTGCACAGTTTTCTCGAAGGGTACGATGGCCTGAGATTATGTCATGAAGCTAAACCCAGCCACTATAGTGGACACGACTCTTACTCTACTCCTTCCTCCCTGCTGGCTCCAAATAGTCCCAACCTCTGAGCAATGACTGAAAGAATGAGATTGTGGACACTGTGGATGTTTCTTGCCAGGTTGTTCGCACGGGTGAAGCACAAGAGAGCAGAAACCTCCTTCAACATCTTTTTAATTTAAGTTCCAGCCATAAATCGCTTTTCCTGTTAAGGTTCACAGGGAGGTTGGAGCTGATAGCAGCTGATCCCAGGACAGGTTGTAGTAGCACAGTAGTATCACCTGCTCGTGACACCAACCAGAAATTTTTTGAGACCAATGGACAGTGTGCAGTGTTTCCTTTGGTATTGTTTCAGCTCGCTGGTGTCACCAAAGAAAGACCCAGGTATTATCCATCACTTCTGCCATATGGAAGAGCAGAATGGAGTCAAGCGCTGCTATATGCTAGAAACACATCTTTAGAGTCACCAATTAAGTGAGAACATGCAAATCCACAGAGAAAAGCCACCGCCAGCCAGCCTCGATTCAAAACTGGGAACCTCTATCTAATCTCTCCGAAACCATGCTGCCCCTTTTTTCTTAATTTACTTTTCCAGCATTTTGTGCACATTTCAACCAAATTCTCCGTAAAGTCAGCAAAAGAATAGACAAATTAATGCCTATTTTAATGTATTTTCATAGCAATAGCAATTTTTTCCCCATTGTGTGTGAAATTCTGCGTTGATTTAAAGAAAAGTTCTATGTTTAGGCTCAGTTTTTTTTTTTTTTGGCTGCACCCACAATATGTTATTCTTATCTCCAGCTGTGAACGATACGATCGATGCATTTTCTGATTCAGGCGTAATAGTAGTATTCTAGTACATAAAAATAATCAGGTACTTCAGGTGAACGTAGTTACTTTTAGAGACAAAATTTTCCCCCCAACATCCATATTTACCCCATGTTGGGGTCATCAGACAAACCTTTGAGGAACCATTTGAAGTTTTGAAAGTGTAAAAACTCCTTCAGACGTGTTTGTGTTCGGCTCTGGTGAAAATAAACTCGAGCTCCTCTCTGATGTGTTAAACCTGCAGCGCTCTGATAGCGTCAGCTCCCAGACAGCTTCGTATTTACAGTACAGACCTTTAATTTGCTGCCTGTCGCCGAACGAGTTGGGCTGAGTGACATTTGTATTGCTGTCAGGCCCCCGGCTGTCTGTCTTCCTCCCTCCTCCTCCTCCTCCTCCTCCTCCTTTGTGAATCCTGATGAGGCGTCCGGCTGCGCTCAGCCCAACAACCCGGCTTCTGATTGAAGTGAAATCAATCAGCCCTTCAATCCTTCTCTAAAGGACCATTATCCAGCCCTGCCCGGCCTGTCAGCCTGTCTTCTGCAGGATCTATGACCTGATCCGCCTCTCTAATTCACACAACTTGACTCTGATAAGAAACTGAAGTGAAGGAGGCTGTGGAAGGTCAGGATCTTACAGTTAGAACTCGTGAAATCCCAACAGTAGGGGTGTGTGATTTACAGTGTATCATCCATGAGGATGTCTTATTCATTGTTTTAACCATGTTCACTATGCTCCATTGTGACTGAGGTGCTTGTGTGGCTTCAGAGGTTCGAAGTTAACAGCTAATTCTCCTCATATCTCCACAGATTCCTCAGATCAGCTACGCCTCCACAGCTCCGGAGCTCAGCGACAACACACGCTATGACTTCTTCTCCCGTGTGGTTCCTCCGGACTCCTACCAGGCTCAGGCCATGCTGGACATCGTCACAGCAATGGGCTGGAACTACGTGTCCACGCTCGCCTCCGAGGGAAACTATGGAGAGAGTGGCGTTGAGGCTTTTGTACAGATCTCCAGAGAGTCAGGTAAGGGAGCCTTGATGTTTTCTACAACTTCAAATGAGATGCGAGTCTTTGAAAATCAGCCGAGATAAATCAAAACCGGCAAAATGCCTCCTGATGTGCTAAAAGCTGTAGGGTTGGTGGGATGAGCTGCCACTGCGGATGGCAGACTGGCCGAGCTTCTGCTTGGTGTGTGATGAGTGAACATGAGGCAGGTCGTCTAATTGACTCTTGATGTAATTACAACAGAAGCAGAAGCTGTTTTCTTCTACGTTGGTCACCATGAGTTAATCAGACCCGGCACTCGCTGATTAAAATGTTGTTGCACCAACATGAGCTCCGACATAAATGAAACTGTTGGAGACATGTTTACATTTCTCAGTGGTAACACGCATGTTGGAGATAAGTGGAGTGTGTCTCTCTGTAAAGAAATGCACATGCACAAAGCTGAGCAGTTGCACAAAGATTTGTTTCGGTAATAAAGAGCTCTGGGATGTTTCACCGTATCGATTATATGTCTGAACTCTAATGAGCATCATGTTGCAGCTCCTGCTTCCTCTAACAACTCGGCTGGATTAGTTTGTGATGACAGAAAAAAAAAATCCCTTTTTTTTAAAAGTTATGCTTGAAAATAAAGTACATCTACAAATATGATAAAACACACTTTGTCTTCTGCCTGGTTCTATCCATCACTGGAGACTGGAGGTTTATAGCCTTACTGCTGTAATATCTATATATTTACCTGGACTCCTGACACTGCTGTAATTTGTGTGTAAATGGCAGCAGTAATCATGAAGAATAGCTGCGATCGAGGCCTTTAAAAGCCTCGGATTAATAACAAGATGCTGTGCAAAGAGCAGCTGGGGCTTCTACGTAGGATCAATGAGCTTTCATCTCTGCGGCTGCTGCTGCTGCTGCTGCTCCTGCTGCTGTTGTCTCTGCACACACTGCTGCACATGGAAACTGCTTCATTAGCAACCTGAAAGCGTCTTACATTAACAGGAGTGAGGTCTGACTGTATGAAAGCCGCTGTAGTGGAACCCCAGTCCGCAGCTTTCATGCGACACCCTAATCAGAGAAGATGCATTGATTCGAGTTGATATTTAATCAACATGTAATGGGAAAACACTCAATGTCTGGTTGCCATTATTTTAACACAAGATGGTTTATTAGTGCAGCTTCAATAAAATATTTCACCTTCTGGTGTGAAAAGCCCTTTTGTGCTACATTAATAATTAGCTTTACCCATCACAGCTGTTTAATTGTTTAAAGGCAGCTTGGTTCCTCCCAGTATTCTGCAGCACTGCTGAGCTTCTGTCTGAGTGCAGTCTCACACCTTCTGTTAATCCCACTGGAGGTACTGTATGATAGGTAGAAATGTGGTTCTGTTTTGGTGCAAATAGGTTGAGAATTCCTGGGTTAGAACTTTCTATCTTGGGTGCGTTAAGTGCAGCATCCATGGTTTAATTGCAGTCCTCTGGAGATCAAACAAAAGATGAAAAATGTACGATTTGGGTGAGATATGTTTCTGGAGCAACAAACATGAAGCCAACGGCCGTCAACGAAGTTCTTCCGCATCACAGATTTCGGCCAGGCTCCGATCAGTCATCAGAAATGAATCACCTCAGCTCAGCAATCACTGCGTTATTGGGTCAATCAAACTGAATAAAATGAATATGAGAGCGAGGGTTGCTGCCCGTGACCTCACTTCTTATCGGAGCCCATTTGTGTGCTGATGCATCGAGCTGTGAAACTGCAACAGCTGCCACAGCACAGGTTGGTCACATGGGGACATCAGGAACTGTGAGCGGTTAGCCTGGGAAGGTAGAGGAGGAGGAAGGAGGGAAGCAGCCAGTAAAAGGAAGTGAATGTTGAAAGAGGTGAAAGGAGGTAGAAGATGATGTGATGTTTGAACGAATTACATCCCTGATGTAACTTCCTGTGTCCCCTGAAGAGCCAGATGCTGAGATGTTACCAGATGTTTTTGATGTGTTTAACCTGAGGCCCACAGGGATCTGCGCTGATGCAACATAATACAGAATCCCTGCTGCCGCCCAGTGAAGTCCCGTCTCCATGACAACAGCTGCAGATTTACCTGTGGCGTGCTGAGCACTTCAGAGACAGATGGATGTAAACACTGACGTCCTCCTCCCCTGGGTTGAGCTCAATGATGGGTTAAGGTGTGTGTTGACCCACATGAAGGCGGAGCTTCTGACAGGTGGAGTGAGCCTGTTAGCCGTCTCCTGGGAAGTCCCTTCCCCGCCATGAACGACGTTACACAAGAGATCTGGGAGACACGTGCCGCTTGTAAGTCGGCCAATCAGAACAGAGTGGCCTCAAGAATTTGTCTTTCCATTTTAATTTTCTCAAATTTTTTTTCTTCTCTTGTTTTTATCACATCCTACATATTGAGGACTAAGACAATCAGTAGACATGCAGACAGTGGCTGAGGGACCACAGAAAAGCATTGTTCCCCCTCTGATCCCTCATCTAACGGTAAATTATCCAGCAGCAGTTCACTTCATCCTTTAGGAAAAGTGGATTTTATGTAAATTGATCCCAATTGATCCTGACAAGTTACCTGAAATGTTTCTGGATGTCAGAAATAATGCAGTGCTCATTAATTGGCAAACTCTGACATATTTTCCTGTATCTCTGTCCGGAAAGCCAAACCGAAGTCCTCTATATTCAAGCTGCTTGTCTAGATTTTCAGCAGGCTTCCGTCTCAAACATCCCGATACAGCAGTGCGCTGCTCTGTTCTTGTTCGGCTCCTTTCTTTCTCCTAGTGAAAACCAGCAGCTCCGAGCATTGCTGCTTCTCTGCATCAGTGCTAATCCACTGCGCTTATAGCCATTTAGCAACACCTGGATCAGAACTTTTTTTAAAATTTTCTTTCCCGCTGTTCTGTCATGAGCTCAGGTGGGCTGACTTGGAGGTGACTCTCTGCACCATGCCAAGCTGTGCTGGGCTGTTCTGTGCCAGCTGGCAGATGACAGGCAGAGTTTCCCACAAAGCAGAGTCAGTGGCTTCATTGGCAGCGAGAAACGGTCCCAGATTAAAGGAGCATTTACATAATATCTGTTTTTTTTTCCTAGAAGTTCCTCATCTGAGCTTCCCCCTTCACACTTCACTAACATTATATCAAAATGTCTTTAAATAGTCATTTCCTCAGCTTGGTAATCTCATTAACCACAGATTCATTCTTTTTTTTTTTCCAATTACCTTTGAAGTCTCTGCACTCTGTCTGCCATCAGCTGCAGGGTCCTTTCACTCCGGAGAGTCTCGACCTCCTGCACACTCAGCTGGGTCACTGTTACCTCCTCATACACCACTGCTAAAGCCGTCAGCTGCTTTTTCAAGGCGTATTTAACGTTAATAGATGGGGAACCGACGCAGAGCTCCATCACTGCAAAAGGTTTCGTAGTGGAACTCATCTGAGTGCTGGCCCCACGTGAAGCCCCCAGGCTGCGTCCACGTGCAACACAGGGGGGAAACTGGTGAAGCCTATTTTTCTTTATTGCCATTAACAAATACGTGCTGTTACATAGAAAACAAGCCTCACATCACTGCTTTAAAAAAAGAATCCACAAACTCACTGAGTGTAAAAAATAAAAAAGTGTTTGTAAAATAAGGTTATTTGTTAAATGGATTTATGAAGAGCGAACGCAACCATTTCCAGTTTCACACAGACAAGTGCAAACCCGATTCCCGGTCCCTCCTCACCACGTGTCCAAATGTCGTTTGGCAAGGCAATGAACCCCCAGTTGCTCCCAGTGGGTCAAGTGAGCACCTTGCATGGCAGCCACTGCCATAAGTGAGTAAGTGAATGGGTGAATGAGAATCGACAATGTAAATCACTATGTAAGCAGCCATTACTTTACATAAAGCTTTTCTCATTTATTGATCATTTAATCATTCAAGTCACTGTGCAGTATTCACAGAAACTCTCCAGTCTGAGTTAGCTTTGGCATCTACAACCCCAATTCCACAAAAGTTGGGACAATGTGTAAAATGTAAATCAAAAGAGTGCAATCATTTCCAAATCTCATCAACCCATATTTTATTCACAATACAACATAAACATCATGTAAGATGTTGAAACTGAGAAATGTTAACATTTCATGGAAAATATATAAAGTTTTATGGCAGCAACACATCTGGGAAAATAACTGGAACAGGGTGATGTTTACCATTGTGTAGCAGCTCCTCTTCTTTTAACAACTGTCTGTAAATGTCTGGGAAGTGAGAAGACCGGTTTTTACAGTTTTAGGAGATGAATGTTCTCCCATTCTTGTCTGATGCAGGATTCTTGCTGCTCAACAGTTCTCAACAGCCTTTGTTGCCAGATTTTTCGTTTTATGATGCAGCAAATGAATCTAAAAACATCTGTGTCTCATGTAGTATGAAGGTTCGCTTGTTACACCTCCAATCAAGTTGTAGAAACATCTCAAGGATGCGTCTAAACCAGATGTCCAGGGCCCGAAGATCACATGCATCCAGTTTTGACCTTCGTCCCTTGCTCACAGAGGTTCCTCCTTTGATGATATTATATACTGTAGATGGTGGGATGTTCAAAGTCTTCACACATTTTTCTGAAATTAATTTGTTTGTTTTTGGGCTCACATTGGTGAATCTATGCCCATTGATACATTCCAGAGGCTCTGCCTCTCAGAAATGCTCATTTTGTACCCAGTCATGTTACTGAACTGTTGCCAATAACTTCATTAGTTGTCAAATACTCGTCCATTTGTTTTTTTTATTTGCAGCAGTTACTTTTCCAGCCTTTTGTTCCCTCATTCCAACTTTTCTGAGATTACTTGCTGTGATCAAAATCAAAATGAGCTCATATTTTCCATGAAACGGTAAAATGTCCGTTTCAACATCTGATGTGTTGTTTAAGTTCGATTGTGAATAAAATATGGCTTGATGAGATTTGCAAATCATTGCATTCTGTTTGTATTTATGTTTACACATAGTCCCAACCTTTTTGGAATTTGCGCTTGAAAAAGAAATTACTGGTTGTCTGAAAGTGAGCATCAGCTGCACAATGTACAGCTGCTCCATTATTTGTAGATGTGGAACCAGATTCTCAGAAGTCGTGTCAGAGGAGGATACTCAGACTGAACTCGGGGACAAGGATGGTCATCACCTCCTCTCCAGTCAAAGGAGCACTACTGTTAGATCCATCCTTTATTTTCTCCTTGTCCAGAGTTGGTTTGCGGGGGCAGTAGGTTTAGTAAGGCCTTCTGGACATCCCTCTCCAATCTCGCAATTTCCAGCTCCTCTGGTGGGATTCGTAGGCCACATGAGAAATATAATGTCTCCAACATGTTTTGGGTCTTCTACGGGGTCTCCTAAAAGCTGGACATCATCTCCAAGTCTTGCAGGTTTAACATGGTGGAGAGGTTTGTGTGTCCCTTTAATCCTGGAGGCTGTCTAGTCGCGGGCAACAGCCCCATGTAGAGTCCTCCAAGGCAAAGTGGTGCCAGAGTAAGGGCCAGACCAAGTACTAGTCACAGACCCCCTGATGGTATAACAATTCGGAATAGGGAGACCGGGGCACCGGAGCCAGACCTGGAAGGGGAGCTTGTAGGTGAGCAGATTGTGGCTCCACCTTTGTTCATTAAGCTCAGTCAGGCACAGCCCGAAGAAGTAACACGGACCCACTAACCCGTGGTCCCACAGCCTGCAAAGACGAATCCGGGTCTGGTGTGACTCAAGCTGGGAAGCAGGCAAGGTCGGGAGTCTAGGTGTGCTGATCCCAGGCTTGGTAACCTAGTTCAGTGATTCAGTGATGTTCCTTAAAGTTTAAATAGGTAAAAGATCAATGAATGAGGAAAACTGAAAGACTGAATGTTAAATTAAAAAAAGAAACCGTCACCATTTCACTGCCTCATTCAAAGACTGAGAGCTTCTTCTCCAGGAGAACTGGGATTTTCCTGTTTCTCGACAGGAAACTAGTTGCTGACTACTGCCTCCAAAACGTCTCCTCTGCAGCCGTTCACTGGCATTTATCTTTAAAAGCTGTGAGTGAATGCTGAAACGCTAAGGCAGCATCTGGCAGCTTGACTCATGTTTCCTGACAGATGCTTTTTGCATATTGGCCATTTTTTGTCATCCAGAGGCCAAACAGTTCATAGTAATCACAGCAACTTTATGACAGGAGGAGCTCTGAGACAAGGTCAGGCCTTCATCAGGAACAACGACAGACTTCTCCACCAAACGTTGATCAAATGTACAAAACTTTTCAAAAAACGTACATCAGGCTGAATTTAAGGAAAATGTTAATTAAGGGTGAAGAAATGCAATGTGATTCTGTCTTCACAGGAGACATCAGCACCTTTTCAATAAGTGATGCGGCACATTTCTACCTAATAATAAAGTTACATAATGCTCCTTTAATTTGTTTGCCTTGACTCACACTGCAACAGCGTGTTTTTACCAAAAGCGCTTCAAGTGAAATAAGGCTGAAATCCAGATGAAATAAGTATAAAGATGTGATGCAGCAGTTGACAGGAAGCACAGTTTCTGTCATCTGTCAAGAAAACGAAGGCGATGCAGACAACAGCTGAGGGCCTGAGTCAGACGTAACGTTTGATGTTTTAATAAAGAGGAAACGTAGCAGAAAACCTCTTTTCTTCCTCTAAAGTCAGCAGCAGTGATTCCTCTCATTGAAACAGGTTTCAGTCAAATGGCACAGGGCTGTGCGTGTGTGTGTGTGTGTGTGTGTGTGCGTGTGTGTGTGTGTGTGTGCGTGCATGCATGCAGCAGATTAAATGGAGGAAGTGATGGTGTTGTATTTTCGCTGACGCTCTGTCAGATCAGTCGCCGTGCAAAAGCTCTCCTGGCTTTTTTTACTTCTTGAGAAGTGTGAAAGCCTGCAGGAGATAATCTGCTTTTCTTTCTCTTCTTCCCCTCAGCTCCTCATCCTCTTCCTTCTTTCCTTCTCTACTTTTTTATCCCTTGAACTCTTTGTTTTTTCTCTCACTGTAATATGCAATGAGACGTAGTCTGTCTCACCTCACCAGTCTCTACTTTGTTCGTTTTTTTCACTTTTAACCACTTGCTTTTGTCCATTTAGGGACCAAAGTGCCATTTTCTTTCTTCTGCTCATCCACTGATCCAAATTGTCTTGTCACATCTCACTTATGTCTCCATTTTTCCTGGAGAGCGTGTCTTCCTGCTCTGCATGCATTCGGAGGACTGGATGAATATTTCATAGCGAGGGATTCCTTCGCCTTTTTCTCCCTCGAGAGCAACTTAACAGAGCAAAGTGATGCATCTGTATTCAGCAGTGGAGCCTTCCTCATACGAATTAAACACTCGGTGTCCATTAGCGGCGACCATTCAGCATTTGGGAGGATTGTTTCAACGTCGACTTTGACCTTTATTGTATTGTGAGAAGAAGAAAGTCAAATTTAGTTTTAAGAATACGATGGAAAGCTGAGCTGCCTGTACAAAAACAAGCATCTTGTTTAAGAACTTTGTAAAAAAAAAAACTAAACTAAAAAATAGCTCAAGTCAAATACTGTTGACCTAAAATAAATACCAACCTTCAAATTGCAGTAAGTTATCAGGTTGTTATTGTATTACTGGGTTATTTTCTATCCGTCAGCTTTCGATCTTTGCAGTTTGTTCCTTTGTGCAGGTTTTTACTTGGAAGCTCACAATCTCGCTGCAGCTCTCGAGGCATTTCACTAACTGCAAATTACAATCACAAGAATATTGAGGCTTCTTTTTGTGGCTCGCACTTAAAGAAACAAATGTGAAACGAGGATCCTCTTATGAGTTCTGTTCTTTCTTTCTGAATCCGAGTCCTCGGAGCGGAGGGGGGGGATTTGATACAAGCCGCTTTTGCTGAATACATCATCAGTCGCAGGGAAGCCCGAGTGCCCTAATTATCCAAAGCTCGTTAGCAACCAGGACGATACGCTGAAATACAAATTGGGGAAAAGCTATGTTTTTCTCTGGCCCTGTCGCCAGCTTTGTTTAGAATGACACAAATGTGTTTCACCTGCAAATCCTGCAGTTGCTTTGTGGGTGGCTGGCTTTATTTTTTCACTCAAACCTCCTCACATTTTAGGCCAGTGATGATTAATCTTTGATTCATTATTGACATCAATCAACAGGACACAAATCCTTGTACAATGTGCACAGTTATAGGAACAGAATAATAAAATCAGATGGACGTTAACTTGCAGTTTCCTCTCGTTTCCTCAGAATTGTTGTAAAGTAGACAGAGTTATCCAAGTTCTCTGTGTTGAGGGTGTTGAGTGACTGACAGTTGAGCGGCTCTGTAAATGAAATCTGTCAACACGAAAGGAGTTTTTAGGTTGTCCAGAGACTCCCCTCCTTGCTCCTCCTTCCTCCAAGAGATTTAAAAATCCTACCAGTTCACATTACCACTCGAAGTTGACTGATTGTTTTAATTAGTGTTGCAGTGTTTGTTTGATGTTGGGCTGCGAGGGCACCTGGGGGTAGCTCAGTGTCCACCCTCATTACAGTCCTTCATTTATATTTAAATTATTGTCATTCACAGATGGGGGTGGGGCGACACATCAATGTAATCAATTACATAAATACGTTAATTTGAGATGAGTCTGTCTAGTCCACTAATGAGCAAGCACAAAACACTCAAGTGCGAACATCCAGTATGGGAGTATTTCAAGCCGAGACCAAAGAACATCAGCAAATTGTTGGATTTATTTTACTGTTGCATTGCTAAATGTATATTGCACCACATTCCTCGGAACAAGCTCCTGCTTTAATGATATCGTGGAGAGACTTTGTATTAGTCTGTAAAACACAGATTACCGGTTAAGAAAGAGCTATTTTTTGTCATATTTGTTTGTTTCATGAGAAGATGATTGAATAAAATATTTCACTGTAATAATATAATAATATAGAGTTCAAATCAAAATTTTTAGTAAGTTGATTGTTATATTAAGTGAAAAATAAAAGACAGCTTGACAGGAAAATAATCCATAGCTTAAACGATTAATCAAAAAAATAAACGAAAGATGAATTGATCTACAAATAATCGTTGGTCACAGACAGTTTGGTTAAACTGGACTTTGTCTGGTATTAACCCCGTGGGAATCCAAACACAAACATAAAATGTTTAACACCATGATCATAAAACTAGATTCTTTACTGCAAAACTGAATATTTCCCTGATATTTGCTCAGTATCGATTAGTCCTGTTGAAAGTGTGCAGTGTTGCCATGACACTTAATGGAAGCCATCTCCTGCGAATTCTGTGCAACCTTGCAATTTAAAACATCAAAACCACTTTCACAAAAACATCTGCGAATCCTGAAGGGACTGATTAACCTACTTAGCCTTTAACCACTTGTCTCCGTCAAATGTTTGCTTTGGGTTTTTTGCCACATAAAACCATCAGCCCATGTTGCAGTTTAGAGTTTAACATAAACAGAAGTAAACTGGATAACAATAACATTATTTATCCAGATCATTGATCATAGATCACTTCATTCATCAGCAGAGAGCGCGAGTAATTATTTGCCTTTAATTATTGAAAGACTTTTGCTTCCCTGCGACGGACACTCACAACAACCTTGAGGTATCGCACGGGTCCTGACTGAGTCACAGCGATGAGCTGTTGCCGTTGGATTTCATCACCCGCTCCCACTGTGAGAGAACAAACCCGCACCGTCCAGACAGCAGCGGCGGTATTTGAAGTGCACACGGAGGGTAACGAGTAAAATGGGTGTGAAGCTGCAAAATGCTTGAAAGTTCAAACGCAACAGAAAGCTCCTGGAAACTATGAAAGATCGACGCTGAAATCAAAGCTAAGTTGCATGAAGGAGCAGGGTGTAAGAATTAAACATGACCTTCTCCTGACCAAGAGCTCGTTTATTCATGCACATGAAGATACATTAAAGAGTATTTTTACAGGCAGTATGATTCCAAAAACAGTTGTCAGGTTTGTTGGGGTGCCGACAATCTGCTGTGCTCTGCTCCACTCAGTGATGAAAAGGCTCCAAAACTTGCAAATCAAGCGGAAATGATTGTAATGATTTCGATGTTCATCTCTGGACACAAACATTGCACCTCTCTACATTAAGATGCAGTTTGATAATAAATAAAATAAATAAAAAATAAAAAATAAGCTACAAATGGATGTTGTACAGTTCACCAGAACCCTGGTGCATTTTACTTCACCGGGATTTTTCTGATTCATCCCATTTGCTGCCGTTTGTCAGACAGATGTTCAGGCAGGCTGTGAGAAAGAACCAAGAACCTCCTTATTTGCTCCGCTAGTCATATAATGATGATCTAAATGTGCTCATTAAAGGTTTTAGATGAAGCTAAAACCTGAAAGAACCGAATTTAAATGGGGAAAATCTTGCTGCCTTGCTGTCTTTCTTTGACATTGTTGCTTTTCCGTCCAAAAAACAAATGTTTCTGTGCAGCAGAAAAATGGATTTGAAGTTAAAGGATTAGCAGGTATCAGCTGAAACAACCTTTTATACTCAGTCATGTTACTGACCTGTTGCCAATTAACCTAATTAGTTGTCAAATGCGCCTCCATTTTTATTTTATTTTTTTTGATTTGTATCAATTACTTTTCCAGCCTTTTGTTTGTGCTGCCATCACATGAAATGGTAAAAGGTCTGTTTCAACATCTGGTATGTTGTTTATGGTCTATTGTGAATAAAATGTGGGTTGATGAGGTTAGGAAACCAATACATTCTGTTTTTATTTGGGTTTTTCACATCGTCCCGACTTTTTTGGAATCCGGGTTGTACCTTTACCTTTACTACTTTAACTAAAATATAAATAGAAAAACTTACTTTTACTTAAGTAGAAATGTCAGTGGGTACTTATTAGAGTACATTTGTTTTTGTGTTTGTACTTTTACTTAAGTACAGTACTTAGTCTACCTCTGATTGGGTTTGACATGAACTAACGTTCTCCACAGGGGTTTAGCAGTTACACTTGGTTCAGGTTTGATCTACTGCAGATCTAGTTTAGTCACTACCACTTTCAGCTACAAGCTACTTGTCTTTCCTGCAGAACTCTCCTCCTCGTTCGGACGTCAACACTTCTCATTTAGTGAGAAAGCACCATGTGGCAGCGTGCAGAGGATATTTAGCAGCGTAAGCTGTTTCATATGTGGGTTATTGGGTCCGAGCTGGAGCCTGAGCCAGAAATTCTGCTCCTCTTAACGAGGCCACAGTCCAGCTAAAAGACCTTTCACACTGCAGCTGAAAGCATCGTAATTCGGAACATTCTTCTTCACCGTGTGGATGTTTCTGGCTCTGACAGTATCTCATCTATGTACAGCTGAGTACTCCACTCTTTCCTGCTCAAGCAGATTTTTTTAATGTAATTTTTCTCTAGAAATACTTCATTTAATTTTTTGCTGTTGTTGCTGATTGTGCAACAATTTGCTTGGAAAGTAGTAAAAGTTGTACTGTAACAAACTGTACGTGTGACTACTTCTACTACTAATGATAATAATAATCATGAATATGATTATTTTTGTATTTGTTTAATTATTATTTCTTTATTCTTACTTTTCACATTTATTTTTTAAATAATTCCTTGGCTCCTTCCTTCAAGAATGACTGAACAATCATCTTAATAAATAACTGTCATAATTGTATATGAATGAAAGTTCAACTTGAAGATTTCAGCTGCTGACTTGAGGAAAGACTCGTAAACAAACTCAAAGACGCCAGGAAAAAGCTTTGAAGTGGAAGGGAGGTTTACTTATTTCTTTTTTTTGTTCTTCTAGTTGCACCGAGAGCTTTGTGGACACACTGTTCCACTTGTTTCATCTGGCTTTCAAGTCAAGGCTGTGCATGTGTTACCCGGGAAACCTTTCATGGTCTGTGTTCAGCGACTCAAAGGCGAGGAATGAAAGAGCCGAGTGGCCACGTGTCCCGTTCCTATCGGTCATACTGGCTCAGGGTTTGGAGGAGGGGTTGGGGGGATACGCAGCGATAAAGACTGGCTGCCATGGAGTACTGTTAATTGAAAGGTCAGTGTGAAGGCTTTGCCAGAGGCTAGTGTTAATGACATCTGTTATTATCCATAATTCCATTAGACGGCGTGTCTTTGAATGTTCCCGGGCATGTTTTAGTTCAGCGGCTCTCGCTGTCGCACATTCCTCGGCTGATATGAAAAGCAAAGGGAAATTGTATTGAGAAAATCCACTTTTCCAGCTCACATCTGACTTACAGCCGATTCTGTGAAAACGAGGTGAATATTGGGGCTGTGGCCGATAAGATCCCTGATAAGATAAGTCCCAGATAAAAGAATACAACTCCAAATAACAAGGAACTCGTTTGGCACAGATTGATTGCTGCTGACTTTCTACTTTCTTTGTCTGTAGCAGGTTCACATCTTTATTCCAGCAGTTTACAGCAGAGCTGTTAGCAACAGCAGGGATTTACCTATATTTATCAGGCAATGGGAGAACATTCCAACAAAATCAGATCTGTGAGGGGATTATAAATTGTACCTGACGTTTCATGCAGACTCCATTAAGTGATTATTTCCCATGTTATCAGTTTTGTCAGTTACAGCTAATTTGAGCACAGCAGCAGAAGCTGAGTGACTGGTTTCCGCTTTGCCTCAGCGAAAACAAAACCTCATTCAAAGCATAGTGTGTGTTTGTGTGTATCTGCAGTAGTTTTCAGTAGCAAGAAGTAGAGAAGGTCTCTGCTATGTCACTTTGCTTGGCCTCACACAGATAAATGTATCTTTGTACAAATGAAAGAGTAGAAAATTGACAATGATTAAAATTGAGATCGAGATTAGAATTATTGTAAAAATTGTGTAAAGAACCAACTGCATCAACTGTGGATCTATTTGGACATATAACACATAATCTTAGATTATAAATTGTAGTTCTGTTGGATAAAATGTTTGGAGTTTCATCATATGTGCACTGCATTCGGGTCTGGGGTCTCCTCTGTGGTGTTATATGAGAAGGTGGAGGCAAATGACATTTAAGGCCGTTTCGGTTGAAGGACTAACGTGCTGCAAAACAGTGACTTCTCTATGGTAAAGCAGTAGAAAATGGAGGACTTAACGGATGTTGAACTGTTGTAAGGAGAGTTTAATGCCTTCATGTGATTGATCTAATGGCCGGGAGAGTGTTTTCCCCCAATGTGTGATATACTGTGAGCGAGTTGGTAAATGAGGGGGAATTTTCTCCCGGTCAAAGTGCTGGTGGTAACATATTGGTGAAAACCATCTGTAAGTTATAGATGTTGCACTTGTCTGTTTTGTGAACCTTAATGGAACTTAATTTATTTCTGCTGCGGAACTGTGGCTCCACTGACGGCTGCTAACTCACTGTGATAACACTGTTTGTCATATTTCCAAGACACCGAAGAAAAGGAAAAGTAGAACTGTTTAGCATAATCTCAGCAGGCTGGTCGTGTATGTTAATAATCAAGAGCTCAGTTTTAAATATGACTGGATAGTGTTGATTGCTCTGTTTGCTGAGATAAAATCATCAAAGGTTTGTTGAATTAAACTGGATTAAGGAGAGTGAAGCTCAGCAGAGTCTCAACACCGTTCATCACTGAGATCTGCTAAGATCAAAGTCACGTGAAATGTCTCCACATTCCTACACATCCATTACTAATAGGCTGGAATGTAAAGCGTTACCAAGACAACCACGTAGCATCTTATTGATGTCACACTTTATATTTTTGGAGCACGAGACGAAACAGCTTAAAAAAAACAGTTACAGTGGAGGACGCAGGACACAAAAGACCTTTATTTTGAAGGGCCGGTGTGAAATGAAGAGCCACAACTCAACCGAACATTACACTGCGTGACACGTTCCTTCATTGTCCCGAACACAGGCTGTAGTTTCTTTTGAATCAATCCCACGTCCTGCTGCCCTAAATACTCAGCAGAGCAACGCAATTACTAAATGACTAGTCCCCATGTGTTTTAGGAAATATGTTTTTTTTTATTTAAAATAAATGAAAGTACATATTTGTGAGCTGTTTCTACGGATTTACATCCTCAATGGGACCATGAAACATACTGCCAAAGACATTTTTATCTTTCATCCTCTAGTACTTACAGAGCAAAAGCAGTAGAATGACAGCTTTGTAGTTTTTTAAGAAGGAAACTCATCAGTGCATCTTGGCAGATAAGCATCACATACTGTACAGTAGTTGTGTTTCACAGAATATTAATAACCGTTGGAGCAGAATTTGTCCTAGAGATGTTCTCCGAGACAAGTGAAGTTGTCTTAGGTTTATTGAAACTGGGTAATATGTGTTCACAAAGAAAACTGAATTATAATGCTATAAAGTTGCCTGTGCGTCACCAAAATGTGGCTAATTTTCAGGGCCTGGGTGTATTTATAACGTCATTATTCAGCAGCTTGTCTCTCAAGTCTCCAGAGGCATCATTACAGCTGGTGATGAATACCTCGTGTTTCCATGTGTTGGCATCCCCATTTCATCATGTCAGTTTTAAATATTAACATCTCCCACTAAAGTGAGCAGCATCTCACACTCTACACACTGTGTGCTGCATCTTACATTTGCATACAAATGAGAGCTGCTGCAGCAGCACGAGACCGACTTTAGGGCAGTTGTCAGATGCTGCACAGGACAAACGGATGTGGTTTTATTATGAAGGAGGAGGAGAGAGACAAAAACTCCATAGAGCAAACAGGAGAGACATTTAGCTGAAAATGAAGTAACAGTTATTCACACTAGAAGATCTGTGTGTGTGTGTGTGTGTTTGTGAGCAAAAACACTGCTTGATCAAAGATGCAGCTGCTGGACCCATCTGAAAGGTCTATGAAGTGTTTCTGCTGTTCTACATTTTCGGAATTTCCTCTTCAGTACAAACCAAAGTGCTTCAGAGACGTCTGAGCGTACAGCTAGTTTCCCTTTTTTTTCTTTTGGATGGGGAAAAAAAAACAACTCATTTGACCTTATTCATTCGCGTTTGTGTCGATGGGAATATAAATCTGTGCTTTAAGTAATAATTGTGACCCCCTTTCGCAGCAACAATGTCCTTTTCATCACCTCCCTCCAGTGAAGCTTCAACCCAGAGATGTTGGTTGGTTTCTTGCAGAATTTACTCGACTTAACTTGACCAAACTGTAGAAAGAAGCTGTGTTCTCTTTTTGAGAGGAGTGGGCTTCTCCTGCAGCTCCGCCATGTTCACCATTGTCTTTCATTGTTCATCTTGATGATGGACTCATGAACGCTGACATGAGAGAGGCCCTTATAGTTTTCTGAATGATATTGTGGTGTAGGGTAACATTCTGCCTAAGAGTCGACTGGTGGAGTCCAAATTCTTAACCCTTGTCAGACCCCAGTTAAGAATCACCAACTCTTCTTTTAGAGTGTTTAGAAACCTCCTTCATTGAAGCTATTGCTCAAACCTGTGTCGTCCAGATCAAACTTAGATGGTGAAGACTTTGATTTCTCCTTTTGTAAATAGGGCAGGGCCTCCCAGACTCACTCACGGTTTTAATTTGCTTTTTGAAACAACCTATAAAGTAGGTTCTAAGTTGCCTTTCGAATAAGAACCAAGTTGAATAGGGGTGAGAGGATCTTAAATGTGAGATGATACTTGTGCCATCACACTCTGCAGCCCGACCTTCACACCTTCTAATACATAAATGAAGCTCACATGCTGGAGCTACAATCTGATACCCCGATGAACCTCGGTAACGCAGCGATGAGTTCAAAATGGAATCAATTTAGCCCTCAAAGTGTGTGTCTGTGGGGAGCGACTGCAGACGGCCTTTCAGCTCGCTGTGGACAGCGCGCCAGTGATAATGGCAGCAGGATCTTAAATGTTTTTATCTCCATCCTTTGCCCCTCAGCCTCCTAGATCAGCCGGAACGCTTTCTACAGCAGAGATAAAACTTGAACTCCATGACATTTCAGTGATGATTTACAATATTTTATCCCACTGCTGCTTCAATGGGGAAGTTCCCTGAAAGGAACATTTGAAAATAGCTTAAGAACAGTTCCATCCATTTAAAAATTCAGTCCCCTATTTCAGCCATACTAACACTCCCTCACCCTTGCATTGCCCACCACATGCATTAAAAAGAGAGTTTTCAGACCCCTTCCCCTTTTTAAACATTCAGTTATGTTGCAGCCTGATGTTCAGCAGCGAGGCACCTGAGGCACTTTTTTACTTGCACCTGAAGGAAAGTTACAAATTATAATAACTATAATACTTATAATGTCTGGGCTTTCATCCTACATTTCGTGACTGAACAGATATAATAACTGTTGAATCGTAGGTTTGAAGGATATTTCTGCGTTTGTTAAGATGGAACAAACAAGTATTGCTTCTCCTACAAAGACAGTTAGTGTATTGTGAATCTTTATTTCCATCGATGCTGTTTACATTAGTAAACACTTATATATCTGCTGATAACTGTGGGGTAGTGTTTCCAACCCACTTCACATTTTAATTAAATGTTGATATATATACTGCTTATAAATGGTATAAACTTTATGAGGCAGAAGAAAACGTTCTAAGACTTCAAGTTATAAAAAGCACCAGAAACACATGAACTACTTCCATGTTTTATGTGATATCTCACATTTGACTCGGTGTGAGTGTTTATTTCAGTGTTGTTAAGATACAAAGCTGCACTTTTGTGTTTCGGCAGTAATCCTAATCTTCCCAGCTCCTGTTCTACCTCTTTATGAACCTCTCAGATTGATCTGCTGTGTCTCAACATACACTGAGTTAGACTAACAAGATGTGAATTTTTTCAGCTGTGACTTGTTCCTGGAAGGAAGAAATAAATATAAAAATATAAAAATCCAATTAGATTGGAACAGTTTAAAGTTTAAGGTTTCATTCTAGTCGGAGGCACAAGTTCATCCTCACATTTTCCACCGCTCTCCTCATTTATCTGTCCCGCGGCTGATGCTGTGGCAGCAATGTCACAGACTTCAAGTGTGTTTTCTCGCAGAGGACGTGTCACGGTAGCCAAATCAGGGAATTTAATAATGTGATGAGGAGGAGACAACGAGAAAACCTTCACCTTTACGACGGAACCCGAAAGGAAAATCAACAAACAGGAGCCGAAGAAAGAGAACAACCGGTCGCACCAGTGAAAAGCTCCTGTTGGTGCCAAATTACGTAACCAGCGTTTTCCCCAATGAATTTTTCAGGCACGGTGGCAGGACGACCACAGAGGTTTTGTTTGCACACGCAAAAAGATTTGTCATGCAGCAGCTTTGCTTGGTAAATTCCAGGTAAGGGTCAAGCAAAACAAAGTGAATATTACTAAGATGGATTTATTGCACACAAAGAAGTTCTTAAAGCCCTCTGCCATGTTCCTCTTCTCACAGGCCGTTTTATGCTGATGACATATACAACAGAATATCCACTACGAAAGAAACTTAATGTCTAACTGTTCTATTTTCATAAATATTGCTTTTAAAAAACTGAATTATAATAAAAATGAATGTAACACTTTTCTCTTAAAACCTTTATGACACCAACAAACTGGAACTTACCGTGGGTAGTAGTCCGGTATATCTGACTCAAACTTATTAATATTATTGTCACTGCAAGACACAAAACCTCGCAGCAGGGATGTAAATGTAGGAAATCATGTTGTTCACACTGCCTCCTCTGCATTTTACGAGATGAGCACTGGAGATCACAGCATTGCTTTGGGTGCGTTGCAAAGTAGGAGGTGTAGGACCATGGTCGCCTACCCGTCGATCTCAGACGCATTACAGTCATCGGGCCAAGAGCAGAATCCAACAACAAATCTGCTAAAAGTTCGTCTAGTTCTTTTTTTATAACCCACCACACCCACACTCTCCCCCTCGGAATATACATCATACACAGGGTAACTGTCTGGGGGCTTCCTGGTTCAGGTTTCTTGTCCGTCTGATTTTTGGCTTAGGGCCTCTGTACATCACACACATCCTAAAAAGCATCAGATCAGATTGATTGGTTTCTGACATATTGTGTTTGTCAGCCAATAATTTCTGACAGTACGATCATCTAATCCATCGCAGTCTTCCTCAGTTTTGGACATTGAGCTTCTCTCTTGTCTCTTTCTCTCAGGTGGAGTTTGTATCGCTCAGTCTCTCAAGATTCCTCGCGAGCCGAGACCCGGCGAGTTCGACAAGATCGTGCTCCGTCTGCTGGAGACTTCCAACGCCCGCGCTGTCATCATGTTCGCCAACGAGGATGACATCAGGTACGAGCACGTCCGCAGACACACTAACAAAAATCATGGGGGTGAGAAATCAAGAGGTGGATTTTGATTTATTTATTTTACCAATCGTCACTACAAAATGCTAAAATTCCTTTCTTTATATGAGCAGATTAACTATAAACTAATTTATAGTTTATATGTATGTATCCCACGACAGGCGGATCCTGGATGCGGCAAAACGTCACAACCTGACGGGCCACTTCCTCTGGGTGGGCTCCGACAGCTGGGGGTCTAAGAGCTCCCCGGTGGTCCAGCAGGAGCGGGTGGCTGAGGGGGCCGTCACCATCCTCCCTAAGAGAGCGTCTGTGGACGGTGAGGCAGGAAAAGGGCTGCAGAGGAGCCCACCATGAAGAGAACCTGGCACATTTGGAGGGAGGGGATCACTGTAAAAGTGTTTTTTGTTTTCCTGACAGCGTTCGACCGTTACTTCAAGAGCCGCTCTCTGTCCAACAACCGCAGGAACGTGTGGTTTGCTGAGTTCTGGGAGGAAAACTTTGGCTGTAAGCTGGGGATGCATGGCAAGAGGCCGGGCAGCCCCAAAAAATGTACAGGTAAGAGACCAAGAGGGAAACACGGGGTTGGAATCTAAAACCCAGCTGCTAAATATGTTCTTTTCTTTACCTCGTTCTTTGCATTATCACTTCCTCCTCTATCTTGTCGTTTCTGTCCTAAATGTCATTCACTCATCAGTGCTAAGCTAATCAACCGGCTGACTGGTTATTTCTCCACCTCAAACTGTGCGAAGGACATTTCCTTTTCCATCGGTGGACGTATCTTCTGTGTTTGGGAGCTGATCTGTCTAAAATTGATCCTCTCCATCAGATGCATTCGAAGGAGGATTTGGAAATGCCAAACACTACTTTACATTATTTTTATTTATTTTTTATTTACAAATACCAAAATTAACAATTGGGTTTAGGAAAAGAAACATCTGGGGTGTGTTTCGGGAAAGTTTGTGATTTGGGTAAAAACACTGAAGTACAAAAGGTCACTTCACAGAGGGAAACTAACTTAGAAGTCTTTTGATTTGTCATTGCCAAGCAGCACGGTGGTGGAGTGGTTAGCCCTGCCTCCTCGCAGCTAAAAGTTCCCCAGTTCAAAACCCGGCTACGGCCTTTCTGCGTGGAGTTTGCTTGCGTGAATTTCCTCAGTTTCCTCCCAAAGTACAAAGACATGCATGTTAGGTTATGGTGAGTGTGTCTCTGAGACAGACTGGGGAACTGTCAAGTGTGGACCCCACCTCTTGCCCAATGACAGCTGAGACAGGCTCCAGAGAATGGATGATGTGTCACCCACCCATCAACACCCAATTACATGGTGTGACAACAGCCACAATAGACACATCATTTAACATTTCTACTACAGAAAACACACTTTACACAACCCTTCGTTAGCACTGATGCATCGGTGTAGTTTGGTGATTCAGCGCAGTGCAGTTGTTCCAAAGGGCTTATTAGACGATTAGTTTGAAATTCAGATGTTTTCTATCAAATAATGCGACCCTGAACTCACGGGATAAGCCGAAAGGAAAAAAAAAAAAAAAGTAAGGCTAACTGGGTAACTGCTTCTTTACACGTGAATGGTAGAAGTACATGGTAGAGCAGCTTTAACAAAGTACCTGAAACTGTTAGTGAAGCAACGTACTGAACATTGCAGTCACATTTCACTACTGCACAAAATATGCAAAGATCACTCAGACGTATGTAGTTTTGTTTATTGCTGAAGTTTACTGTTCCAGCAAATATATTTTAGGTAATGACAATCATCATCAATCGTGGTTGTCGTGGCTGCACCTGCATCCCTTTCCCTCTTTCCTTCCTTCCCTCTTTTCGCTTCATCTCTCAACCACTCAGTCCGATAAGATCCTCATCTGCTTTTTACTTCAAAGGGAAGGAGGCCTCACATTGTGACAGGGTGATGAAATGAAGCTGTAAACATTTTGTTATGAAGACAAGCTGTAGGTCAGGAAGTGAAGCTGTTGGATACTGTTTGGAGCTGCTGTGAAAAGTTGTAGTGAACCAAACCTGATGCTTCAGCATTTGTTTACATAGTAATACAGAAAGGTTCTGAGGATTCACAAAGGAAGCTGATACAGAACTGCAACATTTTGTGATGGATTTATTCATTTTATAGGGTTTTGCATATTGTAGCTTTAAACACACTGGACGTTACAAATGTGTCACAAGTTTTTCTACACTATTGACCCAGTACTTGTTGTTACAATCCATCCAGGGCTTCTGCTTCTTGAAACGTGTGGGTGTATTTCATAGATTTGGTCTATAGATCTGCTATCACATGACTAAGCTATACATTTAGCGTATCACACACCATTTCCTTCTCACATTTGAACTTTACTACATTTAAATTGCCTTAAATGATGCTTTGTGTAGCCCATGTGTAAGATATGCACACAGGGTCGCATCATGTTTGTAGAACTTTCATACCTGGGAAAGTTTAGGCTTAAGCCTATTTCACATATGAACACAGGACAATGTTGGGAGACATTAGCTTCAGACATTGTCCGGAGTTGTTTCTCGCATGTGACAGACAGCGGGAGACATCATTCGAGTGAGACGCGTCCGCACAGGAGAAGCTCCTCTTGATTTTAATCCGCACAGGAGGCACCACATGGTAGTAAACCTAAGCTCTGGGCAACAACTGTTCACAGCAACAGTTCATTTGATGTTTGATGTGGGGTAAAAGGAGGGAGAAGGGAGAAGCAGCCCAACTTTAAAGGAAGCCTTCACTGATTTACTACTTTGGGTAGTACATGTTAATAAATGCCATTAAACTTCCTGTTGACTTCCCTATATCAAAATGTCTCTTTTCACTTGGAGGAACCTTCCCTTCAGATTAAGTCCCCTCACTGCTCCATGGGAAATGGAGTTTGTAATCATGGTCAATCTGCTTTTCCAGAGCTCACCCAGATGTTTGTCAGCTAGAGGCAGATAAATATTTTAATATAGAGACGTCAGAGGGAAGTTTAAAAGCATTAATGTACATTTAAACATTTGGAAGTAGTACACTGGTAAAGTTGTGGATTTCTCAGCGCTGAACATACTGTAGCTGTATAAACGTCACATTTAGGGTAGATAATGTGGGCAAAATGTAACCTGAAATGGATCAAGATTGCAAAGAGAAAAAGAGCTTTAGGACCATTACGTTTGTCAATGCATCATTTAAAAAAAATAGTTCTAAAATAAATTCTGCCTTGTTTTCCTACATACTGCCAATTGGAAGGTAAATTATGAACCAAGCCTCATCCCCAGCATCAGTGCTGGACCTTTGTTATGTTCCTGTGGCTAAATGAAAGCAAATCCCTGCAGTGAGTTTCCAAAATCAGGTGGACAGCCTGAAACCAGATGAGTGGAAACTACAGCATCACATTAATAAACATGGCTTGGGATTGACATTTGTAGACGTGACAGAGCTGCTTCAACGGAGACGAAGATTAGGTGGGACAGCCCTGAGAAAAACAAAAAAAAAGACATCATATGACACCACGGTGGTTCCTAGATCATCTATATTTACGAGAGTGCAAATTCATGGGCTTGATGGATAATTTCTATGTTAATTATTCACACTTGTCCAGGATCTCGTCCATGTTGGACAGACAACAGGGTCTGTTGTTTCTCTAGACTGCTCCAACACTTGACCCCTCCTGCATTTATATTCATGAGCTGGATTTGCGATAATTCACATGCTAGATAATCATTCTGGGGCCCGGGCGCCCAACCCCAGGACACCAAACGTCAAACAGGCCCGGCCGGTAATTGATCCAGTATTCATTCAATCAGGTGGAGTGTACCAATGTATATGAACAAGTGTTTGTGACGACTGTAAGATGCGAGTTGTTCATCAGCGTTGAATGAGAGCTGTGAGTTGAACTAAAGCAGCTCAGGGTGTAAGATTTTAAACATGGTGTCGCCCCAAAGTATCTGTCTGTGCTTTTTTGTCTTCGTTTTTTTTTTTTTATATCTATAATTCTTTTATCTGTTTTACTTGTATTTTGGTTTGTGTGCAGTACTTTGGCCAACTGTGTTGTTTTTGAGGTGCTTCATAAATTAAGTTGGATTTACTGCTAAATGATTGGTCTAATTTTGGTTTCAATTATGCAGTGAGTTGTGAGCTAATAATCGAAAGCATTTCTGTCATTTAAAAAAGGAATTAGACATGACTACAGTTTGCCTCCACATGGTGAATTTGCACGGTATTCGAAGGCTGTCGCAATTATTCATCTTGTTTTCTGATAGGACGATTGGTGGTTCCCATGTTCAACGCCAGCTTGATTTTGTTGTCAGCACCACACTTAAGTAATAGTGAATAGTGAATAGTGTCTCGGGGTTGGAGGGATCGAGATGTCCAAGTACACAATACAAGATCATTTCAACTTTGAACAAAAAATGCTGCTCTGATTCCTGCAGTGTCTGCATTTGGACAATACCTGCCTCTTGTTCTAACCTTGTTTAAAGTTTGAAAACTAGATTCATGTCTCAGCTCAGAGTTGGTGTCCATACCTAAATTAGAAGCTTTTGGACTCTGAACTCTTCTCTGGTCACGTCCAGCCCTCATCCAGTGAGTCTGTCTGTGCTGACTGCAGAGGATGTAATCCTGGCTGATTCAGGAGGACTTTGTGTGTAGAACGGGGGGCCACTGAGGGCCACATCTTTTACAAAACATGTCCGACACGCACAAAAGGATTTGTTGAAGGTGTTGGGTAAATACAAGCTAGCGTCAGCCTCCAGCCAGATGCAGACAGAAGTGAAACGGTGGAACAACAGCGTCAGCGCTCTGAGAATAGCTGCTGCGTCCCAGCTGCTGCTGTGATAACGCTGCGAGTCTTTACCTGGACTCAGTGGACGGCTTTGATCAGTCTGCTGGTATCAGGATGCAGCTCCTCCACTGATTGTGTTAGAGGCTCCAGATTGAGTTTTAAAGCCGTGGCAGAGTCATCACACAGGCAGGCAAATAGCTGAGTCAGCAGGTAAGCCTCCATCTGTGTGTCTGTGTGTGTGTTTGCAGGATCTTTCTTTCAGAGCTGTGAGCTTAAATTGCTGAAACTGTGCAGGTGTGTGTGTGTCTGTGTTATTTCCCCCAGTACATGTGGGGTCATGTCAAATACTAAAGAAATATTGAATCGGACAAATGTGTTTCACAGTGGACGAGAGCAGCGAAGTCCTGCAGCGTCTCTAACAAGGAACCTTCGAATCAGGAGCTTAATGACCTCTGTGCTTATATTGATTCGCCTCAGGAGACTGAAAAAAAAAGACTTCCCTCTTCCCTCTATCCAGCTGTCACAGCTGGAGTTTACTGATGCTCCTTCTGCTCTACAACACGAGAGGAGCTCCCAACTCTTACCACTCAGGACATTTGATTTGGACTTGTTCTCTAAGATTGTATGATTTTTACATTGCTTTACAAAGCCTTTTATTTCACTGACCTTTCTCTAATTTTGCTTCTAGCTAAGACATCTGAAGGTCCCCACTGAGAAACTGGTCTAATCATGGATGCATTACTGAGCGGGCCTACCAGGCACAAGTCCACAGGGCTCAACAGATTAGGGCCCCCTGGGATAATTATTTGTTGAAAGTTGTTGACCTCAGTTAAAAGACCACAATGAGAAAAAAATGACCAAGGTAGAGCGGTTGTCCACCAAATTCGCAGTTTTTGGTTCAATCCCCGACTCCTCCGGTCGCATGTCGAAGTGTCCTTGAGCAAGACACTGAACCCCAACTTAATTTCTCCCGGTGAGCGTTGACCCGCTGCATAGCAGCCCCCCCCCATCGGTGTATGAGTGTGTGTGTGATTGTCAGTGTGAATGGGTGAATAAGAAGCAGTGTAAAGCGCTTTGAGTGTCAATAGGTAGAAAAGTGCGATATAAGTGCAGAACATTTACCATTTACAAAATGACCCAAAACTGTATATTTTTGATGTAGTATTTTACCACAGTAAAGTATCCAGTGTGCTGGACACAGTGTGAAACAGCTGAGCAGGCTGCAGCAGACCAGTGCCGGGGATTATGTTTCGTTCGGACTTTAAACAGGAGGAAAACAGCAAGAGGCCACAGAGCTGGTAAAAAGCGGGGGGCTGGAAAAGAAGAGAAGATTCAAGTTGCCCATATCTGATTATGGGCAACTTGAGGTCTCTGGAGAACAAGGTATGTGGTATGTGGACTGTCACACCAGGGGGGGGGGAAGACACTGGACCTAATGCACTCAATTGTTAAAGAGGCCTACAGCTCTTCTGCCCTTCCGCCCCATGGCAGGTCTGACCACAACCTGATCCACCTCCTGCCTGTGTACAAACCCCTGGTTCAAAGGCAGCCCCCCCACCACAAATGCCCTGCAGGGATGTTTTGAGGCCACTTATTGGAAAACTCTCTGTGAGACACTTGCTGAGGACATTGATGGACTGACAGGCTGCATTACAGATTCCGTCAACTTCTGTGCTGACATCTGTACACCAACAAAAACTGTCTGCTGCTTCCCAAACAACAAGGACAATACCAGAGCTGGATCAGCAAGACCAGCAGCCAGAGGGGAGTGTGGATAGAGCTAATGATTTTAACACCTTTTTTAATAGATTTGATCTGCCTCACATCCACCTCTCAAGGAGCTTCACACTTGATGACCATCTCAGCATCTCAGGTGAGGAGAGAGCAATTGAGGCTTCACCCCATAAAGGCTGCAGGTCCTGCTGGAGTCAGCACCAGGGTTCTGAAAGCCTGTGCCCCACAGCTATGTGGCCTTCTTCAGCATGTTTGACCTGAGCCTGCAGCTGGAGACGGTGCCTGTAGGATGGAAAACATCGTGCCTGGTGCCAGTACTGAAAGTAGTGGCCCCAGTGGCCCCAGTGATGACGGACCTGTGTCTCTAACCTTCCACATCATGAAAGTGTTGGAGAGCCTGGACCTGGACTTTCTCTGGCCCCTGGTGAAACATTCTCTAGACCCGCTCCAGTTTGCTTATCAGCCTCCACTGGGGGTGGAGGATGCTTTCATCCACCTGCTAATCTGCAGGTCGCTTAGATCAGCTGACCTGCTGCTTCTGAGTGAACCAAGAACGAAACGTAAGCTCAGACGAGACCGAGCTTTTGCAGTAGCTGCTCCAAAACTGTGGAACGAGCTGCCCTGTCACATCAGACAGGCCTCGTCCTCCCCTTTTCTTAAATCCCTTCTTACAACCCCCTTCTTTTCATTGGCCTTTGACACAGTCTGAGTTGTTGACATCTTATCTGTTCATTGTATTATTCTGTCTTATTTATTGTTATCACATGTTTTATGCTATTGTATACTTCTTATTTTAGGTTTTTATCCTGTACAGCACTTTGGTCAACCTAGTTGTTTCAAAGCGCTTAACAAATAAAGTTACAGGTTTCAAGTCAGTTTTCTTTTTTAACTATATTGATGATGACTACTGTTAACCTAGTGTTATCGCTTTGCTAATTATTATCCTGCTGACGTAATTCATCTGACAAAATGTATGTGCACATGGTTGACAGCGTTTTTTAGTGGCTCCTGGAGCTTCCTGTTGTCTCTGGTCCTTGCGGTGTATTTTTTTTCTTTGTTTTCTCAGATTGCAGTGCTGTGAGCTCTTAGGGCCACTGTACAAAAGACACACAAAGTGATCACAAACAGTTGCAAAATGACCCCAAAAGATGCAAAACGATCCCAAGGAGACAATAAATACAAAATAGATAAAATGATGTCTCTTTCAATCCTCTATAGAAGATACTGGGGTGTTTCTTCTGTCTGTGCCCAGGGGCCCTTTGTCTATTAATTGATCCATGCACTTAATAAACAAGGATCCCAGGCCAAAAAGCTTGAGGGGCACAGGCTTAATCTTTAGCACCACTTTATACTTTAAAATAGTTTGGTATAATCGTAATTTGTAGGGGAACTGACTAAAAGAAGGTGATGAATATTCAGACATTTCTGTGTGTCCTTTTCTTTGACATACCCCGATATGCTCCATTGCTTGGCCTAAACAAAGCCTCTTAGGTTTCTGTCCATGGCAGCCAAATCCCGTCATCAGGCATTTCTGCAGCACTGATGCTTCAAACCCTCCAGCGGAGAATAAGCACTCGCCTAAGGAGCATCTCACCGGCTCAGCGAGATTAGAGCACGCTCAGTACACTCCCTCCGGAGGGCACCGGGGAAGGCCCGCTCGTTAATTGTATTTAATTAGAATGATTAAAAATCCATGAGACATGGTGGCCTGAGGTAAACTTTAAATCAGCCACCGCTCAGGGATAATGGCACTGCTCAGCTCTGCCGCCACTTACACAGCCGCCGCCACAGCCTCTGAGCAGCTCGTTTCCTTCCCGGCAAGTTCTCCGGCCGTGGCGACAATGTACGTTCCTTGTCCCTGGTTTGACCCATAGGGAAGCTTAAATTGTACTTTAAAAAAGTTTCGGTGTTAACGAAGCATATCAGGAACAACTAGCCGGCTTCTTAGCAAGCTGCCCAAAGACGGCAAATAACCCAGGAAAACCTGTGCTTCCTTTTTTTTAAAGCACACAATTTATCAATCAACCAAATCCATTTGTCTGATTAGTTTATTAGAAATTCTCTTTGATGGAAACTAGAGTAAAGCAAACTGCAGCGGCAACAGAAAGTTATCTGCTTACGTCTGAAAACCCTTGTCCCAGATCCTTTTTGCACTCAAGCCCCTCGTCTTTGTTGGTCGAGATCAGAACCTTGGCGGCTCAAAGTCGTCCCTGAGCTCTGCAGCCTCCAGTCGATATGTCCTCTGACAGCCTTTCATTGATTGTGATCTATAATTAGTGTTGTGTTTGTTTGTGCACAGACAGCAGCAGCAGACGAAGAGGCTTGTTTGCATAATGGAAACACGGTTTGTCATTTGAATCCCTGATTTGATCTGATTCAGGTGCAACAGGCTTTTTTGTATTCATCAAGGTGTGATGATGGAGATATCAGGTGGTTTAACGCTTGGGGACGGAGCTGATACCTGCGCTGCAGACAGAGAACCCTAAGCTTCCCTCCAGCACTAGATCAATTTACCAATCAATTTATCAATTTAATCACAGTCTCTGAACAGTTGCTGCAAGTCTCAACCACTTTGTACCAAGTTATTTTATAGTTCCTCACAAATGTCATTAGGTTTCATCATCAGAACATGCAGAATGTTCACACAGGGCAAATGAACATTTAGAAGAGAGTGTTTGTGGAACTTAAGAACTGTGTTGATGGGATGTTTTGAGCCTTAGTAATGTCATAGAGTAAAACATATATTATAGCAAAACATTTAAATAATAGCCTGTTTGCAATGTCTTCATATATAGCAGTCAAACTGACAAGTTCTATTGCTTTAAGCTAGATTTATAGACATTTATTCATAGTTTGTACAACTCTGGAAAGGTATCACAATCATTCAATCCCCAGGTAAACTGTAGAAAAGAAAAACAGATGGGATCAACAGATTTTGTTAGGCAGCAATCTCTGAGGCGGTGTTAGCGATTCTGAAATGTTCTTAGTGTAAATCAACAATCAAGGACTTAAAGTTTATTCTAATGCATATATTGGCCTGGAAATGGTGAGTTGCTCCTTTAGGGTTTCAATCAAATTGTGGATCTTTGTGATGAAAAGAGAGCCGAGCCTCAAGGCAGTGCTTTTGGCTAAGACCAGTCAGGAGTTTTGAGTAGTAACAGGAAGAATGAGATTGCAGGTATAAGAAGCTGACATTATGGTAGCGAGGCCTTTAGACATCCAGAAAGAGTTCGAAACAGAGACTCGGGGGCAGCTGAAGTGATTTGGGCATCTGATCAAGGGGCCTTTGGATGCCTAATTCACACAGCAGACCACAGGGTTGACCCAGAGCACACTGGAGGCTTCTGGTTTTTTATCTGGTTTTGGAAATCTTTGGGGAATGAACATGCACCTTGATTAACCTGCTGCCACTGCAATCCAACTCCTTATTGGTGGAAGAAAGATGGATGCAATGATGGATGCGTAAATACACAAAGAACCTCATGGTTGGGTGGGAATTGTACAACAACAATGTGTTTTTGTAGTTAAAGTTCCACCCTCACAGCCAACTCTACATTTTTTCCCTCCTCTGGTGCTCAGACTGTAACAATAAATAAATCATCTTTAATTTATGGGGCCGTAGTGCGTATTGCAGTTGCTTTCACTTCTTTTAAGATAAGCAGATGCATATGTTTTTGCAGCATTCCCTCTGCAGCAGGAATTTAATATTAAGAGGTTTGGAGGACAAAGAGTATCTTCTATTCTGAGGAAACCTTGTGTTTCCGTCTTTTACCAAGAGACTCCACAAACACAGTTTTACCAGAGAACATGAATATTTGATTCTGTTCTGCTTTGTTTAAAGATGTGTTTGCGGAGTTAAGAGCCTCATTGTATCCTTCCCTTTATACAACCTTGTTCCTTCTGTTTTCCTCTGTGTTGCAGATCTTTTTTGAAATACACAGAGCAAATATGCAAAGCCACATTTGCATTTGAACTGCTCTTTGTGTTTTCCTCTGTATATGTCTTTTCCTTGTGGCGCAGTCTGTTTGGTTAGGAACGTCAGCAACGATGAGGCTGGCTGTAATAGAGGTTGGACGTCTTTCTGTCTTCTGTTTGAAAGCAGAAATAACTTGTGAACGGGAAAAGTTGCCTCCGTACCAGAAATAAAATGGCCGCAAAGCATTCAGCACTGGACCCACTGACAACAAACCAATTTGATCTGAACTTTACCCTCTGAAACGTAGTGGAGTGCGGGGAATGAGGAATTTTAGATCGACTTCTTATGGTGTTACACAAGGTCAAACGGCGTGCGCTTATGGTCCAGGCCATGTTCACCTGCAACATTTTGAAGAAATCCAATCCAAAGACTGTTTTCTGGGTGTGTCCTTTTTTTTTTTTCAGGTTATTGACATGTGGAAATCACTAGATCCAAGCTTCTGTTAGGGTTCTGCACAAAAACTTCAGGGTAACACAAGTGTCAGGGTTTCCATTTAACTTCAGCAAGTAACACAGAGCGACTGGACAAAGCGGCACTTTTTGACACCTCGGCAGTTTAGTTACAGCTAAATTATTGTTTATTGGTAAATGCTGTTTTTCAAAGGGGCCACAGACTTCACGGAACACGAAAGGGCACTTGGGGCATTGAGGGGCACCCTAAAGACCCCCTAAAGACCCCCTCTGTCTGCACATGTCTGCTATTCAGGTGTTTGGGACACGGACGGGCATGTTTCCTCCAAACTCATCCCATCACCAGTAACCTGAGTAATTAATTAGCTCTTTATCCAATTTTCAACTGTAATTGAAACAGAAAGGTGCCCGAGAGAAAGAGAGAGAGAGAGAGAGAGAGAGAGAGAGAGAGAGAGGCCAACAGAAACACATTTTTCCTGTCGGGGAGAAATTAAATTTAGCCTGTAAGTGATGTGTAATTGAAATGCCAGCAGCTGTGATGAAGTTGTCTGTGGAGCACGTAGCCTCACCACAGCCGGCATTCGAGTTCAGCCGACAACATCATCAGGCGTCGTCAAGGCTCGTTAGCAAACACAGATCCCGCTGACACGGTGGACGGGCGGCGCCCGGCCAAACGAGCCGCTCGTTCTTTTTCCTCCGAAATCGAGTTCATTCATGAGGTTTTCCAGGGATGATGGATGATTTGAGGCTTTTGTTTCACTTCATATTAGAGGCTTTAAAAGAAATGGGAAATTATGCAAATATTTGGAAAAAGACTCTGCATTTTCTGCAAAGCCAAAGTTTTGCTCTCATTCTATCAAAATAAAAATGCCAAAGAGATTGAATACAAGTTAAAGATATGTGCAGGGAATAATCACTGTCGTCACTTTGACCCCTATTGATTTTGACATGCCCTGTCCTTTAAAGCTATACTGAGTCGTCAACAAGACCAACCGCACTCTTACAGTAGCTATGGTGTGTGACAAAGTAAGATGGATATTTTCAAAATAAAACACTGATGCTGTGATTTGTTCTCAAGAAGAATGTAAGAAAAATATCCACACGCAAGGCAAAAACTTCAAATGAAACTTTCCTTGAGGCTTTTACCTGAAACATCATCCATCAATGCTTTATCTTAACCACACATCCTTTTCAGGATCATAGGGACTGGGGTCTATCCCAGCTGTCACTTGAAAAAAAGGTGGGGTCCACACAGAGACATACACCACATGGATGTCTTTGGACTGTGGAAGGGGAACCCATGCGAACACGGGGAGAACATACAAACTCCACATAGAAAGGCCACAGCAGGCCTGGGATTTGAACTGGGGACCCTCTAGATGTGAGGGGACAGCGCTAACCACTCCACCACCTGAAATATCAGATGTCTGGTTTGATTTTGGCAACTTGTGAACAAAATACTGTCGTGTCATCACCTTTTAAGGCCACGTGTTAAACTCTACAGCAAGCAGCTGCTTATTTGAAGTCGAATGTTCTCTGTGAGCTCAGTGTTTTACTCCATAGCTGCTAAATGCTCCATGTGCTCATCAGTGAGTCGCTAACTGATGACGTTGGCTATATACAGCTTTTTTTCTTCAAAACCCTGAAAACTGCATTATGGTCCTGACACCAGTCAACAACACCTACTTAGAAAATGAGCTTGTTCTGCTTTTTAACTCATTCTCTAGGAAAAACAAGCGATTTGTTCAAAGTTTCTTCCTGGTTCATTGACACTCGACAACACTGAGCTTCTTGAGTTCAAAGAAGCTGCGAAATGCTGCATTCAGGCACCATCTGAACTTTAAATCCAGCATTTTTTTTTCGTTAAATATTGATGAGACACTCATCTCCAGCGAGCAGCGATCATCTGCAGGTTGGCCGTTCATCTCCTCTCTGCCTTGGCTGTTTGACATGCTCAGCTCTCTGCTCGCCGTCCGAGGCTCGTTCATTATCGCCGTGCAGACGTGTAATCAGTCTTTACTGCCGGAGTAAATGTCTCCCCTCGGACAGATCTCCCACCGCCTGCGTGCTATTAAAATTAAATTGGATTTCATTTCTAAGCTCCTATTAATCCAGAGGAGCCTTGTCTGTTGATGGAGGCTCGAGTCCAGCAGTTGGTTTTCGCCTCCTTTTCCTTCTCGTACCTCTTTGCTTTCCTGCCAGTGGCGCGATCGCGGCACAACGCCGCTCTAATCACTGTAATTATTCTGTGAAAAGTTTGGAGTTTTCAAATAAAATATGACGATGTCTTCCCCACTCTGTTATTTAATCATAGCTAATGAGATGGAGCTAAATGTATTTTTTATGATAATGACTAGAAACAGAAAAGGTGGCTCATTTCACATTCCCATAATCCTTTGTAATGTACTTTTTGCCTGGCGGCAAGGACAAACTCCAGTGCGTTTGGGTTCCAAAAGAAAAGGAAACATGGGCTCAGAGAAAAATGACTAAGGCTTAATCGACCTCATTTTTCGGTCCACTTTTAATTTTTTAAGTTGCCTTTCACCTTTTTTTTATGTCTGCGGAGGATTTTCACTTTGTGCTGAAATCCACTGTGATAACTTTGGTCCCCAGAGGTTAAAATTAATTATATGTCCCCCATCTATTACTGCCACTATCATCTACCTTTTAATGATGCTTTTTGTAATATACTACATATATTATAATATACAGAACTGGACACAACCAGCTCTGCCCCCCTTCAACATCTCCACAGAAAAACAACATTATTTAATCGATGAAGCATTGTTAAACAATTAAGTAGCATTAATACCAGCATTTATGTGAAATATATGCTCTTAAATTGTGATTTATCTTTATTGTTCTTACGTATTATTTATTTATGACTGTGTGAGTGCGAGTATTGTTTTAGAGGCTGCACAAGCAAATTTCATTGTGCTGAGCAATGACAATACAGGTGATTCTGATTCTGATATTCTCTTTATCTCATTTCTTTTCAAAGCTTAGAACTTCCTCTCACTAAAACCTCTAAGTGTGACAGCTCGATTTTCCTGTCATTAAATTGACACGGTCAACCCTAAATAAAAATGTTAAAATGTTCTCATGTACAGGTCTGCAGCAGCATCACGTTTAAGTTGCATTAAGTTATATGTTACAAATGATTTACGTATATTGAAGTAGCATTGTCATTGAATTAACAGACGCACTGTGTGAAATCCGAGACTCAGAGCAAACAAAGAAAGCTATGATTCAATGCCATTTCAAAACTATTTGTTTTCTGTTTTTACTCAGAATGCAGGTTTTCCGCGCCTCTATTTAATGAAGGCCGCCCTACTCTGCCTGTGATTGGCTGACATTCTCACCTTGACCAATCTCAGTCCTCAAGCCTAAACCGTTGACAGTACTGAGTACTGGCCAATCAGAGACAGGTAGGATGTCCCTGTTGCTGAGTAGCGGCGTAAAACAACGTCAGAAAAGAATCGCCGCTCAAAATGAAATTGCTGAAACAGAATAAAAACTTAATGTCGGTTCCAGAGTCTGGCTCTGGAGCTGGACCACTGTCCACCTAATTGGTGATGGCTGGTCTAGGGCATCATTACATGTGAAACCGTGTCATCATAGCTCACACCTACTTCCAGCTTCTAATCATTTAGACAATCACGTCATAAATGGGATGCTGTCAATATATAACAAACTACTAATGCAAACACATTTATGTGCAACGTTCTATTTTGTCGAGCAGTTTAAGGATTTCTCTAAAGTTCAGTCTTGACTTTGAAAACAGGAGCTCGCCCAGACTTCGTTAAACATGTTTGAATAATTGACTTTTCAACTGAGTCTTTGTTTGTGCTCCAGGTTTGGAGAAAGTGGGCCGAGACTCCATCTATGAGCAGGAGGGGAAGGTGCAGTTTGTGATGGATGCCGTCTACGCCATGGCCCACGCCCTTCACCAAATGCACAGAGACGTTTGTGCTGGATACCCCGGCCTTTGTCCGCGAATGGCCAACGTCGACGGCAAAGAGCTGCTGGCCCACATCCGTGCAGTCAGCTTCAATGGTACTAGCTGCTCGTTATCATCATCATTAACATAGTCACCCTCACATTTGTGGTGGTTTTAAGCTTATTAGAAACTTGAAGTGAACACAGCAACCTTTATTCGAATTATAAAACCAAATGATCATCTTCCTGGAGAATCTTCTTCTAGGCTGTGCATCAGATGAAGTGCCGACGTGACCATACCGTTTGTCTTTACATACAAAACCAGTGCACTCACAGAAAATCAGAACTAAGAAGCTAAATTAGGTTTATTCTTATCAACCTTCTGAATGTCTGCTGAAAAGTTAAATTCTGAAGCTTAATCTATTACCTCACAGGCTGTTCGACCTGTGCAGACTGTGTTAACACTTTGTAGTGTCAGCTGTCAGGCGAGACCTTCGCAATATGAGATGATTTTATTACCAGACTCTGACCAAAACACATACTTTTATTTCCAAGTCTGAAATTTGACGAGTCCACATGACCGATAACGTTAGATGCCAGTGAAGTTTTTAATGCCTACTTCAGACAACATGTGATACAGAGCATCCAGAAAGTTCTCACAGGGCTTAACTGTTTCCACATTTTGTTAAGTTACAGCCTTTTTCCAAAACGGATTAAAATCATTATTTTTCTCAAAATTCTACAAACAATACCCCATAATGACAGTGTGAAAGAATTTGGTTTAAAATCTTTGCAAATTCATTTCAAATAAAAAACCATATAATCACATGTACATAAGTATTCATGGCCTTTGCCATGACACTCAGAGTTGAGCTCTGGTGGATCCTGTTTCCACTGATCATCCTTGAGATGTTTCTACAACTTGATTGGAGTTCACCTGTGGGAAATTCAGTTGATTAGACATGATTTGGAAAAACGTGCATCTGTCTGTATAAGGTCCAACAGTTAACAGTGCCTGTCGGAGGACAAACCTAGACATAAAGTCCAAGGAATTGTCTGTAGACCTCCGAGACGGGATTGTTTTAAGTCACAGATCAATGAGCACAGTGGCCTCCATCAACCATAAATGAAAGACACTTGGAACCAAAGATCAAACTCTTTGGCCTGAATGCAAAGTGTCATGTCTGGAGGAAACCAGGCACCTATCACCACCTGGTCAATACCATCCCTACAGTAAAACGTGGTGGTGGCAGCATCATGGTGTGGGGATGTTTTTCAGCTGCAGGAACTGGGAAACTAGTCAGAATTGAGGGAAAGATGAAAGCAGCAATGTAGAGAGACGTCCTTGATGAAAACCTGTTCCAGAGCATCTGGACCTCAGACTGGGGCGACGGTTCATCTTTCAACAGGACAATGACCCTAAGCACAAAGCCATGATAAAAACGAGTGGCTACCGGTGGGTTTGTAAAATTTTGAGGAAAATAATGAATTTGATCCATTTTGGAATAACAATATAAGAAAATGTGGAAACAGTTAAGTCCTTTGAACACTTTCTGGATAGACAAGATGATTCTGGCTAATCATAATAAAGCTGAGCAGGTGTTCTCCAGGTGCCATGTTCCTTCTACCTTATCGTCAGCCGAGGAAATGGCTCATCACTCTCTCATTAACCTTTCCTTTATCCCTCTTCCTTTCCATCTTCATCACCTTTCCACTCATCCTCACTGCCGCGGCCCAATCTCTTCTTGTCGCAGTCAAACCTCCCAGCGGGTGGAGGCCTTTGTCAGCAGAAAGTGTGAATGCTGACGGCATCATCGGGGAATCATCTGCTCATTATTAAACGCCAAATATGGTCGGAGATTTATTTCCTCCCATTTGCAGATTCATTATTCTCTGCTCGGTGGGAGCTGCTGCCGTCTGATGATCTGTCTGCTTTCACACGACTTTAACAATCACAAAACTTCACACGTACAGATGTGCAAAATTAAGTTTCACACTCCTTATCATTTGTGCTGAGATGTTAATTTTGCAGATTCACTGTAACATGTCAGGAACTATGGGTTTCTATAAGTTTGAGGAATGAAGTGAAGAGTGAAGAGTTACAGACTGATGGGTGATGGATGTTCCTAAAGGCTTGTTACTTTATTTCCAACAGTAATATCACTGCACCTATTAAGTTCAAATTTCACAACTCAAACTCTAAATTTAATTTCTAGTTTACGAATCTAAATTGGTCCGTGACAACCCTGAAAATCTTCTCTGTGTACTTTTGTCACGTTCAAGCAAATGAACAAATGAGATTTTAGGTTTTTATAGCATAGCTTTTCTAGAAAGGGGGCTTGTGAATTCAAAATGAGTTAAATTAAGTGCATTGGATTCTGCATGAGTAGGTAAAAAAGGAAACTAAAAATCCCAAATGCCTAACAAACCGAATGACTCTGCCCTCGTCACACATTTTAAACTTCTCTCACAGTGTGTCTCATTTTTCTGAGCACAGTGACTGAACCCAGACAGACACTGTGCACATTTCAATGCACAACTGATTTTAGAATGTGGCTGAGTTCCGGCCTGACCGTTTGTTGCGTTCGCAGTGTTCCTGTGCCCAATTAATCACATAAACGACCAATGATCCTGTGTCCGCATCGTCGAACGTTGAATTTCTGGCATGTCCTAAATTTTAGTTGACTCTCTTTTGCACATTTTACATTTTCTGCACGACTTTCATCACAATATTACTATTTATTATTCTGTAAAAGTTGGGGGACATGGACTGGAGATCTGCCCAGGGTGGACCCCGCCTCTCACCCGATGCCAGCTGGGAGAGGCTCCAGCCCTCTAGTGGCCCTAAACAGAATAAACGGTTACAGATAATTGATGGATGGAGGTTAAAGACGGGACCTTGTTTTACCATTACTGCAGTATGTTACAGTTACACTGTCTGGTAGTGTTAATGTTGTGGCAGATGACTGTACAGACTGGTGTGATATAAAACAGATCATCATCTTTGGCTCCATATCGTACTTGTCGTTGTAGAAACACAAAAAGTAAAGCTCCGATTCTCTCTGTCTGTGTTTGTCCAACCCAAAAACACAGCTGTACTGTTTGAATAAAGTTAGTGAAATGGTCACTGGAAAAACCCGACTGAAGGCTCCATGCTGACAATTAGTAGTGTGAGTAGTTTTTCACATCCATCCATCCATTAACTATACTGCTTATCCTGTAGATAAGAGATTAGGGTTTTCCAACTATTCCTGCTCCACCCACTGCACCCCTGGCTTCTGATTGGCTGAACACACCTGATATAGGGAATCAGCAGTGTATAGCGTGAAGCATAAAGGCAAAATCAAATAAACTTTAATGTAATATAACATGGTACGGGATAATTTTATTATATTATAAAACAGGTCAGAAACTAGTTAAAGGCAGGTCAAAGCGAGTTGCAGATTGAACAGAAAAAGAACGTGGGTGCTGGAACACACAAGGTCAACATATATAATTAGCAATAATTTGCTTTTCTTTGCCTTCTGCTTATGCCACATCCTCGGGCATTTAAATGTGAGATGAACTTTCTCTCTGGTTGAATCAAGGCCATCTGTTGGTTTCACAAACTCTTTCATGAAGCTCCTGTTCGATTTATTGCCAAGGTTGACTTACTTGACGAGAATCTCTTTCATTTAAAACCAGAAAAAAAAAAGAAAAACACATTTAAAAGACACATTTGTTCACTCCTACACGGTTTAATGTGTTCTTTACTTTTTTCAAGGTGAATGTTTCTTAATCTTCCCAGGCTCCATTTAAATACACCAAACCATCACATCATAACAACCCAAGTCTCTCACAAATGTTCTCATGAACCTAAATCCATTGAACAATCCACGACAATTGAACAAAGGAGGCAGAAAGAAGCACTAAATAAAAGGGAAAATATCCCCAGTTACAGAAAATCAAACCATGACGGTGTCGCAGTACAGCAACAGACCGGAGGGTTTTAACTGGAGTTAACTTTTTAAATTGCTCCTGCTCCTACTTTGCCCCTTTGTTTCGCTTTTGTCTCTATGGAAAAATTGTTTTCCACGTGAGATTTATTGCAGCTTTGTAACTTTGATTAAAAAAAAAATAAAAAAACCAAAATGGTGTAAAGAGGTGGACTCACTAAATGCACTGTTTTTGGTCCAATGTGCTGTAGTGGAAAAAACTCAGCTTTTGCTTTTGCTGTGTACTAGTACACGAGAAGGTCGTTTGAATTCACACACTACTGAGGGTCCTGATGGAGAACTACAGTTTTTATCTGTTTATCACAGTGTTTTAACCAGCTAAGAGAAACAGTGGGCTGTATTTTGACAGTTGAGTTTTTAGTTTTCACCTTCGGGGTAGATTTACATAAAGGTGGCGACTTTCTCAATGATGAGTTTTCAGGGATAATGCAGTGCAGATTTTGTGGACCCCCAACAACCATGTGTAATGTGTCCGTTAGTGAGCTTTCGCACATTTGTACGGTGGCCCTGAGAGCTCAAAGCACTGCAATTTGAGAAAAACACAAGCACATACCGTTGTAGACAACTTTCATAGCAACAGGACACTAAAAAGTGACGGATATTTAGATTTGTAAATGTAATTTTAGTTGCTCCCGGAGCCATTTCCATTGGGTTGTGGCTTTTTTAGCACGTTTCTGAATGCTGCTCCTCTGTTGTCAAATCTGTGAAGTTGCTTTGGTACATTTGCTTGGGTTTTTGTCGATTTGCTGTGCTTTGAGCTCTCGGGGCCACTGTGCATCTGGCTGAAAAGGTGTCATAGTGTTTACACCTCAAAGTGTCTCACGGTGCTGAAACTGAGTTACTACATGAGTAAAAGATTTTTACCACGATTTAGCTTGTAAATGGTCCCTTATATTCAGAATATACAGGTCCCACCCACAGTACAGAGTCTTCCAGGACACATGAAACAGAGATTTCTTAAGATGTGTTGGGCTTCATCACCCTGTGTCGGGCATTATGGATGTGAAGAGCTACTAGGTGTTGTTTCTGCAGGAGGAGGAAAGACATTAAACATTGAATCAGTGGTGAATTTCACCCGCAGGCCTGGAACAGTAAATCTGTGCTCGGTCAGAGCTGCATTTAGAGCCACAGACAGAAAGATTAGTCAGTCATCAAATGATCGAGGATTCAACACGGTAAAGATTCGGAAAATGTCTGTGTGAGGACCAGTCTTAGTCAAGTTTATGATTTTTTTTATGTTGTTCTGGTCTGGTGATGGTCAGAAATCATCTCTTACTTGGATAATTTCCCTTTTGAACCTAAAGTCTGTAATAATTCTGTCCAAGGAGTGTTACTGTTTATTGGTTCTGCACATAGAAATCAATGTAAACCAGTGACACTTCTCATAATGTGCCACAGTAAAGCTCCATAATCTAAGTTTGATTATGACTTAATGACCAGTTATCAGATAAACATCATCACATATTTTGTCACCACTTCATTACCTCTGTCTTCGCTCATTTCTTGCTGTGTTTTCTCCTCACTTGGGGAAGAGGCTGTTATGCTGCAAAAGATTTATGCTGCTGAAGAAAATGCTGATTTCTTTTTTCTCAGCAGTGTAAAAGCAGAATAGTGGAAATAATAAAGTCCACTTTAACATTTAGCTCTGCCTCCTGTCTCTTCTCCAGTGCCACTGTCTCTAAGCCGAACAACATCGCTGGTCTCACCACTGTCTTGAACACCTTTCCTTTCATTCTGGCTGATACTCTTTTATCACACAACACACCTGACACTTTTCTCCACCCGTTCCAACCTGCTTGCACTCGTCTCTTCACCTCTTCTCCACACTCTCCGTTGCTCTTAACCTTTGACCCTAAGTACTTAAAGTCCTGCACCTTCTTCACCTCTGCTCCCTGTAACCTCACTGTTCCACCTGGGTCCCTCTCATTCACATACATGTATTCTGTCTCATACATGGCAGAGCATCACTTCATCTAACTCACTCCAGAATTTCTCCTTCTCTTCTAACTCACATCCTACCTGTGGTTCCACTAACAACACTGAACATCACACCTTCAGTTTCCAGCTTCAGACTCATCAACCTGTCTGATAGTCTTTTCACCTCTAGAACATTCCTCACAAACTCCTCTTTCAGGATAACTCCTGAGCTAACCTTCGCTGTCATAGTCCCAACATTCAAAGTCCCTACTGTCAGTCCTACATTCTTAGCTTTCCTCTTCTCTCTCTGCCTACGAACACACCTTCCTCTTCTCCTTCTTCGACCAATGGCGGTCGTTGTTATACCGCCCGAGCGATCAGGTGTGGAAGTCACAATTCGCATTTTTATTTGGCATGTGTTTTACGTCGGATGCCCTCCGACCAGACTTGGCACTGGGACAAGAAGAGACTGGCTTGTGCCCCTTGTGGTTGCATTAAATACTGTATGCATGCTCCTTAAAGAGGATTCCCCTCTAACATTTGCCCTTTTCTCAGCAGCAGATTTTGTTTGTGGGTCCCCCTGTTGTGTTTACTGTCAATGCTGCAGCATGTGTCACCACAGAGTTATGTTGATTACCATATTTGGAATTAATGTGGAGCGAGGATGTTAATTCTGTATCAACACAGATTCTCTGAAGTGAAGTGGGGGATAAAGAGGATGAGCTAGTTGTGGTGGAGAAGGAGGGAGGGGGGGGGGGGGAGGGGGTGCAGGGGTTCTGCATCCTGCAGCGAGCTGCGGTGATTCATCTCCATGCTGATATGATTTGTGATACTTTTATTCATGTTGGAGAAGAGAATCAGGGCTGGGTAGAATCAAACCACTGCCCACTCACTTCATTATAAATCCTCTTTTTGTGTGCGTGTGTGTGTTGATGGTGTTGTTCAGCTCTTTAGCTCCAATCTGCTGCTCTTCCTTTCTGCTTCAGCAGCTGCAGACCGCTGGCCCCAATGTTACATTTGCCCTGTGGCGAGCAACACCGCACTACTGTACAATAACAACACAGTACAGTGGACACAGCAGCTGAAAGAAAAAATTGTGAGAATTAGGAAACAGTGATTTCAGAAGGATGAGCAGAACCAGAATATTCTCCAAGGCGATGTCACCTTTCGGTTTAGGAATTAAATGCATTATCTGTTTGCCGATCTGAATTTAGAAACAGATTCTTAACCTTTTCGTCCTCAAACCTCCTTTACCACCAAATTTCTTTAATATGGTGCTAAAATGCATTAGGGAAGTTACCAGCTGTTCAGTGGCAACATTATTTTACTATCAATGCCACATTCATCCACCTGACCATGTTACACTGTGGTGCACTGTCACCTCACAGCCAGAAGATTCTGGGTTTGAGTCTTTTTGTGTGGTGTTTGCATGTTCTCCCCAGGCTTGCGTGGGTTTCCTCTGGTTTCCAGTCACGGTCCAAAAACATGCATGTTAGGTTAATTGGTGACTCGAAATTGCTTGACGCAGTCAAAGTGAGTGTGAACGGTTTTTGAAGGGTGTATGAGTGCTGTGCGTCATTTGTACACGCAGGGAAACTTGCCTGCGTAACATAAACTTACTGTTTAGCAGATGCTTTTATCATTTGTTTTAACATTTTAATAACACAACCAAATCAAACCAATGTTCACACACTTTAAATCCAGTATTTTGTTCTGTTCAGGGTGAAAAAATGATGTGAAAATGGTCACGATTTTGGCATTTTTGTACGGAATTTGGCGCCTGATGCCAAAAGGGGTCCACTTTGAACAGATGCATGGCTCCCTACATGGGGTGCTATTTTAACAAACCGTCATATTGGTCATATCAGAGGGTAGGAATGAAAGTTAAAGTTCTCAACTTGCTTTCTATGGCTTTAGTTTATTGGGTAAATGTATATTAATGCCTTCAAACCTCCCTCTGACTTCCTTAAATGAATCTATTTCTCTCCTTCCAGCTGAAAAATTCCTCCTAATTACATCACCTGGATGAGTTGATCATCATTAGGAGTTCACATGATGTCATCTGGAGGAGCTCTGGTCAACACCATGACCATTTTAATATACGGAAATCAGAGAGTAGTTTAATGGGATTCAAATACGTGTACTAGACAAAACCAAAAGAAGCAAGTTCAGTATCAGAGGAGGCGTCCTTTAACTTACTGAGGGGTTTACGTGAACGCCAACCTGTAGAGTGGCAAAATCACGATGGTGTTCATATAGACGCCGAGCAGCAGCAGCTCAGTTCATAAATGTTTAGAGCAGCTGGTCATATAAAAGGTCAAAAACCACAAACGGCTGGGAAAAAGGCTTCTCATACAGTCTCATACAGCCCTTCGAGATGAGCTCAAGTCACCATAATGTTAACCTTAAACCTGATTTTTCTTATTCATCTGTGCTGTAGACCTTCACAGTTATTCAGAAACAGGACACTTAAAGGTTTTGTTTTTAATGAAATGTAGTGTTTCTGTCAGAGATAAGCAGCTCACACTTCTTTGAGGACAGTGTTTTGTGTCCTGCGTCCTGTGTTCTGGGTTGGCTTTGTTAAAATGCTGGCTCAGTGTGAGCAGTGTCCGACATCATATGAGTTTTGAGTCGGCAGGAAGGATCGGGTCAATATGGCAACAAGTCATTTGTGTGGTTGTTTTGGTGACAGGCCGGTGGCGGGAAACTGTCATAAGACGAGTCAGGTTGTGAGAGGAAAAACCTGAGGGAACAGCAGGAAGAAGCTAGAGGAAATAGAAGTGTGCTGCTTTAGAAGACAACACTGGAGACGATTCAAACAAAACCGACACTGTCCCTAATTGAGACTGTCTGGTTAAAAATAACAGGGTCACTCACATCAGCAAATGTCAAAATACATGTTCACACTGAAGTGATGACTCTTTGAAGAGGCTGTAATTGGGATCAACAAAGGAGGTCAGGTTATATACATCCCCGTCTGGCGATGTTAAATTTGGTGCTGACGTCCGCCCTGAGAGCTGTTATTTATTTTTTTGCTTTGTGCTTTCACAGGAAGTGCAGGGACTCCGGTCACATTCAACGAGAATGGCGACGCTCCCGGACGCTATGACATCTTCCAGTATCAGATCAACAACAGGTCAACAGCAGAATACAAGGTCATTGGACACTGGACCAATCACCTCTTCTTAAATGTAAGAGCCTAAACAGCCTTTGGCTAAAATAATCATCTTTACCTTGAAAACAACAGATTGACTAAAATTGCTTTAGAAAGTTTGGCATGAAGCTAGTAAGTGGACCTGTGCATACAATCTGTTTATTTCATGAATGATAAAACGTTACACTGTGACCTTTTATTTAAAATGGTGGTTGGTGGGTCATCTGACCCAAATTTTTGATTCTGAGCCGTTTGTTCCGTTTGAAGACAAACGTTGACCAGCCTCCTTCCTCCTCCCTCTCCTCAGATGGAGGCCTTGCAGTGGACCACCGGCGACTCCTCTCTGCCGCTCTCGGTGTGCAGCATGCCGTGCAGGACCGGCGAGAGGAAGAAGGTGGTGAAGGGTGTCCCGTGCTGCTGGCACTGCGAGCGCTGCGAGGGGTACCACTTCCAGGCCACTGAGTTCACCTGTGAGCTCTGCCCCTATGAGAAGAGACCTGACAAGAACCGCACCGGCTGCCAGCTCATCCCTATTATCAAACTGGAGTGGCACTCACCCTGGGCGCTGCTGCCTGTCTTCATCTCCGTTCTAGGTATCCTCGCCACCACATTTGTAATAATCACCTTTGTCCGCTACCACGACACTCCCATTGTGCGAGCTTCTGGGCGGGAGATGAGCTACGTGCTGTTGACGGGCATCTTCCTGTGTTACATTATCACCTTTCCCATGATCTCTGCACCTGATCTTGTCGTCTGCTCCTTCCGCCGGATCTTCCTCGGCCTCGGCATGTGCTTCAGCAATGCCGCCCTGCTCACCAAAACCAACCGCATCCACCGCATCTTTGAGCAGGGCAAGAAGGCAGTGACGGCACCACGCTTCATCTCACCTGCCTCCCAACTGGTCATCACCTTCTCGCTCATCTCAGTTCAGCTGCTTGGTGTCCTTGTCTGGTTTGCAGCCGACCCGCCGCACACCTTTGTGGATTATGGAGAGCAGCGCACACAGGATCCCGAGAACGCTCGCGGGGTCCTCAAGTGTGACATCTCTGACCTGTCACTCATCTGCTCACTGGGATACAGCATCCTCTTGATGGTCACGTGCACTGTTTACGCCATCAAGACACGCAGTGTGCCGGAGACCTTCAACGAGGCCAAACCCATAGGATTTACTATGTACACAACCTGCATCATCTGGCTCGCATTCATCCCCATCTTCTTTGGCACAGCACAGTCAGCAGAAAGGGTAAGTGTGCTCCGCTGATAATTAATGTGTTGCCATGTTTTACGTAACGTTTAGTCCTCCAGCAGAGTTTATAAATCAAAATTCACTGTGTCAGCAGCACCTACTTGTGTGACAATGATGGCACCATGGAAATAGAATCTCAACGGTGCAGATTCTATTTGCCTTTTTTTTAAATCATCTTTTTCTTTGGAGATGGTGTAGGGTGGGGGGAAGATAGGGTGAATAGTGGGTTCGTGATTTCAGAAAATACATATAAAACACTTTCTCAAGTCTATCCCTTAAACTTTAGCCAGTACTTAAAGGTCCTAAATCACCAAGTTGGCAACAATGGCAGGACAAAGCTGCCAACACAAGCCTAAAACTCTAATACATTATTATCCAGGAATGGCTCCCACCCAAGTCATGCTTCAGTGCTGATCTGATAGCTCAGAAATTGAATAGCTGGCTAATGAAATGCTATGTCATGGACTTATTGGCCTTATTAATTCAATTCAATTCAATTCAACTTTATTTATATAGCGCCAATTCACAACAAAGTCATCTCAGGGCACTTTACAGAATAAAGTCAAGATTATAAAGATATATAAAGAGAACCCAACAATTCCCCCTGGAGCAAGCCATAGGCAACAGTGGAGAGGAAAAACTCCCTTTAACGGAAGAAACCTCCAGCAGAACCAGGCTCAGGGTGGACGGCCATCTGCCTCGACCTATTGATCCTATTTTACTACAGTACAGAGTTCGTAAGTTTTTGGGACGTTGGCTTAGAAAGGCAATAAAAACTTGTTGACATGTTACATACCAAGTATTTCCCTTGCAAAGAGAGAAATACAACACCTCAGTTGGAGTAAGTCCATTCCAGCATGTTTTTTGGACTGGACTTAACTGGACTTGCTTCATGACGTTTTAATCAGTTTGGTCCTGGGATACTTTCCTAGTCAGTTTAACAGCCATTCACTCTTTGACTCATATGACAACAACAGCACAGATTTGACCCTAGAGACGCTCACCACCTAACAATTCCACTGATCAAACAAATGGGACTCGTACCAACTCAGAACCGATTAAGCCATGAAGACCATGAAGAATCTACACCTACATTAAGCTGGTCGAAAGCATCGTTTTCTCTCTGTTGTGTTTCCCATCCTGACTAAAAAGTGAAAGTGAAAGTGAACTTTTCTGAACCTGCCTCCAGAGGGTGTACATGTTTCCTCCTTTCCTGTGCTTATTGTCTTTTTTTAATGCGGGCAAAGGAGTTTGCAGAAAAGTGCTGGAATGCCTGATGTGGACGTACGTCGTTTTGAACTAACCAGACATTGTTTAATGAGGACAGGACTACAGTGACAGTTGACTGCTAATAATGTGAATTCCTTCAAACTGAAGAACAGTATCTCATATTTGTTTTTTTATTATGATATTTGTCAGTCTTAACAAACTTGACTGTAGACTGACTGATCGATGATCGATTACTGTATGATCACCACAGGCGCAATCCAGCCTGCTCTGCAGCCTCTTGTTGCAAAACTAATTAGAGCAGAATTAAATTTAGCTTGTTCAGACAACAGTTTTTGGTTTGAGTTTGCTGTAAGTGAGATGACAGATGGAGGATTTTGCTCATTATCATGTCTATGGGGAGATCTGGAGGACAGGTGGAGTGATTCACGGAGATCTCCTAAATATAGTTTATCAGTGTTTTTCTGCTGCTACTGTTCACATACTAAGGGTGTTGTATCTATGTTGTTTGTCTCTGACAGAGACAGATTTAAATTAGAAACACTTTCGGATTTAGTATTTATTTAATGCTAAGGAGGAAACAATTTAGATGTATCACATTTGCTATTTTAGGGGTGTTGAACATGAGTCATGTGTCCTGTCTTAGAGTTTGGACATAGGCCTGTGTTGTAATTCCCCATCTCTCTTCCCATGTGCTAGAAGATGTTCATTTCAGCAGAAAATGGTTTGGGATTCAGCAATAATTCTGAGACAATCTGCAGTCTGCAGCGAGGTGCTTCACCTAAATTCAACAAACAGCTTTTTCTGATACACTTTACTTAAAAAGGCATCGAGCTCCACCAAAATATCCCAACTACGATTACTTCTACTGCCTTAAGGGTTTATAAAAAGAATCATGGAAGGTAAAGGGTGAGGTTGGACTTTGGTGGTCATCTGAGTTTCCCTATGGCGGCATTACTCCGTTGACATTTGTGGCTTTTATCTCAACAGACATTAGACGGATTGGCTTAAATGTCTGTGCAGAGCAGGGTGAGTTTGCAGTGTTGGGCTTGGCAGTACAGATGTTCACACTTTAAATATTCTGGGCAACTGTAGGACTTCTTGATTAGTCCTAAAATGTGTTGCTCAAAAGTTAATTATTGACCTGGGAGCAGCACGTGAAAAAGGACTTGGATCCACTTTGAAAAACTCGGATGATGGGGATGAATGAGTTAAGTATCAACTCTATGTTAGCTTTACGCTAACAGACAAACTGACGGTGTATTTGTATGTTCAGCTCAGCCTCTGAATGAACTCATGAAAAGGTATTCTGGTTATTTCCCTCTGGTCGCTGTCTTTTTCCCGTCCTTTCTCTAGGTTTATGAAAATGTTTAATGAAGCTCTGGGATTTGCACCACATATCACATCCAGAATCTCAGACGAGCTGCAGTTTTTAAAAAAGATTGTTTTCAGTTTTTGCAGCACAGAATCCACTGCTTATGAACCTCAGGACCTCAGTCCTCTACACACTGTAGATTATACATCCATGATATCCACAGTGCAAGCAGTGTGTCAGCTGCTGCAGGTTGCATAATGACACCTGAGCCAAATGTACATGGACCTTTGGTGCTCAGGGTATTTTGTAACGCAACGATAAGAACCAGCTGAGTAACTCAAAACGTTCAGGTTTCTTCTGCTGCTCAGATCTAATAAGGAGTCGAAATGGCCGACGGCACTTTTAGCTTTACCTCAGGCTATTTTCACCCAGAGAAACGGCTGACGAAGCAGATTCAGGACGAACGTGCTCAGGTGAAAATTGCATCACCATCCGAAACAGGCAGAAGTGTCACATCACCATTACCACCCCCATCCCCACCCCAGAGAACAGGTCTGCAGACAGAAGTCACATTTTTCAGCAAAAATCCCAGGTTCTTAGGTAAAACAGGTTCCAAACACATACAAAGCATTTTACAAAGGACCCCTCAGCACAGATAAACACCCCCCCCCCCCCAGACTCAAAATGACACAGTGACACAGTTTTTGTTTTCTTTTGTGTATTTCTTTTTTTTTTTTTTTTGTCTTTCTTCAATCATCATTTTTATCTATGTCTAGTTTGCACATTTCTTACCCAATCCATGATTTTCCAGCAACATATAAGACAACTGAAGTTTTTCAGAGGCCCGGGAGCTGCTCTTGTGGCCCACAACACCTGTTCAGTTCACCTTTACATGCTCACTCTGTTATATCTTCTCATCCTGCTCACTGTAAAGATGCAAACAATGTGACAAGCTTTATGAAACCAAACCTGCACATCCAGTATTTACCATTTAATTTGAAACATGACATGACTTTGTTACACGAAATGATCCAAAGATAAACACTTTTTTTTTTCTCTCACATGACTCCAACACAAAAACAATTTCTTAGGTCATATAATCTCTACAATCCAACACCATTGGAAGCATCTTCATCTGGATGATACTGACAAAAGAAAACCATAGTAAAGTCAAAGAGTTAGTAACAGTTTGTTTACAAGAAATGCGAGTCGTGCAGTCAGAAGGTCGACTGCATTCATCACTGTGAATACACAGGAGCTCATTCAGTGACTGACTACAAGTTTGAGCTTTTTGCGTTTATCTGGCACTTTGAAGCTTTTCTCAGCCTTAAGATGCGATATAACGGCGCGAGCTGTGAAATAATTATCTAAAAATAATTCTGGTCAGCTTGGTGACGGTCTTATCTGATTGCTCTCCGCACTTTCATGTGGGTGAAGTGAATGATCTGCTACAAGATCTTTACTTAACTAACAAACCAGGCAGGTTAGCAGAGTTTCACTAAGCGCCTGCTTGTGGTTCGGTGCCATTCATCCCCAGACACCATCTGACAAAGGCTGTTACTGATGTCCAGGTGAACCTGTTACATTACTGCTCGCACTGCCATAAGCAGAAGATACTGAGAGGAGACAACAGACTGCTGACGCCCACTGTCATTTAACCCACTGGCTGCTGATTTCCAAAGCTTGTGAGTCATTTCCTTGAACAGATGTGTAAAAACTGCATATGAATAACTGGGTTAACTATGCTCCATGCAATCATTAAAATATGATCTGCACCAGGAGAAATCATCATCCGCCTATTGGTTAATGGATGTACACAGGTGTGACCTCAACTCCAGTCACGTAGTCAGTGAATCAGGAGATTTAACAAAGAATGGCCTGTAAACAGTGATCCAGACCATAAACTTCAGAGGTTAAATGAGGCCACAAAATATACAGAACAAATCTGACTTATTATTTACAGTTTCAGGTGTAGAACAGCAGCTACAGTGACTTCACCCACTGGCATGGGGCTGCGAGTGGCAGGGTGGAGGAGCTGGACGCTTGATGTCTGGTCGCCAGAGAAATTTGGAGACCAATGCAGAATCACAGGGCACCTATGCCGCCTAAAGGGCAACTTCATTAATTATTCAACTTACTTCCTATTGCATTAGTTTGAGGAGTAAATTTATATAAATGACATAAAACTTCCATCTACCTTCCCTGTATAAAAAGATCTCTCTGCTTCTACCTGAAAAACTCCTCCAGGTGACATCATCGATTGGAATATTTCAATTTAGATACTGTCTTCTTCTTGTTTATACTACAGAAGAAGTAGTCCTGGTCCACACGTATTTCCTGGACTCTTCCAGATGAACACTTGGTTATAAAAACAGGCCCAAATGATCTGTAAATGTTCTGCACTTATGTAGCGGTTTTCTACCTTTTGGACCTCAAAGCACTTTACACTGCTTCTCATTCACCCATTCACACTCACAATCACACCAACACTCATACACCGATGGGGGAGCTGCTATGCAGCTGGCCAACACTCATCGAGAGCAACAAAGTTGGGGTTTAGTGTCTTGCTCAAGGACACTTCAACATGTGACCGGAGGAGCCAGGGATGGAACCAACAACCGTGAGATTGGTGGACGACCGCTCTACCTTCCGGCGCCACAGACCTGGAAGTGTTTTGCAGAGGTATTTTTTATAGAGGGAAGCATTAATGTAAACGCACTCCCCAAACTAGAACCATAGGAAGCCAGTGGAAAAATGGTGAAGTGTGCGGTTCCTGTGTTACACCACGAGATGTAGAACTCAAACACTTTACGTTGGACCTAGTTTTGGAACTAAATCAATCAACAGCACTAGTAAAGAAGACCTGGAGCAAGTGGAATGCTTCAAAAATACGACACCACAGTTAACCAATAAATGTGTCATTTTAAATCTAACTCTCCTTGATTCTTTCGGAATTTACAGCAATTCACGGGGTTGTCATGGTGACTTGACCGTTATCTGTGCTGTAAATAAACACTGCACCAAAAAAGCAGGTCAGGAGAGCTATAAGTGACAGCCGTGAGAGGACAGACAGCGGTGGCACAGACTCGGCCACCAGCTGTGTTAGATTTGGATGTGTTGATACAGTGCAGGCAGCCTGAAGCCTGGAGCCTCAAACAGAGATGAGCAGCAGGTAACAGAGGCTGATAAGCTCACTGATTTCTGTAGATTTTTCATTTTCAAACTTACAGAGCTGAGCACCAACTGTTATCAGACTTCACACAGCTCCCTCTGAAGACACAAAAGCATATTTGCAGCACTGCTCCCCCCAACACCTGTAAACAGACTTTGATGTGTAAAATCACTGCACTTCCCCTTTAGGGGTTTCTATAAAGGACATCAGGGAGTTACTTGTTTACTTCCTTTGCCTAATTAGACGTTCACCTCCATTATTGCTGTGAACCTCCTCTCCACTTCTGTCATGTCTGAGCAGGTTTTAATGCCAACAAATACAAGTGACAAAATAAAAGGTCATCGAGGCCTGAAGCCCAGTGTGTGCGTCTGTCCAAACTGAGGAGATCCTCATTGGTGCTGGATGATTTCAGGAGGTATGACTTCTGTAGGTGCGGGGCCTTGCACTCGATGAAGATGACAGCGGAGGCTTTCTGTCAGCGTCATCAGCTCATCATATGCTCCTCAGACTCGCACCGCATTATTTATCAAACTAAATTTCTATTTGTGGAGTGAGAAATTCAGTGCTCAAGTGCAAAGTGTGAAATATTCACTGTCTGTTCTAAAAATAATCTCTGCAGCAAACGTCACCGCTGTTTTTTGGTCTGTTACAGGCATTATTTTCAAACTTCTGACCATAACGTAGAGGTTTTCATGTTTCAGACACAATCCAGAACAAACCCGATGTGCATGAATTCTTTTTCAAAAGAATAAAAAAAAGGCACCAAATCTGAAAGGGACTTGAGGATAATTAGACTTGATGCAGAATGTGCTGGAGCTGAACTAACCAGGTGACTGTAAGTCGTGCAGTAAGGTTGGATCCCCTTATTTTAAAAAGTAAAAAAGAATAAAACAAAGATTCTTTTCACCAGAATAATATGTAATCTACATTCAGCTAGTAAAAATATTCCTACATCAGAAATGAAATCTAACTTTTAATTTATTTATCAAGGGGGGGGGGGGGGGGGGGTACAAACTTTAGCACCATACTTATCTGAAGCTGAATTCTCACACGGTATTAACAGCTTTGTACTGGGCTTTGTGCCGGGTACAGCTGGGACCAACACACACACACACACACACACACACACGAGCCGGAGAGTGAATTATAAGCACAACAGAGCAACTGGGCCCTGAATGCAGCACCGGCTGCCTGATGAGGCCTTCACATTCACGTAGAGGGAGAGGAATCCGGGCGGCTGTGAGCAACTCACGCCTCTTTAATGAACCGGGCTTTGATATTCAGGCAGAGGATCCCACAGAAGATTAACATGCAGCTTCCACCAACAAGCAGCTCCTCCGGGGAATCCAGCTCCTCTGACCTCCACTGATGAGCTGCTTTATCATATTAATATGCTAACGGTGATGTTATGATCAGCATCTCCAACCACTTCACGCTGCCAAAATGATTTGAAAGAATGAAAATCACATGTCAGAGAGGAGCAGAAGATTTTTCTGTATCTCCGAGTTTAGTAAGGACTAAATATTTGTTTAAAAAGGTCATGGACTGACATGTAAGGACTGGAGATATCAAGTTTTTTTTCTACGATTCTGGATAAAGTCGCGTTTTAAATTTGATGATTGTTTTAAAATAGAATAAAATGTGTTGTCAGGAATGATCTTCATAATGTTTCTAGTTTTTATTTTGTTTTGCTTACTGCTGTTCTGCGACATTGATTCATGCTTCTGTATATACTTGTCCCTGTAATATAAACAAACAGTATGAATCCCATATTTACCTTTGATACCAAACTAAATGTATCCTTTTATTTGTGCGAACTCGTTGTGGCACTCAACCCGGCAGGTTTTAGTTTTTTTAGTTCAGTAGCCTTGAACGCTGCTGCAGTTACAATGAGACATTTTTGTCTACACTTGTTATTGGACATTTTAGGACATGAATGGCGTGGCTCTATTGGGCTTTCAGTGATTTCTTGAATCCGTTTTTTGAATGACTGTACAACATATATTTATAATTGAAGAAACAGGGTGTATTTCATTTTGGGTTTTCAATCATCAACATCATTATATGTTGTGTTGATTCACAGCACTTTTCTGCACATAGTGGTGTCTGACAAGGCTCTGTCCTGTTTTTGAACTATTTCTTTCCCCTTGGCCATATTTTCAGGGAATTTGGTTTTCACTTCCACTTGTTTACAGACGATACCCAACTGTATATATCCACCAAGCCTGACTCTGCTGTTAAACCTACCTGTCTTATAAATTGCTTACATGAAGTAAAATCGGGGTTTACTTTGAACTTTCTTTAGCTTAATAGTAATGAGACTGAGGTTGTTCTCATAGGCACCAGATCCATCCTTTCTAAGTTAAGGACTTTCTTGGTTCCCATTGATGGGTTCACTGTCTCCCCTTCCCACCAGATTAAGATTTTGGCTGTTTTCTTTGATAGCGCCTTATCTTTGAAATCCCATGTCAATAGCACTACGAAAACCTGTTGATTCCATGTAACATTGCTCGTCTTAATCCTGCTCTCACCCTGCGAAACACTTCTCTCACTTCCCATCTTGACTGCAGTAATGTTCTGTTATCTGGTATCTCACACAAGCTCCTCCATAAAGTTTAACTGGACCTGAATTCGCCTGCTTGTTTTATAACCCGAACTCCCACCATGAAATATCATATTGATTTTAAAATTCTTCTCCTTACTTTTAACGCTCTTCATAACCTTGCTCCATACCTTTTAGAGCTCCTACAGTCCTATACCCCTCCCCGTTTTCTTTGTTTTTCTACTAGGGTTCTTCTTTCCACACCTTCCACATGTTTGATGGGCTCTAGAGCATTAGTTGCACTGCTCTCCCTCACAACATTCACAACACCGATTCTTTATCTTCATTCAAATAATTATTTAAGCCATTATTCTTTGTGATTTCTCACTTTTCCCTGTTTTCAGCTAATCATCCTTATGAGGCAATTTTTATCCTTTAGGTAGTTTGTTATACTTGTTGTTCTCACCCTTAAGTGACCAGAAAGGCGCTTTCAAATAAAATGTATTATAATGATGATGATGATGATGATGATGTCACTCCTAAAGGCTGCATTATTCCTTCCACAACCAGCTGTGAAATGTGTGCGTTGGTAGAGATACCATCTAGCTGATGGTTTGAGGCTATGATCTAAAACATTCTGAGGTAGTGCTGAGTCTGTGTGCAGTGGCAGTAAAACAGCCTCTGTGTTGTTGGGGTTTGAATGTCTCACCTTTACTCCTCCAAACATAACTCTAGAGATTGTGGCCAAACAATTTAATGTTTGTTTCATCGAACCATAAAACTTTCCTGCAAAGATTTGAGCAGCTAAAAACTTTTCGCAAGCCCTAAGGTGTCAAGGTTTTGGACTAATGTTCCTGGTAACTTGAAGAAGTAGCATATTTTAAATGGATGTAAATGTGCTGTCATTTTAAACATGAACGGCTCAGTGACAATTTTATAATTTGCGGGACATAAAAAAACCCAGCAGTTTTTAACACGTTTTATAGAGTCACTCCTCAGGTTGGCACCTTCAAGGTATCAGCCACCTGGTACTGAATATAAGCTTCAGAACCCGGCTGGTATGACGATATACTGTATGACACACATTTACACAGAAGAGAAGCTCAGAGCAGAGCCATTAAGCATCTTTCTGGTCCCTGGATCAGACCGAGAACCGGCCCGAGAGATTATTCACCTCATCAGGCCAAAATAATTTAACCCAACCTGAATGATACACTTACAATCTTTGTTACAGCTTTCTGTACGAACGCCAAAGTCTTGAGGTGTCTCTCTTATTACTGTGCTTTTAAGCGTTTTAAACCTAAAAACTGCCTTTTGTATAGCTGACACGTACAAGTGGATGCAAAAGTTTGCGTTGCCTTATTTTTTTAAGACCAAAATTAGTTAAACAAAGATTCTTTTTCTCATCAATGTATTCAATGCACATTTAGGTTGTACAAATGTTCCTTCACCAGAAATGTTTTCTTGATGGGGATGCAAAGTTTTGCACATTTACTAACTAATGAAAAGGATTCTTTGTTGACTTTTTTTGACATGATAAAATACAGAGATACAAATGTTTTGTTCAAGAGGAATAAAGCTGTGACCTAATTCTGAGACTCAGGACAAACCACAGTACAGTCTAAAGATGAGAGCTGGGGGAGTGTTTGAGGATTTGGAGGAATCTCTTGCTCATTCCAATAAAATTACAGAAAAGGAATTATGCTGTAAATCTTTAGAGAGACTTTTTTTTTTTTTATCTTTAAGAAACCACAGGGGGTTCAGTTGAAATACTGGCTTGTATGAAAATGAACTCACTGGTTCATAATTAAGTGTTTTGACATGACAGTGATTAGTCACAAAGAAATAAAGTTTTTTCTTTTTTGGCACCGGAGGTTTCACCGAAAAAATTACAAATTACACTCATTAGTATACGTCAACATGTGGCAGTGATTGTTTGGGTTTATCAGTTGATTATTAACATAAAAACTGTTGGAAAATAACCTCATTATACTTCAGTTTTTTTGTCTTTTATCATCCTCTCTCCTCTGTCCTGCTGCTGCTGCTGCTGCTGCTGACTTTCAGATTTAATATTTGCTGCTCCAGTTTCACTCTGTCCTCAGCTGCTCACAGATCTGACTGCCACAGTCCTGAGCTTTCAACCAGTTCTGCTTTGATCAGGCAGGAAGGTGAGGTCCAATCCAGATTGACTTAGAGATCTGCAGCCACTGGATTCAGTCTTCCATTAACCTGCCAGGGTTCTTTTGCACCTTTAAATATTCTTAACCGGAAAGTTTAAGTTGGAGCGAGTGCAGCCCAGGGCTTCATGCTTCATTATATCGAATACCACACATTAACACATTACTGCTGTGTCCACTGAGCAAATCATACGAAACACGTATGTATATATGTATGTGCTCATAAAAACATCTGATGGTTAACAAGCTAATGGTTCACTGAATCCTAACCAGTTCTCATAATTTGGGGCATTGATGGATTAGCGAACAGCCGAACTGAGCACCTGCCCAGAGCTCAGATAAAAGAAGCTAAATGAAGATCATAATAGTCGGTGTAGCCCAGTCAAAAACTTTATTTATAGACAGAAATACAGGAACAAGTCAAGTCAATACATTGAGTTCGAAAAGTTAAGAGGTTTCTCATTATAGTGATTTCATTTCACATATTGAATTCATTGTCTACCTACTGCTGTAAGGACATGTTTGCATTTGTATTGCTTGGTAAATACGTCTGGATGTGTCATTTTAATGCTGTTTTAGTATATAATAATATACTATAATAATAATATTTGCACGCATGTCGGCATGATAACAGTGTTTGGTTAACGTGTGTTGATGTTGTAAGCTATTGTAAAGCTAACATGAACTCGGACTGAGCTTGTCAGAAGCTTTTAATAAGGGAAGGGAATATCTGGTTTTCATCATCCCTCATCATTCTCTACCAAGTTTCAGCAACTCATACTTTTGTGACATTGACTACTCAAGGTGTTTGTGGCTACTAAGAAATACATGCATCTGCATAAGTTTTGTTTGTTACTTGCTTTGCAAATGACGTAACCACTAAGTTTTGGCTCACCGTGCTCACAAGCATCACCTCAGGCCCTGCAGCCATTTATTTTACTATTCAATTCAATTCAACTCCAAGTCATCTCAAGGCACTTTACATAACAAAGTCAGTCACTAGAGAGATATCTAATGAAAATCCAACAATTCCCCTTCGAGCAAGCCTATAGGCAACAGTGGAGAGGAAAGACTCCCTTTAATTGCAGGCTCTTTAGTTACTGGGGCATCCTGAAAGTAGGGAATTACAGTAGTCCAACCGTAAGGTAACAAATGCATGGACCAGTTTTTCGGCGTCACTTTGTAACAGGATGCTCCGAATTTTGGCAATGTTCCGTAGGTGGAAGAAGGCTGTTCTAGATATTTGTTTTATATGTGAGGTAAAGGACAGATCCTGATCAAAAATAACTCCAAGATTCCTTGCAGACTTATGCCATCTACACTAACGATATGGTTGGTCATCATATCTCTGGGCCCAAATACTGTGAGTTCAGCTTTGTCTGAGTTTAGAAGTGAAAAGTTATGGAACATCCAGACCTTTATGTCTTATAGGCTTGAAGCTTGATCAACTGATTATTTTCATCTGGTTCCATAAATAAATATAGCTGGGTATCATCAGCATAACAGTGGAAATTTATGGAGTGTTTTCTAATTATGTTGCCTAAAGGAGACATATATAAAGTAAAAAGTATTGGTCCTAACACAGAGCCTTGTGGAACTCCATAGCTAACCTTTGTGCGTATGGAAGATTCATCATTAACATGAACAAATTAAAAGATGTAAACCAACCTAGTGCAGTTCCTTTAATCCCAATTTCATCTTCCAGTCTCTGTAATAAAATGTTATGATCAATGGTATCAAATGCAGCACTAAGATCTAACAGAACAAGTATAGAATCCATTATCTGAGGCCATGAGAAGATCGTTGTTGACTTTTACCAGTGCTGTTTCTGTACTATGATAAACTCTAAATCCTGACTGAAAGTCTTCATACTAATATTCCTGCATTTAGTTAACTCCTTTTTCAAGGTTTTAGAAATAAAGGGGAGATTGGAAATTGGACTAATACACCTGGGTCAAGACAGGGTTTTTTCCTGTGGTACCTAGCCTTTCATGTCCTTTTTAAGGACTATTTATTTTCAGTTAGGACTGAGTGAGTGTGGGGACCCCCTTTAGTTATTGGTTGTAATTGTGTTCTAGGGTAATTTAAAGAAAAGGGAACTTATTGTAAGGTTTGTACATTATTTTACACATGCCTTTATCTGTCATTTTAATGAATTATTTCATATTTTAAAACTATATAAATGTATTATTTGCATTTAAAGGTTTGTGTATGAGTGTTGTGTTTAAAAATTAATAAGGCTTTTATCATTAGAAAAGAATAGGACATCTGGGAAAACAGTAAAATTAGTAAAAGTAATCAAAACAAAATTCTTAGTAGCAATTTAGTTTCAGTAAAATGTAAATTCCTCCTAAATTCTATTCCAGAGAATAAAATCTTTAATTCGCTCATTTGTTAAAACAAGTCTATATGGCACACCATGAATTACAGTACCCGGGGCCCCGCCCATAGTACTACAACCCCATCTACATACATCAGTACTAACCCCAAAGACAGATGTGTGATGATCATTAAAAGATAAAACAAACACGATGATCTTTTTTTTTTTGTTCATCTCATTTTACACCAAATGTGACTTCCTCAGCCCTGACTGGTTGTCCGTGTTTCGGCCTCCAGCATTTCCTCACTGTGTCACCAGGCTCCTCTGACCTTCAGACTGCTCATAATGTGGGTTTTTCAACAACAGATTGCACTGGAGAGGCCACATAAATCACTTCAGAGCGCGTGTGTTTCTCTCCAGCCCACAAATCACTTTATGCTTCACTGTCTGTCATATATTTTCATAATGATTCCTTGATGTCTTGCTGGAATCACCGCCGGTGTCGTTTTGGGCTGTTGGGGGGAATCTCACCATCTGTCGCCATGTTGCCTTCCTCCCTCTTGGTCCTCGAGACGGAGCGTAGCCCCATCAAGGATTCCCCGCCGTCAGTTTGACACTCAGACTGAAAACCATTAACCCGGTCCTCGACTTAAATGATGCAGTTGCCATGGCGATATGTGCAGGGCGTTGTGTGCTGAGAGCCCATATACAGGTGTGTTGTGACAGCTGCTGCCGGGGGAGGGGGGGGAGGGGAATCTGAGGTTTGTGCTGCCTGGTTGAGCTCTGCGCTGTGTGTGTGGTTGAGTGAGCTTAAATAAGCCTGAGCGCTCTGTGATAACTGAGCTGAGACCTTGTATCTTGCTGCTGCAGCAGGCGGCTGGTTTTCACCACAAAACAAGTTTTATCTGCGTCAACACTGGGGACGAGGGAGAATACATACGACACTTCAGTGCGTTGTATCACAATTTCAAACAGATGCTGGACGCTGATGCCCGATAATGTGTCTCATTTGGGTTGTTCTGCAGCCTTTGGAAAGAAACTGCTGCTTCTTTTTCCTCAGTACTAAGTAAAAGTGCAGGTACTTTTGTAAAAAAAGTGGCAGAACCACTTCAAATTATCTACTCAAGTAGAAGTATGTGCACTTCAATATGCGGATGTACTTTACTAAAAAGGGGCTGTAATAATCCTACTGAACATGGTTCTGAGGATATATATTGTCCAAGTCCAGTCTAGTCTTGTTCTACAGTTTCCGCTTCTTTTGGCTTCTCCCACCAGGAGGCACCACAGCAGATCATCTCCATCTAATCTCCATCTTCCTCTACTACACTAACCTCCTGCGCGTCCTCTGTCACCACCCATTAACCTCCACTCTGGTGGCTTCATCCTCAGCTGTGTTCTCCTGGTATAACCCTCCTCTGCACAAACCCAAACCATCCAAGTCTCTCTTCTCTCACCTTGTGCAAAAACTGCCCCTCCAATAATCCTGTCCATTCAGCCACTCTTCAACTCTGCCACCTCCAGCTCTGCCTTCTGTCTTTCCTCCAATCCAACTTAGTGTAGCAGGTCTTCACTCTTGCAGATACTCTTCTAAGATTTGTTCCAAGTTTCTGCTGAAATCTAACATGTTCAGCTCTCGTTAACTTTAACTTCTATGCAGACTCAAGAAAAGAGACACTTCGAAAAACAGTTTCTAACAAATCGTCCACATTAATTTTATTTCTTCATTAATTCAATCAGTCAAACTTTGTTTCTACAGCACATTTTCAACAGTTTAATGAAATTCAAAGTGATTTACAGATTAATGCCACATTGATAAAATCAATGGAACATGATAAAAAACCAACAAAACAAATTAATTAATTTGAAACTATTTAAAAAACACACTAGGGGCTTCATATCAGTGAAATTCAACTTTAGAGGAGAAAATAATTTTTATGAATTCATTTCCCCTTTGTGCCGTAAACTGCCAAAAAGTTTGAAAGATAAAACAAAAAAATCCAGTAAATAATTAAATTAGGGGCAAATATCTTACTACTACTTTGATGTGACAGTTTTAGCCACTGTGGTAGTTGTTTTGCAGGTGCGGATGCAAAATATATTCACCTAATAAATGATGATGTACTATATTATTATGGGTTAACCACCTTTTAGCATGTGGTCTGGTCAAGTCTGTGCTTTTCATGTAGAAGAGCTGAGTAGTTCCACCACTTCTTTGATGCATAAGTATATATTTTAGCAGAAAAACTCAAATACATCAGTTTTTTTGCTGTTGTGTTCAGCATCATTTTTGTAAATTGTCAGGTAGATTAACATTTGTTAATTTCTGTTTCCTCCTAATTTCACATTGGATCTAGGGCTGCTAATGTTGGGGTGGTGTTGACAACATGTTGTTCGTGACTGTAAAGTGAGTGATACTGCTGTTAGGTCAGTTAGTGCTGTGACTGAGCAGAGGATAAGATCTTTAAACAGTTCTTTCCATCAGTAACAACTCAGTTACAGCACACTGCGGCTAAAGATAACACAGAGGATCAATAGTCTTGAATGGGCTCATAAATGCAGCACCGAGCTCAATGATGCATTCAGGGTCATCTGTCAAACTGAGATGAGGAGAGTGTCTGTGTTTAAGACAGAGATTATCGGGAGTTAGTGGTCGTCCAGCTGTTGGTTCATTACAGATAGCATTTGATTTATATTGTAAGAGCTCTAGTGGTTCAGTGTGAGAGTTTAAATAGCTCTATACCTGGGTGTGACCAAATGTGACCAAAATCTCTAAAGCAGGCTTGTATCAAAGACGTATTTCTCTCTTTATTGTATTTATCTCTTTACAAGATTATTCCATCATGTTTACCTGCTGTCTTCAGAGATGAACTAGACTGTAAACCTTTCCATTGCCCATCAGTAGGACAACAATCATGTTCTCTTTTAGTATAAGCACCTTTTAAAGTTGCTTACGTTTTGCAGAAATAGAACAATTTCTGCAGACAATTTTCAGCCGTTATTTGTAGGAGTCAATAAACAATTTAATAGGAAATATTGTCGGGAAGAAAAAACGGAATAATTTGTACAGAGCTCAGCAAGTGTTGTTTGTGTGCATTAATTATTAATGTGAGCTGTTGATTTACTGTGGTACCTGTGATTTGGTATTAAGCTGCCTGAACAGACACTTTCACTGGCACTGAACTTGCATCGTTTGGGTCTCGTTTGAGTAGAACATGTAACTAAATGCCATAAAACTTCTCTCTGATTTTTGCATATGTGAAAACATTTCTCCACTTCTTCCTGAAAAATGCCTCCAGATGACATCGCTTGGAGGAACCTTCATTTCAGATTGTGTCATCTCATTACTCACACTATGAAGGTTGTAAGCGTGATCGACCTGCTTTTTTAAAACAAAAAAAACTCCTCCAGATGACATCACTATCAACTATCTGGGTGATGTCATCTGGAGGAGTTTATCAGATGGAAGCAGAGAAATAGGGGGGGGGAGGATGGGAGAGCGGGTGCTGAAGTCGCTGTTTTTTCAGTGCTGCTCGTCTGGTTTAAGTTGTTTGAGCTGCCATATAAGTAAAATGCATTGTTGTTGTTATACGTTGTAGTTACAGCACATCACAGGAAAACTGAGACGTGGTCGAAATCTTTAGTGGAACTTGTTTTAATCACTCGATTTAATTCCATATTTCCAATGTAAAAAATTTACTTAGTTTAATATTTCATTCTGTTCCTTTGTGCCCACAGCTGAGCAGAAATGATTTTTTTCATAAGCAGAAACAAGCAATTCCTGTACACAAGTAGATTTTACTCTCAGAATTTGTTGATTTAAATTCAGACATTTTAAGGCAGAAATGAGTTTTTCATGGGGTTTTCACTTTGAATTTAACTGAGGGCAAAAAAATCAGTCGTTAATCAACCAAAATAAAACTTTCGGCTGCCCCGTGTAGTTCTGCTTCTTACTGAAACACGGCGTCTGTATCCTTTTAAGAAATGTGTGAAACCTTTGCGGTTACTCGTTACGCAACCTATGTCGCATCCGCAGGGGCCGACTTCATCTTGATGCAATTGTCCGAGAGCCTCTGACATACAGGGATAATAACTTACCAAATTTCACCTCCACCCCCCACATCACTCCATCACTACACGTTCTCCTGCATCTGTGTATTAAATGTACACGTTTGCTGCACTGCAGCGGAAGGTAGCCGTGTTCAAGCTTTGACTGGAAGAGTGCTGTGCTGTGTTTGTGTTCTCCTTCTGCCATCCTCCCCCACTGTTTTTATTCTCCACAGTTTAAGTGCGTGGCAGGATGGTAGGTTTGTGTGTACTTGTTGTCAAATAAATTAATCTGTGTAACAGTCTCAGCAACAAACCCAAATATGAAACTGAATTATCCCAGTGGGACTGCCAGGAGAAAGAGGACAAAGGAAAGCAGCATCCGGGGGACAAGGAAAGTACTGATGCTTGTAAGTTAGCAGTTCTTGTCTGGCAAGCAGCAAATTACTGCATCCATGGCCATCGGAAGAAGAAAATAGGGACAAAATTGAACATAATCTGAGAGTCTTTATATAAATCTATCTTTATGTATCTGCATTATTTGATGCAGCACATTACTGCTTGGAAACACTTATGCAGGTCTGATATTGCCCTCAATGACAGAACCTGTAGGTCCGTCCAACACACAAAACTGATCCGAGGCAAAACCAGCTCAGTGGTCCCTCTTTCTGGTGCTTCTTCTCCCGTCTTCTCCCCAATTTGGCGTTTGTACTTCACTGATTTCATTTAAAGCCAAAGATGTGAGTGATGGCCTAACTTGGTTAAATATGGATCAGTTTTAAGTTGATAAAAACATGAAAAACAGCAAAGTTAAAGTTATCATCTCTCCGTTTTCTCCTCAGATGTACATCCAGACAGCCACGCTGACCGTCTCCCTCAGCCTCAGCGCCTCCGTCTCTCTGGGGATGCTGTACATGCCGAAGGTCTACATCATCATCTTCCACCCTGAGCAGAACGTCCCCAAACGCAAACGCAGCTTCAAGGCCATCGTCACCGCTGCCACCATGACCAGCAAGCTGTCTCAGCTGGCGGCCGAGCGGCCCAACGGCGAGGTGAAGACAGAGCTTTGCGAGGGCATGGAGGCCAGTGGTGAGTGGAGCGTAGGGCTTCTTACTGTAATCTGCTATCCGCACATAGTCCCCTCGGCAATTTCTACCGGGCTTGGGACCGGCACTGCACTGCTGGTGGTGGGGATGGACAGTGGTGTTCAGTGTCCTGCCCAGGGACAAACCTACTAACTGTCTTTGAGAATCAATACAGTATCACAATAATCATGTGTATAGGTTTTTTCCACCCGTAATCTCGAATCCACTTCTAATCAAGCGTATAAAATCACAGTGTTATTGATTTACAGCTGGCATTTTAGCTTCATGCTTAAACAAATTTACAACGTTTCCTTCAGGGAGACATACAGGGAACCGTACGAAGCTTTTACTGCCGTTGCCGAACTCACATTTGAAAAAACAACTCACTCAACACATTTGCTTGTATGGCAGCACCATGTTGAAGTCAGCTTGTCTTCAGTTTGATCCATTCGAGACCAGATGTGAACATTATTATCGGACTAGTCCCACGTCTGTGGCTGCTAAAGTAGGATCATTCACAATGGAGGGAAATTCTGCCGAACATGAAACCAGCAGTTTTTTTAGTAAAGGTGAATTATTCCCTGAACAAAGGTGCTAGAGGACGGAGAGTGAGACCATGTGGAGTGAAGAGTCCCAGTGAAGCATCTCTACAATAACGGGGATTTAACAGGAAGCTGTCTTGAGTTTAAGATGTCACCTGAGACCAGAACCGATGAAGCCAAACTGTTTACAGCTCTAAGTTGCACTTCAAAGCCACTTCTTGGCCTGTCAGCAGAAAACTGGGAGGTGTTGGATTGTTTACTCGTCCAAGATGTGCTGACTGATCGGCTTTATCCAACAAGCAGCAGCTCCCACGTCAGTGTAACTTTCTCTATACAAGGTGAAACTTCCTCTTTCACCCTGCCCTCCTCAGTGGTACCACGAGTCGCTACCGCATCTTCCCCGCCTTACTCAATCGGCACATTATCAAATAATTCAGTGGCCCATTCTAACCTCCTATCAGTCCATATTTATGTATATTCAGTAGGTGACCTTTGCCCTCCCAGGAGGATCAGCAGGTTTCTTGTGGTCTGGATATGATAATGAACTTAATCTACTTTGTTAAGATTAGGCACCGAAACTAGTTGTTAGATGCAGGTAAAGATTATGAGTTTGATTAAAATGCCGAAGTACAGTTTTACATCTGTAGGAGCTCCAACGTCAGGACTCCCAAGTCCTCTGTGTTATCGCCCACCTGTCCTTAAAGTCCGTCCTCATCCTTTCTTTTGTCATATTTACTACAGACTCTAGGTGTTGGCTCGTGGTCAGACTGCTGGGAGGAACTACAGGCTAACAGGTGTAGGTGTTGTGAGCCAGCTCATACCGAGCAGCAGATGATGATGTAGTCTACATGTTTTTCAAAGTAAACAGTCCATGAATCTGAATCTGATGAAACCTTATTTGTGAGACATAAACTTGGACTAGACTTGTACATTCATGTTATGTCGTATGTTTTTTTTTTTAAAACAGTGTTTAATATTTTAATAGTAACTCAGTCAAATTGATGCAAGAGGAATTACTTTTTTTTTTGTGTGTAGTATTGTTAGTTTTGGGCTTAATGTAAAGCATGGAAGGAATTTAAAGTGGCACAGAGCAGTGAAAGTAACATGTCACTGCACCAACCTGCTGTTTTCTGTTCTCTCCCCAGTGCCGTCAACAAAAACTACCTACGTCAGCTACACCAACCACGCCATGTGAGGGGGCAATGCCTTTGACACAAGTGTGTCCTGGGACAACAAGCAGATTCATGTCAGACTTCACAGCAGGCATCAGAGAGCCAGACGCAGAGATGAGGTGCTCTGAAAAATCCGACCAATCATAGCAACTGACAAACTGAAGCAATCATCTGTGGTGTTTTTATGTTTACAGACAGCAGGGAACAAGGTGCCAAAAACCTAAAAGGATCAAGGTACTGCAGGAGGATGGTGGGAGGCAAAAAAATTGAAACAAGTCTTTAAATACAAAAAGAGAGTGTGGGGACCAATGATATTTGTTGTTATTCTTATTGTGTGTACGCAAAAAAAAAAAAAGCTCGTGGTTGTGAAAATTTCTGATTCTTGTCTCATGTCGTCCGTCCGTCGACCTGCATTATGAGATGAGTCTGTCGCTGTTGTCGGCCAACTGAACGGTAGCTTTTGGATGTGAAACGTCTAAATGCCATGGTTGAAGTGAAGCATGCCTGTTTTTATACAAATGATCTATTTATAATAAAGGAATGTTTCACACACCGGTGCCACGTTTGGGTCTGTTTAAGTATCAGAGCACGAGAACGAGCGACGAAGAAGAGCCATCGTGGTGTTTTGTTAAGTGGAAGCGTCCAGAAATGATGTTGATCCTTCCTGATGCAGGTATGTGCACTTCATGATATTCATAACTATTCATAACACTAAAACAAACTACAAGTTTCACTCACATTTGTCTGTGCCTGAAGACCTATGTCCTCCACTATTGTCCAAAAGCTATTACAAATGTGTGTCCCATCACACTGCTCCACTAGGGGACGTGTTTCTTCATTCCAAAACTCAAACACAAGTCTCAATGGAGGAAAACTGGATCATCTTTTGAAAAGTCCACAGTCTCAAACTAGAAGTGGAAAGTTCTGTGTCGGTCTCGTCAAGTCGGCATCTCACTCGCTGCATATGTCGCACCGCGACTTTACATTTCTGATTAGTGTCAGAAATGTGAGGGTGACACACATCAGGTTTTTTTTAAATATCTAATGGGGAATTTTGGAAAGAAGAAACATGTCATCCTTTATCAGCATTCTCTCCACAGGGTTTAGCTCATGTACACTGTGCTCCTGGTCAGCAGTGCAAACAAATGAGATTTAATTCCAAAGTGGCAGAGCATAATGACCTATCTGTCCTGCAGATGGGACTCGGCTTTGGCTCTGACATTATGCTGATGACACCTTGCACTTAAGAGATTCCTCCTGGGGAAGAAGAGATAAGACCGGTTAATACGAGGAGAGAGAAGAAATGCAAGCGAATACTCCACCGACAGTATGATCCCGACTTGGTTAAAGCTGCAGCTCAGGAAGTGAGCAGAAACTCCATCGCCACACTTGATGTGACCTTTAACATTACGCAAACCTGAGTGTGGCAGGAATCTCCTCATTACAAACTTTCACAGAAAGGCAGTCAATGTGATCAATAAGTGCAGAGGAACAAGGGAGACCGGATCAATACAAGCTGCCAGAGAGAGCTCCTCGTGCATGTAATGAATATTTCTGCATCTCTTGGCAGAGAGGAGGAGGACGGATACGCTGAGAGTGATGTCCTGCTTTCATTTCCCTCGACGCAGCTCTCGTTTCTCGCATTTGCAGCCAACTGAATGAAACCAGCCTCCACACTGAAAAAAGTTTTTTTTTTATGTTTAATCGCACGTTTCCTGTCATCAGACCAAACAGCTTAACGGCCTTCAGGTAAGAGTTTGCATTTCCTGCTTTGAGATGCAGATCTCAGTATAACATTTAAACTGAACTTTAGTTCATCTATGGTTAATTAATAATTCTAATCAAAAACACATAACTATGTCTTATTAGTTCAGTTACAACAATCCCAATGTATAATATTCTGAAAAGCAGCCATAATATTTTTGTATTTTTTGAATGAAGAACTTTGTAGAATTGCTCATTTTTGGCACATGTTTAGGGTCATTTTGAGAATTAAAGACAATGACTGTGTTTTCGTGCACTTAAGCAACAATCAATACATGCAGCAGACAAGTCATCTGATTTCTCCTCCACCTCTGACTTATTTCGGAAGCCTGGGTAATGGGAGAGCTAAGACGTAGCTAATTCGCAGCGAGAACTGAATGACAAACAATCGACTCGTTTAGTCCCTTCTGCAGCCTTTTGTTCTGCACATGAGCTGTTGGAGAAAACCCGAATGGACACCTGGATACATGCATACATGGCACACAAATTGCAGTTCTCCAGAAGAAATCTACCAGGGGAAATCAGATTACACCCATTTCCTACCGTGATTTCCACAACCAGCTTTTGTGCTTACACGGTTGCTTGGTTTTCACGAGAAAGTAAAGGCAGAATCAAGGGAGGAAGAGCAACCACAAAGACAAATAGGTACCATAGGTAACTCATTTAACATCCAGTGTTTCAGTCTAAAAATTCCTCAGCAATAATGAGCGTGAACTCCGTGTGCAGTGCTCTGTCTGAGGGAAAAGTGTCTGAAAAAGAAATGTGAGAGACTGGTCTGAATGTGTTCCCACAGAGGAGGTGCGGCCGAGCAGGTTGGCAGATCTTGCTGTGCGGTTGTAGTCGTGCAGCCCCTGCCAGGAAGTAATCAGCTCCACGGTGGACGCTGCCAAAAGAATCAGCAAAAGGAAAATGAATCTCAGCTAACGGAGGTGTCCAAAAGAAGACACTCGACTTCTAACGAGACAAAAAGTTAGAGCGCAGTTTAAATTCTGCCAGTTTTTACCATACATGGGGTCTGCATTCATCCATGTTCAAGAGTCGTTTAAGTCACTGGCCTCGATTTTGCCTTGACAATGTGTAACTGATGGTAGAGTCGGTAGAGTGGCCCACCGACCATGGGGCCCGAGGTTCGCGCCCCGCTCTCCCCGACCGCATGTCGAAGTGCCCGTGGGCCAGAAACTGAACCCCCAAGCGCCCATTCCCGTCTTCAGCCGTACGGTGCCAAGCAACGGCAGAAATTGAGGAGGGTTGCGTCAGGAAAGGCCGAATCAACATGCGTACAAATGACCCTGAACCCTGAAAGGTACCTGTGGCATCAATACGATGGGCCAAAGGACAGAAAAAGTGGCACAATGTGACACCTCAGGAAGCATCATTATGTGGGGACACTGTGGGATGAGAACATGTTGGGAATGATGTTTTCTTTTCTCTGCTGCAGCATCACTGCAACACGAGCCCAGAACTTATCAGACACACTTGACAGAGGAGTAAGGCAGAAGGAAACCGTGTGCAGTCCAGTCAGTGTCTCCTCTGTGACTGATAACATCCCATCTCCAGTAAACCAGTCTGATACAGGCATCGAATCCTGCACCATCAGCCTAATTGGCTCTCTGACAGAAACGCTGTAGCTTTTTCTCATTACTAAGCACTTTCATCCAGCTGCTGCTGGTGGCCCCGGGGCCAATTACTCTGAGAGTTTACATTGTTGTAATGTATCTTCATGTCATTGCAGAGAAAATGAGGATATGGGGGGACCACATATCAATTCAAACAGGATTCAGTACCAATTAAAGACCACAGATGAGCGTGATATGAAATTACAAGTGGTTTAAAACCGTTATGTTGATTGTCACAGAAAGTCAAACTGTTAAAAGATTAATTTGCCTTTCAGTCAAGTTACCATCAATGTGATATGATCCCATCTGATGACCATTGTTTCTAATTAGTTTGTAGCACTGCAGTGTTTCCTGTAGAAAAAAGTGAAAGGCCATATTTTTATAAATCTGAGAGTTTCTTTAATGGATGGAAATCACAACTATCGGAGAAAACCAGGAAACTAACAAGTCTTAAAGTATAAGAGGTTGAGATTTCTCAGGACTGCTGCTTGGTGTCTGGGCACCTGACGAAATAATAAACCTGCATTCACAGAGAAGGTCATCGGGGGCCTGTGGAGCCGCAGTAGCAGCCTGTCGAAGGTCCCTTGTCATGACAGGGTTGGACATTTTGCTGTGAGCAGGTTGGTCCTTTTCTCTGGAGGTTACAGTTAAAAGAGGATTATAATGCCTTAAAAAGTAGATGTGGCCTCCGGCTGCTGATGAAAGCCCCAAAGAATCATATCAACTGTGACACAAGTGCAACAGCAGAAGACTTCAGCTCCTGTGTTGAATAAAATCAGTATCGATTTCCCTTTATCCTCTGTTTCCACGGGAAGCCACTCATCATATTATCGGGTGGATTCTGACACGTGAAGCGTTTATTTTTATCCTCTTAGGTATCGATTCACGGCGTGTGTGTGATGGGGGGGTAGGGGGGGGGGCACAGCTTCTCCCTGAATGACTGGGATTTTAATTGGCTGTAGGTGGATTCCGTCCCAGGTGGTCTGTGAGCTGTGATTCAGCGGAGGTCGGTCAGCTCGCAGTTCACTGCTTGCTGCGAACGATATTCTCTGAGACCACATGTGTTCAATATGCTCAGGCTCCAACAGCTAATGTCTGCTGTAATTGTACAGTACAGAGGATTTAGAGTCATCTACTTTCAGGAGAAGGTTTGCTGTAAACCACATCTCTGACTTGTTCTGCTGGGCTCACTGACAGAGTCCTTCCTGTATATCATGAAGAAAAGTTGCTGATATGTTTCCAGCTTTCGTCTTGGACCTGCTGCTTTACAGCATATAAAGGCTTTTCATGCCAAGGTCACACGATGTCGCCATAACATTCTGACATTCTGCTGTTTGTCATGTGTATGTAGTGCAATGATGTAAACCTTCATTTTGTTTCTGCTTCTTGGCAGTAACTAGGTAAGGAGATGGGTTTAACACAAGATAATGACATGGTTGTAATGAACACTTTCTTCCAAAGAACATAGTCTGACATATAAGAGCAGAGGTGAAGAAGGTGCTTTAAGACTTTAAGTACTTAGGGTCAATAGTTCAGAGCAACGGAGAGTGTGGAAAAGAGGTGGAGTGAAAAGTGTCAGGTGTGTTGTGTGATAAAAAGAGTATCAGCAAGAATGAAAGGAAAGATGTTCAAGACGGTGGTGAGACCAGAGATGTTGTTTGGCTTGGAGACAGTGGCACTGAAGAAAAGACAGGAGGCAGAGCTGGAGGTAGCAGAGCTTAAGATGTTGAGGTTCTCTTTGGGAGAGATGAGGATGGACAGGATCAGGAATGAGGACATCAGAGGGACAGCTCATGTTAGATGGAGATAAAGTCAGAGAGGCCAGATTGAGGTGGTTTGGACATGTTCAGAGGAGAAACTGTGAATATATCGGTAGAATGATGCTGAGGATGGAGCTGCCAGGCAGGAGGTCTAGAGGAAGAGCAAAGAGGAGATTTATGGATGTAGTGAGAGAGGACATGAAGTTAGTTGGTGCAGAGGACAGAATTAGATGGAGGCACATGATTCACTGTGGAGACTCCTGAAGGGGAACAGACAACTACATTGTTATTGAAGCATGTTATGGTTGGTTTTAGGTTAGAGTACGATCGAGGGCTAGTGGACTAGAGGAAAATGTAACGTGTTTTATCACTTTTAAACACATCCACACTCTTTCTTTAACCCTAACTAACAACATCAAACATGGGATCAACAATCTGTCATGAGTTTAAACTGAATGAGTCAAAATGGGAATAGAACCGGAAAGAAGAACAGAAAAGTAGAACGAGAAACGTAACCAATCATACTTGTCTAGAGATTTACACTGATCTAATTTCAAATTGATACATGTTGTTTAATATATTCTATTGTTGTCCTGCTGTTTTTTCAGTCTTTATTAGATTGTTTTCTTTTCACTGTGTTTTGATATTTTACCTTATGACTTTTGTTTCCAAAATTAAAATCTTTAAAAAGTAAACTAAGAGAAGTCTGGGTTTGATAGCATATTATACTTCACATGGGAGACTAATAATCTGATAAATGAAAAGTGAAATGGTTTCACAAGCTGCCATTTGGTCCATTTGACATCGCAGTTCACTCTGTCTATCAAATACATCACATCCTCATCTGAGCAATGACTTCAGAAAACAAGGGAACATACTTTCTCTTGTCACTGTAATTTTGTGATCTCTACTTCTGTGAAATACAGTTCAGTAGACCACTACTCATCAGAGGATCCTGCTAAGGAACCCTTCCTGCAGGGGTCTGAAAAAGTGCATCAGGTCCATTTCATCGCTGAAATCTGCGTTTCCCTTTACAGATGCTGAGAGCTGTGAATTGAAAAACATGCTCGTTTTAATTTCTGTTTCTGGATTATCACCCAGAGACTGATCACTGCCAAGTGCTGCACAGAGAGCCACAGGATCCTTAATTCCAGTGGTCATTAAACTTTACAACTCCTCCACCTTCTGTAAGAGGTGAACTGGACGACAAATTGCACATTTACTGTACTGTATCTCATAAATATTGGATTACAGCTACATTTAGTGTAAGACACATGTTTCATTGGTGATTTAAAACTAAAATAAAAAAAGCTTGTATTTACGCTTATATTAGTGTTTGCCTGAATGTGACATTAGGTAGGTTTTACAGGAAGTCCCCCCCCCCGGGTTCCTGTAAAACCTACAGACCAACGTTGTTTCTCAGAACACCTGCTCACACCGTCCTCAAAATGTGAGCTTCACAACTGCTCCCATTTTCAGCCATCACACCCTGAACAAAGCCTCTGTCTGCTCTGATGGGCTGAAAGCAAAGTGAAAGCGAGCCTTGGATTTTTCTTACCCAACACAGATGGCAGCGTGGCGGCACAGCAGTGCTCTCCACAAAACATTACTTTGCTCCTCACACACGTAACTTTATTTAATGCCAATTCATTAGGAGACGAGTCACGACTGAATTTCCCCCTGTGTGCACACGGAAACACGCAGGTTAAAACAGCATTTCCACAAAACAAATCGTCTTCTTTTTAACACGCAGGTGTTTTTGTCACTGTTTAATAGGCCAAGTTTCCAAGATATGGAGTGTGGAAAGTGAATCCCAGAGATAAAAGTGCTGTATTTGCATTTCGTACTGTTGATTTATTGCCTGAGTCAACTGTGGAAAGAAAATACAATTTTCACCTGAACCCAAACTGCCATCTGTGATGATCTCTGACTTACACTTCCGGAAACTACAAATCCTCTCCGAGTTATAAAAATAAAGCTTAGCTCGCGCCTCAAATGACAGCTTGTCTGTTTATGCCTCACCATCAGCTCTCCAAACTAAACTGCTGTCACACTCCACATTTTCTTTCCTTTTTTTTTTTGTGAAAACACATTATGCCTGACATTTTCTGAGCATAATGCCTCCGCACATGTCGGAGGATGCGGGCACCCGCTCGCCAAGTTCTGGGTGTTTTTTTTGGTTTTATTTGCAGACTGAACATATTCATATTCAGATGAGGCTGGTCACAGATCATTCACTGTGATTCTCGCGTGATATTAACATGTAAATCAGACAGATGATTAGCATGGAAAATCTGCTGTTTGCATCTGTTATGAACTAAAATGGTTTTAACAAGTTGAGTTTTCCTAAAATGCAAACTCATACATACACATTAGCCTGCAGACAAGCGCAGAGGTGCAGTCAGTTATTTCTAGAGTTTTAAAGAAACAAACACACCCGACTGCTGGATGAAATGTGTGCTGGGTTAATCCCCAGGCCGCAAGTTCAAGTGTGTGTGCACAGTTCTCAAAAGGAAGCCAATGGAAATGGAGGGATAAGTTCTGTTCTCTCATTTGTGTGGAGCTGCATTTGTTTGGCTAAAAGGGGCTAAAAAGCTCATCCTGATCAGCGTCACAGGGGGCTGGAGTCTATCCCAGCCGTCGTTAGTTGCGAGGTAGGGTCCACCTCGACAAGTCTGTCTCAACACAGGTTCAACACTGACAGACGACCATTCACATTTACATTCACACCTGTGGGCAATTTAGAGTCACTGATTAACCTGACACACTCGTCTTTGGACTGTGGGAGATATTTTGAGGAAACCCACGCTTGCACACGGAGAACACTCCACACAGAAAGACCCCATCTGGCTAGAGATTTGAACCGGGGACCTTCTAGCTGTGAGGCGGCAGGGCTAATCACTCCACCACTGAGCCACAACTGATTAGTCATGTGTGGTTAATAGAATAGAATAACGAGAGCTCCTTTAATAAAGTTTGCAATATAATTGTGTTATTTTTTTTTCTTCTGTCGATTGAATTTCTCACTGAAGTAAAACTGAGTGTCTGTGTGATACAATGGTCAAAGCAAGCAGAATATCCAGGTTTCTCAAAACCAGGATCATGTTCACATCTGCAAGTGGCCACTAGGACGGATCAGAGTACTGAGAGGCAGCACCCTGCCCAGCTGCTCTAATAAGTAATTTAGCGTGATGTCGGCCATTGGCAGCAGGTGGGGGTCCTGACGTCTGTGTGCAGCGGTCTCTCTGTTCACGGTTTGTAACGTTTATTTCCACATACTTGCACATTCACAGCGCCAGAACAGATCCATCTGAGGGCGAACACAAAATGTGAATTGCTCTTAAAAGTTTACACGGGTGCTGAAAACACATTACACACACTGGTAATACACACCTGCACATGTAAACACACACTCTCTCTCCCCAGCAGCATCTTCTTCATCATCTCCCTCCTGGGCATATGCTATATTTAGTATGGCCCCCTGAGGTCTCTGCAGGCAGGAATGGCCCGTTGTAGACGTGGAGAAATTAATGATCCACATGCTGTCTCACACACACACACACACATCATATTTACTGTTAACTTTTTCTCCATTAAGGCGTCACTCTGAGGAGATTGTAGGCGACAGAAACCAGCTCCGTCACTAAGGACGCTGTCACTGCTGTAGATACCTGTGCTTCGGTGATTTTTTTCCTCCTTGACATCCTGTCATCTGTCTGCAGATGTCATTATGAGCAATTCACTGCTGCAGACGTTGCACAGTCCAAGCTCAAGAAGGTGGTGACCAGACGAGGCACAAACTGCTCTGAAACCAGCACAAAACACAACTGTTTTGTTTTGTTTTGTTTCAAAAAACTTTTCGATTTTCCACCCTCTTAGTTTTGTATTTTAATAGACAGGACCAGCAAGAATGCAAATTTAACAAATCCCCATGAATTCTGTTCATATTGCAATGTTACCTTTTTAAAATGAATTATGTAATTAATACATTTTACATCATATTGAAAATTTTGTCCAGTCACTGCAACTTTTCCACTAATATGACCTACAGAAAGTGATGAGGTAAAACTCTGGGCATCCGATTGTCTGATTTCTGGCATCATGTTGATTATTTGTGGGCATCAGGTGGGATGGGATGGTTTGCCCTGTACACCACATGTGGTGGAGCACAAACAAAAGTCATGAATCAAACACTTTTCTACCAACAAAACAGTCCTGGAAAAGGGCTCAAATGCACCAACAACAGACAAATCACTGACAGAAGCTTCTACACCAGGAAGTGTCCTTGAGCAAGACACTGAACCCCAACTTAGTTGCTCCTGCTGAGTGCGAATAGGCGAATTAGAAGCAGTGTAAAGTACTTTGGGTACCAACATTACTATTAAATTAGGCATTTTTCTGTTGCAACCATCCCGAAAAAAGTCCACAAGTTCCTGCAGGGACTGATGTTCAACACCAGAAATCTGTTTTCACATTTATGTTTTGGGCGGCAACATGCATCTGTGACGACTTTAAACACTGAATTTAATGAATTGTGTAACAGTACAACTCGGTTGGGAGTCAATTAAGAATCCTACTCAAGCATGATCTGAAACCTGCAGCCTTCAGTGCTCAAACACTGAGGATGGACTTTTCAGTGAAGTGTGCACAGATCTATGCATATTTACATAACGTGGAAATTGTCCTAAGCAAAGGTATTTTGACACTTCATAAAGCATCTGGATCATTCATGATAAATCCCTTCTGCTTTTCTAAACATACACACAGTATGTGGCAGCAGTGGACAGTCTGCGTGGACACATCCACAGTTTGACCACTTAGCCAGCGAGCTTGAAAAAGTAAAGCACATTATGATTAGTGCCGGTTTAATTTTCTGCTGAAAAAGACTGATGAGAATGAAGAAGATCGTGATGAAGCTGATACGTCAACATTAACCAAGTGAACCAGCTCACACGTGCGTCCACCCGTCTTTGATTAAGATAACCTTCCTCGTAGCAAACAAGGACACACTTTTATTCGCCTCGTCATTGCCAGTATTGATTTAAAACTCTGAGGATGTTGAGGCGATGCTTCCTCCAAGACTTCTAGAGATGTCGCAGATAAAACCGAAGGGAAAATCCTCCTCTGAGGTCAAACTCTTCAAGAAAGACGAAAGGCCACATAACGACACTTTGTAATGTGACAACTTTATATCCACACAAAGGGTCAGAGAAGACAACTTCAGGTTACATTAGGAGAAACTATGGGTTAATGTAAAGTTACAGGATAAATGAGATGAAACAAAACACTACAAACACTAACACCAGCTCATGCACTTACTTACTATATGAACCACATGCACAGCTTTGTGTTACAATGATCATGACAGTGCACTAAGAGTTAAACCCTGGTCTACTGTGGAAAAGACTTGTGTCCACCATCCACCACCCGTCCACTTGCCTGTGAGTCTTTTTCACTTTATATTCTACGTCATTGTTTTAGTATAAATCTTCAAGCATCTGTGTTTCCATTGTCCTACACTGAAAGGTCACAGTGTCTATCACTGACCCAAATGGGCTCTCTAACCGTCCTTACCACCGTTCTTGCATTTAAGATAAGATATACTTTATTGTCCTCGTGAAGAAATTCTACTTGGGTCACAAAGCAACAAAGCAGCTTATAGAACTGCTATTAATTGCACTAACACACAATATACTTTTGTGATGGGAAAAAATTATTACACAATGTTCAATATTCATGGCTATTGATTAGTTTGACGGAAATTGGCACAAATCCATGTTCATACCTGTTCATTCTGCACCAAGCCATCCTCAGTCTCTTGCCAGAGGGCAGAAGCTGGAACTCCTGATTTTAAATGTAAGTTGGGTCCTGTACAACCCTCTGCAGCTGTCTGAGGACTGGCCGCTCAGAAAAATCCCGGAGGAGCATTTTAACCCAGAAAAGGCTGGATAACGTGGAAAAACACTGCTATGGATGTTGGAGCAAATACATGAGGTGCAGGAAATGAGCATCCTGGCATGTTGGCAAACATTAACATGCTGATGCCATCAGTAACTTTTTCAGCTGGACGACCAACTGTTATAGTATCTTGATGTTCCCAGCTCCTAATATCAGCATCACTTTATGGTTCTATACTGATTTGTGTGTAATCTGTTAAAGACATCTACTGAATTTGAATTTGCGTGTAAAGGAGCCACGTTTAAGCCAAAAACTGCTTCATAATGAATCTTGTAGCAGTTATAGTAACTGTGAGTAAGTAACTAAGTGTGAAATGGCAGAAACAACAGTAGGAAACTTTTCGCAGTCTCCACCAGCTGGGAAATGCTCCCCAGGGTCGGTGATGGATCAAACAGACTACAATCCGATCAAAAGGAGGGCGTTGTTTCACTGACGAGCGTTCCTCCCCAGTAATCCTGATTCTTTTGAGTTTTACCAGAAGAAATACTTAGTAATTCTCCGCTGCAGGCCATCTAGCAGCCTGTTTTCCCTCCTCAACAGATGAGCGAGTGCCAGGAATGTAAATAGGACAGTGGGGACAGAAAGGAATCAGCGCCGTGTATCTGGGCGTACAGGTGTACTGTTTGACAGGGGATAAATGTTTTTGGTGTAATGCATTCAGAATGAGGCAGAAGCCGGGAAAAACACGTGCTGCGAGCAGATAAGTGTGATGAACAACACCTGAATAGATTCAACAAAGAGGAGCTTTTGTGACGGTGCAGGAATCCAGCAGAGTTTCATGGTGCTCCCAGTCAGACGACGCCTACTTGCTGCTGTTTGCACAAAAATAAAGACGTTCGGTGTCATTCAGTGGATGTAGGACTATGTTAGAACAGCTAAATTTACTCAAACCTTTTTTTTTTTTTTTCCAGAGGAACAAGTAGAAGAAAACGTCTTGTAATGTTAACTCTAACATAGGCAGGAGAAGAGCGTGAGATTTCTTAAAACTAAACCACTCAGAGAACAACAAGCAAACTATGAATGCCATTAAAGTTCCTCTGACTTCCATACAATAAAATCTCTCTCTACTTCTAGCTGAAAAATGACTCCAAATGGCATCACATGGAGGATCCTTTAGTTCAGATTATCACTGCTCACACTACAGAGGTGGTAATCTTGGTCAATCTGCTTCTCCGGAGCTCCCCCAGATGACATCATCTGGACGCCTGCTAATGAAAAACTCCTCTGGGTGATGTTTGGAGGAGGTCTGGAGGAGGAAGCAGAGAAATAATTTTATATAGGGAAGTCAGAGGGGAGTTTAAAATCATTAATGTACATTTACTTCGTGCTGAACAGAAACCGGGGGTTGATTGTTTTTTTATCAATGATGAATAATATGCTGTTCTGGCATCACGGAGCTTTTTTGGACATTTTTAAACTGTTTTTCCAGACTAAGCAGGATTCTTCTAAATCAGGGGAAACACCACTTCTAACTTTCGTGTTGCCTGCTTTAAGTTGCGGGTTTGTGAACTATACCATGGAAATCGCCTCTTCTGGTTCACTGCCTTCTTTTTCATACAATTCATTTCAACTTTTGATTACTGAATAAAAATGTGAAGGGCTCCATGTAACCGACAGAATGCATCATTTTTGTTGTGTCTGTAAATTAAAGTAGTGCCTTTATATTCTATCACAACCATGAGTTTTTATACTTATTATTTTATTTTATTGCTTATTCACAGGTTTGACTCCGCAAACCCCCCCCCCCCCCAAAAAAAACCACGGGTGCCTGTTTCGGCCTGTCTCTGGCACATTGTGATGCGCAGCGATGTTGTCGTCCTGAATCTGTCAGTGCAGATGAGATGTGGAGCTGCACGGGAGCCTTTAGCTTGGCTGTTACTCATCAGTCGTCTCCTGCTGTCATCCAGCAGTCGTCTTCAGACGTCGCTTTATGCTGAGACGGAGCAGTTGAACCCTATCGTCTTGTCTGGGTCCATAAAAATCAAACACACCTCTCTGTGAATGCAACTGTGCCACACGCAGTAGTACGGAAAAAATAAATAAATCCCCTCTTCAAGGTTTCAGCATCCATCCATTGTGCTTTATTAACCCTGACAACCACCACTGACTGCAAGGAAACCAAATATCACAACACTCAACATCCACTGGAGGGAATTATACACCAAACTGTTCATTATTAGCACTTTGAAAGTTCAGGTTCAGCGGGGGAATAACTCCTCTGGCTGCCATCACTAATAAAGATTATTCAGCTACTTATTTAGAATCTTTTAAAATGTCAGGACAACTTCTCACCACAGTGGTTTTACAACACCTGGCCATCAAAACTAGCTGTTCTTTGGGGCTATAATGAGAAGTATAAAAAGAGAAGCTGCTGTTCGATTACAGCTCTGAAGTCACATTTTTCAAACAGATACTCACGGCCCAAAATCCAAAACTTTAAAAACATACAACAAAATTAGACTTTTCCCTCAAACAACAGCTTTTGGTCAAACGGTTACACACGGTTCAATCAGTCACTATGCAGTAGACAACAAATACAACTGTCTTTGACATGCAGGACCTACAGTGAACATCTAGACTGGACTAAGTCCGACACACAGCCGTGCACTATACTGTAATACTAAAACTGGAAAGTATTTTACACTGTGCAGCGTCAGATATTTTTACCCCTATTTTTCAATTCACTTGCTTGCAGGTGTAGCACTGACCAATTACTATTAACATTAGATGTTTTAGCCGACGCTGTTATCTAAAGTGTCACTAGGGACAAGTGTCCTGCCCAGGGATCATTTCAACATGTAGCCAGGAGGACTGGGAGTCGAACCGCTGACCCTGTTGTTCATAAACCAATTGAACTACAGATGTCCCTACTATGGTTGACAGAAAGTCGGAAATCACCCGGCAGTTAGCAGAGTGTGACGTAAAGTTCACATTGTCTGAGCTGAGTTCATTTGAGTGTGAACACAGTGATGGTTGTGGACAATGCCAGGTCCATCACAGGAGGCATGTTGGCTGAGAAAGTAATGAAACATGGCTGCAAACACATGCAAAGGCCCCTCTCTCCATAATGAAACATCCATCCATCATCTGCAGTATGCTGCTTATCCTGCTAAGGGCTGTGAGGGTGATGGGAGCAATCCCAGCGGTTACTGGGTGACAGGTGGGCCGTCTAGTGGAACAGCGGTTGACAAAGTGGTCACCAGCATGGCTCCTTGTCTTTCTGTGACTTTCAAGTGACACTTCGCCGTCTCTGAAACAACGCAGAACAGAGACCTCAAAATGTCTCTCAGCAGGAATAATGGAAAAATAAATGGGCAGTGGCGTCGCTCAGAGTGACACTTCAATAAGTCTTCAGATGGAGAAAAACCCCGGCCCAGACAAAAGTTGGAAATTCAATTTGCACTGTCAAAATAATTGCAACTGCCTGAAAGTGACATGAAGGAAACAGTTGGGTTTCGAAAAGTGAAGTGAGAGAGAGTCAAAGTCACTGATGGGACAAACACATCAGCCAAGAAAATATCAATAACCAACAAATAACAACAAATAACAACATTTTAGCACGATACACGATGTGTGTGTGTTGGAATTCACTAAGCATACTCACACCGAGCATGGATGCCTCGTATGCTAAAGCACAATTGCGCACTGTGCACTCAGCAACACTGAGTAATGATATCAAATGAGAAACTGGTCAACCTTCTGTGTTTAATCACCCACTGTACGTCTCCAACCCAGCCTCCTCTCTACTAAGGCTTTGTCAAAGCTAAACCAAAGGACACTTTAAAGCTGTATTTTTAACATGTATGATGCCAGTAGGCCGTACGTTACCTACTGAACCATAGCTATGGGCTCATAATGAGTGATGATGACCATTCAATGGCTTGGTAATGTTCAAATTGGCTGGTACAAAAAGACAGATAAATAACAATCCTTGTGTTTTTTTGTTTGTCTCAACCATTTTTTAACAATGTATCCACTCTGAAATATTTTTTCACCAAACTACTCCTTGACCAGCCAAAGAAATTTTGTAGAAAACAATTCCTGTATCTTTATACAGGCAAACACTGATGTAGTGGTTATGTGAGGGCACTAGATGCATCAGACCTTTCAACAAAAACCTTAAAACATGTTCTGTTTTTTTTTTTCCATTCAACGTCTCTAGTGGCAGGGTTTATGGAATAGATGGGTGGCTGGGCTGGGGGGGGGGCTTTCACACTGTTTACAAGGGAGTCCACTCAGCACACATCTCAACTGATAGACAGTGAAAGTGCAATGGAGATCTTCATTTGAGGTTATAGATTAACTCACATTACTATCCAAACTAGTACTTCTACTTCTGTTCATAGAGACCGGGGTCAGTTTTACAGTTTACCTTTAAGTTTGACTTTTTTTTTAATTTAAACTTTGATGCAGATGAGAGTTCTGCGAGCTCTGACCCTCCAACTCATTGATTGCTGATGTACAAACCGCTGACTCTTTTTGCCGTATCTGTTCCAGTTGCAGATTAGAGAAAATATTCCTTTAGGAGAGAAAGCATCTGAACCTCCTGCAGAGATAAATAATGAGCTGTGTAATTATACTGTAATTGTCTGAGAGCTGCTCAGAGTGTGTGTGTGTGTGTGTGTTTATACAATGCTTGGTTGCATGAGTAACCAAGCATGTGTATTTATTTGTGTCTGTTCAAAAGTGAAAACTCTGGAGTCCATCCTGTGTAGTTGTGTCTGTGCTGGACTCAATACGTCCCTTATAAAACCTCAGGTCACGCAGTGTTTGCCACTGTTTGCCATTGTGCAAATGTATGTGTGAATTTACAGTATGAGTGAAACAACAAGGACAATATATAAAAGTAGACTAGAGCAAATAACCGAAGGCGGAACAGCAGAGGTTTAAATTTGTATTTTAAATTGGTTACGTTTTTTTATGTGTGTGCAGCATTGTAGCTGATGGTCCAATTGCTGCCAAATAAGTGGGTCATAGCAACCGTGAAACAGCAGTGGTGCTGATCACAGTGGTCCGAGGGGGGGACAAACCGTGAACCAGAGACCGGGTTTTCCTTCAGAGAGTAAAAAGGTTTGCTGTAATACACACAGCTTGAAAAATGTGTGTCACCGTTCAGTGTTTCGGTTCTTTGGATGCTGCAGTGCATCATGTTTGTTAGAAAAGGCTGGTGACAGACAGACTGAGGAGAGGAACAAGATTCACACTTAGGGTGATGGAGCTATCCTGAAGTTAAATGATGTTGTGCGTCTCTGCTGGAATAATTACCAGCTGCCGGAGGTCTCCACTGAATAATACATCAATACAATAACAGCCAGAGGGAGAAAAAAAAAACATGTCAGTCAACTTTGTATCAGTCAGTGCCAACTCCATATGAATGCAGATGAACACTGAGGAGAAGAAACAGTCCAGTTTGGTCACACACACACACACACACACACACACACACACACACACACACACACACACACACACACACACACACACACACACACACACACATTGTCCTGGAAGCAGGTAAGACTGTTTAAATACTTCAGCACCTTTCAAGAGCAGGTGTCACAAAGACCTTTACACGTGTCCACAGACCTTAGAGATGATGGGAAATAGTTCCAGAGTTGAGGAGCTACCAGGTAAAAAGCACAGTCCCCATTCGATCAGAGGACCTAAGATTTCTGCTGGTTCTGAACGGCTGCAGTAGCTCTGTAATAAAGGCAGGAGTCTGACCATGCAAAGCTCAAAACATTTTAGACTGGAATCAGAATTTGATTGGAAGCCATTGTCAAAAGCTTTGCTGCAGCCTTCAACAGCTGCTGTTTTTTTTTATCTTTGGACTGGAGAACCTGACCTCCATTTACCTAAAAACAAGCAGAAACGCATTCCTACTGTCTTTAGGTCCATCTGACATGAGCATGAGTCCAGAGAACTGGGCAGCTGGTCCATGCATGAAGTGCAATTCATTCTTCGTACTGTAAGTAACGTGGATATTGGGGAACTTGGTCTTTTCAATAGTGAATTGCACTTCATGCAAACACCTGCTTGGCATCCTTCATCATCATCATCATTCTATTTTCTAGATTGATCTATGTAGTTAGCAAATTGCACATATTTACATAAGACTTGAGGACTTGAGTGTTAAATATCTCAAATATGTTTGAAACATTCAAAGCCAAGAGGCAACTAGAAAATCTGTGGATTTCAGCTCATTAGTGTTTGTGTGTTTGCTCTTAGGGAACAAGGGAAAATTTCCACACATGTATTTTTGTTTTTGTTTTTTTGTTCTGCAAGATCATGACAGATAGTTCTTTCCATCTTTATGTGCAATCTGAGGCCCAGTCTGTGGTTTTCTGTCATGGTCTCCCACGTACTGTTGCTCTTGCATGTTTCACAGCAGTCGGGAGGTTTCACTGCAGAGACCTGTGAAATCCTGTTTGTCCCTAAAGTGACTGAAAGCACTTTAGGAGTTTGTGCCACAATTCAGAGCCTGTTGAAACTCTCGAAAGCATTTAACATTTTCTGCCCCACAGCAGCTCTGCCTGCCAACAGTGTGATCATAATTTATGCTTCGTTATTTTTATGCAACAATTCTGTCATATTTGCATTTTTGAAAAAAATCCTCCACTTTATTATGGGAGCGTGTCTTCCAGTTTCCGTGTGTCATGGCCACCAGTATCACGTCCTGTTACCTGTTACCGTTTTATTTTGTAGTTCCACTTCCTGTTCCATGATTCATTTTGGCAACTTAACTACACATCATCAGTCCTGATGATGTTCACCTGTTGCATCTGTTCATTTATACAGCCCTCATTCAAGCTGGTCTGCCAACTGCCAATAAGCCAGAGTAAGAGTAAGAGTAAGAAGGCGAAGGCGAAGGCGAAGGCGAAGGCGAAGGCGAAGGCGAAGGCGAAGGCGAAGGCGAAGGCGAAGGCGAAGGCTGCCTCTCTCTCTGACTTTGCCTTTCTCCTCATCCTACTATTTGCCTGATCACTATTTTTTCCCCTGCCTGACCTGTCTGTCTGCTTGATGTTGTCTTCCTACGAAAATACTCTGGTAACCCGACTTTGCCTGTCTATCTGTCTGTATAGTTAAGTCTCTTGTTTACTACTCACAGCTTGTTGATCAACGTGTAGAATAGTTTTTATAGTAAAAACAAAAAAATATTACAGCAAATGTTAAACACTTTATTTCAGATTTACATTTTCCTGTTATCTTTTGACCCTGTTACATGCTGTGAAGTATGAAACTGAGCATAATGATAACATGCTTTACAGAAATGGTATTTATACTGCATAAGACTGCATGAAGTTATCAATGCATAGGTTAAACGTCAAACAATCTATATGTTAGAATTCAAAAATTAGCTACAGCACACGATCTCCACTGTACAATGAGATTAGCAGATGGAGAACGTGTCATTTTGCATCTAGAGTAGCTCGGAAATTTGTCTCTGAACTATAAAGTTCCTACAACAGACTAAAGTCATATTCAAAATAATGTTAAAGATGTAAAGAGAACAGGCCTGTCCCCTCTTGTGGAGTAGGTTTTATTTTAGCTGCAGCCTTGTTCCTCTGCTCATCTTATTACGGTGTGAAATGCGTAGAAACTAATCTGAGCAATGAGGAGAGGCAGAAGGTGGGACTACATCCTGTCACTCTTTAACCAACGAGGCGAAGGTAGAAGACGTGCACCAGATTGATGCTCTGTGCCGAATCGAGACTCGAATCCCACTTTGTAAGGGAAGCTGCAGTAAACAGATACACAACACATGGCTCGAGTGTGTGTCTGAACATTTTCCAACAAGACAACTGGGGTCAGAATATAAACTAAATGAAACTAAAAGTAAATGTTGGTGCTTTCTGACTTCCTACGCTGTCTGTAGCACTAACTGTTGGCATAATACATTTGACTTTAATTGGTGCAATATTTTGTATTAGTGAAGAAGATTTGAAATAAACTTTCAAAGGGGCCACAACTTAGCAGGTTTTTGGGGTATTGGAACAGTAGGACAGTAGGATGTTTTTCTTTTGTTTTTCCACGTTCCTTTGAATGTGGCAGATGACGGATAGGAAATGTAGATCGGTGGGTAAGCGGATGTAAATTTCCTCTGATGGTGAAGCCACTGAAGCTCTGCAGCGCATCAGATTCCAGCAGCATCAATTATTAAATGTATTGGAATTAAAGACGCCTTGCTCCCATTTAAAGTTTTTAGGTGACATGAAATATTAATGCATATGAGACCAGGTCACTGCAGAGGCAACAGTATGTGTTCACTGTTGACCAAAGAGCAGAGAGCAAAGCGTGTAAAAGTCATCAACTCCAATAAACATCTGTATTATGCTGATAAAATGTCTCCCTGAGGTTACCTGCAGGTTGTTGATGTGTTTTCTCTGCAGCACAGCTGAGCTCAGAACGCTCTCATAATTCTGTCCAGGGCTTAGGAAAATCTTTTCCCCCTTTACACAACAACTGGTATAAAACTGTCTGATTCAATGCTGTAAGGAGTTAAAACGGCCAACAGACTGCACAAAATTATGATGTGACTCTTTTGCGGTGGGATGGAAAACTTTTTTCTCTCCATTGTTTGTTTTTTGTAAAGTTACAGACATAATGTGTAATGTTGACAGGGTTTTTATATCCACAGAGGAGCCTAACAAAACCATTACCTAAGGTGAGAACATAAAAATCGATGGAAGTTGAACTTTCAAGGTTTCTGGAAACTGAATTATTTGGAGGTTTTAAAATGAATCTGGCAACACGAGGCCTTACTTACTGTATTTCATGTAGTTGTGAATCGTAGTCTGAAGTTCTGGGGGAGATCTGGAGGTGATTATTGGAGCCCTATTGGGGACTGAACAGGAATGGTTTTTTCATCAGTGTGTGATTTGCATCTTACGAGGCAACGTTTTCCGTTTTGGGCCACGGTTGATAGAGAACAAAATGTCCTCTTAATGAAAACAACTGAATCAGTCATTTCAGAAAACACATTATCACATTTTTGTGACAAATGACTCTTAACGGTTTTTTTATCCTTAGTATTTTTCTGCCCACAGCTGACCAAACCTAATCACTCAAACCAACTCTACACTTTTCTTGGGGGCAGCTACAAACCATGGATTTTGCCATTTAATTTGAAGAACTTGTTTGAAAGAGCCACAAAGTGCAATGATAACACGGGACCCATTTTAGTTTTTTTACCCAGTCAAAGTCACCAAGAAACCGCCTGTTTGTCACATTATGTTGTGACTCAGGGGCCTTCGGGGCTCCTGGAGATTTGCATGTTGTGCGGCTCCAAATTTACCCTAGTTTCTGGTTCTTTAAATTTTCATAGTCGCCTGGAATCAACATCAGATACTGAAGATTTAGCAGCATGTCAGTGCTTTTATGCAGACCAACGCACAGGGTAAAACACTTTAGCTTTGTTGTCTCCTGTATCTCAAACATTTCAGTAACTCACACAACTCTTTATACAGTAGGACCAACAGCCGTACAGTAGTTTGTAAAGCAACCCAGTCCTAACAAGCCTAGTTTAACACAGTCAATCATAGAATGATTTACGACAAATATCCAGGAAGTTGTCTCAAATGGTTCTAAATCGAGTGCTCTTCAAGGTTTTATAGTTGTCCCACGGGGCTCAATTCAACCGTTTTTATTCTCTCTGCTGTATAAACACTATCAGCAATATTAACTCTGCCACTTAAAATTGTAATGTTCATTTATTATGCTGATGACACAGTTGTCTTCTCTTAATTTGGCCATTCTGCTATTGACACAAATCCAATTGTGTGTATGATATTCTCAAGGACATATGAGACTAACACAAAGCCTACTGTCCCTATGCAAACTCTTTAAGCTTCTAAAATTGAAACACCTGTGTGTCATTAATGTTTCAGAAATATTTGGCTTTACTGCAAAAGCTGTCCCACTCCCTCCGATCTCTGGCCTCACACTAAAACATGATTCACACAGGACAAGGCCTGTATTGTTAGGGAAAATAATCAGTTTTATGTCTTTGCAGCTGCCAACGTTTCCTGCTGCCTGATGTAAACCCAGTGCCGTAAAGACATCAGACACAGACGGAATATGGAGCATGTCACCCAGTATATTCTATCTAAGCCCACACACTAACCACATCTTGAGAACATCACTCATTGTCATCGTCTTTCCCCGTGTTAGTGCACATCCTCTCTCTCTATAAAAGATGCCTTCCCAGATTGACATATCCAGACTACTCTATGTTAAGTGGCTCACCTGGTGAGGGCTTCAGCTAAGAACCAACGTTATGTGTGTCATGGTGTGGTTTCACAGAGGAGTTTTCATTGTGAAAAGACCGACTTAACTTAACATGAGCTTCACAGTCAGTAAACATCTCCACCCTCTCGGCTTTAAACCCTGAATCTGAGATCTAAAAGGAAGAGGAGAGCACTTCTCAGCACATTTGTAGTCATTATGCAAATGCCAAACACAACTGATTTTGTGCAGCAGTGCTGCTGTAATTGCAAAATATTTCATGATGAAAAATTGTGAAATTCCAAAACATTCTGCCACAACAAGTTTTTTTTTTTTTCTTTTCGTACGATTATTTAAAGTTATGATTGACAAACGAGCTTCTGGGATTATTTAAATCTAACTGTCCTCCAGGATTTATTCAGTTAAACCACTTTAAGTTATTGGGCCGTGGAGCTGCCTGTAGAGTATCTTTAATCAAATGTTTACACCAGAACAATTCAAATAATGAGCCATTTGTCTCTTTTAGCACAGCTCCACTGTTGAAATATGATAATTGAGATCCTGTGCAAAGTGGACGGCTTTCATCTTTCACATGGAAGCTAATAAAAGCATTCAGACAAATACCACATCTCATCAGCGTCTTATCAGGCTGAGGGGAGCATCCCAGTCGCATACAAGGCTTTAATTAAACAACCAAACAAATATTGCACCTTCTGTAATGGTGCTGATGATTGGGCTGCCCGAACAAACTCCCGTCTGTTTGCACACAGTCATTATGAGAAGCAGAACTAAGATCGGCTGCTGCAGCTCCCAGGATTGAGAGGTCCACAGTGAGCTGTGCTTACGCTAATTAGAGCTCTAATATGCAACTTTTTTACATGCAAACAACAACATGTGAAAAGAAAGAGGCGTCCTGACATAGTGGAAACATATGAATTGTTAACTCGCCATTACTGATTACAGGCCTTACCTAGGAGTCAGTGACTCAACTTAGAGAAAAAACTAAGGAGGGATAAGGTGTTTTTGGAACTGACCCATTATAGTAACAAAAGGACATCTTAACCTCCACTGCACAGATTTTGACAATGCCCTCTGTCCTACACACGGACATTTCTTATCTACCTTGCACAAACATGTACGTTCTCCAGAAAATGAAGGCTATGGACTTCCCTGATCCCCTGATTTTTGCTTGTGTGCCACCATCAGGTGAACGTTGGTGGGTTTGAGTGACATTTCATGATTGGCTGTGCGAAAACAGTTTTGAACTACAATTAGAAGCAGCGGACTGGTCAGCCTCAAACATCTGAGTTTTTGAATACTGCTGTGTGCTATTGGTGAAGGCATGAAGTAAAGGCAGCGCAGGGGAGAGGAAAGCAGAAAGAGGAAAATAGGGGGCCTGTGTACATCAGCAACAGGTGGTGTCATACTGGCCATGTTACCATGAAAGAGAGTCTGTTGCCTTGACATCGAACAGTTGGCGGTGGGCCTCTGTTCATACTACATGCCTCTACTAAATGAGAGTTCTCACAGACCATATTGATCGCCATTTATGGGGGGCCTGGTGGCACAATGGGTAGAGCATTGGGTTGGGATACAGAGGGCCGCAGGATTGAATCCCACCACACCTGGTGTGGCCCCGCACAACCACCAACGGCCACCCTGGTGCCAATCCTGAGCCCGGAGAAAAATGGGAGGGTTGCAGCAGGAAGGGCATCCGGCGTAAAAAATCCACTGTGGCGACTCCTGAAGGGACAAGCTGAAAGCTGCTGATCTTTTGATATCGATCACCATCTATATTCCTCCCTCTGCCTCCGTGGACGGTGCGTGTAACTTCACACACTCTGTCACACCAAGCCTCCAGACCCAACGTCTTTATGATGTCTTCAGTCATGCAACCCTCACCAAGGCCATCCCCACCAGGGGGGAGAAGACACTGGACCTGATGTTCAAGAGGCCCAAAGCTCCCCTGGGCAGGTCTGACTGAAACAAACTGCACCAATGCTGGCACGACGTAGTTAGGACCAAACAAAATGCCACTTTAGAATTATAGTGTACGCAGTACAGCTCCTGTATGAACACTTGCCTCCTTGAAATGAGCACCTTTCCCTCACTGAACACCCGATCGGGAGTGAAGTGCACCTGCTGTGACTGCATGTTGTCCTCTTGCAAATACAGTTTGTGCAACAGCCTGTTATACAGTAAGTGAATGTGAAACCTATCTCTTCAGCGCAGCAGTGTCCGAACGACCCTCTTGAGACTTGCAGACATTTAACTAACCTCTTCTGTCTGTCCGAAAGGCTTCGACATAACACTCCTGTCAAACATGCTGTCACGCTCCCAATCACACTTCACAGGCTGCTGAACTGGTTCTATAATGATCCCTCTCCTATATCTCATTAAATCTCCACGTCTGGTCCAGCAGCAGCTCATAAAGGTGCTCATTACGTCCGGAGGCTTTCTGCCAACCCACCACTCTGTCTTTAAACACCAGCTAAATGTATGGTTACTCACCTCCAGCTGCTGCAGCTGCTGGATGGGAGCGAAAACTCATTTGTTCCTGTTCTTCTTCCCCACCTCCAGTACTGCAGGTCTGTCAGCATTAGTAATCTTGATTTTTGTTTTTAAATCATTCGGATAACATTAACACCTGGAGCTTGTTAATCCTCATCGTGTTAACTGAGGCCCTGACTTTTTGAATCCCTGTTTAACTGTGTTAATTGCAGCATTTTCATGGTAGCAGCTCAGTGTACAGACAGTACAAAGGTCTTCATCACAAGATTTCGCCCCATCAAAGACAGAAAACATTCATGATTGTCTGGTCTAAACTTTGTGCTGAACTTAGGGCTGGGTACATGCCGTCATGCTGAGTTACAGTATACTACTGCTCGATTTAAGGTCCCAGTTTATCTTATCCACTGAAGTACTGAACTGCATTGTAATGTTTCCCCAGCAATCATCAACTGAGGAGGATGCTGACGTTGCAGACATCTTAGCTACAGCACCAGTCTGTTTGCATGACATCATCCTTTCAAAACCATATTTATGACTGTCCTCATTTTAGTTCAAGTCCACTGGAAACATTAAAACATCATCTGCAAACAGGGTTTTTAACTAACCAACAATCAGGGGCGGGGCCAGAGGGGTGGCCTGTGTTAAGTTTATGACTGGACTTAGTCACAGATTAATCACTTTATAAACACACAGCATGTTATTATACAGTTTTAAAGTACATTATCCAGCTAGCAATAACTGCTAATGACGATTAAAACCAGACCACTAAGCCAAGGCTTAAGGTGCTGTGAATGCCTAAATACAACCACGAGATGACTAAGATTGTACTCAGCTAAGATTGACTGAATAATATGGTGGAGAGCAAAGAATTTTTAGAATATTTAGAATATTAAGTTGATAAATATTTGTGACAAATGGGGAAATTAATATCTCCTCATTACGTTAATAGAAAACACAAGTCAGCGGCGACCGCGTTTTCTACTAAACATATTAGCTCTCGCTAATTAGCTATTTGTAAATGTAATCTCAATTAAACGTGGTTGATTTTCAGTGGTTACATTAGCCGGTCCAGCAACACTTATGAATGGATTTTGTGTCATTTCATCATTTTGTGCGCCTTAATTGACACATTTGACAGAATAAGAAAACAGAAGTGTTTTAAATATGTAATACATTTTCTGCACATCAAATGAATGAAACCTCCAGGAAATGTTTATTTCATCAAACACTTGCTGTTTGTGTCTGCTTGGTTAGCGACTGTAGGAGATCTTCTCTGACTCTTTGTAATTATACACACCTTTATCCCTCATTGTTGTGCTGTTATCAGGCTCCCAACATGCTCCTTCACATTATCATTGATCAAGGAAATGATCCAGTGCAGAAGTGTCTCTCTCTCTCATTATCAGCTCACAGCAATTAACTTCAGAAAAATGTTGTTTATAATTCCGCCGTTAACTTGTGTTTTACTTCTGCAATCAATTATCTCTACTTCACTAGCGGATGTCAGGCGTGACTGAGAACTAAATTTATTTCTAATTCCAAACCTTTCCTACAGTAACGCAATGAAGGTAATTTGGGACAAATCTATATTTACTGTATAACCCATCTGTGTTATACATCATTTCTATTTACATTTTATTAGAAGATTATATGAGACTCAAACTGTCTGAGTTTGATAAAATAGATGTTTTCACTTAAAAAAGTGAAAAAAACAACTGCAAGAAATCCATTGGACATAAATAAGTCAGAGCGGGAATTGTGGATCTCCAACCACCCTTTGGGAATAACGGGCAGAAATTAACACAACTGAAATTTTTACATTTAAATTAGCACCTTTAGAACCCTAAACAGTGCACCTGTTCACTAAACCACGATAGACAAACATGTTTGCATGTTACAAAGAAGAACTTAAGTAAAGCTAAACAAAGGGCACTGATGATCTTCCTGCAGCAAAATGGGAAAATGTCTAACTGTCAACTAATGAACCTTAAAAAATGTAATATAACAAAACTAAATCACTCATCAAGATCACTCGTACTTTAACACCTTGATCTCAAACAGTAGGTAAAACAATTATTGTGATATCAATTACATTAAACAGATTAATTGGTAAAGAAATTTGCTGGATGAATCCCGATGGTCGCAGAGCTGTGGACTCACATTGGGTTTCAGACTGGGTCACAGATCACCATGCCCTCAGCTGTCTCTGCTCAGCAGCACCATATAACACCAGCGCTGCCCGGGGCTTGTTCCAAACCTCACAGAGATGATGGAGCTCATCTGTGGGGTGTACAGGATGAGTAAATCACCTCCTCCTCATCATATTCCTCTTCTTTCCTGGCCCCTGAGGCTGCTGGAAGGCTGGCATCAGGATTTATGGTCATTTTTGTGGGCAACACCGACATCCACTGAGTCCGCCTCTGACCTCCTGGTTATTTCCACTATTATTTTATGAATGTTGGAATCAGAGCCTCTCTCTGCTATAGAATACTTTCCCAGAGGTTCGATTCGATTGGAGAAAAGATTAAACCACAGATGTAAAATAATTTACAATACAGAAAAGACTAGACAACATAAACTAAAAAGAATAGAGTAGATTAGACTAAAGTCTAGATTAGATTAAATAGTAGACTACAGTAGACAACATAAATAAAATTGCATTACACTATAGAATACGCTACAGTGAATTTGACTAAATGAAAATTCAATTTACTTATTACATTAGTGGACTAGGTAATAACCTCCCTCCTCCCCCAGGCAGCAACAGGGCCAAATAGAACAATATGGAAGATGTTGTTTTCCATCTGGAAGACAGCTTCATGTATGTAGTTTATTGGTGATATTCTTCACAAAGGGGGCCAGTTGATTAGAAACATAAAGCAGGAACTGAACGCTGGCCTGCCGCTGCGATGTGTCTCTGCGGGAGAAAGTCATTAGTGCTGACGAATGAGACTCTGTTAATTCAGCAGCAGAATTATGCTTTCTACCAGAGATTCTGCGACTGCTTGACAGTTTTTCAATTGAATTAATCAGTCAGTAATCTGGTTGTAAGAGATTCTGAGGTTTCCATCCACATAACGTGAATATGACGCAGATGATTTCTCAGAGCAGAGCCGCTGTTTGACAAGAGGGAAGTTGTTGTATCTGCCCGGGGTATGATGATCCTAACTGATCAGCAGAAAGATGTCCCAATAACTTATTTAAAGATTAACATGCAAAATTCACTGTGGACATTTGTGTATTCACGAGAGGATGATCCCTCCTTTGGTGGCCTTCTTAAAATTTTAATCTCACCTCATGTAAAGCTTTAAGAAACTCTTCCTCGTCTGTGCAATATAAAACCAATATAAAACCTCAAGTTGATTATAACAGGAAGTTTTAGTTTTGCTTAATACTAGCAATATTTTTTTTGATGCAGCGGCAGAATGAAAGCTGTCAGATAAATGCAGTGGAGTGAAAAAGCAGATGTTCCTTTGTACTGTAGTGAAGACGAAAGTAGCACTAAGCCATACAAGACCTCATTTTGAGAAAAAGTAGGACACTGAGTAAGATGTAAATAAAAAGGGAAATGGAATTACTTGTAAATCATTTGAAACCTATTTTTGTAACGTAAACAAGATGAAGAAAACTTATTAAATGTTGAAACTTTTGAGGAAATTCATTGCTTTTTTTATATATATGCTTATTTTGACTTTCATGTAAGCAACACATTTCAAAAAAAGCTAGAACGGGACATGTTGCATCACCTCTTTATGTCGGAACACTGTAAGCATTTTGGAACTAAAGGAGCAAACATAACACGCCAACAAAGGAACGTCTGCTCTGAGACTTTCAGTGGTGTTAAAAAGAACACAGACTGTTGTGCCAGCGGCATCCGCACTTCAGCATTATTTTGGCCTGACAGGAGGAAACACTACAGGAACACAGACTGTGAAGTCCTCAGTTGTCTCCCGTGACTCCCAGCGGCTGCACTCAAAGTCTGGAGGCTGGCAGGTCAACCAGCCTGATGTCAGTATCACACCTCCTCCCTAAGACGGACTCCAGCTCCCGTCAGACAGCCAAACCACAAAACTGGTACCACACAGAGCACAGTGCACCTAAAGAACCTGAAAAGAGTTAAAATGTTGGATATTGAACTGAAAGTGGCAGATTGAATTGATTTCCTGATATGACCCATTCTTGGATTAAGCATATGAATATACAGCAGAAATCATTTGAACATGCTTGGAGTAAATAGTCTAGTTACGGGGGTGAAAAGAACTAAGGATTTTATTTTATGGTTGTCACAGATGAATGCGTGAAACCTTAAAGATTGTAGCACATTAAAAAATACTAAAAGCTCGTCTTTTTCTAATAAATACATTTATTTTGGAACTATAAAGCAAGGATTTAATTTAAATCATCTGGGGAGTTTTTAACATCATTATAGGATTTTAAATACAAATATTTGGTTTTACGTGTTGTTTGTAAACACATTCATTCATTTCGACACACACTCGTTAAAGCTGTGCCTTCCTGCGGTCCTCTGCGCGCATGCGCGTCAGAGCAGACTTCCAGTTCGAAAACAAGAGAGGGAAACGGAACAACAATCTCCAGCAGCCGTAAGTTTCCTACTTTTATGTCCAGGATCTCAGGCCACAGGTGTCCTGTTACAAAATGTAGGTGTTTTTACTAATCCTGTTCGATAGGTTGATGTGCTAGTTTGTGTTCCATGTTGTTAACCAGCTGATTCTCAAACGTTATGCTAACAATAATACTGTCTGTTCTGTCCAAGGCGAAATATTATTGAACTTGAACGTGCGACGTATTGTATTGTATGTGGGCCGAATGCACCGACACAAGCTAAAAATGTAGGAAAAGTTGTACACGTTTTTGGGTTTTTTTTGTCTGTGGTTGTAACGAACAAATAACTTTTAAACTGGAGGATTTTTAGGACGGAGTTTGGTTTAATGTATTTTACGTCGCCTTGCTTTTGAAACCGTTGTTTTCTTCTTTCTTTAGCTTTTTCAGCACCGTTTCACTCTTTGTTCAAAGTGTGAAATGTCATTTGACAAATTGAACTCTGTGTTAAACTGGGGGCTAGTTAAGAAGCTACTCTCCCTAGTAGCTAGTTTGCTAACCTCGACATTAGCGTGCTAACTAGCTAGCAGGTAAATGTCTGAAGTTGCTCGTAGTTACGGCAGATGTTGAGGGCAGGGACCACGTCACCTGCCCTCATCGTTGCCAGTTTGTTCTTCTTTTTTTTTTTTTTTTTTAAGCATATTGCACGTTTCCTCATGATACAATCATGTATCGATTTCCAAGCCTGGATATAGTCAATTCAATTGAACTTTATTCATAAAGCACCAATTCACGACAAAGTCATTTCAAGAAAACTCAACGAATCCGGCATTGACTTCGATACAGCTTCCTGAACAATACTATTTTGATACCAATTTTAATAAATCTATTTTAAAAAAAATTACACCACTGACTACAAATCTAGTTATTTTTCAATACCTTGGCATCTCTACACTTAAGGCAGTTTTACAACATAAAACATAAACCTAGTTACCACAGCTGAAAGTTGTCTGGTAACATCAGTGTGAACCTCAAGGTTACCAGGTGCCTCTAACGATTAAAAATTATAGTAAAAAAAAGGACAAAATGTGAAATGCTTAAAATATTTTCAGTGCAAGCCAGTTTCGAATGCTACATGTTTATTGTCTCACTGGTGCTGATGAGATTTACTCATGAGGTACTGAAGGCATTTTTTGATACACAATAACAGATCAGTTGGTGCCATAAAAGTGTTGAAGTTTGGTGCCCAGCTTTATGTACGTGGTTTCCAGTTGTCAGTTATGATTACACCTCAACTCCACAGCACTTGATATTCCAATTCTTACCTGCTTTTTTTTTGCAAATAACATGGGTCTTGTTCACCTGACGATCACAATTCTGGAATACTTACATGCTCATGACTTGTTTCCAATGGGAGAGTATCACATTTTGCAGTAATGTGCTGTTAAGACTGCTGTGACCCGTAGCCTGTGAGGTATTGTTTGCTTGTGATTGAGATAATTACTTTAAATTCTTACAAACCAATAATGAACAGGCTGGGGCAGTATAGGTTAGAAGAAAACATCACAGTTATGTGCCATCATGTGTCTTTTAAAGCTTAATTTTCTCTGATTTATAATGCGTACTCAGCATGTAGTGATTGTGTTAGGAAACAGATCTGCCTGCTTAGCTGCTGGCTTTTTATTGAGGTGTTGCAGGCTTTTTTGGCTTCAAATGAACCACTGTGTTTTTTTTTTTTTTTTGTACTTTCGGCTTATCCCATGAGTTCAGGGTCGCCACAGCGGATCATTGTCCGCATGTTGATTTGGAACAGTTTTTAAGCCGGATGCCCTTCCTGACGCAACCCTCCCCAATTTCTACCGGGCTTGGACCGGCACTGCACAGCTGGGGAGGGGAATGGGGCTGTTAAGGGTTCAGTGTCTTGCCCAGGGACACTTCGACATATAGCTGAGGCCAGGGATCGCCCCCGCATTATAGCGTATACGCCAACTATATTGTCAACTATACATTCTTCATCATGGGGAGAGATTATCGTGATATACCCTAGATGATACAATATGACACAGCCCTATTTAGGAGGATCTGTGTATTGAAGCAATTAGAACAAGAGACTTTATGATTCCTATTTTTTTTTCGGAAAACATTTTTATTTATGTATTTATTTCCCCATCCCCATTTTTCTCAGTTCTAAATCTGTAGAAATGAAGGCCAATAAATGAGAGTAGGGTTATATGAACAAATGCATGTATTTAACGTTTTAACTGAGAACTCAGTGGTAACATCTGTCTAATACACTTTAATGTGTCTGTCATCTGGCTGAGGTTTGTTGGGCTGAATTATCCACATATGAGATGAATTAGGTTTAATGACAGAATTGCTTCATTAACTAAAACAATTGAGGACATTTTTACATTTATTTGAAACATAAATGTAATATTAGACTTTATTAGTTCATTAGTTTGCTGTAGTGCTACTTCACAAAGCAAAAGTCTCATTAAATTAGTCAAGCTTTTGTTTAAACTGGCACTAACATCAGCAATAATTACACTGATAATGAGATGCATTTGTCTGCAGCAAATCAAAATGTCACAGGGTAAAAAAAAAAAAGTAGAGCCAGCATTTAGCACCTTGGTTAACCTAGTTCCATAAGAAACCTTGTACTAGTGTGCAGTGAGATGATGGAGTGAATGATGGTGTGAAGAGGTAATTTATGTTACTTATCAGCCTTTGTCTCAGTTGGCTGATCACTCACTCCTGCGTTCTCCTCTCCCCTGCGTCTCCTGTGTGGAGCTGCAGATAAATATTTATGAGCTCTGAGGAGCTGGTCTCCACCTGTCTGTGAGAGTTAAAAGATGAGCACTCCCTCCTGCTTTTGAAGTGGCGGCCACTCGCTGTGGGATAGATCACACAGCGTGTGACCCTGGTGACCTCCTGCCGGACAGCAGTATGAGGGGAGGGGTGAATACACTGGGCTTTCATGTGGCTGTGGCACACTGGTAATTCTCCTTTGCTTTGGTGGCTGCTGCATCAGAGATCACCTGCTATGCCGTACACACACACACACACACACCACAATAAATAGTTTTGCTACAGTCAAAACATTTGTCTGATTAAATTTCAATTACACAGCCTCAAATTGTTCAACCATAGATGGTGTCCAAAAACTGGAGGTGGTCCCCTTTGTTTTAACAGGACAGGTGGTCAGGAAGTGGCCGTGATGCAGGTCTAGGAATGTCACAACTCGTTCCAGCATAGACAGAGTTAAAGTGAAACAGTCCTCTCTCTCTCTCTCTCTCTCTCTCTCTTTCGCTCTCTTATCCTCACCAAGATTATGCAAATGTCGAGTAAATAAGGTTTGTTCTTGGCAATTTCTCACGCGCGGCTGAATGTGCAGAGAGGACAGTTTGTGATTTTGACACACAGTTGCTGTTTGTCAGAAAAAGAAAAGGAAAACCCCCGCAAGGCAACGTCTCCACACAGCCGTCACTCTCTGTCTGACATGTTTGTTTCCCCCTTCCGCCTCACTCCGTCCTGATTGGCTGAAGTGTGGCAGGGTGGATTAATTCACATCTTCTTCTGCTGTCTCACTTAAGGTTTTCTGGCAAAATATGGCTGCTCAATTTTAGAGAAACTGACTAATAATTTGTAAAACAACAAATTTGGATTAGCACGAAAATATTTCCATAGTCCACCATCAGACCATGAAAGGGCAGAAAGTATAGGTGTTGTTTTGTGCTTGAACTGCAAAAACTCGGCTAAGAATCAGGCTTTTATTAGAGACAGACCTGTATATTAGCTTCCTTTTTGTAATACTTAGCAAGAAGCCTCCTGTTTGTGGTTGCTTTGCTAAATCTACTCTTTACGCTGCTTGTGTTGCTTTAAAAGACACAAACAAATGAATTAGAGGAGACTGACATGGTGACTTATGCATTGGAAGTGTTAAACAATTTGACTGTTTCTTATGCCAAATAACAAAGGACGTACAAATGTGTGCAGCAGAACTGGAAACAAAACAAATTGAGTTGGAAAACAGTTTAGTTCAGGAGCCGTCAGGATGCCTGTGGTGTTTGGGTGTGTGGGAAACTCTCCAATGGGTGAGTTTTTCCTAATTACTTCTGAAATTGCTTAAAAATGTATTTGGTACCGACTTGCAAATGTTACAGCTGAGGGGCTTTTGTCTTGTCTGTCTTGAGGCTTTTAAATGGGGTTTTGTTGCACACTTTTCATGTCAAGCTTTTCTTCTGCTTGTTGTTGGGTTAAAGCTGTTTGAAATATTTTTAATTACAGTCATTGGTGACTTAGACAGGGGGCCTGGTGCATCAATGGGTAGAGGTCACATTGGGATGCAGAAGGCCAATGGTTCAAATCCCACCCCACCAGGTGTGGCCCCTCCCCGGCCGCCAAGAGCCACCCTGGTGCAGGAAGGGCATCTGGTGTAAAAACTCATGCCAAATCAATGTGCGGAACACGTTTCTTAAGTATTTATTTATTTATTTTTGTCCTTTTGGCTTATGCAGGAAGTTCAGGGTCACCACAGCGGATCATTGTCCGCATGTTAATTTGGCACCGTTTTTAAGCCGGATGCCCTTCCTGACCCAACCCTCCCCAATTTCTGCCAAGCTTGGGACCTGCACTGCACAGCTGGGGATGGGAATGGGCTGTTAGGGGTTCAGTGTCTTGCCCTGAGACACTTTGACATATAGCTGGGACCGGGGATCGAACCACTGACCCTTTGGTCCGTGGACGACTGCCGCCCCCAAAACATTTATTACATATATCGATCAAAAAATACAGCTTATGACTACAAGTTTCTTCTGTGACCTATACTGTTTGTTCCAGCAGCCTATAACAATGTTATCTGGTGTTTTCACTGTGACATAAATATATGAAAATTGTCCCATAATTTATTGATATTCTCATATAGGCTACCAACTGCTTTCCTTGCATTTAGTTCTGGAGGTCTGTTTTCACCTCCCGAAAGAGAAGGTTTGTCTTTCTTTAGTAAGTTTGAAAATGTCTGTCTATTTATTCGTATTTGGTAAAAGTCATTCTGAGTTTCTATTTAAAACGTTGGTTTTAACCTACGAGGTCAACACATTTGAACTCAGCCTACCATTGATAATACCAACAGGCTTTATTTGGGCTTCTTTAAATGGCCTTGGTCTCAGCCAGATGTTCTATGTTTGCTTCTGTCTGCTGTTTGACCCATAGGCCATATACCTGTGTCACTGAATATAACAGTATGGATAGTTTTAGGAATTTTAGTTAAGGTTAAAAGCCGTCAATGACCAGTGTGATGAAAAAACATAATCTATTCTTCATTTATCTGTCTGTAATACTACAACACTGTTTTCTTGTTAACCTACAATGATGTAAAGCCTGTTTTTCTACAAAAATGTTAATTTTAATATTATTAAGTTATCACCGTCTCTGATACGGTAATTACAGGCTTGCTGTTTCTGTCTTCTTATCTGACAGATGTGGTCCTTAGTGGCTCTCAGCCAAAACCAGAAATTACATTTTGTCAGTGAGGTGGTACAGGGACTATAAGAAGCCCATTGCATACTAATGTCTACCTCCATCTTTATTTTTACGCCTTGGATGTATTTTGTTTGTGGGCACGTTCCATCAACGCAATATCTCAGCAGCGGCTTGAGGGGGTTTCTTTCAATTTGACACAAACTCGAGGGTGAACTAAGTAGATTCTGGTGGCCAAGGGTCAAGAGCATAGTAATCTCATGTGTGTTCCATTCCTGTCACGCCACTCTTAGAAATACCTAGATAGAATTTCTGTGAATCTGACCAGATGTGCACTGTGAAGTAACCGAGTGGCCATTCTAGTTTAAGTTAGTTAGTAAAGCCGGTACTGTGACACAGATTACATTCGTCCGGAAAGTTTAATGCCCAGTGCCGCAAAACATTGGCTCTAAAATAAAGCCCTTTCCCTTTACATTAGTTTTCGTCCCATGTCAATTCATGATCTAGAGTTTGGGCCACTTTCTTAGGCACAGCTGTACAATCTAAAGCAATCCAATACCGTAGCTTGCCGTGGATTCGACTTTTACAACGTTCTAATTTCTCAGTTGTTTAGTTGAAACTGTAGGAAAGGTGATAATTCTACAAACTAAAGCCTCGGGCCCCTCGTTCATTTTAAATAGGGTGGGCCAAAACTTTAGAACCAGCTCTTCTTATTATGCATCAGTCTGTTTTGTAATGCACACCAATCCCAAAGGCACCAGAAGATCACAAAACCTACATCAGTCTGACCCTTAGTAGTAATTTTAGCATAGAAAACAAACTGTTACCGAGTTGGCAATGGGTGCTTCCTTCAATATCTAAAAGAAGAAAAGCTGGATCTTAATTCACAGGCTGGATCCTTTGAAGACTGCAGTTGGCTCCTTTACTTGCAGCTGACCTATGCGGCCTACTTTTCCCTGGCAACCACCTCACAACGAATGCTCTTATGGGTGGATCCTTTTGAGGCCACACATATCCCACAATCCTCTGCAAGTTAATTTTAGTTGACAATAGTGGCCAGATGTCACGTGGCAATTTTTTTAAAAATAATGCTACTGTCACATTTTTCATAAGTGAGAAAGCCTAACATCTGCATCCATGTCTAATCCCTGTGTTCTTTCTCTTGTCGATGGGGAGCGTTTGACTCAGTGCTGAAGTGTAGTTTTTAAATGGTTTTTAATAAATTAGGTTCTTTGAGCCCTTCAGAGCTGCTGTCCCTTGACACACAACCTCTGTTCAGCACTTGCAAGCTGCTCCTGACCTGATAAAAACCCCTGAAATCACCTGCCGAGCTTTTTTTTTTAAAATTTTTTTTCCTCAATAGGTGAAACTGCTGGAGCGTAAGCCCCGTAGCAGCTGGAGGGTTTATGTCCTAGAAAATAAACCTTCAGGTTGAAGCCAACACTTAGCTGTGTGTGTGTGTGTTGGAGTTAACCTCTGTGAATAATTAATGTGTGCTTTAGAAAAGTGGAAATTGTAAAACCGCCATTAAACGTGTGAGCTTACAGTTGAGTTCTCAGTGGATGGTGGGGGAGAGATGTACAGTCAACTGTGGTGTATTTAAAATGATCTGTACATTAACTTTTATTACCTTGTGTATCAACAGAAGTAATAGATGTGACTTCTGTCCTGTGTTTGTCTGAGTGATACTTCAGCAGGTCGTTCGGTCTTCTGAGGGACCAGGTCAGTAATATTTCAGTCCTCCCACGGCGGCAGTCATGTTGGTTCTGCTGTCCTAACTGCTGTACTGTGCTGATGGCTCAGCAGTGAGCTGCTGTTTAGAGATCTATCCTGTGAGCCTCTCGGCGTCTCTGTCGCTCTTCAGCAGCGGTGTCGGTGTGAACTTGAGTTACCCTCCAAGTTAATGAGCGTCCTGGAGCAGCAGAGCAGTGGGCTTGGGTGACGCTTGGAGGAACAGGAAGGCTGATCAGCAGACTGGTGCTTTCTGATATGGTGCAGCTCTCTGTGGTTGGGGTTTCACTTATAGCTCAAGTCAGAAGGATGGATAAGGGTCTAAGTCCAGGTGTGTGGATTTGACCATACAGGTGCTTTTTGTCATGTCCCTCTCATTCATCTTAGATTAATTTCTGTGATTGAAATCCTCAAGCTTATTCAGCATTAAAAAACTGAAGTCTCTTGGAGGATTTAACAATGGCATTGATTAGGGCTCAGATAAACACTGACCTCTCAGACTATGAAAATCACACAGTAGCATCATTGACATTTAATACCATTTACCAGGATATATATTTAACATAATACAATATATTGTGCATGGTCAAGGCAAAATGTTTCATGGTAAATGTTATTTATTTATTATTTGTTATATACATCAATCTGTGTTTCAAACAATACATCAGACCCGTCACACCTTCGGCTGGAAATTATCGGTACACAAAGATTTGGTACCTGGGACAAGAATTAAAATTCTTTTGATAGAATTTAAGAACAAAATCAAAATTTTTCCATGTGGACTATATATATAAATCTTGAGTAGATGGAGACCTGAGTTGTTTGGTTTATTGTAACAGCAACTTGAACAAAAAAAGTCTCAGAATTTATAAACTAGCCCTTCAGTATGACCATCTGACCTCAGCTCATCACAGATTTTACTGAAAATATAACAAAATATTGCAATTTAGTGTTTACTGAATAATGCTAAATTTTCAACAAATTTTTATGAAACTAGAATTTGTTTTTCTACCATGTGGTAGCGGCAGATTTCATCTCACTTAACTCTGAGCGTTCTTCAAAAGTTACCACACTGAACGATCAGTTCTGTCCCCCACTGTCACTAAAATCATGTTCTTTGTGTTTGTGCGGCACGGTGCTGCAGCGGAGAGAGCTGCTACCACCAGTTGCACCCAGGCTGAGAGACAGATTTTTTTCAGTAACCAACGCTAGTTTTCACTTGCGAATGAACATTCAATTTGGCCTATAGCAGATGAAATGGCACATTTGCTTTGCTCTACTTTATTTAGGGAAGCAAGTTGGAGCTTCAGGAAACAAACAAACAGTTTTATTTATTTTTTTGGTAATTTGTTTCTTCAACCACTAAAAATTAGTGGGGGGGGTTAACAGTCCGTTGCAGTGAATGGTAGGAGCTGTAGTGGTCTAGAAATTGTCTTTGGTACCTTAACACAGAATGACTCTGAACTCATGAATGAATCACTTATCGTGCTTCACTTCAAGCCTCTGGCACCACCCCTATGATCTTAATCAGAGGGGTTTATATGATTTTATTTTTTCCTGGCTGGATTCTGTGCCTGACTGAGCAGCTGACTGTACGGTCGTGTGAACAGCTCGTCTGCCTTGCAGGCTGTTCCCGCTCTGCTTCTGTCCTTGGTCAGTGAGGTACCATTTAGGGACTCGCCAGTCAAATCTGCCCGAAATCAAATTAACAAGCTCTGACAGGAAGCAATGTGCTACCTGCTGGGAACATGGCCATAGCCTTGTCTGGGTCTCTCTGAAATGCCTAAAAGATCATCTGTGCTGTCGACGTGGATCTGGTGTTGCTTGTCAGATGTTTCATCCTGGTAATGAGCCGTTTGCGGAGGAGGAAAGTTACACTGGATTTTAAACTAGCGATCACAGGTTGGATCATTGTCTGTAAGCACAGTTCTTAGAGCCCAGATATAAGCATGAAACCACTGACATGGGTGTCTTTCCAATTCACATGAACTGATATTACCAGACATTCTAGTGGTTCTTTCATTATTTACATAGACTAAAATCTCATAAGGGCGGGACAACATGCTTTTCTCATGATATTATTGGATATATATCCCAATTTGATATTTTCATGATATAATTAAGTTTAACAGCAATAATGTATGAGTGCAAGGCACACATACCATTACCTCACCCTAGCACGCACCTCGATCCATCCACTTCTTACCCTGGCTCCTTCCAACATTCACTGATAATGAGATAAGACTTGGTACTGTGCCTTTTCTCCATAGAAGTAAGTGTCCAGCCAAGATCAGCCTAAAGGTGCAACACTGAATCCACAGTTCCCTAGAGTAACCGTTAAAGTTTTGAAGCATTCGTTACAGTTAGTTAACATCTCTGTTCATGAGTCAGCCACATGCAAAAATTTAACAGGTATGGTATTCATGGCAGGACTCCATGGAGGAATCCATGACTCCCCAAAAATCTCCAACACCACATGGTTAAACAGCACCTTGACACAACAGTACTGGGAAAATGTCCTGTGAACACATAAAATGGAGTTTAGACAGTGACCCTAAACATTGAAGTCAATCTAAAACAGAAATGCCTCAGAGTCCAGACCTGAACCTGAAGGAGATGCTGTGGAATGGCACATGAGAGCTGTTCACACCAGACCTCCTAAAAGCATGGCTGAGCTAAATGAGAAGGATGGATACTTTATTGATCCCAACAGGAAATTCACATCAGGGAACCAAGTCTTTAAGGAAGAATAGTAAAATTACTCATAATGGTTGTGCAGATCTAATCCACTTGCACTTGCTTGAGCTTATTGCTGCCAGAGGTGGTTGTACAAAATATTAAAACGCTGTTGTCATTACTTTTTTCACCGTCACCTTGTATGTCAATGAGTGTGTTCAATAAAGACACGAAAGATCATTTGCTCTTTGTGATATTTCACATTTAATGTTCAACATTATATAATTCATGCAGAAAAACCCGGAAATTGCAACTAGGGCCATTACTTTTTCTTGCAACTGCACCTCTTCCCACAAAAAGGCTTCTAGGAATTGCTGTCCACTTAGTTTTGTGTGTATAGCACCATATAGAAGTTTGGTATATTTTGCCATCCCCACTGTTTTCATTACAACAAAAGTGAAATTTCTCACCACTATTTGTCACAAATTATGCAAAACACTGTCTCACAGGTCACCTTGATGCCATGCCTAGCCATGTGCTGTTGGAGGGCATGGGGCCAGATGCTCAGGTACCCGCACACCTGACCAGGATTCCCATCTCACTCATTAAAACCAGCACTGACTGTACTAACAAAACAGTCAAGGTGAGTTTAAGTAATTTCCTTTTTCCCTGCGCTGTATTTTACAATGCCAGACCAATTATCAACAACTCATAATTTTAAACCTTTAACCTCGTTTCCTCCCAAATTCCTGTTACTCACTTCACCAGAAAGTACGAAAAAGACCTACGATGAACTTGCTTTCTGTGTTTACGAACCAACACTGTGAAATTATCTAAATTAAATCTGAGGACACAAAGTATTTATCTTGCTCTTATTGTCAAAATTCTAATCAGCGCATGGACTCAACGTGCAACGTTACAGAATTTCTAGTTGAATGAACTTCCCATTTGTTTTCCACCTCTTCTGCTACCTGCCTATCATCCATCCTGCATGGCATCCAAAATTCAGAACAAACACGTAAAGAGAATTTCAAAGAGCAAAAGCCCTGCTTGCTCTTGTTTTTACCACAGAGATGTACGACTTCATGTTTTGATTGTCATTAATGTTTGTGTAAGAATTAATCCGGAAAAAATGAATTAAAAACAAAAAATAGATCAGCTATCTTATTAGCAGATTGATTTTAACAGGAAAAAGGTGCCTGCACACTGAACAGATGTTCCCAAATATCTTTTTTCTGAATCGATGGGGTTTTAATTCTTACAGGGCATAGTGGTTCATAAAGGCCCGCTGGTGCAGTCAGCTGACTTCATCCTGAAAAGTGTCATCCAAGGTAACTCTCAAATGTGTGTTCATATGTTTGTGTTGGCTGCTCTGTTTGTGCTGGAATCTGGTCTAAGAAGCTTCCTGCTGAGATCTGTTTGTTCTAACAAAGGTGCTACAGATGTAAAACTAAGTTCTGTACAGCTGTACTTAGAGGACCCTGTTTCTTCAGGGAACCGGCAACTGGCCCGTCACAGTGGGAAATTGGGTTCCAGATAATTGTGTATAGTTTGTTGGATGTTTTGAAGAGGAAGATCCTCAAACGACCTGATGTACGTGTCGCTTTCAGTTATGATACCGAACTGCTTCTTTTAATCTGTTAAAATTTACAATTTTGTGCCAAACTAAAATTGGTCTCTTTTAATGTAAACACTTTTTCAGTGCTTTTTTCAGAGATACCTAAGACATTAATGATGAGGACCATAATATGCAGTCTTTTTAACTGAATAATGTATCTATCTATGCATCTTGTCTTACATTAGTTAAGGGTAATGGTTGACCATTGATTAATGTGGTGGGTCAAAAAATATGTGATGGAAACAACATATTTCTACTTCCATGGAGTCTGTTCATTTCAGTTTCAGTCACTCCACTACCTTTCCCGTCATGCATATGCACTCTTGGTAAAAGCCTTGAACTACGCATGACATGTTTCTAAAATAAATACAAGAAGCTTAAAGGGGCATATTGCTACAGAATTGATTGTGTACATTAAGTGGTTTACCTGCTCTGGACTGTAGAAGCAGACAGGTTAGTTGTCTGGTCTGTGGCCCTCTTATCTCTGAGCAGTGTGCTCAAAGAGCTGCAGAGAGCCAAGGCTCTTACTGTGGTGGCGGCGTCCTTTTTTTGTTATTCCATTCAATCTCAAATTCCCATTTGTGCCCCTAGCTGCAGGATATTGTTGGGTATAAAACAGTGTAAGGTTTGGCACATTATTTAACCTACAGGTGCATTGTGGGATTTTATGTTTGGTTTGTGGCTTAGTTTTACTGTGTATTTCATTGTAATTTCTAAACAACTTAAAAACAACCTACAAAATATTGATTACGAATATGTATGTGTCAAATATGACATTCATGCCGTTTCTTCTTGATCTGAAGATTCAAATTGCATTCTGTTTTTAGAAAACACATTTTGCATTTGTTTTTCAGAAGCCGATTCCCCACCAAACCCCTCGTCTCAGAACTCCTCCATCAATGTCGTCTTGTTTGGAGCACTAGCCAAGGACTTCAGTCAAGCTGTTAATCAAGGGGTAGGTTCACTTGAGTATTAAAGATATTATGTTAGTACTTTTAGAGAAAAAATATACATTTGCAACAATTGTTTTTTTTTTTTCACTATTATTTACAAGCCCCATTCCCAGAAAAGTTTTTAATGTATTTTTTTCTCCCCAGTTTACTTAATTGTTTATTATCTGACAGGTGTACAAAAAAGATTTTTAGACAACGGGGATTCGGTTAAAAGCCGGCTTTAGCATTTTTGGTTTCAATTTATATTATTTTGGTACCCTAGATGAGATTATGGTTTGGTGCCCCCCACCTTTCTGCAAGCACACTCTACCCCAAACATTAATGGACATCCCTAAAAGTTTTATTACATTTTAATAATAAAAAAGAAATAAAAGTTAAAAAAATTATATAAAATCACATGAATAAAACTAGAGGTTCAGGTTTTGTACACATATGTAGAATGTCCTGACAGCTCCCACAATATAAACACAAAAAAGGTGCCATGTTCAAACAATATTAAACCATGCAATATAATATAAAATACAAATGTAACAATACAAAAATTTAACTTACTCAGCAAAAATGTTTTCTTTTTTTTTTTTCTACAACATACATGGAAATTGTGCTATGATCAGTGAATACTTGTACTTGTATTTAGTGACAATGGGCCTTGTAAACAATGATCCTTGTACACAACATGACCAATAACACAACATAAAACTATAATGTAGCACTAAAATCTTATCCAAACCCTCTGACAGCTTTCATTTAAAATTGACTTCCTTGTGGCACAGGCTTCTATGGTATCATTAAATGATACCTGCCTAAAACCTCACGAACGCCGCATCTCAGCACTTGAACAGACTTTTCGTGATGATAATATCAATATGACAAATATAAGATAAGATTAAACTTTATTGATCCCACAGCAGGGAAATTCACTCAAGCAGCTCACAGGAACGGTATTCAAGGGCCACCTCGGTGCTGGTCCCGAGCCTTCATAAAAGTGGGAGGGTTGCAGCAGGAAGGGCATCCGGCATAAAAACTCATACCGAATCAATGTGCGAAACATGTTCCGCCGTGGTGACGCCTGAATGGACAAGCCAAAAGCCATTGATCTTTTTGTTTGAATTTTAATTACATTTTTTAGGTGGCACCCTAGGTGACTGTCTACATGACCAATCCCAAGAGCTGGCTCTGCGATTTACATCGGTTCCGTGTAGAAACGCTGCCGGTGAAAATACTTAAAGTCTTTATAATATAATACTTACTGTCCATGGACTGAAGAAATGGAAGCTCTGACTTTTTGTCAAACCTGACATGGCATTTGAAAACATACTAAAGCATTAATAATTACTTAAAAGAAATAATAACTTGATGACATACATAGTCCGTGCTGTAAACAAGTCTTGTTGAAAACAAGCCATAAAGGAAAAATAGTTTAAATAACTTAATCCACATGTTGAGCTTACCATTCGAGACATAATACCCCAGGTAATTCCACTCTCAATAGAAAATTGAGGCCTAATTAAAAACAAGTATTAGCTTTTATTCTACATCCGCTCTGTCCAACTCAGCGACAACAAATTATTCTTTTAAAACGCATTTAACAGAAAACATTTTCCAGGAGAGGAAAAGGAATTGTGTGTATTTTCCTAGATATCATAGTGCTCTGATGTTCCTATAGTATCTGGAAGCAATACTTCAGCGGCAAATCCTTTTAAGTCCCCCTTGTGTTAGATCCATATAGCTTTTTTTTTGCCTGTGAGGGATTCGTAGAAAACCAGGCACAGTGTACGTGTAATATAGCGTTGGTGTTATTTTATTCGGCTCAGCCTCACTGTTACCTGTTCAGTCCTTCACAAATAAATCAGAGCTGTATTATGATCCTAAGTTAGTCTAAGGTAGAGAGGGGTAGAATAAAGGGTCATTTATAGTAGGTAATCTAATAATATACATGTCACCCAGTGGAGCAGTGTGTCTGGCTGATGTGTGATGTGTTTCATTTTTGGATACTGTAGTTCTACGGCACAAACAAAAAAAGCTAATCCAGGGAGACTGACTGACATTAGCTGTGAGTAGAGGCAATTCGTTGTTGTTGTCTCTGTATATGACTAATTTAGAAAATGGCCAAAGTTATCCTATAAGAGTCAAAGTCAAAACACGGACTAGAACACTCAATCACAAGATGGCACCTGCAGCCATACACTGATAACGTTCTCCATCTAAGCTGTATGTAAGCAGGCAGAAAATGTGGAAACTCAGTCCACTCAGCCTGCGATTGGCTGCAGGTCCCCGGGTGACCTAAAGTACACAGTACATTTAAAATCATTTTAACAGATCCTCTCACCTATGGGGGAATGTAAGGCTGTATTACGTTAATGTTTTCAACTGGAAGAACGAGATGATTTGTATGTAAATCAGCCACAGGAAAGGCAGTATGCTGTACTTCTCGTGGGCTGCTCCTCTGTTTTTTTTTTTTTTTCCCTCTCCATCAGCCTTGTTTAAAGCAGCTGCTCCTAAATTCTGGTAGCTGTAGTATTATACTGCACTTGCTGTTACCATGGTAACAACAGATGTCGTCCGATCAACAAGAACTGACATGTGAAGTGAAATGTGATTACTTTTCAAATGTAAAAGTATAAAAAAAATCACTCTTTAATGTTCAAGAGTAAGTACTTGCATGTTTATTAAAGTTAAGTTCTTGCTTTCAAAAGCTATATGAAGTTATGTTTCCTTTAATTTCCCAGTGCAACCCCACAAGCCAAGATTTGATCTAATATAAAGTAAACTTACTAACAACCAGTTACTAACATGCTCTCCAAATATCATCTCCGAGACCTTTCCCCTTTATTTTCTGACTGATCAAGGATATAAGTCTCCTCCAATGCTGTCACAAAATGAAAGCCCTCATTACAACCTGAACCTAAATCCGCTTCACTTGTAAACAAAAAGAACTGTTCCTGAGTTTAGGCTTTATGCTTCAACTGAATGTGGCTCCTTCAGACACCCTGTCTTCATAGGTCGCAGCTCAACCTTTGGCTGCCTCACCCCTTCCTGTTGCATGGAGACATTAAGATGACATTAACAGGATCCAATTGAAAAGCTCTAAAGCTGTAGGAAGCAGGGATTCAGGTGATAATTTTCCGAGAGTTTTAGCTCATGTTAGCTGAAGGTTCCCTAAATTGTTAGTCTGTATCTCCTGGATGCATAAATAAGCAGTTGCTTGCTAACAAGTTCCCCTACATCATATGCTGTGTTATTGCACTTTTAATAACTCATTAATGTGGTCCTCCACATATCAGGGCTGTGGTGTGACAGTTCATATCCTGCAGCTCTGTTTAACTTCACAAACACGGTGACTGAATTGCTTGTGCTTCAGCTTGCCATGACGGTTTACTTTCAGTCTACTCTCAGTCCACTGTGATGCTGTCACATCTGCACACAGCAGCATCTGTGATGTTGTTTACAGAGCGGTGGATGTGGCTGGGACCTGGATGGGGAAAGGGAACACATCAAGGATAATCCTCCTGTCAGCATCTTTTCACTGTGTTTTTGGTTTTCTTACAGCGGTGACTTGATTGATCTAAAACTCCCGTAAAGCTCAGTGAAGTCAGGAAGTCATCACAGACTGAGCCGCTGCGCTCAGCTGTAGATCACGGAGCTCTTGTCAAGCTGTGTGTCTCTATAACATGATTATTCAGACTGTCCTTTTGTCAGCCTTGAGCAGTGGCTTTGAAGCTGTCTCGGGGGCAGCTGACACGCCAAACAAAAGACAATCTCCACTTTTCACACCAGCTTATCATCTGGGGCTTGTTGTGACGTTTACTTAACGTCTCCCTGGATGCTACATCTGCTGCTTCGATCTGTGCTCCCTCCGGGAAGATGAATGTCTTTATACCTCTTCCTGCCCACATCCAATCTCCCCGTTTCTATTCTTGTTGTTTTTATGCTATGTTTTCTTGCAGGATGTGGTGGTGGCCTCTGGCTTCACTGTCAGCAAATCTCCCACAGTTCATAAGGACAAGCTCCACCCCTGCAATCTGCTGCTGTCAGGAGACAATGCCTGTGTTTATGTGAGGACACCATGTATTTATCTAATATGTGCTGTATGTATGTAATTATGCATATATAAATAGACTTTACCCATATTTGTTTAGCAAGCCTACAAAAAACCTCAATAGACTCTGACTACCATCAGGTTAGTAATAATAACGTGATGATGTATTATCAGTCACTGTCACCTAATGAGCACTTCTAAAGACCGTCGTGTACAGGTTTACTGCTCATCCTCTCTGAGTGATCTGAGGCATCACGGCTTCATTGTCTGTGTTTGTGCGTCTGTGAACTCCACAGGCTGCAACAGTCTGTTGGAGTGTCAGATCTTCTGTGTGAGCTGTGAATTGAACAGGACTCATCATCAGCCGTGTCTCACTCTACATCATTGTCAGACAGAACAGCAACAAAACCTGGAGACATGTCTCTGTTTACCTGCTGCTGAATTTCACATCCTCCTCATGTTGTACCTGCAGGCTCATCCATCGCCACGACAACAGTGTAATATTGTCAAATTTGCATCAGATACTAAATCACCTGTTACATTTTGGCTATATCCACATACATGTTGATTTGGCACAAATGTAATATACTAAGCAAATATTACAGCAGGTTCAAGACTTAAGTTTTTGGTTTTTTTTTTTTTAAGCACATACTTATGCACTCTGGCCTTTTGTCCACAAACAAACAGTTTACGTAATTGAAAACTGACCTTTCCAAAGAAATCCATCCACTGTGAAATATTCCAAAGCTTTTGACATAAAGACAGAGAAAACTGAGGTTATGACTTTTAAGGTTTAAGGTGATTTTCCTGCAGTGGGCCGCGAAGTCAAACTAGTCCTGCTATTGACGTTGCTTACTGGCTTTTCTTATGCTGTACCACATACAAATGTAGACAAAACAAAAGAACTTACAATTATCTCTAAAGTAACTTGAAACTGACAAAGCTAATCAAAAGACAAAAAATAAGACTACAAGAAATTTATAATCAAATGATTCATGAACATAAATATCTAACATATCATGCGCTGGTCATTCTGAGGTCATTATGAGCTTAAAGGCAAATTTGTGATTTTAGAGTTTACTATAATGAAAGCTCACTCAGTTAATACTCCTTCTCTTCCATCCTGTCATTTATTTTTGTGCTCTTTCCTCCAGCAGCAGTGGTGTCTGCTGTGAAGACTGTTTACTAAAAACACATCACTGTTGCATCCCGCTTCTGTCCTCATCCTTCAGGTGTCACGCCAGCAGCCTCCTCCTGACCCCACATCCCTACCAGCCATCAAGAGGAGCACCACGCTTTCTACTGAGGTTAGAGCCAGAGGCCTGGTTAGCTGAAGAGGCTGCTGGAGTGTGCTGTGAGGCTCTTGTATCTGTCAGGTTATTGCATGTCAGCAGCCAGCTGTCCCAGAGTCACCTCGTGTGGATCAGGGTGTCACCAGACCTCTGTGTTAGTGATCATGATGGTGTGAGCAGGAAAGGGAGTGTCAGGATTTGATATCTTTAAGTCACAGCTTTTAGAAACTATTTTATACATGGGTCAGGCATAACTTCATGACCACCTGTGCAATTTAATGCAATCATATACAGCAGCTCTGCCATCAATTCCACTTTCACAAGGTTATAATTTCTCAGCATTTAGGTTGAAACTGTCATAAAGGGGATAATTCTACTATGTTCTAATGTTTTGGCCAACATATTTAAAATTAATGAGGTGGCCAAAACATTAGAACCACCTCCAGTTCATTAAATGTAATAAGTAAGTTACTGAAAAACCATAAGCCTATAAATAATAATATATTACAGCTATCAAAATTAAAGATTCTAAATTAAAACATGATTGGGAGGGTAATGTAGTCCTTAGTTAAACACATTTATTCGTGCATCTCAGGGTCAGATATATGACACGAGTGCTGTGCAGTTTGGGGGACAGCGAAACACAGAAACTTGTATCTAACCTCTTTCATACAGACAAGATCCAGTGCGATGAAAACCAGAAAGCGTCGGCTCATCAAATATCCATGTGTCACTAATCAGAAATGGAAGTTAAATAAAAATAAAAGGTTTTAGGATTAGATTCAATTATATTACTTGTACTGTTGACGCATCGACGGATACTCCATGTGGAGACAAGTGAATGTGTGTGTTGAAGGAAAAACTAAATAATAGCGAGGTGTTGGACCATATGGTGCCATCAGTGCAACCTTTGCATAAAATGTTGTTGCTTTCCCCTTTGAGCAGCTAGAATGGCTCATCAGATTTGCCTTTTACATGGATAAAAAGCACAGGAGCTGTACTGTAGTTTTACTTTAATTCTTGACAATTATTTCTGTCGCTTTTCATGTGCACACAGCCCACAAATTGTTATCTTCAAATTCAAATGAAATTTCGTCCATCCCTTCTCAGTGGCAGTTGTCTTGTCACTTCGCCTTCACGTTTGGCATTTCAGAACATCTGTAAACACATCTGATTTCTGATGTGGTTGGACAACATGTCATACAAATTAGTTCTGATGCAGCACAACCCTCAGCCCCCGGCCCTCTTAAATCCTTAAAATGCCATATTATGTAGACTTATCGTTTTTATATTTTTATTCTTCTGCTCAACTGAAATGGTTCTGGATAATTTACTCCAAAAACTCCTTTTATTCTTATGAACAGCCTAGTTAAGCACCTGTGCTTCCTATCTGATGTGCCAGTCTGTACTTTCAGTTTGTGAGTGAAATAAAAATTTGTACAATGTGTTGGATGTTGAGAAGGAGACGGGCAGTTTTTCTCCTCACTGAGGCAAAAAAGCAAAAATATCATCAGATTGTTTCACGATCAAAGCCTGCCTGGCTTTGGACCTCCAGAGACAGTAGAATTAAGCTGGTGTCATTGTTAACAAATATAATAAAACAGATACACCGCAGCAGGAGTGAGCTCGTGGTACAAGTTTAAAAAAAAAAAAACGGATATACTGCACAGAATAACATGCAGCATAGGAATAAAATTTTAGAAGCCTGTGATCAAAGTGTAAAGTTTGTGTTTAATCTTTAATATAGAACAAACACTAGTGAAAATAAATGTTGGAATCAGCTTTATCTCTCTGGGTTTCTCTTATGAGCATATGCTCATTTTGCAGATATTCGTTATCTTCTCAGGGAAAAGAAATCACATCCAACCGGGCAAACTTGAAAACGATAGACGAAGTTTAGAAACCGTTGCACAAACCGTTGCTGCGATCAGTCATTTCTTAAAGCTTTTAACATTTACCAGAAATGACATTTGTTTAGTTAAATGCCAACATTACAAAACCCATCAGTGTCAAAGATGATTATTAGTCACTCATTGTTTGAAACATCTGTCCTCACTTTGATGATAACAAAAGGCTGCAGGAAGTTGTTACTCATTCACCATCAGTCGCTTCTGTAACCTTTATATTTGGGGCCAGTGGTTTAGGTTTTGCAAGACAAACTCTATATGTAACTGCTACAGTTTAGTATGTGCGGCTAGTCCTTTAACTCGATACTGGCTTTAAGAATGTCCAGGTAAATTTCTAATTACGTAGCATCGTGCAGAGAAACAGAATGAATCAGGTAGATCGTAAGACGCCACTTTTAAATTGTGTCTTCTACTCAATATCATGAAACATGAAATGACTTAGACTTGATCGGATTTAACCACCTTTTTATTGCTGCTGTTTCATCCATACAACTATATAAGCATTGAAACTGCAAAGTTATCTGAACTGTCAAATGTATTGAAGTAAAAATTGTGATATTTCCTTCTGAATTGTAATCGAGGAAAGTAACTTATAATAGAAATATGCTGGTGAAGTACAAGAACCTCAGAATGGTACTTGCTGTATGTACGGTACTTGTGTAATTTACTGTAATATGATCTACTCTGTTGGTGCTTGTTTCTCCTCAGGCTTCCAGGGGGAACAAGGCTCCAAAATATACATACATCCCACTGGGTGACCTGAAGTCTGGGTGTGTAGTCAATGTGTATGGGGTGGTGATCTTCTTCAAACAGCCCTTCAAGAGCCGGGGAACAGGTCAGTCTCAACCCCAGACCAAATATAAGACAAAAGGTTTGGCTTGGCATCATAAAGATTGCAGTCGGGACGCTAACACAGCCACAGAAATGATGCAAAGAAGCTGATATTTACATTTATAATGCTTCTCATGTTCACCCTCTTATAATAGGCCTTATCATGACAATCAACCCTGCTCTTACCCCGTTCTGCTATGCTCATCTACTATCTGCTACGCTCCGCACGCCCTTCAGGCAATTACCAAAGTATAGCTGCAAATCTTGCTAATCAAGCAGAAATTATAAAGATTTGCTGCAAACACAAGCAATTTTCATGATCGTGTCAGTCCAATCCCTTCATTTTTATCTTGTTGAATCACAGTTTTTTCCCCCCCAGTTTTTCTTACAATTCAAGACCAGAGTAAAAATGAAAGATTTCAACCATTTCAGCACCATGGACAGAGACAAAAAAGCTGGACATGCATTTTGAAGAAATGTCTATAAATCTCGGAAAGATTTCTTTTTTATTGGTAAACAGGCCAGGAAACAAAGATCCCATCACGTCCACTGAGACAGGAATAAGCTGACAAACAGAAGTAGAGCAAAAACTTCATTATGTAGGAACAGCAGCATCCATGCTAAGAGAGAGCAGACACATGCTGCAGCCTAGTTATGTTTAGATGAAAAAGTCTGACTCCTCATAGAGCAAACTCAGGTGGAGGTAGAAAGAGGTGGTGATGGAGAGGAGTGGGATAGCAAAACATATTTTCATTTTATGTGTTGATGGTGTAATAATGGACATCTGGGTTTGAACAGGCTGCTCGTCCAGCTTTGAAAGCTTAAGTGCTCATCGTTATTACACTGGAAGCGCTGTTGTTCTAATCCTTTGTACCTCTGGAGATACAGAGAATTGTTCAGTCATTTAGTTAATTTCCATGTTAACACACTGTGGCTGGTATGAAGTAGAGAGGAGGCAGTCGATCCTAAAGAGCAGCCAGGGGGTTAGCCCTGAAATGACAGTATCAGAAAAAAGAGTGACGGAAAGGATGAAGTAGTAAACACCAGATTGTTTATTCTGAGGTGACCTGCAGCCACCCAGCACTCAATGATGAAGTGTGTAGTGTGTTTGTCTGTGTGTCTTTTCAAAAAGGAGAATCCCAGCTGAAAACTGTCAATGACTTTGTCATCATCTTTGGGAATCCTTGAGGCATGTTTTAAGTTTGACAGAGAGATTAGAAAAATCCATCTGGTACGACACTGGAGAAACTGTCACACAAAGACTGAGATGCACATTCACAAACAGATAGAATTCTGTCTGATAGATGCACATGAACATTCACATAACCGTTATATAATTTTACAATATGATTTTGACTGTTTACAAATAATTTACTAATTAGAAAAAAATGTGATTTGCATTGGAGGACTAGGGCTAATCAGTGCTTGATTTTTGATATCGATATATGAATGCTTCATAATTGTATACCAATAAATCCCTAATGTGAATTAGAATCTTCATTGGTCTCCATTAAATGCATTTACACTCACTGTGTTTTTATTTTAAATGCTCCCTCGCTATAGAATTGTTTGAAAATTCTAATTATAGACTGTTGTTCTGGCTCCCAACTCTGTTTTCAGGAGTTTATTATAACTTGGGAGCTACTTCAGGCCTTTAAATGTTTTGAGGTGCAGCATTAGATGCGTGTCTCTTGTCTTGACCTCGGCACGTTTTCTTTCACCAGACTACTGCTCCAGCCTAAAGATAACTGACCAGTCCAACCAGAAGATCAGCTGCACCATCTTTTGTGAGAAGCTGGAGGATCATCCAAAAATTTTCCAAATCGGAGACATTGTTCGCATGCACAGAGTGAAGGTACAGCCTGAGTTGCTTTCTTTTAGTAACTGTCTTGTGTTGTTTAAAATATTGTTGTATGGTGTAATTGTTATGTTATAATGTCTGAAATGTCATAACCGCCAACAACGAGTCTCTTACATGTAGATAAGGTAATGTTGATAAGATCAGTGATAAATGATGCCACATCTCTCTCCACAGACACAGTTATTCAACAACTCTGTCATGCTGGTCAACACCTTCGGTTTCTCCGTGATCGCATTTGACGGTGCGGTTGGTGCAGACTTGAAGCCGCGGACGTCCAGCCGCTCCTTCCACTTGGACAACGAGGACCTTCGGACTGTCGAGGAGCTTCGAGCCTGGGCGGCCAGCCAGGCCCTTCTCCCACCAGTTCCCACAATCCCTTTGTCTGATGTTCAGCCCAAAGCTTACTTTGACTTGACCTGCCAACTGCTTGCCAAAGCCCCCATTGACAGCACCTGCACCTTGCTGAGAGTAAGAAGAGCTGCTTTCGCATAGTACAAATGTAGACTACTGAAGTTGTTATTAGGTTCATTGTCTAATTATATATGTATAGCCTTGACTTTAGTCAATACGCAAATAATGGATCTAGAGAGGTGGAGGTCTGCTCTGGAAAACAGAGGAATGAAGCTTAGCCGCGGTAAGACAGAATAAAATACACATACAGTGTATGAATAAGAGGGACCCAGGTGGAACAATGAGGTTACAGGGAGCAGAGGTGAAGAAGATGCAGGACTTTAAGTACTTAAGGTCAACGGTTCAGAGCAACGGAGAGTGTGGAGAAGAGGCGAGTGCAGGCAGGTTGGAACAGGTGGAGATAAGGATGCTGAGGTTGGAGCTGCCAGGCAGGAGGTCTAGAGGAAGACCAAAGAGGAGATTTATGGATGTAGTGAGAGAGGACATGAATTTAGGTGGTGTGAGAGAAGAGGATGCAGAGGACAGGGTTAGATGGAGGTGGATGGGTCGCTGTGGAGACCCCTGAAAGGAAACAGCCAAAAGGAAAAGAAGAGGATGTTTTATTTATGTAACATTGTTTCCACAGCTTAGCATCACTAATACTTAGCTCATGTAATGACAGTGGTGGAATCACTACCCACTAATGAATACAATAGGATGCAGCTGGAAGCTCTGCAAAAAGCTAATAAGTGGGTCTTTTCCTAGTTTTAGGGGAAATGCAAACCCTTGATGTAAATCAGTGTGCAGCAACACATATTAGTCATCGCAGACTCGTGATAATCAACAATAGAACAGAAGGGAGAAGTTTTTTTTTTTCATTGTGTGATGTTTCCTGCTAATAAACAACAGACCAGAATATCCCTCTTTGTTTCCACTGCAGCATCACAATCACCAGGAAGTTTCCCTGGAGACTGTGTACTGTCAGTTGCTCAGTCACCTGTTTTTATCTTGTGTTTTTAAAAAGCTGCTTGTCTGTTTTGTTGCAGCTTGTTACCCCCACTACGTTTCTTTTTAAAATCACCTTGAAACTGCATTGATTTGGAAAGAACTAGTTGATATTGTATTTTTTCCCTTGGAATAGGGGGAACTGTTTGCCTTCAGTCTTAATCTGTCTCGTAGTAAATCTACTTCAGTCTAGTGGCCTCAGTGGGAGACGGTCTCACGTATTTTATCTCGGTCCTGAGCTGGTTTACCTGCCACCTCAGTTTTCAGATCAGAAATAAGGCTGTAAGTGATGGCTGGTTTCCTGCCAGTGAGGCTGATAGAGGAGATAAATTTGAACAGGATTTGGCAGCGGGCTGCTGGTCCGCTGCCAGTATGAGAACCAGCTCTGAGCTGTAGCAGCTTGCTGTTACACAACAACACACAGAGCAGAGGATGCTGCCCAAATCCTAACGGATTCTAGATGAAGAACAGATTTTCCTGTGTCTCTGTAAACACCTGAGATCATCGTTAACCAAGAGGTTGTTAAACGTTCCCTGCTCACAACTGCGTTACGTGGCGATCGCATGCAGTGTCTGGAAACTCAACCTACTGCAGTGTTTTAACAGAAGGGGCTGCGTTGTTTGGCGTGAAGGGGATCGAGGGGGGTGTGTCACAGGGGGTGTAGGCATGTAGGAAACTGACATGTTGTGATGAATCTGACGACGACACAGCCAAATGTGCACAAAATGCTGCATCGCTTGGACTTGCACTGTTGTAGTTTAAACAATGAATATACGATACATAATTAATTATTTAAAATCAAAAACACAATTATTAGGTTCAGCATCATCATCAGTATTTGCTGGTGTTCTTACGTTGCTGTACATCTTTTATATGCTGCCCTTATCATTTGCACAAAAAGTTGTAACCTTGGACACTTTTATCCTTGTGTGACATTTCAGATTAATTAGTGAGGACAATAAATAGCACATTAATCATTGATGAAAAGTGATTAAGTTTGACACTCAACAGTGATTGTTCTTGTTGTTGAGCCTTTATACTTTATATAAAGCATCTATACAAATACTGTAGCTAGCAGTAGCAGATGCTTTTTATATATTTTATACATTTTTGTAATTTCTTCTTTTTTGTTTTTAAACCTGAATGTGCTGCAGCACAAAGCCTGAACAAAGAATAAATATTATATGGACTCAAGACTGCGATTTAGTTCTGTCAGTGAACCCACTGAAGCCGCAAGAACTGTTGACAATTTGTTACAGTTAAAAAAATTACCATTACTAATGAAGGCAATCAGCATAGCAGCAGTGCATTATCATACAATGTTTGTGATATAAACCGTCTCCACTTATTAAGTGCTTTTCTAGCTATTGGCACTCAAAGTGCTTTACACTACTTCTCGTTCCCCGATTCACACTCACACACCACTGCAGGAGCTGCTATACAGCTGGCCAACGCTCACCGGGAGCAACTAAGTGGGATTGGTGGACTTCCATTCTACCTCCTGCACCTAGTTTGCTTTTGACTTTTGGCTTGAACGGATAGATGGCTGAATATATAATCATCGTCATAGATCTTCACCCGTAGCAGGTGAAAAATAACTCTGTGATCTAAAGCTAGATGTCTCTATTATGTCATATATTTTCAGGTGTGGGATGGGACCAGGTGTCCTTGGACTCTGCTAAAAGTGATAGTTGAGCCAAATGTCACAGAGGGTCCATTGTCCTTCTCCAAGGAAAAAGAGAACCTCATTGCCAACATCCTCATCTACGACAACCACGTGGAGTTCGCCAGGCAGCTGAAGGTCAGAGAGCTCACTGATGATTTTAAAGCTGTAGCATGTACGTGTTTGTGTCGCTTGCTAAGATTGTGATTATGCTAACACAACATTGATGCAGTGAGCATCAGAAATGAAATTAAATGAGGTTTAACTGTGCTAGCTGACGTTAGCTAGCACCACATTCTGGAAGTATTTTGGACTTTGCAAAAACAATGAAGAGATTCTTGATAAAGCAACAGTGGTGCAACAACAACAGGTTTGCCGGGAGTAATAAAGGTCGCCGCTAACGTAGGAAGGTGACTTTTCCATTTCACTCAGTCGGCCACCTTTACTTCAGGTTCTTGACTAGCAAATCCCGCACGCATGCTGGTGTCTCCAAGGAAACTGAGGCAGCTGTAACTTCACAATCGAAGAAATTTGATATTCCCCAGTATGAAAGGGAGTCTCACCAGTATGATGCCTTTTCCTCTGGACCGCGACACTGTCCTCTCTTCATTCAACCATCGCTTATGTACAGCTATTAGCGGTGGTTTGAAAACCAGTCTAATTACTTTAAATGTACACCATGTTTAGCACCACAGAAATATCCAATTAAAAAAAGATGATTGTGGCGTCTATCGCTCATCTTTATCTGACAGTTTTTGGTTTAGACAGTGACCTTTGTCATTCTGCAGGCTCCAGGCTGATTCATTTACTTGGCCTGTAGCACTTTCTGATGGCGTGGGAACAATCATCACAGCGTTTGTACTGAACAGTACGAAACATTGCTGATTGATCAAACACAAACCTCAGGCAACTTGTTTACAGCTTCATTCAGATAGTAATCAACACCTGGTGACCGAAGTATCAATACGACAAGGAATGTACAGATGAGGTTTTCTACCTTTCGATTGAATATCAGTCACTGAATGGTTTGTGTAAATTACATTTCAACATACTTTCATGATTGATTGATGTTAGTTGTAGTTGCGAAAACAAAGCAAATTGGTCATCGGACTCATTTTTCTTGTCCTCGTTGTTTTTCAGACACAGTGGAAATATAAATTTGCAGAAGGGACTCTGGTTCCCAGTTTCTGGAACAACTTGGGTTTTAAGTGCGTTTATTGCTTTCCATTAATCTGATTGCATCTGAATGTGTAACCTTCTGCTCTGATCACATGTATGATCGTATATGTGATCAGCACAGCAAGATCCTGAACTGCATGTATTCCTATAAACCAAATGTATTATTAACTTCAATAGAAAAACAAAAGTGGTTTTTGAAATATTTTTAAAAACTGAATTACGATATTTAATTTTAGTTATACAGTTTGTTCTGCATAATAACATAACATAACATAATTTTTGTTAACAAACTTTATTGTTTAATCTTTACTCGGTAGATGATCTTTGACTCCACACTGGTCCCGTTTCATCTTTTATTCTTAACTAAATAAAAACTACAATGGCTTTTTTTCAAAACCTAATGTATAAACTTTATTTTTTACTTTATTATCTTTACTGAAACTTGAGAACCCAGGCCCACTGAGGATAATGGTAATGCGATTATTCGTTTATGCATTTCAGCAAATTTTAGCATGTAAGGCCGATAAACATTGAACACAACCAAGCTTTATTTCACACAACACTTACACAAGTCTCTCTCAACCTCTACCACCTGACTGTGCACGGTGTCTTTGTTCACCTTCCTCCTCCATTCATTTCACTCTGTTCTGCAAAACAAACCGATTAGTTCTCAGTGGCTCAGAACACCACAGGCTTTACCTCAGATCACACTCCACACAATCATCAATTTGAATGTTTAAAAAGGATGTAATCTGAGATCTCACTTTGCTCATTCCCATCTTGTTCTCGCTTTCCTCTCCATTCCTTACTTTTCAGCTGTTATCATTGCTTCAGACAAGGGCTCGTTAACATGCAACTGTGGGAGCTTGGACCCTCATTAAACCTTTGTTTCGGTTTTTTTGTTTTTTTTTTTGCACTACATCCGAGCGTTGGTGTAAAGTTTTGCTTCAGCAGTAAATTGGGGTTTAGCGTAGTGGTGCCCAACCTGGGTTTCATAGCCACCTTGTGTTTGTGAGATAAATCTAAGTGGTTGTAGGAGGATTAAAGCAAGTATTATTTTGAGAATTGGGTGTTGCTTTTGTAGTTTTGTCAATTATTTCTATCAGTTGCTATCCTGTACTCCATCACATGAAGCTCTTAGCTAGCGACAGGGTGGCTGTTACATGGGTAACCCTATGTCAGCACCCATAAAAGGGCACAAACTGCACAGAGACTGGACTTCAAACGGTAGAAAAGATTTTAGTAGTTTTGAAGCAGGAAGTGAACGGCAAACGACTTAGTAGCATCCGTAATGGGTGTAAAAAGACGCGCGCGCACACACACAAATTATGATGCTTGAGGCGCTTTTATTTGCACTTCTACATTTTTATTTTTTTTTTCTTTTAATATATGTCAAGAAAGTAAAGACATTGAGGAGGTATTTTGGGTTAGTGCATATATCCATGAGTGATCTCCGCTCACCTTTGTATACTGTGGTCTTACATGTTTCGCTACATTTCCTGGGTAACTCGTAGAAGGTGGTAGACATGTCAAGAAGATGTAGCCCCCTGCTGTTTGTGTAGGTCAGAACTTGCTTGGATTTCTGGTTAGTTTCCAGCATTTGCTGTTTTTACTCATCCAAAACGCAATGAACAGCTAATTATGGGGCCCGTTTAGTTCATACAGTACCAGCAGTGTACTAGCAGTGTGGGGCTTGTATGAGAGTCAGATTGAAGATGATAGAAGATTGCATCCTACATGGCCTTCTCCAGACTTTGAAAATGCCCTAACATGAAATGTGACAAGTAACACAAGCTGTGAATACAGTCTTATTTCTTATTTACGCTCTGATAAAAAGCCCCCGTTCAGTTGGCAGGAGACAACAAAACACAGAGAGGAGCTGCTGTAACTGGCTCCTATATAGTGGTGAAGTTGTAAGCGGATAGTCCTAGTTTGGACCGAGTATTGTTTGGGCCTTAAAACTTTAAAAAGCTCTTAAAGGTTAAGACTTGGTTTCAGAGTTAAAGTTAAAATTGTGTTTTCATCGTCGGTTTGTGATTAGGCATTTTGTTGTGATGAAAAGAGTAAAGGGCCACTGATTACAATTTGTCAGTCACCGTCCAAGGACTATCGTTCTAGAAACGTCTTTGTGTAATGGTCAGAGGAGTCAATGTCGACTGTATTCAGATTCACCGAGCGTTTCTTAGAGGGCATGTAACATGAGACAAGTCCACCCGAGGCTTATTAGAATGATTATTCTGTCTGCTGTGAAGTGTGTGTGTGTGTGTGTGAGACAGAGGAGAACATCCATCTTTATTCAGGTCTCAGACATAAATTACACTGTGCTGGTCACAAAGTCACATTGAATTACAAGAGAAACCACACAGCCAGCTGCTGTTTCCTAACGACCAAACATAGTCACGCACACATGCAGCTTTTCTGCTGTCAGACCTGTTTTTCTCAGACAGGGTACTTACAAAGCTCTGTTGAGCACATCAAACCCTAAGTGCATTATTGACACTTTTATTTTTATTTTTTTTTAAAGCTTTTGACCCGTTTGTCACATTAGACCAATGTACTTAAAGTACACACACGCTACATGCTTGGTACCAGGTACTTTGCTTTGCACTGCAGTGAACCTGCACTTTACTACCCGAAGTACATACACAAAATTATACCTCTCGCAATTGTCAAAAGTACCTAAGTACTGTACATAAGGCTGCAGTATGCAGCTTTAACTTGCACTACCATCTTGAAATCAATCAGTTCTGCTCCATCCAGCTGATCTTCACTTCCTCTACAATGCTCTTCTACCACCTACTGCCCTCTGCTACCATGATGCCATCATTGATTAACCATCTGTTGGTACATAAACATTTTCAAATCAGCTGCAACATTATTGACGTTTACACATGAATGTGTCATTAGGTGCAATTGACTGCACATCGAACGGCTAGTTTTACTCTTCTTCCTAACTATTTAGACTTCTTCCAACATTACACACTAATGACAGGCACAGTCATGACAAATAGAATGTTTCCTGCCCCTGTTGCTTGATAGCAACCATTTTAGTTCTACACCGAGGCCCGAAGTAACAAGGAACTCTGGCCCAAATTACTTGTTATAGTACAAGCATTGTTGCTTTACCTACGTTTTCACCTTTTAGTGTTTTTTGCAGTTGACAGCACATGACATGAGCTCACAAAATCCAATTTTCCTTTTCAAAGGTTTTTTTCTTTTTTCTTTCTTTTTTTTTTTTTATTGCTACTAACTCTGGCTCTGCTGTGATTCCTACTTTTACAAGAGTAGATCTTATCGTTGAGGTCAAAGTGGGTAGTGTAGTCTAACTCGAGTGTATTATAAGGAGGTGCTTTTAATGTTCTGGCCACCCTATTTAAAATGAATGAGGTGGAAATGAATCACTGTCCCTTGTTAACGTGAAAGTTTTCTGATCAGATCTGCATGTTGCCTTTTCTGTGAAGTTACTTTCCAATGTCAACTCATTCTCTAAATACTTGCAAGGACAGCACATATTAAATAACTCTTTCAAATATCAGTTTATGAAATTACCACCTTTTGTAAAGGTCCCCTTCAATGTAAAAGCTCCCTTTCATCAAATTATAGAGTATTATACCTAATAATCCTTCCGTAGTCATAAATGTCCTGCCTTTCTTTTTTGTTTTTCTTGATGCCTCAGCAGCTCAAGGATTTTGTCGTTTTGTTTTTATTACTTTGGAAATGAGGAGCTGTGTACTGGCGGAAGTTTCAGCAGAAGCCGTTTTGTCCGTTTTACTTTTACTTTTTCCATACGAGGGCATGTACCCTGTAATAATCAAAGTGACTGTTCCAACGATGAAATGACTGAATTACAGCTAAGGAAACCAGATTGCATGACCTCCTGTGGCAAAGTTACAGCCGGTGTTCAACTTGAAATGCATTTTGAATATGTTTAAGGATAAATTGACCTCTGAGTGGTTTCAGCTCCTTTTTGTTTCTTAATTTGTTCTGACGTGTTATACACCCCTTTAACACCCATTTAGTCCTTTTTTGTTTAGAAAATCATACAGATAACTATAAATAGATTTTTAATTTTTTTTTTTTAAGTTTTTAAAAATTTATTTATTTTTTTTTTAACAACAAAATTTAAAAATGTCCTTAGATCTTTAACCCTCAGGGCCTTGAATGTTTAAATGCCTGGTTTGGTGTCTTTTACTTGAGTTCAGCTCTCGGCAAAGGCTCAAAGTGGTGTTTTCAAATGTTTCATTTTGTGAGAACATCGTGTTCAGTGTTGAACTACCAGAAGCTATTTGTTGTAGAACATGCAAACTCCTTAACCAGGGACCTTTTGGCTGAAGGGCAGCAACTAATATGTTTATTTCTAATATTTATATTGCAAAATACTATTAAACTTTTCAAGTAAAGCTGAATTCACCCAAATGCAGATGATGGTGCAACTCCATAAACACATACTTTAACTGGGTACTTTCCTTTCAGCCACATTTAACACACACTCTTTTCTTTTGGAATCATGTTTCATGTTGAAAGAAAAGAAATGAGCGCTCAGAGGTTTCCAGCGAAAGAAAAAGATTACCAGCCACAACACCCTCGAACATATCGAGCTGCTGTGAACAAACAATATAACATCTTGGCAGTATGTCCAGCAGTAAACCTATTGGTGACATACTCCACATTGATCAGCGACAACATTAAAACTGCTGACAGGTTGAAGTGAATAACATTGATTCTCATTTAAATGGCAACTGTCGGCAGCACAGTGGTGGAGTGGATAGCGCTGTGGCCTCACAGCTGAAAGGTCTAGTTTGCATGTTTTCCCCGTTTCCTCCCACATTCCAAAGACATGCATGTTGGGTTAATTGGTGACTCTAAATGATTTTCTGTCTGTACGTCTCTCCGTGTTGGCGTTTAAAGACAATGGCCTGATAAATGGCACCTCTGGGACGAGCTGTATCTTAGGCAGCAAGTGAACAGTCAGTCATTGACGTTGATATGTAGGAAAACGGGAACGAATTGCAAGTGTAAGGATCTTGGCAACTTTGCTTAAAACCAAAATGTGATAGCTAGAAAACTGGGTCAGAGCAGCTCCACAACAGCAGGACTTTTGGGGTGTTTCCCAGTGTGCGCTGGCCTAGGACAAACAAAACAGGTTCAAGGATAGACAACTGGCTAACCAGTGACAAGGTCTCCCAAAGCTCATTGATGCCAATAGGGAGCGAAGCGTAGCCCATCTGGTCAGATCCTACAGAAGAGCTACTGTAGAACAGATTGTCCGTGCTAAACCCTGTCCATCGCTTATGTGTGGACAGCCAGATGTTTGTGCATCATTTTGTTGTAGAAACGCTGACCCCAGGATGCGCTATGGGAGCTCGATCCATGGAAACCCATGGAAACTGCTGCTGTCTTGGTGCCAGACATTAGAAAACACCTTGAAAGGTTTTGTGGAGTCCCTGCCTCGATGAGGCAGCGCTGATTTGAGAGCAGAGGGTGATTCACACGAAATTCGCCGGGTGGTTTTTAATGATGTTACCAGTAAGTATATATTTTTCATTGTGCTGAAAAGCACTACCAAGAAATCTGAGGGGGGAAAAAAAAGGTTTGTTTATTACCTGAAGCATTGCCTTCCAATAAAGCTGGTAGAGCGCAAGAGCCTCAGGCCGTATATGACACACATCAAAACCCCTGCATGCAGTGATCCTCTGTCTTGACTGAGGTTTAACAACTAAATAGGATAAATCTGATAAAGTATCCAGTTGCTATAGTTTTAATCGGATCTGCCTCAATCCAGAATCAATGTAAATGTGCTCATTGCAGACAACATATTATTAATTATTATTATTACCCTTATTATTATTAATAACATGAGAAATGCAGTATGACTTTAATATGTTTTTATATTTATTAGGTTTACTTTTGTAAAGTTGTTCAGAATAGACAGCGTGATTCTTCTCCTCCTGTGGTGAATTTACCAGTGAGTTTTCACTTTGAATGAGGCTCCGCGATGACTAAAACGACTCGGATGCTATTCGTTCATCTCTGCTTCATTTACCAATCATTTACCCAAGTGAAGTTAATTTTATTTCATTATTTTTTTTTCATTATCACTGTATGAAGTTATTGTCTGTCAGTTGTAGTTATAGAGTCATTTAAATGTTTAGTCTGTGAAGGTGAGCCGGGTCTTTTTTATAACTGAAAGGGGAAAAAACATTAAAAACCTCATGTCATGTTATTTATAGTTATGTTATTTATTAAATGATCTGAGTCATCAGCACAGATTGAGTTCAATGTAGCAATGAGAGCAATCAAGTGAATGACAGGAACAGGAAATTAATATGTTCACTTATATGCAATGGAAGCTTTCACTGTAAACTAATAAAAACTTTTTGTTGTGACCTCAGAAACTCCATTGCTTGTAAATTGTTTTCTGTGCACAACTATTAGCCTAAAGCGAATAGAAATTCGGGTCCACCGACTGGACAATAATGGTATTTTTAGGATTTCAGCGGAATTAGTTTGATATTTTTGTAAAGAATTAGTCAATAGTGGAACATGGCCATTGCCTGTATCATTGTTGTAAATACTTTTTGGGAAATAATAAGAAATGGCCAAATTGTGATATGCCTGTATTCTGGCATATCACAATACTCAATACTGTGCTCTGTTCATGACCTGGTTTTGGCATATCCAGATTTTTTGTTTTTGTTTTTTGGATGGACTGGAGCAAACTGTATATACTTTTTATAGGTCTTATCTATCAGTCATCTGCTTACCAAAACATTTATTAAAATTGTATCAGCTTGGGTTATATATACATTTATGATTTTCAAAATAGTACCTGTCATTTCGTGCTTTAAGAATAATTTTACTTGATGATGGAGACAGCTGTGCTGTGAAAATTAAATTAAGGTTGCGTTCATTTTAAATCGTTGTCAATGTGAGAACTGTAAAGGATTGGCAGGAACTGTGTGGTTGTGTAAACTCATTTTGACTCTTAACTGGTTTAAATGTACTAATTGTAGGAAAGGAAGAGGAGGTGTAGTAGCACTCTATGCTTGTGAAATGGTCGCATGGGAAAAGTATGTGGACCCCTTGGAACGAGCTTGTTTTCCACATTAATAAAATGTGATCTTGAGCTTGACGTGGAACTGAAGCTAATAACAGTTACAGTGTTTTGTGTTTTATTGAACACACCCAAGAAACATTTAAAGAGCTGGTGGAAAGAACAAGTTAAGCCCTTAATTTCCTGATGAAGGGCAGCAGTAACTTCAAACCTGCTCTTCTAGTGGATTTAACCTGTGAAACATTGTCGTAGGGTCATTGTCCTGCAGCAACAACCGACCTTTGTGAGCTTTAGTCACAGACGGCCACCCTGACAGTCTCCTGTAGGATACTGTATTTTAATAGACCGGCACAGAGGCAGCAGGCCACAACATATGATTCCATCTCCACTCAGCTCAACTACTTTATGTTGTCATGTTGCTGTGTGGTTCGCTTTTTACTCTTTAGGGCTTCAGCCTTAGTCTCATCAGCCCACAAAACGTTTTCCCAATAGCTTTGTCGTGTCGCGGTCTTGTTTATAGATCATTTGTTGACTAATGAATATCAAAACTCTAGAGATTACTTCGTAACCTTTTCCAGCTTTGAGCAACATCTACTTTTTTTCATACACGTGGAAACATGTCTAAAATGCTATTTTTGATTTGTCATTATCGGAGATAAAGTCAGAGAGGCCAGACTGAGGTGGTTTGGACATGTTCAGAGGAGAAACTGTGAATATATCGGTAGAAGGATGCTGAGGTTGGAGCTGCCAGGCAGGAGGTCTAGAGGAAGAGCAAAGAGGAGATTTATGGATGTAGTGAGGGAGGACATGAAGTTAGTTGGTGTGAGTGAAGAGGATGCAGAGGACAGAGTTAGATGGAGGTGGATGGGTCGCTGTGGAGACCCCTGAAAGGGAACAGGCCAAAGGAAAAGAAGAAGGGGGATGGAGTGTAGATTAAAGAGAAAAAAAAATATTTGTAGTATCAGGCTGCAGCATAACAAAACGGAACAAAGTGAAGAGGGTCTGAATGCTCTGGAAGTGGACTTCCATGTTGGAGTGTCTTTTGTCTCTTCATGACAGACTAGATGTTGGTGATCAGTGACACTCAAGGGCAGATTTCAAGCTGTCCCTTCATGTCATAATTCTGTGTGTGTGTGTGTGTGTGACTGAGGAAGTGTGGAATGCAACCACATGTGCACTGGGCTGTGACAATAATTGAAGTGCATTCAGTGTCAGTTTTTCTTTTGAAGCATGTCGGGGCTTTGGTCCTTTGTGCTTCAACAATCGTGATTTACTTTGTCATTGCACTTACTAAGTTCTTCTCCCACAATGGCTCTGGCCTGTTATCACAGCTATGTAATCACATTTGGCTGACAGGAGGGTTCACACGGTCACATAAACGCTAATCTAAGGATTCATTCAAAACACTTAAGGCCTGTAAGTACTCAAAATGTTGCTTTTATTGGATTTTTTTTTGACAGGTGTCTCTTAACACCCGTCAGTCAATTCACCTCACACAGACACATACTGAGAGCCTTTCTAAAGAAGTGTTTGAACAGGAATATTTCCCTCAATTACCAGGCTCCTCTGGTGAATCATCTGTGATATTGTGTGAAATCGACTGAGGCCTTTCTGTGAGAAGAAGGCCATTAGGAGAGAAAGGAGCCCATTAAGATGAAAAGAGAAGCCGAGAACAGAGAGCGAGGAGGAGGAGGAGGAGGAGGAGGAGTAGTGCTGCAGTTAGTGGATGTGTGTTGCCTCCTCTGTCATTGATTCCTTTAGAATCACACACGCAGGTGATAAAACATTTATTTGAACTGTACTTGTTTAAGACAGGAAGGAACTTTGAGCACACTTAATCGAACCATCCGCCTGTCACTCCTACAGCGCCTTCGTCAACAGAAACACTGAGCTCTGTGTGTATAAAGAGAACAAGAGCATGTAGATCAGAGTCTCAGACGTCATGAACACAGTTTATGCCTCTAGTGAAACGACAAATAATCTCTGACCTTCTTTCCAGTCAGGAACTAATTTGTGAATTCAGTTAATGTTGGCTTTGAAGCTAAACTTTGGGGGGAAAAAAACATAGTTTTTCTTTTTTTTTTTTGAATGTCTTCTACTTGCCCATTTCCAGCTTTACTCACCATTATTCTCTCTAACTCCTCTTATCTGTTCCCACCCCTTTGCCCATCTCTTACTTTACTTACTTACTTCTGACTCTACCGCTCTTCGTTTATCCATTTATCTCCCCCTCTAACCCTCCTGCAGAATTGCCGCACAGGCATTTTACGTGGTTACCCCCACACGCCTCTCATTTTCTTGTCCTGCTGAACCTGCACTTGCCTTTAAACTGAATCCTTGCTCATCCTTGCCAAACACATTCTAAATAGATGGTCAGAGTTCATGTATGTGTTGCTATAGGTCATTAAATGTGAAGTTTAGAGGTTTGGTCTTTGACACAACACAAATTATTCTGGAGACCAAAACGCTTTTCTATGCGAACAGCATGGTTTCAGCTCTTCCAGTTGTTCATTGAATTGTTGCCACGTCGACATTTTGGCTTTCAGTTGAATGTCTTTGACTGGATAGATGGACTGATTGTCTGTACAAAAGTTAACCCCAATCATTTCTAATGGGTTTGGCGGACTTCAGTTTCTTACTGTTGGCAATGTAAAAGTAGAAACTGCTGTTATCCATTAGTCCAATAGCTTCTGCTGTTTGTGTTCATTCATTTTTCCTTGTTGATAAAACTGTTGTAAGTTTCAACTAGATGGTGATTTTTCTATTATCGTGCAACTAAAACCTGGACGAATTCAAACCTACCTGGACTTGCAGACTCATTGACTAATGGACTCAGTGCACTCAGTGTCTAAATGAATTTTAAAAAAGCCAAAGTTTAACAAGCTTTACTGTGATGATTGACATAATTTGTAACCACAAGGATGTGATGACTGAAAAGATTGTTGTAATAATAAAGCAGCCCCCCCCCCCCCCCCCCCCATTCTTTGCAGACACTAAATGGCAGAAGTCTTTGACTGTGAGACATCAGCAGATGCTTTGTTTGTACCCTGCAGTAGTCGTCCAGTCACCATGAGGTCTTGCTTGTTGTGGGGTCGCTGTGATGCTTAGGGGATATTTGGCTTATGCCATAATAATTTATTGTTGCATCTTTTGTGTGCTTTAAGGGCCACATCCTAAAATACTAGGAAGAAAATTTTAGCTGCAAAGAAGCAGCTCCAACAGCTTCCGCTCATTATCTCGTATTTAGAACCCACTCGACCGCGTGCCCATTTCCATGTCACTGAATGTATTTGGGGGGTCATGCACTAATGCAGCGCTCTTTACTCCCACACTGTTTCCTGTTTAGTGAACACAGCACTGAGGAAAATGAGACTTCATGTTGGCCTGTGGGCTCAAATCTCCCCCGGCCGCAACAGAAATGCTACTTCTCCTAGCACTTAAGAAGGCAGCAAAGCAGAACTCAAACAACCCAGAGTTCAGATCCACATTCACACTGCTGCTTCATTACACAGCTCTCATCTGAGCTTAATCTCATGTACAGATCATTTATTCAGACAACACAACTTTGGACAGATTTATCCCTGAGTGGTTGTAATGTCTAAAGCTGTTATTTTCACCATTTTCTTTTGTTATATTCTCCAAAAGTCAAGTTCTTGAGTTAGTGTGTAAAATCTGTTTATGAATTTCTTCAACGTTGCAATGGACCTGTCACCTTATCATCATCTTATCGTCTGTTAATCAGGATAAACAATTGTAAAAACAATTGTAACACAGTATCTATTCAACATTTTCAGAGAAAACTCCAATTAAAACGATTCATTAGATTACGCCTTTCGTTTTATTGATGAACAAGGCAGATGTCTTAGTGTTTCTTTGTATTTAGAAATGTCTGTGTTGAAGAGATTTCTTCCTAATTTGTTAAGTAGTTAAGACTTTCTGAGTAAATGAAGCTTGAGCTCAAGTATTTTACAAGACAGCCCAGCAACAACAACGCAGTCGTGCAAAGCCGTCATCCTTTAATATCAATACTAATTCTGTAAGCATCAGTAAAAATGTCCAGAACTTTAAATTCTCTTGAAGGAATCGGTGCTTCGTCCCCCAGGTTAGAATAACAAAATGCAGAACGAATCAAAAAGCTCACCCCAGGTGTTTGGCCTTGTTTCCCTTCCTGTGAATTGGTTTGGATGACACCATGAAAAGATGTCCTTATTTTGACAGTTTCTTTTTTTAGTTGGAGTCTCGTATTCTTGTTAATTCTGTATCTGTGATGAAATAGCTTTTCTACTTTTTAGTGAAAAGCTGTTGTGGTCTCTGAAGACTACAGCAGATCAAATCTATCATTTAACTAATTCAGGACATTGCCATTTCTCAACACCAGACACTTTTTAATAATAATTTCACTTTTATAAGTGTTATGCTTATGATATAAATGTATTTATGTTAGTACAAACAGTCTGTTTTGTGTCTTTGATTGTTATGTAAGTGCAGTTGTGCTAATAATCTGAAATAAGGTGGATGTTGTCACCGTCCCTCTTCCCCATCAAATACGTTTCTAGCACAGAGATCCCTGCCGTCGCGTCAGGCTGGATCCTTCTGCCTTTTAAACCCCATGTCCTGCTGCTGCATAAAGAAGTCGGTGTGAAATGAACACCCCTTCTTCTCAGCGAGGGCACAGGTTTTTGGGCTATTTTATGGAGCCTCAGCTTGCCGACAAGCCGTGGAAGCCCAAAGCAATCTTTTGAATTTAAGGAATCCCTTTTTACTGAGCAGCCAAGCAGCACTAATGCCACGAGACAGCTGCAGCAACGTCTTGGCTTTCGGGCAGTGGGCGGACGGTGGAGTGTTTAGTTTTCATACAGATCAAGTACTTACAGAAGCTGCCACAGGGTGCTCTACTCTGTTCCCTCAACCTTTTTTAAAAAGAAAATGGTTTGTTTGCAGGGAAAACTGCATGGAACCATTTTCTGTCACAAAGCCTGATCTCTCTCTGAGCTTTGTACTCTGTGTGTCTTATGGCACTTGTGTGCCCCCTGTGCACATGCCAACAGTGATAATGTGCCCATTATATGAAGTGTGGTCTCAGATGAATGATCTCAGTGGTCAAAGAGCTGAAAACCTGGTAACAAAACTCTAATGATATGATTCTTCTTTTGGTTGCCATGCCAACTGGTGTAGTAATGATGGAGCTATGAGGTGATTTTCTTTGTATTGATTAATTTTTTTTAGAGTTACTCGTTTTCAAATATAGACTCATATATTTATATAATAATTTTTATTTGCTATAGAGAAATAACTGTTTTTCTTGATAATACAAACACCTAGCAGTGTTTTTTTTTTTTAATTAAATACGCTTTGTGTTTCATTTAACATGGGCGACTCGAGCAAATAAATACGAGCTTTACGTGATTATTTTATTTAACACAAACGTGTTATCTTACACATCCTAAATCACCAATGTGAAAAAGTAATCACCCACCTCAACCTGATATCTAACACAGATTTCAACTAGGCCACTTACAAAAATTCAGATGAATTTTTGAGACATTCTGGGGCCAATTTATGCTTGATATTATTGTCTTGCTGCCAAACCGATGAGCGGTCGTTCTTTAAGGATCTCTTAAGTCATTTCAAAAATCAGAACGTCCACAGTAATTCAGACATTTTGGAACCTGCCTGATAATGCCTGTTAATGTGTCAGGTTAATTCCAAAGGTCTGGGATGGACTTTGTGCAGGCCAGTCATATTGCCAAACCTTTGCTTAATCCAACTGGCTTTCTGTGTGGATTTGTGAAGTCCAGCATCATTGTGGACTTCTGGATCTTCACCATCTTCCAACGCGATCGGAAAAGGAAAATTGTTCAGAGATTAAAAAAACCATTACATACTGCATCTTTACAGAAGAGCTTCTATTAGGAGTGTAGTACACCAGAGTGATGATGTTGATGCAGGCTACTGAGCAAAACATTGACATGGACGTCCATTAATTTTGAACCAGATTAGCCAAAGGAAACCCCACGCTAACACGGGAAGAACATGCTAACATGTAAACTCCACACACAAAGGCCAGGATTCGAACCGGAGACCATCTGTCTGTGAGGTGGCAGTGCTAACCACTCCACCACGGTGCTCCTCAGATCACATTTAAAGTAGGAATCAGAAAAAGCAGCTGAGAAAGACCTGCATCACTACAATGCATCTACAAATGCTTCCTTAGTAAACTAAAACTGCACCTTGGCTCTGTCACCAGATGAGTCATGTTCCAGTCTTCTCTCAGCTGATTGTCAGCTTGTTGTAATCACACACGGTCTCTCTGGGCTGCTACAGAGGATTTAATATGCGAATACCGACAGGAAGCTCACCTGGGCTGGATCAGAACAGCCTCCACTGCTGTCGGTCCTCTGGCGTATCTCGCCGTCTCTGAGCATTAGTCACTCCCACTTCTGTCAGCACTTGTTTCCAAACACAAATTGTGTTAAATTCTGCTAAACTCTGATGTACCTGTGGGAAAACGCAGCCAAACTCCCAAGTACATAAGATTGTTTTCTTGTGACTCATTCTGCTGAACATTCAGGTCTTTGCAGATGAAATAAAACCCTGGCAGAGTCTGAGATTCTGCTAACAAAAATACTGTCTGTTTGGTCTCATTGTTTGCTCTCTGCTTCAGTGGGACTTATGAACTCGGTAACGATTCATATTCAAATAGCATCTTGCCTACTGAGAAAGTGCGACTGAAGATGAAGGGAAATGAAAATATGCACTCAAAGACGAAGGTTTTCTTACAAAGTAAGATAAATAGTTTATTAAAGAGAAGACCCCATACCCGGCCCCGAATAATTACACTCATGTTACAAAATCCTCCAGGTACATCCTCTAATGATGAAACATGAATCATGTCTGACTGAAAGCTAAGGCTAAATGTTCCAAATGTAGTTTTCATATTTTTGTCTCTTATTTTGAAATATGTTATGGGATTGAGGGAGATTTCTTTCTCTACTTACCTGGGGATATGTTTTGTGCAATGTTTATGTTGTCTAGAGAAAATATGCATCTATTTACACCCATCTGCTTCTTCACATTGATTTTATTATTTATATTTTCATCCATTTAAAATTCCCTTTGTTTTAACTGCTGCCAAACATTGACCTGAAACTGACAATAAATCCGCCTAAACCAAAGGGAAGCTGTAGATTTTGATTCTCTGTAGGTTCATCGCTGTGTGCAAATACGTTCATATTGTCATTTGATTCATTGTAGCTGTAAAGTATTGATTATATATGGCTTTGAACAACTTAATGTGCTGGAAAGTTTGCTTAGACTCCGTGTCCCTTCATAATCAAAATACACCGGCACAGAGTGTTGGTACAGCAAGAGACCAGATCCATCGCTTTTAGTTCTTCAACACGTCCTGAATTCCAACACAGGGTCGTTTTATTATGAGCCTTAGATACAAATTAGATCACTATATTGTGTTTGTTTATTTATTTGTTTGCTTTGTTTTTAATAGTCATACCACTATGAAAGCCAAATGAAAATGCACTGTTGAGACCCCAATGGAGGAAGGAGTGTTGAAAAGTTTGAAGGACAGGATTACTGAGTATCCTTTACAGCTTTGAAAGTTATGGTGGACTTGGATACAGGTACCAGTACAGTTTGCTGAAGAAAGGCTGAAAATGCATTTGTACGTTTTTCTAATTATCATAAGGATTCACGTTTAGACTGGTGTTCTTGTCTTTCTGAAAGAAGTCACTGTGTGCACTGTTTTGTCGAAGTCTCCTCCCCCATCACAGTGTTTCCCCTAATTACTTAAGCTCAACCTAAACTAACTGAAACACATCATGAAATCGAGTGCACTCTTTTTTTGTGTGTGTTCTGTAAAATATGTCGTGTTTATTTATTAGTATCAGTTGTCATGTCATTTCTGTATGCTGTAAACCCACCTTCCCTCTATTTGCTGTAACCCCAAAGACATTTCAGGCACTGAAATTTCACTTGCATTAAGCCCTGAGGCTGTGAGTTCTTTGTTTGGTAGATACTGAACCTTGTGTGACTTGTGACTTGGTGATGTGAACAGAGGTGGGAAACGTACACACATTCTACTCAAGTAGAAATACACATCTCTTCTTTTCCTTTCATCTGTTCCCTTTCAGGTATCGCCACAGCGAATCATGTGCCTCCATCTAACCTTGTCCTCTGCACCAACTAACTTCATGTCCTCTCTCACTACATCCATAAATCTCCTCTTTGCTCTTCCTCTAGACCTCCTGCCTGGCAGCTCCAACATCAGCATCATTCTACCGATATATTCACAGTTTCTCCTCTGAACATGTCCAAACCACCTCAATCTGGCCTCTCTGATTTTATCTCCAAACATCTAACATGAGCTGTCCCTCTGATGTCCTCATTCCTGATCCTGTCCATCCTCGTCACTCCCAAAGAGAACCTCAACATCTTAAGCTCTGCTACCTCCAGCTCTGCCTCCTGTCTTTTCTTCAGTGCCACTGTCTCTAAGCCGAACAACATCTCTGGTCTCACCACTGTCTTGAACATCTTTCCTTTCATTCTTGCTGATACTCTTTTATCACACAACACACCTGACACTTTTCTCTTCACCTCTTTTCCACACTCTCCGTTGCTCTGAACCGTTGAGCCTAAATACTTAAAGTCCTGCACCTTCTTCACCTCTGCTCCCTGTAACCTCACTGTTCCACCTGGGTCCCTCTCATTCACACACATGTATTCTGTCTTCATTCCTCTGATTTCCAGAGCAGACCTCCACCTCTCTAGATTTTCCTCCACCTGCTCCCTGCTCTCACTACAAATCACAATATCATCTGCAAACATCAGAGTCCATGGAGATTCCTGTCTAACCTCATCTGTCAGTCTGTCCATCACCAGAGAAAACAAGAAGGGGCTCAGAGCTGATCCTTGATGCAGACCCACGTCCACCTTGAACTCCTCTGTCACACCTACAGCACCTCACCACGGTCTTACAGCTCTCATACATGTCCTGCACCACTCAAACATACTTCTCTGCCGCTCCAGACGTCCTCATACAACACCACAGCTCCTCTCTCTGCACCCTGTCATACGCTTTCTCTAAATCTACGAAGACACAATGCAACTCCCTTTGACCTTCTCTGTACTTCTCCATCAGCGTCCTCAAAGCAAATACTGCATCTGTTGTACTCTTTCTAGGCATGAAACCATATTGCTGCTCACAAATGTTCACCTCTGCCCTTAGCCGAGCTTCCACTACTCTTTCCCACAACTTCATTGTTTGGCTCATCAGCTTTATTCCTCTGTAGTTGCCACAGCTCTGCTCATCTCCCTTGTTCTTAAAAATGGGCACCAGTACACTTCTCCTCCAGTCCTCAGCATCCTCTCACTCTCCAAGTTGCTACTTCCTGCTCCACACCAGTCACCTCTTCTACTCTTCGTTCCCTTTAATTTTTCTCATTCATCAACTGTTCAAAGTTCTCCTTTCATCTTCCCATCACACTCCTGGTACCTGTCAGTACATTTCCATCGTTATCTTTATTCACAGTTACCTGCTGCACATCCTTCCCATTTCTATCTCTCTGCCTCACCAACCTGTACAAATCCAACTCTCCCTCTTTAGTCTCCAACCTAACATACAAGTCCTCATATGCTCTTTCGTTGGCCGTTGCCACCTCTACCTTCACCTTACGCTGCATCTCCCTGTACTCCTGTCTACTCTCTTCAAAAATTGTGTCAAAGTCCAAATATTTATGGACCTGGCTGTAAATGTTAGAGCTTCTTCTGTTCATCAGTTTCAAAGTAACATCCCGTTATGTGAAAATGGTTCTAGATACAAGGATTTTCCCAGATGATAAAATGGCTTCTCTGTGACTGGTGGCAGTTCTCCAGTCCTCCCAGTTGTTCTCTGCACTCGTCATGTAAATCTTCAGAAAAAAGTCCTCAGGACATGAGCTATTAATCCACCCTCACACTGACTCAAACTTCACTCCTAAAACGGAGAATGTGGATTTGAAAGAAGACATCGCTTTTGGAGGATTCACTTTCTGAGTCATTCTTCTGCTCTCCAGCGACAAGGCAATTAAATGACATATATATACTACGTGTGTGTGTGTGTGTGTGTGTGTGTATGGGGGGGGGGGGGTCGTATTCTGTATACCCTGCCATGTAGAATCAATTAAAAGGCTTTGGTGAAAATTCCGAACAGTGTGACACTCCATCAGTGAGGGGTCTGCTGGTTTCCTGCAGGCTCCTCGTGACAGAGATCTGATGGATTAAAGAAAAACAAAATGACAAACCCTCCACAGCAAGTCCTTTGAATCACTGCCTTCACACTAACTGCAAGTTTGGTGCAACATCGCCACCTGCTGAATTGTAAAGCCCGATGGAATCTACAGACCTGAAAAAACAGAAACCAAAATCTTCAACTCTTACTTCTTGTCTACTAACCTGTGAAATGGTTTCTAAATTTTAATACAAATTTCTTAAGCAGTGTTTGTTTTGTCTCTTTCAGCCCGGGGACTTCCTGAGGATCTACAACCTGCGAGCTATCCCGGGATCCAGTAAGGTGCCGGGTCTCACCAGAAGCCAAACACTGGAGCTGGATCACCTGGCTTTTCACCTGCACGGAGGCACGGCATATGGCAGAGGGATCCGGGTCCTTCCAGAAAACAGCCCAGATGTCCAGCAGCTAAAAAGGTTTATTGATTGGATGTAATCCACAATGTAACGCAGGATTCAAATCAGCTTGATTAAATGCACTGATGTTATTTAGGGTATTAACAGTAGGCTGTTTACTGTATGTGATCATTTGTCCATTTTCTTTGTCCCCTTCCTGTTGTTTACGTATCTGTAGAGTCCTCGATGCCTTCACAGAGGTTGATGAGTTGAATGACTCGGAGCTGTTGGAGGTCTGGTGCACTCCCCCGGAGTCTCTGGGTATGAAACAACACTCTAGCTCACACTTTCTGGCACTGTGAGAAATCAACACTTATTTATTCAACTCTGATTTTCCGATGAAACAATGTAGTTTTTATTTTATTTTTATTTATTTTTTTGACCACTTCTGACATGTTGAGGCCAGCCTCTTGTCAGCCAGCACTTTTTCACAGTCAGACAAACTATAAGTTGTGCTGCCGTACATTCTACCTGCTTTACTATTTATTTAACTTTATTAGCACTGTGATGTTTGAAGATTTGACACATGATGCCGCTGTACCCAAATAAAGATGCACTTCATCACTTAGCCCCTTCACACCCTCTGTCTCATGCAACATGTAGAAGGAGATGCCTGAAGTTTTTTTTGTTTGGTTTGTTTTTTTCTGCAGATAAAGTATAAATATCACCTTTGCATCACTGTCTCTGTCACTGTCTCAAAAGTGGGGTTAAGAGCTCCGGAATTAGACATTTGTCTTAGACACTTAGTTTTGTTAGTGTTGGTTGTTGTAATATATGCATGTGATGTACTTAAGATGGTGAATTGTATATTATATTCTAATTATCTATAATTATATTTAGGATTTATTTGCTGATTGACAGCTGTGCTATCCAGAATTATCCAGTATTCTTCTTCTGTGGTGTTCATGTTGGGTGTTTTACCGTGTTGCTGTACTGTACATTAGCACAGTCATTGTCAGCAAGTTGACATGAACACTTTGCCAAAAGCACCACTTGGCTTCAGATGCTAGATTTGTGTTAAACCCCAATTTTCTGTCTGATTGCACATACCTTAGAATATAAATCTAAACGGTTTCAGTAAAATCTAAAGACGACACGTTGAATGTCGGTCCTTTGATAAGCTAAACGCTGTGTTTGCCGGCAGCGGAAATATGAACGTCGTTACTGCTCAGATAGACGAATCTTTTCAATCGTGGTTGGATGGATAGAGTGTCGGGTGGGTGGATGGACCGAAGCTGCAGGGAGCTGCTTCCATTAGCAGGGCCTTCTAAAAGCCCACGCCTCACTGGAGATAAAATAAAAAAGTTCTAACTTTGACTGTGACCTAAATGTTTCCACACAGACAGACAAACAGCTTCAGCTTCAAAAGAACTTTTCAGCATTAAAGTTCAGACCTGCAGGCCACATGTCTGTTGTGTAACACTGAGTGGACAAAATTCTGTATCTGGGGCACAGTTTCTTTACAGGAACAGCTTAAAATCTCCTTTTTCTTTTTAAACAATTTGGCAACACGCAATCTAAAGAAAAAAAAAAGTTTACACAGAGAGTAAAAGACTATAAGGAATTTCCGATCTAAAGCCATTTATCATGTAGCTTTTTTATTCCACGGTGTTTATATCACAAAGAAATAGAAATAATTCTTTCTTTCGTGTCCCTTCAGTTCTCAGGTCTTGCTTATGCAAAAAATATGCTTTTTTATTTTCATCTGCTGCAAGACTTGCTGCCTCCCGTTAATTAAAATTTCGATATTTTTACAAGGCATCTATTTTACTTTAGCGGAATCACAAGAGAAAATGCAGGCTTTTACCACCATTTAATAATGAAATGTGTTTTTATTTCTAGGAACTGCTGCTCAGTATCAGGAAGGTGTTGAATAAATTTGTGAAAATTAGACCAAAACACTGTGGTATATAAGAGCTGAGGGACGCCGTTTACTGGCGCTTGTTTTGAACCTTTTAATTAAATCCTTTACAGATCAGGTGATGTTCTGTTTTCCTCCTCCAGCAGCAGGAGCAGCTCAGCAGTTTAACAGACTGTGTTACTTATTGATTCTTCTATTCCTGAACCGGTCTCTCTGTTTGTGTTTTAGATGGTGAGACAGGGCAGCCCGGCACAGGTATGAAACCCAACACACTGCAGTTGCTTGACAGGTCTGTTGTAAGGTTAAACAGCCCAGATGTGTATAATGAAACCAGTGGAGAATGTAGGATATATAACTTAAGTTTAATCAAACTTAGTTTGGTTAAATGTTATGTAACAGTTCATTTGCATTTCTGTGTCTTTCTCTCTCAATTTAGCTTGTGGACTCATCCATAGACTGTACAGGTTACTTATTTTAAAATGGCAACAAGAAGTAAAGCTAAGATTTTGTTTTCAGCAACATAATGTTTAATGCAAATTCAGTTAGTACGAATGTCCCTTCATCAAAAATTAAAGTAAAAATTTCATCATTAAAGGGAATGCAAATTTTTGTTCTAATATTATTTCAGTATTTTACTACAACTTTTTAAAACCTTGATTTTCTTCTTCTTTTTTTTTTTTTTAACATGACAATGAAAGAACATTAGAACTTCATCAATTTGATAACACAGGCGCAGCCTTAAGAAACACGCTAAAAAAGCTACAGTGCATCAGAAATGGCTCCATGAGCAACTAAAAATAAATGTACAAATCCAAAAAAGATATGTAGATTTGTAAATGTATGTTTACTTGCTCCTCATGTGAAACTATCTGTGTTTGCAGCGTGTTGTCTGCGTGCAGTGAGAGGCTGCAGTCACGACATCCGCCCGGTGACACTGTCCGAACTGAAGCGGTGTCGTCCCGGTCAAGTTCACCATGTCAGGGTCCAGCTGAGATCCTACGAGCCCCTCAGACTCCATCAAGCTCTGAAACTCTATTGCAGCCAGTGTACATCTATGTAAGCACACGCAGAAGTCAGTTAGTAAGGATCCGATTCCTTATCTATCACCTGTGGTGATAGATGTGTCATTGTTTTCTCACGCAGACTGTGCTACTGTAATATTTTTACTGCTCCACTGCTGCGACTTTGCACAACCAGAGGAAATGTTAAATCAGAAATCAAAATTATAGATTCAGATTCAACCATTACAGTTTCGGCTGTGGTTGAACTGCATCTTGACTGTTTTGTTTCTTTGACATTCATCAGAGATGAATATGATGCTGCCAGAAAAAAATATGAGTTTGAACTTCATTTTGTAAACACACATGCATTAACCCCTATTCTTAGAAAAGTTGTGATGTTTTTTTGTTTGTTTGTTTGTTTTGTTTTTCAAAAATGCTACAAAAAAATACATTTCTGTCATTGGTCACTTTGAATGTGTTACCACCTTTTACTGGTAACGGTTTGGATGGTCTTTGTCGTCTTCCACACAGAGAACGTTGGTGAGGTTTCTACACTGAATTGATATACAACTTCATCCCTGCATAAATAGTTTTAGTTTGCATCTCTGGATGCAGCAGTGGACTGTGTTAAATGACAACAGTTTTCCAAAGCACTCTTTAGCTCACGTGGCTACATTTGTGTGTTTTTGTCAGTGTGAATAGATTTGTGTTTATTTACTGTAATATTCTGCACTGTGATCTCAGGCAGGAAGTTCCAGATGATGAGCTGGTGGCAGGTGTGTTCTCTGAGGCATCCAGGGACTCTGGAGCCTGCATCCCCCCACCGTGGGCGCTCTCTGGCGATGTTGACGTGCCACGAGAGTCCCCAGGATCCCCAAAGCGATCTCTGTGCATTCACTTGTCCAGTCAGCTTATGTCTGAGGGCAAGAGCAAGGAGTTAATCTTCCTAATGGGTAACCACATGAAACTTAATTTAGGCCTTTTAAGTAGTTTATAAACTCAAAATATGAACCAATTAGTGAGGAAATAATCAATTTTACACAAGAAGTGTTAATTATCTGAAGGGATAAATGTGACGGATGTGCTTGTGTTTGCAGGTTCCACTTTGGAAGAAACGTGCCGACTAGCAGCCAGCTACCGGAACATCGTTCCTGTGAGGTCATCGGGAGGTCACCTGGCTCTGCTCAACCTGTCTGCACCTTTCCTGTTCAGGGGCAGAAAGAGATTCTACGGGTCAGACACAAGCCTCATGATACTTTACAGTTGGAGTAAAATGTTTTACTTGGTTATTAACAGCTGCTAAAGTTTGCCATCTTTCTTATTTTCTGCTCAGTAATCTTGAGCAGGACTAGTGTGGTTCTTTAGATATTATAGTTATGTTTAACATTTATGCATAAAGATATTCAAACATTTATACACACACACACACACATTCTGCTTTAAAGGAGAAGTAGTCTATGAACATCAGCCAACCTAAAACTCAATCCCGTAAAAGACCAGATGGGAAGGCTGAGGCAGGACATGGAAAAATGGGGAGACTCTCAAACGACCTCTGTGATGTGCAAGCAGTTGAAAAAAAGCAGTTGGAGAAGACGGTATACCTCACTATGGCCGTAATGTTGGGTATCATGTCTGCCTGGATGCCGGCAGCCGCGTAGAAAGAACAGAGTGATACTGTACTTAAAGCCTTAAAGGTGCCAACATGGTGCCATCTTTGCCTAGAAAGGGCTTCAGAAAGTGCTATTTAAACCTGCTGTTACATTTCATTTTAAAAACAAATGATTCTGGTAATATTATAAAAATCAAACTCTTGTGGATTTAAAACTAAATCGCGGACACGCACACTTCTGTACACGGTTATGAACCTCAGCATGATCTGAATTTTAAAACCCTGTGGTCTGCGCCCTGCTTCTCATTTAGCAAGAGTTTACAGTAATTTAGCCTTTTTGCACCAGGGAGAAATGATCGTGAAATAAATTCAAAGAACTGTGTAAAACTCAAGATTTAAGCTCAGTATTTCTATACAGAGATGGACACTAAAAATTCCCCTTTAGCAGTATTCAATCATATCATAAGGTGGGTTTGCCCAGTCAACATAAGATTCAAGACTCACAACTTTATTGATCCCATAGGGACATTGTTACAACTGCTCTCCACATGACAAGTAGAAAAGGAAGGAAAAACCTTCCACCAAAGTCAGACAATAAACAAGTAAAAGTGCAAACTAGACATCAATAATTAACAAAAAACCCAGCTAGAGGAATAAACATAAATGAAATAACAATACTTTTTATCCATTTGGACCATTTATGTCCCCTCCTTTTTACAGAAGGGGGTGAGTTGAACAGTTTAATGGCCACTGGTTTGTTTTACTAGTTTGTCCAGTCCAGTCTTTTTCCATTTTTGCCTCGTCCGTGTTCGTCTGTCTTTAAAAGAACATGTTGGTTCTTGGTCTTTTGGAGCCATTCATTAAAAAACAATCGAACCACAAAGAAAAGAAATGTTGCGAGTTATAAAATAAAAAAAACTCTAGAACAGCTTGTTGCGACCTGGCTCAATAGCCATGACAGAAGAGAGGTGAGAGCCAAAATAAGGAATTCATTATTGCAAAAATATAATAAAAAAAAAACGAAACAGGCTCTCGTCTCTGAGGAAGGTCTGGGATTTGTAGGAAGTGGGAAAGGGGTCCAGGTGCCCTTAACCACCTTAATTAGCTCCACCTTCAGCTATCTGCAAGTAGAACACGGAACAGCTTGATGAGCCAGAAGGTCGTCACAAGCTACAAATAAACCTTTTTGTCAGAAACGTCAAGATGTTTGCTGGATAATTGTGGTGTGGAGTCGCATTATTTAATCTGTAGGGAAGTAGGACATGTTTCAAAATAAAAGCGCTGTGACAAATAAGAGGTGACGTGCAGATGTTTGAATGGCCCATGAAGGATGTCTGAAGACTGTGCTCTTTGTGATTTGTGTGCGTGTTTTAGGTGTAAGCGGTGCTCTAAGGCTGAAGTGAGGGAGCCGTGTGCTGAAGGGGTCGAGGTGATTGATGAGAAGACGATTGCAGAAGGTGAGCGAGAATTCAGTTTGAGCTTGTTGGTCATTGAAAAAAGGAAAATTGTTAGGATTTGGGGGCTTTGCTGCATTCACGGATGATGAATACAGAAATAAAAAGCCATCATTCAGTAAGTCCCCAGTTTTCTGACAGCAGAGCCTGTGATGTGGACGCTTTGAATGCACCAGCAAGAGGAGTTTTAGAGCTGGCCCCTGCAGCCATCACGGTGAAATTATAGAGCAGCTTTTCTCGCTGTTACTGACACATAGATGGGTGTGTGTGCGGGTGTGTGTGTGTGTGTGTGTGTGTGTGCGTGGACGTTATTGCTCATCTTGAGACATCTTGTTTTCTTAGAGCGTTTAAACGCAGAGTTTTACGTTTGTGTCCTTTTGCTTCTTCCTGAATCAGCATCTTGTAAAGGTTCCTCTGAAATAAATCCAAACTTTTTAATGTCTCCGCTCCTCTGATCTGCAGCTCTTGGCGTTCAGCTGCTGCAGTTCGTCCTGCTGATGAAGCTTGAGCTGCAGGACGCCTCTGACACACTGGAAGCTTTCCTGTGGAGAGACGCAGTAAGTGTCTGACCACATGTAGAGATCACAAGGCGAAAGTTTCACTGAGTATTTTGTAGTCAGTTTATTACCAAAGCATCAGTGTGTTTTCATATATTAAGTGTGTGTTGAAGTTTAAAAATTTAAATAAAGATACACTTTACAGTAGGTGAGTGAAGAAGGCAAAAATGTAGAAAAAGTCTTCATCATTTACTACTGTACAGCACAAACACAAGGTTTGAATGTTTGATCAAACTTAAAGGCCTTAATTGTGATTTAGAGCTTTAATGGGTTATTAGATCAAGTGTTAATCATAATCCTGTGGCTAGAACAATTTAATAATTACGGTTTTAGGAAACTATTAGGAAAAAACACCAAACAGTTCGTAGTTTGATTTTTTTAAATGGGTGATATTCTAGGTCCTGTGTAATGGTGTTATTATTTTGTATTGTTGAGTTTTTCAGTATTTTCTTGCATCCAAAAATACAAATGATAAATCATGGACATAAAAACAAAAATGTTATTTTTTTTAAGGAAGACTTTGCTTTTTTTCTAAACTAGAAGTATTTTCAACAGTCCACATACAGACTCCAACACAGACAGTGGATTGTCTCCGTGCGTATTTAGTGTCTGTCAGTTCGCTTGTAGATCTCTGTTCTGCCACACACACATTTTCACTGCGTAACATGTTTATTAATTCCTAAAACTCTTGGTTTATAAAGTTGTAAGAAATATTGACCCGATCTGAAGCTCTTTCGTTTCATCTATTAACACGTTCGAGTCTTTCACCAGGAGCTTTTCTTCAGCCTGTCGGCCGAGGACCTGGCTACCAGTCAGGAGGCTCAAAACCACATCAAACAAACAATGGAGTCCCTCTGTCCCCCAGGGGGCCACACAGGTACAACCATCACCTTCACAAAACATTTTAACCCAGAGCACATGAACGTTTTAGCAGCGGTTTTAAAACCTTCAAAATAAAAGTCCAGATAGTCAGAACAGAAACTAATGTGAATCCATATTTTGTTCTGTGACTGCAAGTCTAGGAAATATTTTCTAATTGTCCAAAGTGTGCATCCACCCCTCAACCTTTTTGACCGCTTGTAGTGCTTACTTTCTGTTAGCATTAATGCTTGGGGTGGTGTGATTCACATCCTGCCATGGGATTCATGCTGTTGTAGCTGTAACAGTGTGTGTTTGATGCTCAGTCTCCATTATTTGCGTGGAACTTAAATAAAAGTAATAGGTGTGTGTTGTGTGTCCAGGTGAGCGCCCCTGGCTCAACGTGTGTCTGACAGCATACCGAGCTGAAAACGACGAGGGTCAGAACCAAACCTGCTACCAGATCTGCCACACCACCATCAGCAAACCCTCGTGCACACAGTCTGACCCTGAACCTGCCTGAACCTCCTGCAGGTCAAAGTCAGCAGTGAACCAAAGCTTGTGACTGCTCTCGTTTCCCTCTTCTCTTGTATTTTACAGCGTTTGTGCTTTTTATTTCTATTTATTGTGAAATCTGAAAGAAATGCATATAAACTGTACGAGAGTGTTAAAAGCGTGTTTTTAAATGCCGCCGTTTTTAACTCACTCGGCCTTTTTTAATGCCCCTTTCAAAATAAAAGACTACTGAATGACTTAATGTGGCATTTTTGGCAGGGAACAAAAAAGCAGAGAAGGCTGTTTATTAGCATTTTCCCAGAATCTGCAGCAAAATAAAAAGACAATGGGCCTCGCTGATTCTGATGGTTTCTGCAGTAAGCGTTAAAACCTTTGTGTGCTGGTAAGATTTGACCCTTAAAAGCAGCTCTTCACTCCATCATGCAGCTTTTCTCAGGACTGACCTGTGTTGTTGCTGTGCCATCTGCTGGTCAACTGACAGCAGACTTGTGTTTTATCCTTTGTATACTCTATAAATCAGGGGGCCTGGCGGGTCGGGGTTGAGATGAGGAAGATGAGGCCGCGGGGCTGTGTATTTTTGCGTCAATCTACTGTCACCTTTACCTGCTTGCTCTCAGTGCTGCAGAGATCTGATGTTGGTGGTTGACGAGAGTCCAAATCCTCAGAAGGAAATGCTGAGCGAGCCAGGTGCTGGAGGTCTCTAAGCGAGACTCAGACTCACAGGGCAGGTACTACACCTCCAGTTTTACAGATGCTTTCGTCTGTGAAAATGTCCTTGGTGATTTGGCAGAAGCGGGAGGGAGCTGGTGTGACACCCACAGTTTGCACTAGATGGCGCAAAACACCTGCAAATATTTTCTTTTTTTGACAAAGTGACATAATTCATGACATAACATTTCTTTACCTGAACAATTTCCTAAACATTCTACAAATGTCTTGCCAAACCACACACAGAAAGCTGATCAAGTGATAGGGTACGATGCCCTTTAGCTTCCTGTGAAATACTTTTTCAGATGCAGTTTGTGTTTTACAATAATTTTAGTTTCCTCAAAGTTTCTTTAAAAAGGCATCAGATTTCAGTTGTTAGACACAGAAAGTTTTCTAGTTTACGTGTGTGAATAACCTTGAAAAATATAAATGCATTTCTTACAAAATGTCATTCACATGTAATTAGAGTGAATACTAACTGATACTACAGGCTATAAAATGCCCTGAATATTTGTTGTGTATTCATGAGATATTATGTCATTTCTTACTGCGCTGTTACTAAATGCTCTTCAGACTCTGTGTATTTAAACTCTTTGTATCTTTAGGGATGAGAGTTTTCTTTACTCATGTTTCTTTGTTGCCTGAAATGAATAAACCTTAAAATAAAATCATTTCGTAAACAATCGCGAACAGATTAGATGCGAGTAGCTCTGACAGAAGACTGCTCCCTTTCTCCTCCCGCCCTCCTCCTCCTCCTCTTCCTCCTCCTGCTGACCGACTCTTTCTCTTTTACTCGGAGCTCTGCCTCTTTCTTTTCTCCACCCCAACCCGGCCTCCGAGCGCTCCGGAGCGGCTCTGCGTGCAGGAACTTTTCTGGACAAAAGTGGACCAGCTTCGACTGGGTTCCAGTTTCCACCTCCATCCTCTGTTGCGGAGGATGTGAACGCTTAGTTAAATGCTCTAAGCCTCGTTTGACGCCGTTTTTTTTCCGCTCTGGTGTTTGGTCGCTTTGGTGATGCCTCCGGACTGGAGCCGATACGGGACGCAACCGAACCCAACAGGTTCACAGGTTTTACGGCAAACAAACAGTACAAACACTGAATAAAGGAAAAAATGAAGGAGGCAAGATAATTTGTATCAGTGTAAAGTGGAGGTTTATACATTTAGACTGAGTTTCGCAGACCGTAGATGGATCGATCATTTTGGACCACACGGTTTTATCTCCCGGGTTAGACAGAACCACACCATGCTGCTTCCACTCTTGAGGTTACTGTGTTTGTGGCTTTACAGCGAAGCCGTCGCCAGTCAGCTCCGCTGGGAGAAAACAAAGACGACTTTCAGTCCTCATTATGAATCCACCGCCGCTTATAGGAATGCGCAGAGCCAGAGATGGCGCTCTGTCAGCGGCGGGGACAATGGAGGGACGCGGGGAGCGAGTGCACAGGCCTCGTGGTTGGACACTGTAAACCGGTCAACCTCTTCTGTATTGGCGTCACAGATTCGTGTGCGTAAAAGCGACGCGCAATATGGAGCACGGAGCATCCGATCTGTACCGGAGGAGGAAGCTTTACGCACGGAGGGAAAGAAGGTCGTTAAGTGCGTTCTGGGTGAAGTGCTTAGGAAAACAGAGTATGGACGCATATGCACGTCCGGGAGAACCGGACTCAAGCGGCGACCGAGACGGAGCGCAAAATCCCGTAGGACGAAGCGGAACGAGTCGCTGCAGCACGGAGCCGCGTGGGAGGCTCTGCCACCGGCCATGGCGCAGGAGCAAGAGGCCGGGCCCCCTTTCGGACTTAATACCAGCGACTTCGATGAGGATTATGCCCTGCCAGACTACACCGACACCACGCCGTTCGTCCCGGTGAATACGCGGCCCAGACGCAAGCAGATGAAGAACCCGTTTTACCCGGTCACTGCGGAGTCGTACGGAGCGTACGGGGTCATGATCACGGCTGCGGTCATCTTCAGCGTGGGGATCATCGGGAACGTGTCCGTCATGTGCATCGTGTGTCACAACTACTACATGAGGAGCATCTCCAACTCGCTGCTGGCCAACCTCGCGCTCTGGGATTTCATCGTCATCTTCTTCTGCCTGCCGCTCGTGGTGTTTCACGAGCTCACCAAGAACTGGCTGCTGGGGGAGTTCTCGTGCCGGATCATTCCGTACCTGGAGGTGAGGGAGGGGGCGGGGTTGGGTTTGGTGCTGTTTAGGAAGTCATGGAATAAATAGGGCTACATGTGTTGAACCATGATCAGAATGGATTCAACATACAAGCTGAGAAATTACAGCTCAGATATGAACACAACTTCAGAAAACAGTGATAGAGTTCAGAGTGAGGAGAGGATGTACATGTAAATATAACCTGTGTCCCCCCAATAAAACCTGTGCATCCTGCGCATAAAGGTTGGCTGCAAATGGAAGAAACAAATATCTAAATAACTAAAAAAAAAAAAATGTTGTAGCCACAGCGGAACATGTTCCGTGTGTAAGTTTGGCATTTTTGGAGTTTTTACACCAGATGCCCTTCCTGCCGCAACCCTCCCATTTTATCTGGGCCAGGGACTGGCACCATGGTGGCTCCTGGTGGGTGGGCGGACCCATACCTGGCGGGCTGGGATTCAAACCCCCGGCCTTCTGAATCCCAACTCAATGCTCTACCATTGAGGCACCGGGCCCCCAAAAGCAAAAGTCATGTCAGTACACATGGGTAAATATTAAAACAGATTTAAACTTTATTTGACATTTTCTGCGCCTGAATCCCCTTCATCCACGACCCCAGTGTGGGATTTACACAGATTAACGGATCCTCTTTTAGTACCACGTGTTTGCTGTGGAGCGGGTGAAAGACACGATATCCACAACAACTGCTCCTGATTGGATAATATGAGAGGTAACTGTAGTAGCTACAGTGACAGATGCTTTTACTTGATGTTAATAAGCCGGTTTTTGACCAGTGTTTGACAGAAGTCAGGATTTATTTCTGGTTTTTCACTAGTAGCAGCCATTTAGCATTTACCAAACAGAACTGGCAGCAGTGCAAGCATTGACTTCAAAAAGCGAGCCTCGCCCTTCTAACCAATCAGAAAAGTTGACTGATTTGTGGGTTTTGCAGCTTCTTATGTACTATAATTTCATAAGGACAAATACTTTCATTGTTGAGCAGATGGTAGCAGAGCAGGCAAATCAACGTATTGTAGCTTTAATGATGAGGCTTCAGCAGTGGCTCAGTAAGTAGAGTGGCCACCCAGCGATCGTAGGGTTGGAGGTTTGCTCGGGGCCACAGTGTCCCTGGGCATTGAACTGCAAACCTCCCACCGCCCTCCCCAGCACAGCGGTACCAGTCACAAGGCTGGTAAAATTGGGGAGGGTTTCGTCAGGAAGGGCATCCGGCTTAAAAATTCATGCCAAATCAACGTGCGGAACCTGTTCCGCTGTGGCGACGCCCGAAGGGACAAGCAGAGAGCTGTTGCTCTATATAGAGTTTAAATCAGCTTTAATGTCCCTTAATGTGATGTCTTTAATCTGATCGGTGTCACATCAGACCCCACCTGCTGCACATGAGACAACCTGCTGTCCAGCCAGAGTGAGGATCAGTGAACACAGTCAGACTGAGATTAGAGATTGAGGGACCCCCCTCTGATCAGTGAGCTGGCTCCATCAGTTTAACTAGGACAAGGAACTCTGAGATTAGACGAGGGATATTCTGTTCAGTTTCGGTTTTATTGTTCAGACAGTGTGCTTTCATGTTTGAACATGACAGTGTCCCAAATCCAGTTCCATGAAGAAATGTTTCTCAGTTTGGTGTGGAAGAACCTGACTGACCTGGACCAAGCTTTTGGCCAGACAGTTGCGTGTATGTGTCTTCTGTGTTGGACAGACAACAATCATTGTAAAGTTTGTGTTGGAGATGTGTTTCGAATCAGCGTCTGAGGTGTGAAGTCCACCAGCAGGTTGACTTGTTGATGGACGTCTGGACACAAAAGGTCAGATTGACTGAGATTAAGCTTCTCAGCAGCAGCAGCAGCTCTTTGTTGGAGGTGATGACCTACATGACGTCTTTTTGTCAGTGGTTCTTACTGTTAAATGGAGTGTAATCAACCAAAACAGCAAGAGGATTAATCAGAAAACTGCTGTGATGGTCCAGAGCCCAACACACACACACACACACACACACACACACACACACACACACACACACACACACACACACACACACACACACACACACACACACACACACACACACACACACACACACACACACACCTCAGCCTAACTGTGTGAAGTTTAAAGTCAGTGCTTCCACAAACATCACTACTGAGGTCCTCTGGATTTATCTAAACCTTAACAGTGATCTTACTTCTTCACTGTATATTCATGTCATAGTGACAATAGACAGATTAGCTCCTTCCATCCTGAGGTTCATTCATGTAAACATTGTGACTAATGAAGAATCTGATTACTGTGAAAGCTCTGACCTTAAGCTGAATAAAACAGAACCAACATGGCCACCTCCATGTTTAGTATTTGTTTTCTTCCACCTCTCACTGTTTTCACTAAGTTCTCTCCAAACCCGCCTTGTGCCGACCTGAATCCACGGCACATTGTGGCAAGTAACAACGCAACAGGTGGCGTCTGGTAGAACAGCAAACGGAAAATGACAAATGGAACATGTAGGTTTTATGTAGTTTGGTAAAACTTAAGACAAATGCAAAATATCTGAATAGAAAAACTCTGTTAAGCTTCAAGTTTAGTTGATGAGTCACTGTGTAAAATCAGGATGGAATAAAAAGGGCAATTTAACGTCACAGTTGAGCTGCATTTTAACTGCTGAAAGCAAAGTGTGTAACACCGAAAGACTTGGCACAACATCCAGACTTCAGGCAGTCACTGCTTACAGACCTGAAATGTCTTTGTAAAACTGGTCCCAGGACTTTTCTTTACGATACCAACTCTGCGTCGTCACACACTCAAATGAGCCGTTTGCCTGTTTTCCTTCATTCAGTGTGACGTGTTTACAGCCACTGAGACACAACAGATGGTTTGTGACATCATGACACACTGTGTGTGTGTGTGTGTGTATCACAGGGGGAATAGTCACTTTATTACAAAGTTCACTTCAGGAACAGTTTGTGGGTTAATGGAAAGTGAAGTCTTTTAATCTTTTTTTCATAGATTTACACATCATCCAGTTGTAACTGTTGATCTGTGGATGAGGTGACGTTGATTCCAGTTCAAACATCATAGTCCAGGGAGATTCTTGTCTAACCTCATCTGTCAGTCTGTCCATCACCAGAGCAAACAAGAAGGGGCTCAGAGCTGATCCTTGATGCAGACCCACCTCCACCTTGAACTGTCACACCTACAGCACCTCACCACTGTCTTACAGCTCTCATACATGTCCTGCACCACTCTAACATACTTCTCTGCCGCTCCAGACGTCCTCATACAATACCACAGCTCCTCTCTCTGCACCCTGTCATACGCTTTCTCTAAATCTACGAAGACACAATGCAACTCCCTCTGACCTTCTCTGTACTTCTCCATCATCATCCTCAAAGCAAATGCTGCATCTGTTGTTCTCTTTCTAGGCATGAAACCATATTGCTGCTCACAGATGTTCACCTCTGCCCTTAGCTGAACTTCCACTACTCTTTCCCACAACTTCATTGTTTGGCTCATCCGCTTTATTCCTCTGTAGTTGCCACAGCTCTGCTCATCTCCCTTGTTCTTAAAAATTGGTACCAGTACACTTCTCCTCCAGTCCTCAGCATCCTCTCACTCTCCAAGATCTTGTTAAACAAACTAGTCAGAAACTCTACTGCCACCTTTCCTAGACACTTCCATACCTCCACAGGTTTGTCATCAGGACCCGCTGTCTTTCCACTCTTCATCCTCTTCAACGTCCTCCTCACTTCACTCTTACTAATCTTTGCTACTTCCTGCTCCACACCAGTCACCTCTTCTACTCTTCGTTCCATTTAATTTTTCTCATTCATCAACTGTTCAAAGTTCTCCTTCCATCTTCCCATCACACTCCTGGCACCTGTCAATACATTTCCATCCTTATCTTTAATCACATTAACCTGCTGCACATCCTTCCCATCTCTATATGTCTCTGCCTCACCAACCTGTACAGACCAACCTGTCTCCTTTTCAACTGTCCAACCTAACATACAAGTCCTCATATGCTCTTTGTTTGGTCTTTGCCACCTCTACCTTCACCTTACGCTGTATCTCCCTGTACTCCTGTCTACTCTCTTCAGTCCTCTCTGTGTCCCACTTCTTCTTTGCTAACCTCTTTCTCTGTATACACTCCTGAACTTCCTCGTTCCACCACCAAGTCTCCTTGTCCACTTTCCTCTTTCCAGATGCCACACTGAGTACCCTCCTACCTGTCTCCCTGATCAAATTAGCTGTAGTTTTGCAGCCATCTTGAAGCACCTCCAGACCACCCAAATTCTGTTTTAGCTCCTCCCTGAAAACCACACAACTTTTTCAACTTCCACCACTTCATCCTCTGCTCTGCCTTAGTCCTTCCACACCACCATCCTGTGTTGTCTGGCTACACTACCAATACTTTGTTGTCGCGTTCTGTGTTCCTGTCCTGAAGACCAAACCTGCCCATCACATTCTCATCACCTTTGTTACCTTCATAAACATGTGAATTGAAATCTTCACCAGTCACCAATCTCTCACCTCTGCAGATGCTCTGCATCACTTCCATTTCTCTTCCTATCTGACCCATGGTAGAACAACTTTTGAACCCTTATGCTAAGATTCTAGCCTTGCTACCTTTTCATATTTTTATCAAAACCATGTAATAGCTTAATATTCATATTTTTAATTCTGCTCCCAATTGATGAAGTGTATGATAGTTGGTGCATTTCCACTGTCTGTTAGAAAACTAAAATTGATATTTGATTTTTTTCAGTGTACACATGTTCGTGTTGAAATTTCGATAACATGGAGAGGTCGCAAAGAGAGTCACCTGGTCTCCTGGACTCACACAATATGTCCACCTTCCTTCTCTGCATCATGTCGATCAACTCTCTGTCCTTCACTGTCATAGTCCCAACATTCAAAGTCCCTACTGTCAGTCCTACATTCTTAGCTTTCCTCTTCTCTCTCTGCCTACGAACACACCTTCCTCCTCTCCTTCTTTGACCAACAGTAGCCCAAATTCCACTGGTACCCTTTAGGTCAACAGCACCAATGGTGTTCGTTGTTAACCCAGGCCCCGACCGATCCGGTATGGAAGTTGTGATTTGAATATTTAATTTGACGTGTGTTTTACGTCACGTTAATGGCCTTCCTGACACAACCCTCTCCATGTATATCTAAATAGTATATATCTAAATATCATGACTGGAGGTGCAGACATGCTTTCCATTCATGTGTATGAACTTTTGACTCTGGAGGTTCGTCAATGATCAGAAAAACAGCTGCATTTTGTAGTCAATTTGAGACAACTGACATTAATGAAATCTTGGTTTTCTGAGTCAAAGTGAGTTGAGGCTGTTGCTATAAGCAGAAGTGAATGTAACCCAACTTCTGTGTTCGTTCCCAGGTGGCTTCTCTCGGGGTCACAACCTTCACTCTGTGTGCTCTGTGCATCGATCGCTTCCGTGCTGCCACCAATGTGCAGATGTATTACGAGATGATCGAGAACTGGGCTTCCACTACGGCTAAACTCACCGTCATCTGGGTGGGCGCTTTGCTGCTGGCGCTGCCCGAGCTGCTGATCCGACAGCTGGTGACCGAAGATGGCGACCCGCCGGAAGTGACGCCGTGCGAGCGCTGCGTGGTCCGGATCTCCACCAATCTCCCAGACACACTGTACGTCCTGGGACTCACCTACAATGGCGCGCGCCTCTGGTGGTACTTCGGTTGCTACTTCTGCCTGCCCACGCTGTTCACAATCTGCAGCTCGCTGGTCACAGCTCGTAAGATTCGCCACGCCGAGCGGGCCTGCGTGCGCGGCAGCAAGAAGCAGATCCAGCTGGAGAGCCAGATGAACTGCGCCGTGGTGGCGCTGGCCATCCTCTACGGCTTTGCGATCATCCCGGAGAACATCTGCAACATCGTCACTGTGTACATGGCAGCTGGTGTTCCCACGAGAACCCTGGACATCCTGTATCTGGTCAGCCAGCTGCTGCTCTTCTGTAAGTCTGCGGTAACGCCGGTGCTGCTGTTCTGTCTGTGCCAGCCATTCACCAGAGCCTTCCTGGACTGCTGCTGCTGCTGTTGCGACGAGTGCGGCCAGCCCCGATCGCCCACCGCCGCCGCCACCAGGGACATCGACAACGAGTGCACCAGCACCGAGCTGGAGCTGTCGCCGTTCAGCACCATCGGTAGGGAGCCATCCACCTCTCTCACCTACGCTGATGTGGGGACACACTGCTGAGGTCGCAGGTCAAAGGTCTGCAGTGTTGAGCTGGTTCTGGGTCAATTCTGTGAGCGGATTAGGAATCAGACCAGTGGACACGGTGACCTATCAGGCCGAACCCTCCTGCGGTTTTAAAAACTATGAGTGAAGTTGACCCTAAACACACTTTTGTTTACAGACGGACAGACTGAAGACGCCACTGTCCATTCACTGTTTACAGAATTTATACACAAAAACACACATAGTCATAGTAATGGAATTGATTTGTTTAGTTTTTTATTATCATTAACTTCACTGGTACTTTTACTCAGCCTGGTACTGTGACTCCTAAGTTTTGTCTGTTATGATACGTTTAGTTTTATTTCAAATCTCACTTTTGTTTTGGTGCGTCATATTTCTTAACACTTTCCAAAATGCCAAATTCACCGATCAAGCAAAACATTATGACCACCTGTGCAATTTAATGCAGTCCAATACAGTGGCTCCGCCATGAACTCTACTTTTACAAGTAATATTTCATTCAAGTGTTCAAGTACATTTCAACCTAAAAACTGAGACATTTCATCTTTGTAAAAGTAAAAATAATGGCAGAGCTGCTGAGTTGGATTGATTTAGAGGAGCTCAACTCAAGTAAACGGTGACTTATTTATTATTGGAAACTTTCCCTACATGATCAACTACAAACACATTCAGTATTTATTATGTTCAGACCTGCCACTGAACACTTCATGGGCCACACTAGCAGCGGACACCAGGACTACAATGATTGAGTACCTGTCCAACATTGTGTCCATTTGTCAGTTGTTATCTTTAGTTATTTCATTGGATAACGGACATAAAAAGTACCAGCTATAGCTGCTATCAGCTGGGTAGTTTGTTTTCTTCTGTCTTTGTGGGATAAATGGGACATAGAGTAAAAAATCGAGTGTTTATTTGAAATTAGGGAACTGCACTCTCCTCAGTTTGTGATGTGACAGTTGTTTTTAGCCACAGAAAATGTGCCACTTCAATTAAAAATATTTTTAAAATACATTTTTGGTGAACATTTATCTGTGCTGCACTTTAACCACGTTGCCTTATTCCAAACGATTTGATACAAATGACATTGGCCCCTAATTTCCCCAATATAATCACTTTTTATTTGCCTCTAGGCACAATTTTCATCATTCGCTGAACCTCCTTGACTGAATGTTTGGACAGCGATGGTGCGAACCACATAATGTTCAGAAATCATGGCACTTACAGCAAATCTAAACAGTAGTAGAATTAATTTAGCTGCTAAATGCACCGTTTGCATCTGGTCTCACTAATTAATGATCCACAGCAAATCTCTATCACACAATACATTGTATTTTAGAAGTTGGAGTAGACATGAAATACAGCATAAATACTCTGTAACTTATGTCCTAAGTATATCTAATAATTAGACATTTTTCTGTTGTTCCATTTCTGCTGACGTTGCAAAATCGGATTTATGCTGCGTAGTTTTTACTTGTGGAGCCAAAGGTCTGTGGCTCGACTCATAGTGAAAATCTATTTTTCTGTGTAGCTTTCTCACCTTATATTGATTCAAACTCCACACAGGAAATGTTACTTTAGTGTAAGCGTCTGCATCAGCCCGGAGCTGAAAACGTGAAGTTTGGCAGTGGAGTTTATTTCAGGTGAAACAGATGGAAAGAGAGAAGAAAAAGGCCGAGTGGGACGTGTTTTTACTGTCCGTCCAGAGGACACGGCCGCCATTGTTTGTACAGATCAGACTGAACGCAGCATGTTCTGGTCTACTGAGAGTTAACAGTGAGTCTGACAAACATGTGAAACTCCCTCAGGCAGCAACAAAAAGCAGCTGGCACCGACAAGTCAATGCAAGGACATGATTCGTTACAGAAATCCTTTAAAAACTGTTTACAACGATCCCCCCTCCCCCTTCACCCCTCCCCCTCCCGCGGCTTCATTTGCTGCGTCACTCTCGGCACAGCTCTCAGCTGTTTTCTCTCGCCATCGTTTCGTCGTCGTCGTCGTCGCCCGGCCGGGGACACAGCAGGCCATTGTCCTCCCCACCCGTTGTCATGACGACAGAGGGATTCTGTGGTCAGTGCCACACACAGCACAGAAGTTGTCACTGATGGTTTCTGGTCTGGACCAGTGGGATCTGGTCCATAAGCAAACAACTCCAACACCAACAGGTAAGACAGTGTCCACAGGTAGACAGACCAACTGTCGACCTGCTTCAGATTATTCCTGAACAAGTGAGCACATGTTTCTGGTGCCGCCTGCACTTAAATGGTATGAAGGACCAGTGTGGACATGTGAACCAAGTTGTTTGACATACACTTGAATTTGAATAGTTAAATGCTTAACGGTGCTAGTCTGGTGTCTTTTCTCCAGTTTATGTCCAATATAAATAATAAAAGTTAGCATGTGACATTTTATTCATATTACAATCTCATCATGCACATTTGGGGAATTTTCCTAAACGTAAAATGGATTAGGATGTTTATTATTTTTGTGTTTTGAATTGTTCACATTTCTGTAACCTTTCATAAATGTTAGCGATTACCTAAATTAATCTAATCTGGAATTATGATTTAAAAAGTCCAGGTCTTTGGTGTGGACTAAAAACTGCACTTTTGGTGATTTTTGAGCTGATTTTAACCACTTTATGTATCAACAAGTAGCTGGTCCATAATAATAATGTATTAGCTGATTACATTTTGGACCCAGAATCTTTATCTGCAATAAGTAACTAGTTACTAAAGCTGTAAAATAAAGTATAATGGCCTAAAAGTATTTTTTTCCCCTCAGAATTTAGCAGCTAAATATAGTAAGTATCTTAAAATAAAAATACTGTGGTAAAGTACAACTGCTATAACATTGGACTTAATTACATTATCAAAGTAAATGTACTTAGTTACTTACCACCATTTAAACTTAGTTACTTGAAGGTATATTTAGAATTTTTGTTTTTTCATGCAGTTACTCCAGTGTTGTCATGTTTAGGAGTCACTATGTCAAAGGTTTTTGTAAAGTACAAACTTTACAAAAGTCAGGGTGGGGCCACTACTGGTGGGGTGGGATTTGATCCTGCGGCCTTCGGTATCCCAGCCCAGTGCTCCAACCATTGAGCCACCAGACCCCCCTAGTCAGGCATAAAATTCTTGTCTAATTGAAGTCGCCGCACAATCACCCAAAGGGGGCTCTTTGTGTGTAAACCACATTCTTCTCTAATCACCCGTTTGGCATTAATTTGCTCTCTGGCACCAAAGATGCTTGTTCCCATCTTTTGTAAACAATGCTGACGGCCCCAGTCGCTGCTCCAGTAAATAGACGGGGCCATTCATTCAGAAACAATGGGCTGACGGGTACACTGAGACTCTGCTGCTGAACAAGCTGCTCACTGACCTTCTCCCAACTGGTCCCAGGACTGTTTTCTGGGCTGAGATCGCTGGCCCTGATTGGTGGACAGGAGCCAGCCTTCCACAGTAACCCCAGCACTCGTCCTGTGTGGTGCAGCTTGTTCGATGGGCTAAACCCCAAAACGACCGTAAAACGAAAGGTGATGAGTGTCATTATAACAGAGGTGTGCTGACAATATTCTGACTTTGAACCCAATGATTGGCCTTTTCCTGGATAAAATATAGACTGCGTTTGCAGTTTATTAGGACAATTACAACAATCCTCCGTCATAAAGGTTTAATTTTTGTTGAGACTTTTTTCATTAACGGACTCTTCCTCTGTGTTATAAACGGATGGATTTCTACAGGAGAAGGCAGATTTTTATCCCCACATTCTGTGCCAACCTACCAGTGATGGACGCTGCGCCATGATAACTCGTGTTAAACCCAGTGATCGTTTTTGTGATAAAATTGTGGAGAAGTATCCATAAGGAGCCGAGTCTCTAGAAACTGAAGCACAATTCGACTACTTTGCAATAGAAAAAAAGCTTCTGCAGCCATTGACTTATGTTTTCTATTAAAATTAAGTCACAGAAAAGTTGGCAATAAAATGATCAAATATTCACTAACATGTTAAATTTACTTTTTCTGCTGTTACAGCACGGTATCCAATATTACGTTATTAGACTTTTAATAGTTATGTTCATGTGTTCGCATTCTCTTTAGTTAGTGCTCAACCGAAACCACACATTCTCCCTGAGTCAGTCAGTCGCTCCCGTTTCCTAAATCTCACTGTAAAGTGAAGAAGTAAAAAGTGTCGATGGTAACAGATTTTCAGCTGAGAGCAGCAGAGACAGTTCGTCCTGACATCATTTATGTTCGGTTGATTTTGAGAGAGAGCAAACCATGGCAACGTCGTGTTCAGTCCAGGCCACGGACCTTTTGTGGCAACTGTCTCCACTCAGTTTCTGCCACCTCTGGAAAAAGACATTGCCTGGACGCCAGACGTACCCTCCAGAAGACGAAGCTCTTTTTTTTGTTGTTGTTGTCCCTGAGGGCGAGATTTTGCCAGCAGCCAAAACACAGTTAAACACAAATATACAGACAAAAGTGTTGAAACTGTAAGAAAATGTTTGGCTGCTAAACAAATGTAACATCTTATCAGAGCTTGTGCTAATAGCATCCGAGCCTCAGGTGAGGACGTTATGTCCGCTTAACTCCTCAGAGAGATCAGGGTGAGGGGTTAAAGATAATTATTAAGGAGAAATGTGGAAAGATCTGAAGGCCTGTCCACCCAATTATCACCGCGAAAGAACAGTTTGAGTCCGCTTCCAAAAGGTATCTGCCCCGACGGAACTGTTTGGCAGATCACAGCCTGGCTATTGTCGATGGGACCACATTTTTAATTGTGTTTCCCTGACAGCACTGGGTGGAACATGGGGAGGGGGTAAATTCCCTTGGTGTAGCATCGGTTTGGGCAACGGGGCGTTCAGTCGCAGCCGGTGACCTAGAAATGTTGCTGCAGATCCCCAACAAAGGAGAAGAATCGGGACAATAAGGCTCTTATTCCCCTCCTGGTCGACGGGTTCCATCTGACAGAGCAGATTATACAAAGGCGGGTAATGGCAGAGCCGGGTCGGGCCGGGCCGGACCGGGATGGCGACGGCTCCATCAACAATCAGCTGTTTACTGTGAAGCCCCGGGGTGGTGATGTTGACCCCCTCCCCGACCTTTGCTGCAGGGTCACCATCAGCCTGCAAACGCCACTTTAACCTGAGCCGTTTTCTGGAAGGTTAAGTGGACTTTAGCTGTCAGTGAATCATACTGTGTTTGCTGACACCCTGACCTTTTCTCTAACGCCGCCTTTAGACTTAATAGTCACAGATAATAACCATCAGGCTCTCTGGAGCCCACAAAACATGCAGACTTCTTCCCCTCCTCTCTAGCGATAAGTTGAGATTAAATGTCATCCTGAAATGAATTTGTTTGCCACTTTTAGTCCACATACCGTATTTTTAGGTTTTACTATATTTACTTTATTCATTGGGTATTTTAGGCTTCGTGTTTAGGGCGTAACGTTCTGCCTTTTTCTGCACTAGTTCGTAGATGTAACCCCCACGTGTCTCTGCCCTGACAGACGTCCCGGAATATTCACACATTCAGACCGTCTGAGAGGTGGAGGGGGGTCAGAGAACAACGGTGCTTGTTGGGTGCAAAGGCTACTTCACTCCTAGCGTCTTGGCTCTACTGTGGGGACTGATGTTCACATGCCTTCACATCTGGAAACTGCCCAGTACAACGTTAAACTTAAATTAAGTTTTTAAGTTTCCAAAGAAGAAATGTGAAAAATGAAAAAAAAACACGAAGCATTGATTTTCTTTTTATTTCAAAGCTTTTTTCGGTTGTAAATGGAGCAAAACCACGTATCAAGCGTTGAGGCTTAAATGTGATAATTTAAAAAGCCGGAGTTCAATTTGAATCGGATGCCACAAAACGTTTGGACGACGACAGTTGCTTTAATTATTAAAACAACATTTTTCCCCTTTTTGCTCAGCGTAGGATTTCAGTTGCTCAACACTTTAGAGGAGTTGTTCCTCACATTTATCACCACCTCCGACACTTGTTTGGGGGGGGCAGTTCCAACTCGTCCCAGCTGAAGCCAGGAAAAGATTTCGGACATGAAATATTCATACATCACAGAACAGCCCAGCTGTTCATCAGAGCGTCACTCAGACACTGGATTCTTCTGAAAGAGCAGCTGATGCTGACGGGCCCTGAATATGGATGAGGACGTGAAAAGAGGCCAGACATAAAATCTCACTGTGCTCTGGATATCAGTCATTCATCCAACTGAACAATAGGTGTGTGTTTCACTGCTGAACTCTGCACATACCCGACACCAAAGAATGTGTTAAATTTTGCAACCGACCCTGTTTTCATATGAATGAAGTTGTATTTAGTGATGTAGAAACTTCAGAACCAGGCTGTTTTCCAGGCTTTATGCTAAGCTAAGCTAACAATCTGCTCCCAAGTGTGTTACTAAAAGATTTCCACTTTACTTTGAGCCTTACTTCAAACAGGAAGAATCTGCTCTCAGAGACGGGTTGGTCAGGTTGAGGAAGTTGTGCCTCAGAGACTGAACTCGTCGTTGGTTGCTGCGTCTCCACACGTGAATGAAGCGTCGTGCTAATTAACCCAGAGCCACAAACGTGGAAAAAGACTAAGTGCAGTTTTGTATCTGTTGCACATCTGTCCACACACAGGAGGAACAGCTTTTATTCCTAAAACACTTCATGCGTTTACATGATGCATTTGTGTTCTGATTGGCCTGTTGTACAGCCATTAGATATTATAATCCGACAGTGTAATTCTGCATAATTAATATTTCTACGTTGGGTTCTGTGTGTGTATATTTGGATCTAAATAAGAATTCAAAAATTAGCAGCTGCTGGTTTTTTTTTCTACATTAGGTAAAACAAATCTTTGACTTTATGTAATTATTACTACTATTACTATTTGTTTGCAATTTACATTTTCTGAATAGAAGAAATGAAAAGAACAAGGATTTTTCTTACAAAACATAAAATTCAGGTTTTTAAGTGGTTTTCTCTTTGAATCTGTCCATAAAACAAACTTGTTTCTGCAGTAACTTTATATATGAACAAATCTGGACTAGACTTGGACATTCAGTAGTGGCCCAAATACTTCTTATCACTAACAGTAACCCAGGGAAATTACTTTCTTTGTGGACTGCTCATAATTTTGTACACTTAAGAAAAAACATTCAAGTTGTACTTCTACTTCCGGTGAAGTACTTTTCAGGGAAACTGTTGTCTTGGAAACATTTGTTTTGCTGTGAGAAAGTAATACATGTTCTGAATTGAAGCAATTTACTGAGGTTTGAATGCTGTAATTACAGAACAGGAGCGGTGTGGTAACGTGTACAGACCAGGAAGTGATCACCCAGACTTTGTTTTACAGGTCTGCATATGTTTTATTGCAGTACGAAAACTCCAGTTTAGGTTGTATTCCCATGCAATTATGAATAATTATTTAGAGGAAGTGTAATTATCCAGGTCTTACTGGTTGTTCATCATGTTTCAGCCTGCCAGACGTAAAGAGAACGGAAAAGCAGAAAATGAGTGAGAATGTCGAAAGATCAGTTCTTCAGTGTGTGTGGGGCCTGTGTTTCAGGTAACACGTCATATGAAAACTGTCGAGGCTGAAGAGCAGGGCTCTGCCTCCCCCTGCAGGATGACACCCTCAAGTCCAGCTCTGATGCAGTGGTTCAGGTGTGATTAGCCAATCAGGAGCTAGAAGTCAACATCTCAGAGGAGGGTGGAGAGCGGGAAGACGAGGTGAACTGGCATCTTCCTGATTCCTGAACCTGATGCAGGTAATCAGCTGTCGGTAGTTTAGGGTTCTCGAAGACCAGGTTATTTACTATTATTTTATTGATTTATTTTTTTTCATTTTCGGTCAATTTTGGACTTTTTGAAATCTCAAAATTAGTTTGTGTGTTTAATGTATTCAGTCTATTTTAGACATTTTCTTTCATTTAATTTTTTTTTTTTCATGAACATTAACTAAAGGGGCTGTGGACCAAGGGTGTGGTCCAAAGACATGGGAGGAACTGGAAACTGAACCACCAAACCTGGGCTTTGCAGAGGTTTGATTGGTTATTGGTCATTCTTGTATCTTTGGGATTGATTCTCATCCCCCAGCAGCCTGAGCCTGTAGCAGCAGGACTATAACTAACCATGAGCTTCATCAAAGGGGAAGGTTTGGAGCCGAGACTAAAAAGTAGAGAGGGTTCCCGAATCTGAACTGGGAGCTGGTTCCATTGGTTCTTGCCGTGTTCAGTGAATTTAACAACACAAAATAGATTTTTCAGAAAATAATTTATTAGGCCCCATTGTTGTTTTCAAATGAAATCAATCATTGTTTTGTCGGATTTAAGAAAAATTAAACAGCACATTTAATTATGTAACTTGACAAATTTGAATTCATGCGTCATTGTAGAGCAACAGTAGTTGATAATTGCATTAATAACTCCGGAATCCCACCACTCGGACTAAAGCCAGATGACCTTGACTGTAGTTGGATGCACGATTTTGGGTGAACAGCTCAAGCCTGCGTAGCACTGACAGGTGAAGTTTTCAGCCCAGGCGTCCAGGTCGGCGGCACAGGGAAGCCCGACCGCCACGTACCTCCTCTTGGCCCGCAGGATGTCGAAGTGATCCGGGTTCAGGTGCAGATAGTGGGTGGAGTCGTAGTTCTTCCGGACGCAGCGGCCTTTCCACTGACACAGCAGCTCGCTGCAGAGCTTGGCGGCCGCCGTCACGTTAGCAATGTACGGGTTGAAGGTGGAGGTCAGGTACTCGGACAGAGTCTGGCAGGCAGCCTGCGGGGACAGGTGCACGGGGACATTAAGACCACGAGCTGAGGTTTAAAATGTCACTTGAAACACGGAAAAAAATAAACGTTTTGCTAATCTGAGACAGAAAAGTAGAAATCACTTCGTCCTCGATTATGGCTCTTAAGCAAATGTACCTTTACACACCTGAAAGTCTCAGCTGTTACAATAACGTGACACATGTGACATCATGACATTTAAAATGTTTGTCTTCCACCACAAGGAGGAGACTTGGACCTACAGACACAGAACAACAAGGAGCCGGGGACGACTGTCCTCTAGCGTTGTGTTGTCATTGACACGTCTCCTTGAAATTTGAATTCTCCTTTGTGTGTGAGGAAATAAAGGAACTAAAACAATATAATAAGGAAGAATAAACAAGAAACATCCGCTAAAAATTAATTTCCCTTTCAACTTTTATCATTTTCACTGTTGCTCCAGTCAAATTAAAATGAGCACTTTGTCAGACGGGTCAGAAGTTTTTGGTCTTTCCAATATAAATGAAAACTTAATCGCTGTTAGATGAAATGAAATTCCAATCATCAAATAACAAGTGAAAACAGCTCAGACACAAAGTCAAATGCAGCTGAAACTCTTGGTTCCTCAGTGTCACAGCTGTTAGTTCCTCCCAAAAGAGGAAACACAGGGAGGTTTCATGATCTGCTGATTAAAGCCTGGTCATCACAGTTCCCCTGTTGGCGTCACAGTGTTTCAGCACAGCGGGGACACACACACACACACACACACACACACACACACACACACACACACACACACACACACACACACACACACACACACACACACACACACAGAAACTTTCGAGCCACGTCCTCAGTTTCACATTTCCACTTTCCACTGTTCTGTCACAATAACAGGTTCGTACTGAAAATGTTGACGTCCATCTCTTCCAACGTGGTGCTGTTATGATTGTGCTAGATTAAAAAGTCTGTCGTACGGTCAGAAAACCGTTGTTACCTTGCTGTTGTAATCTCTGGTTCCTCCCCACATTATGACCCCCGACGCTCCAACAGCTGCAGACTCTCCTATAGTACTGACCAGGTCTTTCTAAAAGATAAAAACACACCACAGGTGTGAGAAATTCTTTACTTTATCTGAAATGTGATAGCTAAAATAAAAATGGATTTTCTTGCAGTTCTGTAACAGGTTGAATAGAAACGTTAAACTTGCGTCTGTGAGATATACAGGAGATGTGTTTACAGCATTAGGAACAGCCAAGCCAATGTCCCTGACGTTGCCAAAAACCACATGTGGCTGTAGACAAAGATCACATTTGACTTTTGTAGAAGATGAGTCGTCTTACAATGGTTCAGGAATGTTTCCCCTTAACCAATGGCTGTGCATGAGCCCCACTACCTCAATACCTCACTCTATCTAGGTTTGTTTTAAGGACCATCTTCCGCAGAGATAAACAACTTCTGCCTAATATCGACTACTTCCTGCCAAGGTTGAAAGTCGGCCATCTTTGTCCACAGCCAGGATCCACGGCGAAACAAAACATATAAAAATAATTTGCTGCCAATTCAGACCTTCAGATGGTCCCATGTTGCCCTCTATGTAACCAAAATAAATGTTACTTAAAGCTGCAGAACTTATTAAGATGGGGAGAGGTGCAAAGAGTGAAGCAAACATGTTTCGGAGCAGAAGGATTAGGAATTATAGCGCTAACCTAAGATGAAAAGTAGAACTTTATTTAAAGAAGTGCACCTTGGTCTGGAACCTCTGGGTCTGGTCTCGGTACAGAGGCCTGGAGTACACGTAGACTGGCACCGTGTATGGACGTTTCGGCAGTGCTGCAACCCTCAGTGCTTCCTGGATGCGGTTGCGGACAAAAAGCGCAGCTCGGGGGGAGTTCCTCATACTCAGGTGCAGGTAGACAGAAGGGAAGAGGGCAGTGCTGTGCTCCCACAGCCACAGCATCTGGTTATTCTGCTTCTGGGTCTTTTCGGAGCACTTACCAGTGTACCCAGCTTTTTTCCAGTCATAGTTGAAGCAATCGGGGAATAAGTAGAAGCCCCAGCGCCGGCTTGGACGCTCCCCGATGCCGAGGCTGATGGTCCTCTCCATGAAACGGTGGCTGGCCTGTTGGAACTGACTCTTTGCCAGTCGAGAAATTTTCCTTGATGATAAAAATGGGGCCATTTCCATGGCGTGAGCAAGGGACAGCTTCTGGTAAATACGTTTAGATCCCCAGTTCTGATCCCACAGGGGGCGCCACGACTCCCAGTCAATGACAGCCAACCCAGGACTGGAGTCTTCTAAAATATAGTTACTGATTTGGATTTGGGCCTTGGCCAAATGCTCTGTGAGGTTTGCATTTTGGGGTATACCACCTTTGTAGCGCTTGCGCTGGATGGTGTCAACGTTGGGGTAAAGGCCAAGGCGGTCCTCGTAGAAGATGGTGAGGAACTGACCGGGGACAGGTGCCGTAGTGGTCACCGCCTGGAAGGCTGCCGTGTCCAGGGGAATGTCCAGCTGCTTACACTTCTCTGTGGGGGCGTTCCATATGGCCACAAAGGGATGGTTGTGGATCAGTGGCGGTTCCGTAGGTGGCAGGGCGAGGATGGGGGAGATGGATGCAAAGGTACAGAGGGCTAACCAAGACAGGAAGGGCAGGGCCATCTCAACGCCTCTGAAAAATGTTTAAATCTAGTTAGCAATGCCTGCACATGAACGGAAATTTGGAGGTAGCTTTACTCTCAGCTTTATGCTTTTAACAAAACCATATTCTATAGTTAATAAAACTAAAATTAGTCGGTAACCACTGCTGGTCTACACTCGCTAGTCCAGCCAATTTAATCCACATTTACCGTACAATGGTGGCAGCAACTAGTGAGGCTAACTAGCTGTGCTGGCTCACTGATTTATGGTCTTTTTAAAAATGATATTTATTCAACTTTATTTAACTGGGTTGACAAAATGTGTAAAACACAACTTGGGTGACACAACATGTCTACAGAGAAAACGCCTTGGTACAGATACATACAGAAGGAAAAGCTAGAAGATGACGGAGAAGGTGTGATGGTGGTTGTTATGTAGCTTTAGACACATGTTACGTTGCTTTTTATTGTTTTGTGGACACAAACTATTTGAGACCAGCGATTCTCCAAATATCGACAGAGTAACAAAATGAAGCATTTTAAAACCTTGTGGGGTTTTTTTTCTAACATTGCTACTTAATAAAAAAATTAAAAAAAAACACCTCTGTGTGCTTATACATGAGCGAAGCTAACTGAGGCTACGGTAGGAAGGACGACATGTTTTACGACTTTAACTGATCTAACAGATGCTAATTCAAGTTTCACCAAAATGCTCATTTAGCTCTGTTGTCTCTGCAGAACCTTCCTAAATGGTTCTTCTGCTCCAGCGAGTAAAGAGTCAACGCATCCCAAGAAACTGAAGGGAAAACTATTTTTAGACACATTTTAATGGAATTGTATAAACTTTCAGCTTTATGACGCTAAATGATTCACTCAATCAACCAAAAACTTAACTTCTGCTTTCAGTTGACCTAAAAAAAAAAAAAAAGTAAAATTTCCGCATGTTCAGATGATTGATTCCACACATTTAAATGTATTCGCCATAAACATTTAACCAGATAAATAATATGTGAATTCTAAATGATTTTGGGATATTTCGATAACATTTTCGGTTCCTACCTGTTGTTTTCTTCAGTGACCCGTGAAGGACTGTTCACGGTTTCTTAACTTCTCTGTGTGTTTCTGTGTTTTGCTGCTTCATCTGTCGCAGGAAACAGTTTCTTCACATCGACCATTATCTGATCGATGTTCTGACACAGGGCCTGGACTCCACCTTCGCTCGGAAATATGTTCAGGTTTAAAGTTCCCCTACAGTGTTCCCAGTATTAACGCACTTTTTATGATTGACGTGTTTTTTTGTTTTGTTTTTTTACAGGCACATTAATAAATAAATAAAACAGTTTTAGCTAATAAACATTAAAAACTTTCACCAGTAACCCAGGAAGACACTTTCTGAATTTGGACAAAACACATTGAAAAAAGCTGCAGAAAGACAAAGTAATGCTCACGTCAAATGACATTTTCTTAGACTGTGCATGTTGTGGCATCGCTAATACTCTATATGTTGTAGTACCTCACATATAAATGGCCTTTGAGAAGTATTTTGTTTTGTTTTTTGCTGTATTTATTCATCAGATGCTAAAGGGCACATTTTACCATTTGGGTTTCTTTTGGCTGAATTACTTAAACTTGTCTTTCTTTGTGGCGAATGGCTGCAGTAAGGGTGTAGTTTCAGACAAGCTAACCTGAGGAAGGTGGCTGAATATTCGGGGAAAACATTGTGATGAATGCTGCTAAAGACAAAAAGAAAAAATGCCAAAGTTGCACTCGTCATCCCCATCACACATTAAGAGATTAGATTCTGTGACTGATTTCTGCTGCAACAAATTATGTTTGGAGTGACTGAGCTGCTGACCTGCATCTTATTCTTCATTTTCAATTGAATCCGTCTCGGGTTTTCACACGTGGCCCTTTTTTCGTATCATTGTATGTGGGAAGGCCGAAGTCATGGTCTGGCTGACCACACTTCTTCCTCTTTTCAGTGTCTGTTTAGTGTTTGGACACAAACCTGTTTGTACATATATTTAAATGTGAAAAGACTGAAGTGAAGTTTGAGGGCTTAGCTGGGTTTTCACCGTAGGTCATACGATTTAAAAGAGAAACACAAGTGTGTAACCAAACTTGCAGCTTTGTAACTGCTGCTCATCGCAGGTGACATGCACATGTTGCACAAAGTGCTGATCCAACATGGCTGCCAGCAGCTTCCCTGACATCCCGTCTTTGTGTGCACAGTAGGAAAAGAAGCCCAGAGGTACTGAAAAAAAATCTTTACTTGCAGTGCATCTACATTCAGGGAACATGTGACATGTTTTGCATAGTAAATATATGTTGTTTACAATCTTAAGATAACAATAAAAGGACAGTAAGTGCAGGATGAGACCTGAAATTCACCTAAAGGCTGGTTGGAGAGGAAAGTACGGATTTTGCAGAGACGTCCTCACAGATGCTACATTTCTACCATGAAAAGACTGGAAAGTTGCCGAAACTCATCCTTCACTTGTCTTTAGGCTCAACTGACCTGAATTCTGGATTTATGCTTGTGATCAGTTTTGACTTGACCCAGGAGCAGTGTGTGCTCGTTCCACCAGAGTCGGCCTGTTCTACTTGGTTTCGCCGCAGGCCCTGGTTTGCACATCACTGAGGGGCTTTGTGTGCAACAGAAAGAAATCAATCCTTCATTTTAGTGAAAACATTTACATGTGTTTGCACTAGTTAACAATATTTCAAACTTATCCTCCAATGCAAGTGTTGCAATAAAAAAGGTGAAGAGGAACCATAAACCCACAGAGAGCATCTGAGTCATGCATTGAGATTCAGTATGTGCCGAACTTTACATCCCGTTCAGTGTTTTGTCATATCTACAGTGATGTACATGAGACTCAGTAACAGTCACATTTAGAAGAAATAAAGTCGAAAAACTAAAACCCATTGATTGATTTGTTCCCTCCAAAACTACAATACTACTAAGCTGAATATATTCACTGAAAACAGATCTGATCCTCTTTAGTTTGGGGCAGTAAACCTATTGAAACGAAAAGCGATACATACTATTTTGTCATACATAGCACCTATAGTGAACATGCTGCATCCTAACGGGCTCAAATATGTGCGTTTCCCGACACGCTGTGCTGTACTTCAAGAGTATGTTAGAAGCAGCGATACTACAAACCCATACATTTCATATATGTAACAACAAGGTCAAAGTAAACAGCAAAACCTTAGTGATTATAGTCCCACATATGTTTGGGTGGTGGCGTTAGCACCACCTGTAACACTTTGCTGTGATTCAGCTTTTAAAGAAACAATGTTCCATCACATTCCTTGTTTTTGTTTTTTGTTTTTTTTTACTTTTCATAAAGCAGCTGAGAGAAAACAGGCTTATTGTTCAGCTACTGACCTCAATGAGAGTTGAAGCTGAAGTGTGTCCACATAACGTTACTCTGATGGCCACTACATGATGCCCAAAGGACACGATCAGCTCCGGTTCAACCGTTTTATGCAGAATTAAAAAACGGTTTTGTTTGTTTTTCGATCCCTAATTTGGCTTTGAGTGGAATCCAGTGCCTGTGTTTTATATCTCTCGAGGATCAAGAGATATAAAGACATCAGACACAAGATTTTCTTGATGTGTCACATTTGGATTTTTCTGCTGCTTTTCAAGAGGAAAAGATAAATCATAGATCAGAGCGTTTTTTTATACATTGGGACCTTATCAGCCTGTAATTATGGTGCAGGAGGTGACCTGAATGAGGTGACACCTTTTGGCCATAGTAAGTGTGACACAAGCAGGAGTGAATGTCTGTGACTGGCCACCGACTCGCTTGTTTGGTTTCTTTTAGGGTCGGAGTTTGACGCCCGGCTCTTCTACTCGGTCTAGTGAAACTCTTTGGATTTTTAGCCATGTCTGTTGAATCATAAAGGATCCTAATTTCAAGTCCATCTATAGCCATTCAAGTACTTCAGACTCTAAAGACAGATGTGTAACTTATTTGACGTTTCAAAGACTAAATTATTATGCTCTGATCAGATAGAATTTCCACTTCATCTTTTGTTCATTAGTCCTTGTTAAATCCTGTGTCACATCAGTGGAATAAAGATCCACACGACGACCTGTGCAGCTGCAAACACATTATTTAACCAGACTTAACAAAATCTGAAGAGCTGAATTAATCTGAGATGTGGACGTGTGTCAGATAATAAAACAACCATTAGTTTTTGGCAAAATCAGCATTTGGTAAATTAAGGTGCTACATCTCTAAAATGACAGTGTCCTAGATTCAAGTCTGTCTCAAGCCAGAAATATGTGTGTAACGTCCGAAAAACATCAAACAACCGTCTCTGCTAATAAGTTCAACAGGAGCATCAGCATCATCAGGTGAAGGCTGCAGTTCGTTGGGGGCGCAGTACTCTCCCCTCCTTCCCATCGGTCTCCCTGCTCATCCTCCCACTCTGTCCTCTTCTTCTTCTGCTGCTCCTCCTCCTCCTCGTCCTCCCTCCGCGCCACATCATCCTCCTTCACTTTGTTGATGCTGTCGCAGCTTTCGCCCTCGTGGCCTTCGTAGCAGTGACAGCGGAACCGCTCAGTCAGCAGCTGCAGTTCATGCTGCGAGTGCCAGCCGGTGACAGCGAAGCCCCCTTCACCGGAGGGCCGGATCTGGTAGCTGTCAGCGCTCAGGTGCAGGTAATGGCTGGTACGGGGGTCCCTGCGGATGCAGCGACCGTTCCCCTGGCACAGGAAGTCACTGCACACTTCTGCGGCTCGAGTCACGTTCATGATGTATTGACCAAGTCGGTGGCTGAGGAAGGACTTGACCTTAGTGCAGTTATGCTACAGAAACACAACAAAACGTCATTAATGATCGGCCAAACACGAGGGCTCAGTTCAATGATATGAATATTTGCCCTGGCATTGATTGTACAACGCAAACCATGAAAGTACTGGAGGGAGGGAACCATTTTTCTAATTTAGCTGTCTAATACTAGGTCCATCCAAACGCTCCTGTAAGTGTTCAGGTGCAGTTGGTTGAGCTGTGATAACTGTGAAGGCCTTCTTGTGCTCATCAAACCATTCAGTGGCCGTTTGGACGAGGGGACATTGTCATCCGTGAGGAGACGGTGATCATTCTGTACTGATTTGTTGGGATTCTTCCCTCTGAGGTGACAAGTGGACCCAAAGCAAACCAACAAAATGCCCCTTACAGCATAACGGAGCCAGTGGGTCAAACCTTCATCTGTATGTGGATGCTGTGTCTTTCCGCTTAGTGTTAGCGCCACGATTATGATGCCATTTTACGAAAGATCCTGGTGAGTTGATCTGACTAACAGGCTCTAACCACTGACAGGATCACAATAGGCTGTAAAAATACGTGCACCAAACATGCGACCACATGACGTCAACTTTCCATTGTCTGGGTATTTACACCAGTGGTTTGTCTGGGTTCCAAAAAAAAAAAAAGGAGAAAAGGTTTTTCACATGAAGATACACACACTTAATTGCACAGTTTGAAAAGAGATCTGCCAAAATAACACATTCAACCTGTATTTAAACCTTCACGTTTCAATGAATCATCAGCTGGCTCAGAGGATCAGAGGAGTCTTTTCTTTCCTGACTTCAGATCAGTTTTACCGGACACCTACCCTGGAAGAGGTCAGGTTCAGGTCGCCCCAGATGACAAATCCTGCCGCTCCCAGTGCAGCACTCTCCCCTATAGTATGGATCAAATCTTTCTGCAGGAAAAAAGGTTCAGAGGTCACATGTTGTCTAGTACTGTAAATCATTGGGTATTGACAGTGATGATGTTCGGGTCCAACAAAATAAAACGACTGAGTTGCATATTTTGGACGTCCACTAGATGGCATTGGTGAATAACAATGGAAATTTGGGAGTTTATACAGACAGCTTTGTTCTGTGTGACTTTTCCGGAAGGTTCTGAGGACTCCGTGTCATACGCCTTTAAGAGAAGCGACTGAGAGAACAGTGCGAGAATTCTCATGTACATGTACAGTGTGTATCTGTGCATATGGCAAATAAAGAATTTGGCTTTTGACTTTTTTTACTGAAAGGTTCTGGTTTAACATAATTGGCCTCTAAAGCCTGACGATGCCAAAATAGTTAGTTTGAATGATTGTTTAGTGTTCAGTGCCTGAGTGGGTACAGAGTAACATTATTCTCATTTAAATGGTTCATGAATACAGCATCCATTGTTGTAGATGGACAGATGGAATGTGTCCTACCTGTTTGGTTTTTTGTAGTTGTTTTGTGAATTGACAAATTTGTCCAAAACTATCAGAACCCACAGAAAAAGTTATTGTACTTTTTAGGAAGTATAATTATTATATCTGAACTAGATAATCTTTATCAATGAAAACGTTACGGCTATGATTTGTAAATGAACATTCCCCCCCCCCCCCCCCCAAAAAAAACAATGTTACACATAATCCTCTTTGCTCATATCATCCCCCTATTTCCATAACCTCTCAAGAAATTAAAATTAATGGGCATTTTAAAAGTGCAAAAGTTTGATACATTTATTAAATATTAACTATCATTAATTTCTGATAAAGAAACATTTGTCTTATTATTTATTTATTACTACAAATTTGATTCATCATTTTCACCTGTGAAAGTCTGTCATACAAATCTGGACTGAACTTGTACATTTATGTTACCAGCATCAAGTACAGTACTGTTATAAATATTAAGTTTTTTTAGTGGGGTACTTGTACCTGTGTAAATTAATTTTATAGCCTGTACTTCATCTTTAGTCTTTAGACTTACACATTAACTTAAGTATTAACTTTATGTCGTACTACCGCGTGTAATTGCTGGTTAGCTGCACAGGATTAAAGCCTACAAAATAAAAGACTTCATCCAAAGCCACAGTAAACCTCCATAAAGTGCATGGTGAAACACCAAACCTATCAAACGTTAGCAACATTAAACACACAGTAAACGCTGGCTGTATTACCAAAACGGATACGTATTCCGATGCAAAAGAGTGTCAAATCCATGGTTTGGTAAAATCCACAGCTCTGACCAGATCCATCAAGATCCAGAAGCCCTTTTCCATGCGGCACCAACACATCCTGACAGTGATCTGACAGGTGTGTGAACCTTAATACTCACAAATAAAGCCAACGTAACACTACTACAAAGCAGCACTATTCTTACAGAGACAGAACAGACCAGTATCATCATTACTGACTTATGAGTCGTCGTTTTTGCTAAATGTATACTGATTTGTAATTAACACATAACAGTCACTATAACATAAAGAACTAGGAGGACGCTAACACTGGCTGCATGTTTTGTAGTGTCAGGCTGCAGCGGTTACTTATAAATCCATTGCTGCATTTGTGTGTTCACATTTTTAAAAAATGGGTATTAGATATATTGCATAATATCACACACTAATGCAACCGCAAGGGGGCACAAGCCAGTGTCTTCTTGTGCCAGTCCCAAGTCTGGATAAATGCAGAGGGTTGTGGCAGGAAGGGCATCCGACGTAAAACACATGCCAAATCAAACATGCGAATCGTGACAAAGGCTTCCATACCGGATCGGTCGGGGCCCGGGTTAACAACGACCGCCACCGGTGCTGTTGACCTACAGGGTACCGGTGGAAATTGGACTACTGTTGGTCGAAGACGAAGAAGAAGAGGAGGAAGGTGTGTTCGTAGGCAGAGAGAGAAGAGGAAAGCTAAGAATGTAGGACTGACAGTAGGGACTTTGAATGTTGGTACTATGACAGGGAAGGCTAGGGAGTTGATCGACATGATGCAGAGAAGGAAGGTGGACATACTGTGTGTCCAGGAGACCAGGTGGAAAGGTAGCAAGGCTAGAAGCTTAGGAGCAGGGTTCAAGTTGTTTTACCATGGGTCAGATAGGAAGAGAAATGGAGTAGGAGTTATATTGAAAGAGGATTTTGTGAGGAATGTTCTAGAGGTGAAAAGAGTATCAGACAGGTTGATGAGTCTGAAGCTGGAAGTTGAAGGGGTGATGTTCAATGTTGCGAGTGGTTATGCCCCACAGGTAGGATGTGAGTTAGAAGAGAAGGAGAAATTCTGGAGTGAGTTAGATGAAGTGATGCAGAGCATCCACAGAGGTGAGAGAGTGGTGATTGGTGCAGATTTCAATGGACGTGTAGGTGAAGGGAACAGAGGTGATGAGAATGTGATGAGCAGGTTTGGTGTTCAGGACAGGAACGCAGAAGGTCAGATGGTGGTTGACTTTGCAAAGAGAATGGAAATGGCTGTAGTAAACACTTTCTTTCAGAAGAGGCAGGAACATAGGGTGACGTACAAGAGCGGAGGGAGAAGCACTCAGGTAGACTACATCTTATGTAGACGTTGTAATCTGAAAGAGATCAGTGACTGTAAAGCATTGGTAGGGGAGAGTGTAGCCAGACAACACAGGATGGTGGTGTGCAAAATGATGCTGGTGGTGAGGAAGATAAGGAGGACTAAGGCAGAGCAGAGGACGAAGTGGTGGAAGTTGAAAAAGGAAGAATGTCGTTTAGTTTTCAGGGAGGAGCTGAGACAGACTCTGGGTGGTTTGGAGGTGCTTCCAGATGACTGGACTACTACAGCTAATTTGATCAGGGAGACAGGTAGGAGGGTACTCGGTGTGTCATCTGGAAAGAGGAAAGCGGACAAGGAGACTTGGTGGTGGAACGAGGCAGTTCAGGAGTGTATACAGAGAAAGAGGTTAGCTAAGAAGAAGTGGGACACTGAGAGGACTGAAGAGAGTAGACAGGAGTACAGGGAGATACAGCGTAAGGTGAAGATAGAGGTGGCAAAGGCCAAACAAAGAGCATATGAGGACTTGTATGCTAGGTTGGATACTAAAGAGGGAGAGGTGGATTTGTACAGGTTGGCCAGACAAAGAGATAGAGATGGAAAGGATGTGCAGCAGGTTAGGGTGATTAAAGATAAGGATGGAAATGTATTGACAGGTGCCAGTAGTGTGATGGGAAGATGGAAGGAGTACTTTGAAGAGTTGATGAACGAGGAAAATGAAAGGGAACGAAGAGTAGAAGAGGTGACTGTTGTGAAGCAGGAAGTAGCAAAGATTAGCAAGAGTGAAGTGAGGAGGACATTGAAGAGGATGAAGAGTGGAAAGGCAGTTGGTCCTGATGACATACCTGTGGAGGTATGGAAGTGTCTAGGAGAGGTGGCAGTAGAGTTTTTGACTAGTTTGTTTAACAAGATCTTGGAGAGTGAGAGGATGCCAGAGGACTGGAGGAAAAGTGTACTGGTACCAATTTTTAAGAACAAGGGAGATGCGCAGAGCTGTGGCAACTACAGAGGAATAAAGCTGATGAGTCACACAATGAAGTTGTGGGAAAGAGTAGTGGAAGCTCGGCTAAGGGCAGAGGTGAACATTTGTGAGCAGCAATATGGTTTCATGCCTAGAAAGAGTACAACAGATGCAGTATTTGCTTTGAGGACGCTGATGGAGAAGTACAGAGAAGGTCAAAGGGAGTTGCATTGAGTCTTCGTAGATTTAGAGAAAGCGTATGACAGGGTGCCGAGAGAGGAGCTGTGGTATTGTATGAGGACGTCTGGAGTGGCAGAGAAGTATGTTAGAGTGGTGCAGGACATGTATGAGAGCTGTAAGACAGTGGTGAGGTGCTGTAGGTGTGACAGAGGAGTTCAAGGTGGAGGTGGGTCTGCATCAAGGATCGGCTTTGAGCCCCTTCTTGTTTGCTCTGGTGATGGACAGACTGACAGATGAGGTTAGACAAGAATCTCCCTGGACTATGATGTTTGCAGATGACATTGTTATTTGTAGTGAGAGCAGGGAGCAGGTGGAGGAAAATCTAGAGAAGTGGAGGTCTGCTCTGGAAAACAGAGGAATGAAGCTTAGCCGCAGCAAGACAGAATACATGTGTGTGAATGAGAGGGACCCAGGTGGAACGGTGAGGTTACAGGGAGCAGAGGTGAAGAAGGTGCAGGACTTTAAGTATTTAGGGTCAACGGTTCAGAGCAACGGTGAGTGTGGAAAAGAGGTGAAGAGGCGAGTGCAGGCAGGTTGGAACGGGTGGAGAAAAGTGTCAGGTGTGTTGTGTGATAAAAGAGTATCAGCGAGAATGAAAGGAAAGGTGTTCAAGACGGTGGTGAGACCAGCAATGTTGTACGGCTTAGAGACTGTTGCACTGAAGAAAAGACAGGAGGCAGAGCTGGAGGTTGCAGAGCTTAAGATGTTGAGGTTCTCTTTGGGAGTGACGAGGATGGACAGGATCAGGAATGAGGACATCAGAGGGACAGCTCATGTTAGATGTTTTGGAGATAAAGTCAGAGAGGCCAGATTGAGGTGGTTTGGACATGTTCAGAGGAGAAACTGTGAATATATCGGTAGAAGGATGCTGAGGTTGGAGCTGCCAGGCAGGAGGTCTAGAGGAAGACCAAAGAGGAGATTTATGGATGTAGTGAGGGAGGACATGAAGTTAGTTGGTGTGAGTGAAGAGGATGCAGAGGACAGAGTTAGATGGAGGCACATGATTCGCTGTGGCGACCCCTGAAAGGGAGCAGCCGAAAGGAAAAGAAGAAGAAGAAGCATAATATCACACACTGCACCAGCCTGCAACTACCCCAACCCCCCTGTAGGACAGTAACACCTTCAAAACGTTGCTACATTGCTTCCTGGGTCACAGCTGTTAAATATGTTTGCATTTTGTATAAACCTTTATTTAGGAAGTGAAACAGTGGCCCACATAGCGATGTCTGCATACATCCTGAATATTTATTATGCGTGTGCTTGAGGAAGGTATGAGGTGTGTAAGTCGTCCCTTACGTTTTTTTTTTACCCTGATAACCGTCTGTAGTTAGATAATGTCATTCCTATTCTTAAAAAAGGATTTGTATACAAATACATACATGTACATCACCGCTTTGACATTAAAGGGATTTTCTGTGACATTCTGTAACTTGTGTGTGTAGGATTGTGACTACATATTGTTGATCATTTGCTTTATTCTTTCCTTTAGTTTCACCCTTTCTTCGTGGCAATAAAGCTGCTGACTACTAGTTTTAAAGGTGGTATAAGGTGATTAGCTGCCTGTCAAGACATTCGCATTGAGGACACAACATTGCTCTTTTAACGTTGTGCTTACTGTTGTGAGGAAGGACAGGGCCTCTTCTCGGTATCCCAGCCTCAGGTAGACGTAGGTGGGGAGGTCATATTCCCTCGAGGTCAATGAGGCAACTCGGAGGGATTCTCGGATCCTGTTCTGGGAAAAGTGCAGGTTGCTGATGCTGTTGGTGTGATTTTTCCTGATGGCCACGGAGGGAAAGAGCGCGGTGCTGCTGTTCCAAAGCCACAGCAGCTCGTCATTTCTCATTCTCTCCTGCAGGGGGCAGAGGCCTGTGTAGTTCTGCTCGTGGAGATTGTAGTTGTGGCAGTCAGGGTAAAGGTAGAAACCCCAAAGGCCATTAGGGCGAAGCTTGGTCCCTAGCTGGATAGTCTTCTGCATGAATACCCGGGCACTTTTCTCAAACCGCCGCCGTGCCAACTCCTCCACCTGCGCTGCCGTCACGTTAATGTACGCCTTGACGGTCAGCTCCCTTGACTTTTGCCTGTAAATGTCCTTCTTGTGCCAGTTACGGCTCCACTGAGGCCGCCAAAACTCCCAGTCAATTACAGCTAGGCCGCGAAAGTCTTCCCTAGGGATGAAGTGATTGATGTCCTGGCGGGCCTTGAACAGATGCAGGTCCAGGCTGCTGTTCTGCGGTAGGCCGCCATGTGCTGCAGCACCCTGCAGGGTGTAGTAGGGGTAATAGCCAAGCCGGTTGGCGTAGAAGATGGTGACGTTCTGGCCAGTCCAGCCAGCACGTGGACTCCCATGGATGTGGAAGACACGGTCAAGGTTGGTGGTGATGTTGTACTTGATGGTGCACATGTCCAGTGGCGCGTTCCAGGCAGCGATAAAGGGCTTCCGGCCAATCAGAGGCAGTTTGGCAGGTTTCTGACAAAAAGCACTGTGGAAGAGCAGCAGCAGCCAGGAGCAGGTGAGGGCAACAGGTACCACATGGTGGGAGGAGGATGCCCCACCCACTGGCACCATAGGCATGCTGGGGTTCAAGAGGAGCAGCTGTCAATCATCCTGTAGTATAATAAGGGACAGAGACATGAGGAAGATGGCAGGAGAAAAAAATGAAATATTGAATAGTTTTCTACATCTGTAATGTATATTTTAGCCCAATTGATCTCAATGTCTTTATTCTTCTGTGTTACCCGGTCTGTAATTTATTGTATTGTGTTTTGTATCAAGAAACAGTTATATTAGAAGTAATTACATCGTGCAGGATTTAATGTGGCAAAAAATTTGGTCCAGAGACCACAGAAGCACATTCGTGAAACTATGGCTTTGGACATAAAAGGGAGTGTGTGAATGAAATAGCAAGCAGAAGCTAAGCATAAGGTAAAACAATGATCAGGAATTGATGTAGACTTGCAGAACTAGGTAGATGTTTGTGGCTCGTGCCTCAAACGTCAACCCATTCTCTTCATCCATATCCATCTGCTAACTTTTCCACCACAGTCAAGCACTGAAATTATAACTCAATGCTTCTCTCAAAGCAGAAATGTTATTTATTGTTCTGACCACCATGGTCATCAGAGAAAGGTTCCCATTGTTGAAAAGGCTCGTATGTAACGACCCTGGTAGCATCCAGGGGGCCTGTACTACATCAAAACAAAACCTCAGCTGCTGGCCCCCAACCATGTTAAGTCTCCGGCATCATTTCAGCGATAGAATTACCAGCCGAAGTATTAAACCAAGGATTTTTTTAATGACTTGTCTGCAGAAGTCTGTTCAACTTCATTTGACCTTCTGATTGTTTTTATATTTGTCCCGTTCAATGACTTTATGGAATTCGCAGCTTGATGAGACGAACAGTGGACAACTTTTACCATATAAATAAATGTCGGCTTCACTATTCTCTCTCTCTCTCTGGGCACAACAGCACAATAGTGGATCACGAAAGCTTCGGTTTTTGCTTTTGCAAGTCTGTGGAAAAACAAAGCTAAATCTTCATTTTCCATCTGTAATTGAAATTTTAGGTCCTTCAAGTTTCACGTGGTTCACAGAGATGCAATATGTTAAAATACAGTAGATACAGATAATATCAGACTGACTTTTTATTAATGTTAATGTCTATTTATTTTAGATTTAGTCAGATTTATCTGTATTACTTGTTGGCGCATGGTTGAATAGCTTCAGCTTTGTGCCCCAACACCTCTTTGACAGTTTCACGTAAATAACCAGGTGTATTTTATTTTCCAACCTGCTGCAAATTAAAATAGTAAGTTTTGTAATGCAGTTCATGAAAGCAGCACAAATGAAGTTCATGTGTGTTTTTCTTCATGCTGATTTAGTCACAGGGGTCATTGTAGTATTCTTGAAGTAGTATGAGGCTTTTTCACTTTGTTCTAATCATTTTATGGAATGTGTGTGTTTTCCTATCTGGGTTTTGTTGGTTTGGAATCAAACTATTTTCCTTTCTTTGTGTTTCGTGCCAGGTTTTCCCCCCATAGGCTTGGAAATAATGTGGCTGCTGCACTTACTGAGGGCAGATCGTTTTTCAAAGTTCCTCGCATTGAAGCTTGTATGTGTGGTTAATGGCTCTCAGTGCAAAAAAACCCCCCACTTTTATATGAATTCCAGCAAGGAGAGCAGACCACACGTGATTCAATAATAGGAACATTTCTTATTGTGGCTAATTTTAAATTAGCATTTTGCAATTTTTTATATCTCTAACACAACTAAATCCCTGTTTTGACTTTTTATTTCTCACTGTAGATCATTTACTGATCAAGTATCAGCAACATTGATTAATACAGCTGCGCTGAGCACTTTTTAAGATTTTCATTATGCGTTTATTTAAACGGGAAATTTTTTGAATAAGCATTTGATCCCAACTTGTGTTATTACAATCTGCAAGCTTGTAAGACCCTGAGCCTCGATACTCAGTTTGGCTGCTATCAGGCCTTTCAGTCGTCAGTTATCAGTCATTACCAAACCCAAAGGTATAGTTCAGTAGACCATGTAGGTTTATTATCATCCAATCACAATTTGCAAACATCCAGTGGCTGTAGTAAATATGACAAACTCAAGATTGTCAATTGGTGACAGAATTTACAAGCCTCAAAGTCCACGTGGGGACAACGTTGGGGTGAATGGGTGGCTTGTTAAGCTACAGGACTTTGAAATTGAAAGTCAGTGTTGTAACTTTAGTCGGGATTGTTCGAGCACAGAGTGTGTTAATTTAACCGTGACGAGCTTCAGTGCACCATAGCCCATGATAACCACCTACTTTGCCTACTGGCAGCTAGAGTAGGGGCCTGCTGAGGCCTATAAAATGGCTGATAACTAAAGAGAACAAACCTTTACATAGGTTTGTAACATCTGAACCAGGTAGAGTTTGCAGTTATGCACCTTTTTTCTGAACTTGCCTGCTTTACTAGAGAGAATTGTCTAAAGTCCATTAGTGTCAACTAGCTGCACCTGCACCTTTAAAGAGGATCAGTTAATCTCTTGGCTAATTTTCTGTTGACCGATTAATCATTTTGACTAAAACCCCAAATGTTTTAAAAATGTCCTTGACAATTCCTTACTACTAGTGGTGTCTGTATCTTTAGATTGATGTAACTAACTACAAGCCCAAAACCTACAAAAGACTAATAAAGTAAGTTAGTTGCCTAATCATTAAAGATAAGTTGTCGAGAAAACACACAGTGGTCGGTTCTTAAATTGACTAAACAACCATCACGTTGAGATCCAAAACTAGATTCAGACACACTTATCGTGGGCACAAAAAGATCCAACCCTCCTCCTGTGCTGCACTTGATGGCTTGTCATGATAAAAGACAAAGGAAATAGCGTTAGTTTAAACATATTGGAGTTGTTGTTTAAAGTTTGGCTTTGAGTCAAAGTCAATTATTTATCCAGAGGTTCTTGGAGCCACTGGCTGAACTGGCATTGATTTAGATAAGCATTTGTTGATGTCTGTGGTTCCTGTGGAACGGCTCCACTCATTTGAGAAATACATAAAGAAATAGAGACACCATCTAATTTTGAGTGTCTCTGTTGGAAAATTTTGGGGGATTTTGAGCCGCAGCCAGCGTCTGAAGTTTAGTGTCTTTTGGCTTGACAGCAGCAGTGTCCCTGCATGAGATGACTACGCATGAGCCCCTCACAGTTCTGTTCCCAGCTGATACCAGTTTGTTATCTGGTCTCTGTACGTTCACACAAAGGGCTGAAGGAAGCCAGCTTCTGTCTTTGGTGTGGTTCTGCCACATAGGCTCAGCAAGCTCAGCATTCTTCAGGAGGCTCGTTTCGCAAAAGTTTCCCCTTGAACATACAGTAAGAGACCCAAAGAAAGCACTTTGAATGCCGACGTAAATGAAGGTGACAGTTTGATGGAACTGTTTCTAAGAGGATTGAAAGACAAGAACACTAAGCACATTCAGAGATGCCAGGAGAGAGAGAGCCATGTCCTGGGTTTGATGTTTGGGAATCAAGCCGAACCCCTGACGGAGAGCTAAAGGCCAGAAGCCAAATTAACAGATTCCCTCACATGCACCATCTGTCACATAAATATGGTCCCTCACCAACCGGACGTCACCAAGTCGCATCACTACTTAGTCTCTTTCTGATTCTGTGAATGCTTTAAATACATTTGACTTTTCATGCTGCTGTCCAACAATTTATTAATGGATACATGTTTTTCAAGTGTCTGTGGGACGAGAACTGAGGAGGGTTCGTAGAGGGAGAGAATCTTAAAATGTGGTGTGATAATAAGGTTTTAAGTGCCCTAATGTAAAGTGTTAGCTTATGGGTTAAACATTATGGTTTAAACCGGTAAACAACAGAAAAATTCAGAAGTAAATCAGGGGTTCAGGTTAGCATCAGCAACTTAATGCAGTCCTCTGAAGATGTGCACTTTTATTCCAATTGGCTCAAGGGACTATGTCGGGTCCCCTGCTATTCATTTGAGGTTCTTACGAAGCTCTCAAGCAAATTTCCTAGTGGCTCTTTCAGTTTTCCAATTCTTGGAAGCACCTTATTGTGTCTGAAGATGGAACCATTTCAATGGAATGTCAGTCTGAAAAAGCTGCTTGGATAAGTAGTCAAAATGGACCAATAAGAAAAAAATCATCATTCAAAATTTGGATAACCAGACCCAGAGGACTGAGAACCTGCACCGACATGTTAGTGTGTCCACATTTCCACCATTTCTGGTATGTGGTCTTCACAATTGGTACTGGTATCACGGATTCTTTAAAATATATCATATCGCTCTTTAGCTTTGTGAAGGTTTACCAATTTGGAAGTTCTTGTGAAAGCTGTTCTCCTCAGCCGATTGGTTGCTTGAGACTGCACCTGGACTTCAATTTAAAGTCCAATTTAACATAAAATGTGCATTTAATACTGTTGATTTTTTTCTTTTTCCCTCAACCCTTCTCAGTTTGCTACAGTGGTTAAATGACGCCTTCACTGATACTGAACTGGCTTCTTTTGATTCTTGTTTGAGTCGTACATGTAACCAAATCCCATCAAACTTCCCTCCATTTTCCCCATAAAAAAATCTCTCTCTACTTCTAGTTGAAAAATGCCTCCAGATGACATCGCTTGGAGGAACCTTTAGTTCCGATTATGTCATCTTGATGCTCAGGCTATGGAGTTCGTAATCATGGCCAACCTGCTTTTCCAGAGCTCCTCCAGATGACATCATCTGAATTCCTAATGATGAAAAACTCCTCCGAGTGATGTCATCTGGAGGAGTTTTTCAGCTAGAAGCAGAGAAATCTTTTAATATAGGGAAGTCAAAGGGAAGTTTAAAAGCTTTAATGCACATTTACTCCCTAAACTAAAGCCATACAAAGTTGAAAACAGGTGAAGTTCCCCTTTAGGCCAGTTGTGGTGGATGTTTAATTAATTTCATTAAATTACATTAGTTTTGAGTTAGTAGTCAGGTTACAGTACAGCACACACATGAATCCGTGTAATGCTTCAGCTGAGTCGTAAAAGTCCTCCAAACTAAAACCGTCACGTGTTCCCGTCATAACATGACAGGAATCATGCACCACGCTGTTTGAATCATGTTAACTGTAGCAAAGAGAAGCATTTTGGCAAATGTCCGTAGTGACTAAATGTGGTCATGATTCATGTTCATCTCACGAGAGCCTGCAAACAAAAGCTGGGGAACAGGAACCTTCAAAGCAGAACAGTTTCCAGCCAGAAGAGCCAAAGCTAATCGTAGTGTGCTGAGCACAGAGGCTGCAGAGGTCACTTTGCCAGCATGGATCGTTGATTGACTTTAATATTTTCTTCAACAGTTCCGGACACTTGCTATAAAGACTTTGCAGGTTTAATTCACAAAATGTTCTTTGTTTCCAAAATGAACAAATCTAAGCACAATTCACAATCTCTTACTTACTACTTTCATTTGCCATGGTGATGCAATTTCATTATTATAACAGGTTCTGGTTATCATAAGTGAGGTGAAGTTGCAAAATGAAACCCGTGAAGAGACGTCATTGTTCAGATATCAGATCTTCTTCCCGCTGAGCTTAATGCACAGTTCTCCCTGCTCTTTGAACTGTGGAGAGGCTGCGATGAACTTTTGTCTCTCTGCTGTCACTGGCATTTCTTTGTTTGCGTTTGTGTCGTCACTTTTCTGACTACGTGATTAATGAACTAGATAAACTCTAGATAAACGGGATCTTTGACATTTCTGACTCAACTGCCTGTTTGGTTAAAACAGCAACACTCAGTAACCAAGAAATATGCCGCCGTCCATCCAATTTCTAAATGAAAAAAAACCTTTAACTTTACAAGGGTATTGTTAAGTGTGAGCCAACATTCCTGGCATGAGGCCAAACACACATTTCCCCCCCTTCCTCCATCACCCAAACAGACTAGCCACCAGGGGTTGTCTCCTGCCTCATAGCTGCCTTGAAAACACATTCTATCTTGTGCATCTGTTTGTTTTGTGCGGCAAACCTGCAAAAGACTCAAACTTATGTTTTTTTTTTTTTAAGTCTGATTTAAAAAATATGATTTAATGCGTCAGTTCAGAAGCTCACCTGTAGATGCTGTGCACAGATCAGTAATTAGCAGTCCAACGCAAGGTGGGGGTCTCTTATTTGGTGTCACCTCAGGGATCATGATGGCCCTCAGTGCTGTATGTCCAACAAGCCTGCATTCATTCTCTTTCAGTAGGAAACATAAGCCAGCCATCCCCACTTATATACAGCCCAGAGAGGAGAAGAGAGGGAGGAGAAAGCGTCGCCACCACAACGATTAGAGAGTAGAGAGGGAGGGAAGGGGAGCGAGAGAGATTTTAAATCCCTGTGAATTTGCTCAGCTCCTCTGAGATCTGATCCTCTGTGGAAGAAAACGCATCCACTCTAGTCAGTGTTAGGAAGACGTAAGCTCACAGTTGTCCAACACAGCAGCCACACACTGGGCTTTAACAGCTATTTGATTACGGTTTTCAAACCTCTAGATTTGCAATTCTTCAAATCATCATGAATGTGTAGTATGTGAATGTGCAGAGCTCAGTTCAAAGACCACAAGGTGAAACACGGCAAATAAAAACAAATATTACAAAATTACATCAAAGAAAAAATGAGCAAAAAGAGTAAAAAATGGATACAAAGACACAGAGGACCAGCAACAGACTACTATTTGAGGTAATCCACCTTTTGTTCCTTCTGCAGACTTTTACTATTTTAACTTAAGCAAAAAATGTGACTTCATTCCGCAAATTTCCAAATTGACCTCATTACCAGAAGGATGAATGTACAGAAGACTTTGCTGAGTCAGCTTCTCATTTCATTAATGCTATCAAATGGGAAATCTCTCGCTAGTTTGTGCAAAACTTGAATTATTAAATATAAGTGAGGCCGCATGAACTCAACAACCCTGAGAACAGGAAATCATCAGGGTGTCAGATCTGTCACGCGGCAACATACATCTACTCATTTTCTGCCCGAATAAATCCGCACTGGAGTTAACGAGCATCTTCATCTGGATGCATGTCTTAATTTGTATTCCCACTCTTTGCAGCAGCGAAGTGTCACTGCGCTGATTAAATGCCATTAAATTGGGACCCACCACTTAAAACCAACCCAAGCTGAGATTCCAGTGGTAAACCACATATATTTACAATCACAGGACAAAAGTCACAGTCAACCAGATCCCAGCGAGTCCCTCTGTTAAATGCATGCTGTACATGGATTTTCCCTTTTTAACTGTGTTTTCATACTCAGTAAATATGTCACCCAGCTAAACAGCGTTAGCAGAAATTTCCATCTGTAGACCGAAGCAGAACTTTGTATTTGTCATTTGTGCATAGCTGTGTTAGATTATGGCAGAGAATCTTATTATGGGAGAAACCCAGTAACACTACCTATAATTAAAATATTAACATCTTAGATCTTTTCTGTTACAAGCTTTAAACGGGAGCGAGCGTGTTTCCATGATATGAGGCTTTTAGTGGTAAGGAGCTAAACATAGAACAGTAGTGTCTTCATTTTTCATCAGTCGTGGACATTAGGGCTATGATCCCCTTCATGCTTGTAAGTGCTATGTGTTCCTAAACTTATGCAGGAAAGGCTCTAAGCCAACACTAATGCTTTAACTAAAGGGGCCAGATATGATTCTCTATTAGATTTGGACATGAGATATGACTGTGTGTGTGAGTGCAGTTTTCTTTCTTCTATATTGGGCTGCACCCTGCTGCCTCACAAGGTCCCCGGTTCGAATCCCAGCCGACCGTGACCTTCATGTGTGGACTTTGGATGTTCTCCATGTGCCTGTGTGGGTTAAGTGGTGACTCTAAATTGCCCGTAGGTGTAAATGTGAGTGTTCTGGTTTCCCGTCTTGGGAAGGTGGGATGTAGAGGTGATCTGAGAACCTTGTGAGAATTTGAATGAAGCAGTTGCCCCCCACCCCCACCCCCACCTTCTTTCAGTCTTTGTGTGAAGCTACAGTTGGTTAAACACATTCTGGTCCTGAGCCTTTGTAATCGACACAGAAATGAAGATGACATTAATCTTCCCATGTGGTTCAGGAGAAGACAGAGAGCAGGAGCTTTTACTAACATAGGCCTTCAGAGTGTGTACACGCTCGCATCCCTTACGTCAGATGTTTTTTCCTCTCCCCTGGATAATTAGTCAGCAGCGACTTTCTCAGATCTTCTTTCTAAACTAAACAGGTGCAATTTTCTCTAATTTGCTCCCTTAGCGCAACTTTTAATTTGGCATTTTCAAACCAAAAGCGCGCACGGTGTGTGTTTCCCTGCCAGAACAGGCCAAAGAGCAAAGCCCAGAACCTTTTGACAGGCGATGTGACTCTGCGTCGGCCGCGATGGACATTAGAGAGTAGTCTGCTGAGGAAGAGTGAGGAGCAGGGCTCAGCGGCAGCAGCTGAACTGCTGATGTTTAGTTTAGGAAAACACACATTTTTCATCCGGGGAAAGTTTGCTAAATAAATAAAGGCTGTTTCCATCAAAAGAGGGAAAAAACAACAAATGTTTCCGAACCTTTAAATTAGAACAATATTGGGGAAGCAAATTAAAAGGGGAAATAACAAGGTTTCAGATTGTCTTTGCATCCAATATTGTATCATCCTCACAAAGCTGCAAACGTATCAGCTTTTCTCAAAGTTTTGAATTGAATGTGTAAGAACTCGGCCTGGGCAGTCAGACACACCCCAGCATTCAGGGCGCTAACAGCAATGTTGAACTTGTTGCGTTACATCATTAAAATGCACAATGTCTCACACTAGAGTTGAACCCTGGTCTCCTGTGGAAAAGTTCTTGTTAAATGAGGCAAAGACATCAGTGGAGTTTCACTTACAGCAGAGAAGGCAACAAACTGCGTGTAGCTGGTTGAGGGGAAACGGAAAGTGATCAGACAGACATTTGTGGCAAAGCTGGGACAAAAGCAGGAAAGAGAAAAGGATCAAATTTTGTGACTGTTGTTTGTTTGATTGGTCTATGAATAGTGGCCTCCACCGATTCCCAGAGCCAGAGGTGGCGCCTTCCACTTACCACCATCCCAGGTCTTGTCTTCATATTTGCTGTCTTCCTTTTGCTGAATATAACAATAGAAACACACATACACTCTCACAGACATTCTCAACTCTACGTGCACTCTCCCACACACACACACACACACATTTGGGTCTGAGTGTGTGGAGGAAACCACATTCCACAGAGGGTGAGGTTAGTGGTGGGGTGTGTGTTTGGATTCCTCTGGCCTGGCATTGTGATCCTGACTGCAGATTTGTTTCCACCACCTCCATGGATGAAAGGCCCACCCTCAATGCACAGCACCCCCCCCACCCCCCCCCCCCCCACCCCCCCACCCCCCCACCCCCCCCCCCACACACACACACACACACACACACACACACACATTCTTACTTCCCTCCCTCACCCCTGCATGGAAACCTCAGGGTCCCTGGCTGTGGCGGCTGGAGCCTCCTCGCGAGCATATGGAGCATGTTATGGGAAAGCCTGTGTTCACGCAGCCCAAATCCTGCCGCTGCTTTAATGGCCTCTGCTATAAAGAGGCATCGAGTTGCCCAGGCAGGAAGCGAAGGTTCGGGATCAGCCTGTGTTCAACGGTTTCCGGAGAAAACTGGCTGGTTGTTATCTGTAAAACGTGCACGGCGCCTGCTCATGCAGGATGATGAGCGTGAAAAAGATTTTTTAATTATATCAGCGGAAACTGAAACCGATTTATGTGGTTTTGCATTGACTTTTTGGACTGTTGGTTCCCTCACGCTCCCATTTCCTTTAGTTTGAAACAAACCCTACAGGTAATTCTGCACCTTTTATCCCTACAGAACAATTTACATGTAGTTTAAACTCTGACATCACGTCAATGAAGTATCTTTTTTTAAATCTTTTTACGTTCAAGGTCGCCACAGCGGATCATTTGTCCGCACATTTTTAGGCCGGATGCCCTTTCTGACGCTACCCCTCTCCAAATCTCTTGGAACCGGCACTGCGCGGCTGGGGATGTTGGGGGTTCAGTGTCTTGCCCAGTGACACTTTGACATATGGTTGGGAAGATTGGGATGCAAACCTCTGACCCTATGGCGCTGCCACTTTGAATGTATATAAAAATCATCTTGCTGACATCCCGCAGATATATAAAGCATCACTAACAGATCTAGAATCACTAGTGGATCTAGAATTTGTCATTGGGGCGGCCTGACCTGAAAATCAGTGTCACTTTTGGAAAATAGACTGACAGTGTGTTAATATTTAATAGTAATAGTTAATAGTGTTTGGTGTCATAAATGTCACGTATGTAAGTTAAATACCATTTTAAATCATAATAAACAGTTGGGGGGAGGTAAGAATTATTTGCAGTGATAATCAGCCTGAAAAATTCTATTCTGACAAAAATATGAAACCAACTCCAACTACAAAAGACAATAATGATTTATTTCAGCTTTTGATTGGGTCACTACTCCTCCTGAACGTTTTACAGCAGGTACCTACCACCTCTTCACACTGGCAGGAGGTGGCACCTGGGGTGGCCAATCAGGTTAAGGCCACACCCCTCACCACAAAGGGTTTTGTAAACTCCTTTTACTTTTTGTTTGACTATTCAGACTATAGCAATTGTGACTCAGGACCTCTGCCACTGCAGCCCATCTCTCCCCCCTAGTTCCTGTCTCAATTTGGATCTGTCTAATAAAGGTAGCCCACCTGCAGTGCCCAAGTCCTGAAGTTGTTTGGTGACTAAAAAAAAGTACCAGAAGAAGAATGAGTGTAACTGTATTAACTGCTATTTTAGTCTTTATGAACTATAACCATAACTAGTTTTATCATCTTTATGAAACTCACCTTGCTGACTACCTCAGTAACATCCAAATCAATTCAATTCATCAAGTTGGCAACTAAACTTTAAACATCTACTTTTACCTGGAGAATAAACAAACCATCTCAGTGTGAAGTTCTGGTAGCCCAATCCTCTGGTTGTTGTTCTGCTTCACATTAACCTAAGGAGTCCCTCAGGGCTCCATGCTTGGTCCCTCATGGACCTGCACTGCAATTCAGTCTGCTGCCTCTTAAAGCAGTGTTATCTCCCAGCGTTCAGGTCCAATGTTTACAGTAACACTGAATTATCGTTTCCTGTTAAACACCATCACACTTGTTTTTTCTGGCTTCTCTGATGTTTTTATGATGTTTTTATCAGCCCATCATGCAAACGGAAATACAAAAGTCTGAAATCACAGCCTTCTGTGGCTCTGACCTTTGATCTCCATGAACTGAAGTGACTTTCTGCAGGTAATAACGCATTAAGGTCCAGTGATGAATGACTGTAGAAGCCAGCAGCCTCCTTTCTAACCTCTTCTGGGTTCTTTCACATGTGTCAGTGAATTCCACTGGCAGTGTGTTTTACCGTAGTGCTGCCAGTTTTCCCCAGCAGTCATGTTATTGTTTCTGATGCCATCTTTACCCACCAGCCTTACTCTGCATTTTATGGCCCTCACTGCGTTTCATAACTTGCACGCAGTTATTGTGTTGATGTAGGATCAGGATCTGAAAGTTTGCCTGGATTCAAAATCAACAGGCCGATGCTGAGCAGCTTGGACAAATCCTATGACACAGACACACTGTCTTCAGGACTTACTTGTTTGCTTCCTCTATGTGCTGATGTGCCTCTTTAATCCAACGAGCCACACTGTCACAAAATCATCCAAATTAATTTGACCATGACCCACATACCTGATCTAATTTGAATGTGTGCAGGTATCACACATGCACCTCGTAGAAATATGCACCACAATTTATCTTATAGATGCTGTCCACACCTCTGGTGAAGTCCTTGCATTAGTGCAGAGATATTTTCTTTTAAATGTTTTAGAACGAGCGGAGAATTTCAATTATTTCCTCTTGATTAGGTCAATTAAGCTTTGCTTCTTTGGTCTTTAATTGGATAATGACCTGAAGGCCTGTGCAGGGCAGGGATGAGAGATTTGTGATGTCACTATGCTGGAATTTCAATGTGTTGAAAAATATTGATATTCCAAACTCTTTTCAATATATCGGGCAAAATTAACACAATATTGGGGCTAAAATGTGGGATTTTAAACACAAATTGTAATAAAATAAGTTGCCTATTGTAGTATTAATATTCATGGTTTATAGTACATCGTGGCAGCAATGGCTATTGACTGTGTGCTGTTTTAAACGGATTAGCTCACAGGTGGCGCCTGCACACCTGAATTGTTAGAGTTTTATTGCCCTTGTTGTGAGCACAGCTTGAAACATGATTTCTGTCTTTGGACAGTAAAAATGAAAATGGTGAGTAAACAATGTAGCTGCTAACTTTGTGCCTATTAAGTAAAATCTTGGGCTGCATGTGATTCTAATCCACATATTTAGGACGTTATGATCAGTTTCACATTTAAAGGACCTGCTGATACTGACAAGAACCTAAAACCGAATGTTTTCGTCTAACAGCTGTTGGATCTTTTCCTTCTCCTACACACAATATATTTTTTAAAGAGGAAATTGTGTGTTTTCTTTTTTGCTTACGGAGAGATAGAAGTTGAGCTAGTTTTTTTTTTCACATTTACATTTTGTAGTTTTGGAGGTGAGACATTTAATCCATGTAGATCATCAGTCGTCAGTGTTTAGACCTTGTTAATTCTTTGTGTATAAAGGCCATAAATGTTTAGCTGCTTTCCTTCCTATCCTGTAATCAGCTGATAAACAGCCAACCAGAGATGCAACCTGAAGCCATAGGTCAGACTCCGACTCTGTTCGTGTACACAGCAGTTCGCTTTAAGGCTTTATGTCAATTTATTGAATTAAACCACTACTGAAAAGACAGAGTAGACAAGTCAGAAAGTGTTAGGAGGTTATTTTTAATAGGACACAATGTCTGTCAGTGTGAGGGTCCTTCTAAAAAGGCCCAGTCTCACTATTTTGCCTTCACTGACAGGCTGTCACTCCGAAACACTAAAGTCAGAATGAGTCGCTGCCGGCTTCACTTCAACATCCAGAGTGACTGCGGACACTGATGTAAAGCTGATTATGGTTATTAGTTAAAGTACAGGGGATAAGTGAAGTCTCAGGTTTAGAAAATTACAGGTGTTTGGTTTCTGTATATTCAAGACATATTGAGCGATGAACCTCAGGCGTTTACGAAGTGGATATGGTGTTTTTCTTTCTTGAAATATGAAAGCTGACTTCAAAATGTCAAACTATTTTTCTAATCTGATCTTCATTGACTATATCATTTTCTCAGTTTCTCGCACATTATGAGATCTGTGTTTAAACGATGAAGACGCCTTAAATGCAAAGTTGGAGGAGTGCGAACGGCAGATGCTGAGCGTGTTTACTTCCGCGGCCGTCAGTCATCATAATCCGATAATAGCACCAACAGAAACTCTGTCAGAAGTGTTCAGCCGAGTCAGCTTCAGCCATGGCAGAGACGCGTTTACTCTAAAAAGAACTTTGAAGGCCGTGAAATCTGGTTTGGACAGGATAGAGGACGAGTCCTACTGGATGTGCTCCTCTGACTTCACACAGCATCCCTACAAGTAAATACACTTGCTCAGACATTTATATCAGGGTGTCAGAGTTACTTTAAAAGTCCACATTTATGAATTGGTAATCTTGAAAAATCCACTTTAAGAGTTTGTCCATCTCCCTTTCACGGGTGGTGGTTTAGAGACGTTCCTCAGACTAATACTTGATGGCCTGTCTGGTTTTTGTCTCTGCACTGAAAGCTTGATGTACAAATGCCCTGAAGCTGTGCTCACTTTTTGCAGAATGTGTAGTGAGTCCAGTCTTTGCAAATCATGCTACAGTGTCACGACTGGCCCCTTTAAAACTTTCAGTAGCCTCCTCTTTGCCTGAAATAGCAATTTCCCCCCTGACACTTTCACTTAGTTCCGATGCCATGTTTCCCAACATCACGGTGACACACTCGAGACGCAGCCAATGTTATAACGGGTGAACAGTAACTGCAGGTTGATTTGCTGGAACAAGCCCCAAACCCACCTGAGAGTCATCTGAAAGTGAAGGAGATCTGACCATTTGTGCACAGGAGGTAACGTTTCATTTCTAAATTCTAGAAATATGGCAGAATCTTAAATATTTCTTCTTCATTTTACATTTCAGGTTTACATGAAAATACCACAAATTGTTTAATGCGATCTCAAACCACATGCACTTTAAAAAAAACTGTATATGTTTAACAAATCCATGTGTATTTATTCATATACATCTTCAGACCGTTTCTATAGTAATGAACTGAAACCTAAACCTGAAAACTGAAGGTCAGTGGACGATGCTGAAAGACATTTAGGAGGGAGGAGAGGAAATGAATGTTCCTCCTGAGTGGACCTGGCAGTTTCCACTCCTGGTACCTTGTTCCATGGTCCTTTAGTTCTTTAGCCTCAGACGAGCTAAGAACCACTATAAGCTGCTTAAATGTGTTTTTGCTGGACAAGCTGTGGTATTTTTTAAGCACAGGAAATATTCAGAGTCTGTGTGTTTTCTTTCTGTGCCTGGAAACTCAGTTTTATTTCCAATACGTGTTTAATGAACAGGTTGATCATTGATGGATTACTGAGCCAGTCCACCAGGGGTAGGCCCAGGACCCCCGAGAGGTCAGGGGGACCCATGAGCCAGAGCCTCTTAGGTTGCTTGAAAGAGCTCAGTGTAAAGATGGAATAAGGAGATGTCACGAAATCACCCAAAGAAACGTCCAAAAGTTAGATGTAAAATCACTAAAAAGAGGCAGAAAAGTTCCAACTAGAAAATTAACAGACTCAACATGATGCATGAACTATAATGCAGAACGTGAGCTAAGGTAAAAACAGCTCTTCGCAGTTTTCCACATCTGAATCATAAATGCCTCCATGTTAAAGCAAACAGTGAAGAGTACAAGTGACTTTCATGCAACAGAAAAACATCAGTCCGTTCAAACAAATGTGTGAAGTCATGGAAAAGTCAAACTGGTAAAAACATTCTGCAGCAGCAGCAGTATTAGTGATTTAACTCCAAAACTTCTGCCGAAGGCAAAAACCTGCATTTATAATCAGCTTACTTTAATACTTTGTTTAATCCACACTTTACTGCATTTTCAGAGTTTTTCTTTACAAATCATCGTGGAGCGTCTGCTCCCTCCTCTCATCGCCCGAACCACCGTTTGACACTCAGCTGTGCCTCCCTTTCCCGTGGGACGAACGGGGCCTATTGTTAACTTGTTTGGTCATGTGACCGCGTCCCACCGCAGCTCGCTGGTTGACTCAGCAGCCTGATGTGTGTCAGTGCTGGCTGTGATGTCAGCCTCATTACAGTCACTACAACGAATTAAACGAATGACTGAGGCTGTGATACAGGGCGAATTAACGGGTTTGCTTATTGCTTTTGAGCGAAGCTGACTTAGAACAATCCGGTGCAGTAGCAACAAATGAGGCACTGACACTGCTAAACCCAGTGGCAGGGAGCAAATCACAAAAAGCATTTTTTCTTTTGTAAAAATCTTTGTAATGTCCATCTGTACGTAAAGAACTTAAAGGTTTCTTCCTGTTTTCACTAACTACAGAAAAAGGACCATCACTCAGCTCAACAGAATTTCCTCTTGTCCCGTCTACAGTATCAGACACTTAATAATCAGACAGAGTCCAAGAAACATGATGATGCACAGACAGGAGAAATGAAGGGACAGGAGAAGCAGCATATCTCCCAGCAGGCTCTTCTCATGTGGGGGAGGCATGGGGATGGCAGGCTGACATGGGGGAGGGGGAGGAGGCGGAGCCTGGGGCACCTCGCAGTAAACACCTGTCCAGCCCTGGTAACACTGGCAGGTGAACTTTTGCTTCATGTCCAGGATGTCGTGGTTGTTGAGGTGACCAGTGATGTGGAAGCGGGGGCCCCTGGGCGCCGGGTTGCGGCGGATGTGAAAGACTCGCGGGTTCAAGTGCAAGTAAGCACCTGAGTCCAAGCTCTTGCGGACGCACCTGCCGTTCTTCTTGCACAGTGCTTTGCTGCACAGCTTGGCAGCAGAGGTGACGTTGATAATGTAGTGTCCCAGCTGACCGTCAATGTACTTCTTCACTGTTAGACAGTTCCTCTGGAGGAGAGGGAAAAACATCGTGTCATATGTCTGTAAAATTTACGAATCATAATTTTTTCTGCATGCAATACATGATTTTATACTAATGGGACATAATGAGGCCAAAAATCGAAATGCTGAAACTTACAGCTAAAAGTAAATGTTTTCACGATGCCAAATATGACCAAAAAAAATTTTCAACTCAAGTGTAAATGAGCTCATTTTAGACATTTCACTTTTTTATTGATGATTTCTGCTGTGAAAATGTTTGTGGTTTACAATCTACAGTCACCACCAGAGATCCTGAACACTTTCACATACAAATGACATTCTTCTTCTATTCTTTTAGAGCTTGGTCAGAGAATAAAACTAACTTTGGAAACACTGACTTGTTAAAGAAACGTACGCTCGTATTTATTCATGCTTTGTCAAAATGACAAAGGTTTGTTGATGTCATTTGAATTTATTGCCTCTCAGTGCTTTATGCCTTCTTTCATATGAAGTTCACCATGATGTTGGGGCTCTGCTGTAACCGGAGCTTTAGGTGCACGTTGTTGACGTAATTGTATTTTTCTTTGTGCTTGTCGTTACCTGCGATCGAGCGTACTCTGAGGATCCCCAGAGGACAACACCTGACACTCCCAGTGCCGCACTCTCCCCAATGGTGTGAACCAGGTCACTCTGAAATAGAACGAGGGGCATTTTTAGCCTGTAAACACATAAGTTCTTACTATAACAGTGATTTCTACTGCCTTGTTACATAACCCCCAGTGTAAATGCTTTATTCATTTTAATTCACTTCCTCACAATTAGGGCTGTGCGATTTGACCAAAAACTCATACCCCAATAAGATTTTCTAAGCATATTTTCTGTCTTACTATGACAAAACATGTTCACTGTGCATCTCCCAATGTTCTCAAAGCCATAAACTCATTAAGGAGTCTCTAACTTTAAGAAAAAATAATTTACTACAAGGCCATTTTAATACAGAAACCTAGTTAAATCACAATACTCACGCTCAAACACAGCCAACACGGCAAACCAAGCAACCATCACAGCAGACGCATCCGATCAAATTCGGTGCTCTTGGAATCCATCAAAGACTGAAAACATACCTCTGAAAGAACCACAAAAGTATAGGCATAGAAGGGTCTCGAGTAGACGAATACAGGCAATGTGTAGTCTGTCCGAGCGATGGACGCAATCCTCATGGCTTCCTTGACTCGGTAATGGACGAACTTGACAGTGTTGGGGGAGGACTTAAGCTCGTAGTCCAGGTAAATGGATGGGTAAAGGGCTGTGCTTTCCTTCCAGAGCCACATCAGATGGTCATTGCGTAGGTGCTCCACGTTGGGGCATTCACCTGTGTATCGTTGCGGGTGCTGCTTGTACCCGTAGTTGTAGCAATCTGGGAACAGGTAAAAACCCCACAGCCCATCTGGCCTGCGCCCTTCAGCCAGGGCCAAGGTAAAGTTCATGAAGCCCTGCCCAGCCCTCTCAAAACGTTCCTTTGCTTCCTTCTCCACCTTGCTCTCTGGCCAGTTTGGGTGTAGTTTCCGAATTTGTTCCTTGGACTTGCTGCGGTAGATGTCTTTAGCACCCCAATTTCTGACCCATTGAGGCCTCCAGTTTTCCCAGTCAATGACACCAAGACCTCGAAAGTCCTTGTGGGGAATCAGCTTGTCGATGTCTGCCCGAGCCTTGCTGAGGTGTTTGGAGATGCTCTGGTTTTGTGGAAGCCCACCATTAATAGGGACCCCAGAGTTGGAGTAGTAAGGGTAGTATCCCAGGTGGCTGTGGTAGAATATTGTGACGTTTGGTCCACTGAGGGTTTCATTAAGGTTTGCTATGATGTCAAAAACACTGAGGTCCAGGTCCACCTTGAATCTAAGGCGGCACGACTCTGTAGGAGCGTTCCAGACAACAACAAAAGGTCGATGTGGGATCAGAGGTGCCCGGGCAGGCTTCATCTGGTCGCCCCTAACTCGGAGCTTAACTCCTTGGACCACCCACAAGACCAGCACCAGCATGTGGAGCCCCATCAACGCCATGGCCCCCGATTCCTCATGGAGCAATTAGTTGTCCTACACAAGCAGAGGAAAGAAATTGCGTGTTGGGAGAGAAAATAAATATATTATGAGCTTCAGTGAGCAGAGATAATCAGGCAAACCAATGGGAGGATACATGAGTGATGAGCAGTGAAGAGAATGCTCCAAATTCCTCAACACAACACAAAGCTCATCTGTTCACCAGCACAGCAGGGTTACAGGGATACAAAAAGAGTTACTATATTGAAAGTGAAAGTAAGTGACGTGTGAAATGTGTTCATTTGCAAAGTATTTGAAAATGTATTAATAAAAAAAAGGAAATATACCAGAAATGTTCAACTGAGGTGAACATTTTGCCTTAACAATAAAAGAGAAATGTGTGCAGTGGAAACCATGCTAATTCAAGTCCACTTTAGTTCTGTGTGCAGGAAAGAGACCCCAACCCTCAGTACACACATAAACATGTTTATTCTCTTTGTAGCCTGGCTTTTTATTTTCTTTTAAAATTGTTCCCTTCAGTCCTTATGCAAGAGCCCCCTCAATCCATCCCCATCTAATTGCTGTTGGCGCCTCACATGCAAGTAATTCATGTTTTAGTTTTTCCAAAGTCAGGGGAGAGACACTGTGACCCGGGTCTTGGGAAACGTGACCACTGAGGTTTTCTCCAAGGATGCCATGGAAAATATCCTATCATTCTTTTTGCAGGATTGTAACCAGAGGAAGTGAGCAAAAAAACAAAAACCCATCAGTGGGCTGAGGCTTCTTCGATCATTTCAACTTTTCATTCATCTGGTGAGACGCTGGCCAGGAGCTCTAATGTCTCTAACTGCACTGGAACTTTATGGTCGCTGTAGTCCTGGATGTGGATCAGTGAGCTTAGGGAGAACATGGCGGAAGAGGGAGGGTTCTGGTATAGCCACAAATTAATTGTTGAAACGGTTCCTTCATCAGAAAGCTTCTTTTTGTCCGGCTCAGCTTAAGAAGGCTTTTCTCTGGGCTGTGTGTCTCACACCAGCTTCATAATTCTCAGAGCTCGATGGTTTCTCTGCTGATGCTGATCCAAGACAAACTGAGTGTGGTGAAGCCACTCAGGCTCGCCTCCAAACCACCGAAACGCCCGGGGCCTCTGGAACGGTCAGGAGTCCAGACCACAAGAAAGACCCCCCAAAAACCGACTCCAAACTGACATAGAACTGACAGTGTCATGTTTCATCTCAGACAGACACAATGAAATCATAGAAAAAAACTGAACTCAACTAATTGGATCCAGATGAGGACAGGGGGTAAAGTGTCAGCATGGTTTGGCTGAATGGATGGCAGCGTCAGTCTTGTGTTGGTCAAGTACTTGAGACTGAAATGTCACAACAAATGTAACTAAGGCTTGACATTAATTTTTAAGAGGAATAGTCCAGTATTTACTCTTTATCTTTAGGTTCATCATCAAGGTTCAGGTAAATATCTTCTTATGCACTTAAATCTATTTAAAAAAAAAAAACAACTCCCTTTCTGCTCTTTCTCGCACTGAACTATGAACACTTTTCTGATAGGACCTTGCTTTGATGTTTTCTCCTTGACTTAGATTTTCGCTGCCTTGTGCCTCACTTGTAAGTCGCTTTGGATAAAAGCGTCGGTTAAATGACTAAATGTAAATGTAAATATTAACCATCCTAGCATTTTCTGGTTTTCTTTGTCTATACTGAGCCGTTCAGTCTAGACAAGAAGTCAGAATAATCACATTTAACGGTCCATGTAAAAACCAGAAAAAATAAAGACAGATTTGTTTTCGTATTTCAGTGTTGATCTAGATTTTCAAATATTCTTCTTTTAAGAGAAAATGGCATTTACTACGAGAACTGGTGCTGTCGCTTTCTCCAAATCCAGTAAAGACCAGGACAGAGCTATTTCTTACCAAATGACAACTAATTCCATCTTATATTGTAATTCTATTTATATCAGTGCAAAGTTCCAGTACTTCTTCTACTGGGGCTTAGACTTTTTTATTTCTACACCACTGAAGTCATACTGCAGCAGCACAGTAAAGGCCTACAGCAGTATTTGCACTGCAGGGCATTGAACCAACCATTGAACATGGATCACTAATCATGATCAAATGTATCTGTGCCTGTTTTTGCTGGAGTTTCTCTCTTGTTGTTTGCTGGGGGGGGAGGATCAGCCTGACCGGGTGTGTTTGATTCATGACCAGCTGCTACACAGTGATCTGGAAAATATGAAGCCAGCCTTGAATTGCAGTTAACGATCCAGTGTTAATGTCCAACAAGCAGACAGAGTGACTGTAATTATCAACACCACACATCATAGAGTGTGTCTACATGTGTTTATGCCATTGTGGGGATAAATTATAGTTTCATAGCATCGCTGTGAGGACATTTTGGCTCAAAACTGTGAAGGGCTGTTTTAAGGTTAAGGACTGGGCTTTAGAGTTAAAGTTAGAATGAGATTTAGTTCAGGGTGTGGGTTTGTGTTAGTTATTCAGCTATGATGGTTACGATTAAGGTAATAGCACTAAGTATTCTCACATTCTGTGCATGTGGAGGGGGGTTAAAACCTCAGAAAGTCTTAGTCAGGCTGTTAATTTGACTCCCAGAATGTCGTATGAGAGCAGTGGTGAAGGAAGCATTAAGATACTTTCTACAAGTTAAAGTACTACTTTATTTTATTTTTCATTTATTTCACTTTTTTGTCCTTTCGGCTTATCCCGTGAGTTCAGGGTCACAACAGCGGCCCTTCCTGACACAACCCTCCCCAACTTCTACCGTGGACAACTGCCTTTTCCAACCGAGCTACAGCTGCCCCTCACAAGTTAAAGTACTACGATTACAGTAAATATACTCCATTGCAACTAATGGAGACATTTTAATTATTAGATAATTGGCCTGTTATTACTCATGTATTCATTTGTCTAAGACTTCAAGTTGTTTGTTATTTTATTAATATATTATTATTATTATTATTATTATTATTATTATTATTATTATTATTATTATTATTATTATTTTAGTGTCTGTATTACCTGTTGGATTGTTCAGTTTGTAAAAATAAATGTTTCCAAACCTAAAAATATTTTAAAACTTAAAATATATTAGAATGATAATCAGGAAATCCTTATGTGAGAAACTACAACCAGGTTATTGTTGTGAAGATGTGCTTAAACCATTGTCAAAATAATTATAATGATAAGTTATTATATGACTAATCATTGCTTAATTTATATATTTATATTGGTTCCTATAATTATATATACATTCTTATAACAAACCATAGTTTTTTAGAAGTGTGTTTTGTAGATTAAAGCTGTTGTAAAGCATGTATTCATCAGAAAGTAAAATATTTCTTTAACTCTTTCATTGGTGATGTAGAAATCTAAAGTACCATGAAAAGGAAAAGTACCAATGCTGGAATTTTAAATAAAGTACTTGAGTATACCGTTCACGGCTGAATGAAGTACTGAAAAACTGTACTTAAGTAAAAGCAGAAACGTACTTTTGTAAATTTTGTTTGTGTAAGTAACCACTGACATTTCCACTAAAAGTAAAAGTAAGTACAAGATATATATTTTACTAAAGTATTAAAAGTATAAGTACTACACTGTTTTTATTCTCCGTCTCTTTCTGTGGATCTGTGATGCTTTATGTATTTTTCTTTTTTTGATGGGGGCATTAACTAATTTATGGTAATAGACATACATGATGGGTTGAAGCTGTTTTAACGATGATCTGATGCTTTTTTCAGTTTTAATTCTAAACTACTCATGTTGTAACATCGCATATAGATGGTAACAGTCTCACAGCTCTGTCATTTTAAGACTAACACACTGATACATCCACTGATAAAATGCCAAGAATTGATTGACTTTGAGACAATGTTGCCATTTAAAGGCTCATTTTCAAATGAATTCAGTAGTTTATTTCTACGAATAGATCATCAGTCCGGGGGGGTTTTGCTCCTGCACAGTGAATGCAGATCTCTGTAGACGGTGTAGACAAACTCAGCACAACAGGCCAAAGAGTAAAATTACTGAGTATCGGCTCACTAATATGTTAATATGCTAATATGTCAAATCAGTCTTTTAATTAAGGCTCCAGACGCAGGGCCTGACATGACACCTGCACCTGGTTTAACAAAGTGAGTTATTTGTCACTTTCGACTCATTTTCATAAAAAAAAAAACAAAGTGGTTACTTATGAAATGTGTAAAGTAACAAGATTGTAACATGTAACAAAACAATATTAGAAATGTAGTGGAGTAGAAAGAACAGATATTTGCTCTTAGATTTAGTGGAGTAAAAGTCAAAGTAGCCATCATTAAATCTACTGAAGTAAAGAACACATACGTGAAAAATGTACTTCAGTACGATACACCAAAATACGTTTTTACACACATCCGTCGACCAATCTGGAAGAGTGAATCTTGAATATGTCTACATGTGGTTTTCAGACTGTGGTCTCTCTGCTGTATTTCCCAGATGTGATTTTATGTTTTTTATTTTTTATTAACACCAGCACTCAGACACTTCACTGCTGCAACGACAAGAAGCTGCAATTAGCATTTTTCTTTCACTGTTTAGTCATCAAACCCGTCTGTCCACCCATCTGTTCTTCTATTTTTCATCCCTTTCGGAACAAGTTTTGTTACAAATCAGAGAGAGAGAAGTTCTGCTGAACCTCACCGTTGGAATATTAATCAAACTCGGACGTCACGTGTCAGGCAAAACCCATATTTCAGTATATTTAAAATCCCAAAAATATCCGGCTTGAATGCAATTTTTTTTTAAGTCATCAACATGACGAGAACTTTAAGGACTAATGGTCAGTTTTAAACAAGCTTCCCCCTAATTGACAGCTGTCTCAAGTCTATCAAACTAGAAATAAAGGGCAAATTAATATTCCAGCTGCAGGCTTTAAATCGACCCCCTCAGAAATAACAAACCAGCCAATTCAAGCATTGTCATGTCATTGAATAGCAACTTATCAGCGCATGCCTATAGTTTGAAAGGTCACTAATTACCTTCTGCTGTAGCTTTTATTAGAGAGACGTGTGGGAAATGGCGACATCTACCAGCTATAGTAAATAAATTTGCATTGGTGACTCAATTCATAGACAACAGATTCGTTGTAGGTGACAGGGACATCAATTTGTGTCCTGTTTAATATTGTCACTCCACCGTTCTGGCTTAAAATCACAATTAAAATGTTTCAACCCAAACATAACAAAACTTACATCTCAACAAACATCATTACAATCTTCAAATGAGAGATTGTTACATAGAACTGTCAAGAAATAATAAAAAACAAACTAAGGAAAGACGAGCACAGGTATTTGTTTGGGTAACTGAGTTGCATACTGAATGTAAAGACCTGCAAACAGGGACTAAAAGCGACCTGTAGTTTCCATGAAGTAATGTTTTATAATAAATATAACATACCGTCCGGTCTCTGCTGACTGTGCTGCGGATCAAGGCCTCCTTGATCAGATCCACCATTAGAAGCGGTTCATCTGAAAAGCTGCTGAATTGTCTTTATCCTCCCCTCTCTGGGGTCCCCTGCATAATATTAGAGGCCAGAAATGCCCCACTATTGTTGGTCTGGCCCCTCCTCATCTGTGCTCAGCAGGACTGGACCAAACACAGGATTTCGTTTGCCTTTGTTTACTGTTAACCTAAAATTTGACAAATCCAAATAATTAACAGGTGTTAGTTTTAATATTGTTGAAGGGCTCAACACACAGGACGCTAAAGTCCTAATTCCCTGACGCTGTGCTGACTCTGGAAAAATCTGTCCTGTTTGACAGAAAACATGGAGGATTTTAAACCAGCTCTCAGAAATGTCCAGAATCATCAGTTCAAGTCTGCACAGACAGAGGGTGTTTATGATACAGCAAACATCTCCGGACTGTAAAGTCTGATAAAATGTGTGCTTTCCTTTAACTGAAGGACTTTATGGAGAAACAGAAATGCCTTTAATATTCTTTATTTAGATCTTAAGGAGAAGACTTACTGAATACAGCCCTGTTTGTTTCCTACTGGTTTAAAGGTCCACTGAATGTAAACGAAATCCACATTTAATAATAAGTTTCTCCTGCAATAATAAAATGTTTTGGGAAGGCAGCACACAAAATGGACAAATGTGTAGCGTCTCTCGCTCTGTATCCATTTACAGACCAGGCTGGAGCCCCCCAAGCAAGACTGCTGTACTGGTCATAAACCGCACAGGGACAAACTGCTGCAGCTACATAACACCGAGCTGTGAAGGTAAAGCACATCCTGTCAGCCGCTTAAAGATTGGAAAGATTTCTCTAGTGTGCAAGCTTTTAAAAAAGCATTAGTTGTGTTTTATGCAATCAGACTCTATTCAGACAGAAAACTCTAGAGACAGGGAGTAGCAAAGGAAATTAGAGGTGCTCAGACACAGTGAAACACATCAAAACCCAATTCCAAAGTTGTTGGGACCACGTGTAAAACGTCAATAAAAACAATGCAATGATTTGCAAATCTCATCAACCCATATTTTATTCACAACAGAACATAAACGACATATCAGATGTTGAAACTGAGACATTTCACCGTTCCAGCAGCCAGAATCCTGCACCAGAAAGAATGGGAGAACATTCCTCTCCTAAACCTCTAGAAACTGGTCTCCTCACTTCCCAGACATTTACAGACAGTTGTTAAAAGAAGAGGGGATGCTACACAATGGTAAACATCACCCTGTTCCAACTTTTTTTGAGATGTGTTGCTGCCATCAAATTCAAAATGAGCTCATATTTTCCAGGAAATGGTAATTGGCTTATTGGCTTATGCTGGAAAAGTTCTAGTTTGTGGAGCGCGTTAAAAGTCAACGTGAGCACATTTTCCCTCCTTGAAGACATTTGTGACGATGCCTTTTTGGTAATCACCAAAAGTGACAAAAATGTGTTATGTGGGGAATGAGAAAATAGAGCTGGCAAGACTAATGATGTCCAAATGCCCGGCCAACCACTGCGTTACATGTCCGTGTCTGGGAAACAGCACAGACGTGATGACTCCTATCACGTTGTTCTGCATTTTCATTAGATTACACTGAGGGACTGAGAGACAGGAGCCCAGCGTAAACCTGGCCCACTTGGGAAGAGGATGTTGTGACAGATGCTCACCATTTTGTCCACACTGCTTTTTTCAGCGGATGAATGAATTTCAGTTTGTTCTGGTGATGTAGAAGAAGGGAGCAAATTCTTTACTGAAGTCCAATTTCAGCATCAGTGAAAACTATCACATAGTATTAAAGTTGTGGCTGATCAGTTCAGGCTAAATGCTGTATGTACACTGTGTTTGTCCCTCATTTGGTTGGTGAGGTGCATGATTTCAAGGTGTAATGAAAGACAGGTGTTTTTAGGGAAGCAGACAGTCACAAGGTCACCTATGAACAATGAACCATCTCTAAATGTTTCTCGAGGCCTATGAACACTTTTTTACCCTCTGTCCTGTGGCAAATTTAGAGGATACAGTGATGTACACATTTTCCTCCTTTATTGAACTCTCGAATATTGTTATGTCTGTGTTACTCTACTGCTGCACAAATGATGACCCTCTGAGCATAATAAAGTTTTCCTTGAGTCTTGTGAGGGTTTGGGTTAGACGAGATGCTTGTTTAGTATCACCAACCCCCCCATTATTTGGCTCTGCTACATGAGTGGGTTCTACTGGTGTGTGTTTCAAACCTGGATGTCAATATGTTCCCTCTGTGTGTTCAGTTTGAGTGAAATCAGAGCATTGGTGAGGTTGGTAAGCTTGATGTCTGACGCCATCTAGTGGTGAGATTTCTGATGCTGCTTAATTTCTGCAGGATCATTTTTCCTCAGTGTTCTTTCTCACAGCAGGTTTACAAATGTTAGAAATGTTAGAGTATTCCCCACCAGCAGAACCACCTGAGTCTGGCAGTAAATATTCTGTTTGGAAGTTTGCGTCTTCACAAACCAGCAACAACTGCCACCACAACCCCCGCCATCTGTTAAAATGAAGATAATCACTCCTGTGTCTTTTTCACGTGTGGTGTATGAAACGGGTTTCAATAAATAGGAACATTAATCATGAGAAAAACTACAGTGTACAATTTTTTTTTTTACGTTTTTTAAGAGAAATATCAGTCCCTCCAGGATTCTGTGATGGTTTTTGTCAATGTTACAGCCTACATTGCTTGACTTATATAATTTGTTTAACCATGAATTCTTTGTTAATGTTTTGACATGTAATGTAAAGCCTTCGGATTGTTTTTGAGTGTAAATTATGCCTCACTTCAGCAGGATAATGACATTTGCACACAGACTAATGAGCAGTGCTAGGAGCTAAATGCTAACAACAGCAAACTAGTCATAAATGATGATTAAATTTAATCCTTAGCATTTTACCTAGTTATAATAGCAACTTGTACTCAGTGTACTTTTGAAGGATGTTTAAAAGATTGTATGTTGTTCAAACTTTGTCTCATATACATGTTTTGTCTTGAAGTGTTTGCAGAACTGATCCAAGGTCAGTTATTGTCTGACAGCAGAACATCCCACTCTGTAGTGACCCACAGTCACTCCATGCTCACAGCTGCTTATCAAAGTGCTGAAAAGGGAAAAGGTTTCCATAGAAATGGAGAAAAGGGCTGGGGACAGTGTCCTGAGGGTGGAGAATGTTCTGCCCAGCAACAGAAGGTTCAAAAACTAATGTGTGAATGTATGAAGTTTAGAACTGCATAGGATGGAGGCTTGAAACTCTGCTGATGTTCTTCTCTCTTGCAAGATAATCAAACCCTAAATGACGTCCTGGATGTTGAAGCTTCTTTACTGATTACACTTGAGGTATTAAGACCAGATATCACCAGATATTAAATCATTTTTGCCATGACAATTGGGCGTTGTCCGCAGGACCTGTGAGTGGCCGTCGGGAAAGTCCGTGGACAGTGGTCAGCGCGCACCCAGGACAATTAAGACGAGGACAATGTTTAATTGACAATGTCTCAATTTTGCAAATTAGAAATGCTAATTTTGGCCTTGCACCATCTGAAGTGAATGTAAATGTCATCAATGTTGGTGGTGTTAGTATTGCACCATCCTTACCTGTGCTACAGGATCATGACGTTAGAATTGATCCTTAAGGGAACATGAAGACATCATGAACATTCCTCCATTAGACATATCAACTTAACATTTTTAAGAAACCGTTAGATTTTATCCGACTTTCTGTTGCCCTTTGTAGAAACTTTGTAGAAATTTTACTCCCATAGTGTTAAGGCTCAGTGAAGCCAAGTCACCTGTTTTCCTTGAGTTTCTCTGATAGTTGTGAACGGCCCTTTAACTCCTTCAGTGTTTTATGCAGCAGAGAGTAGAGGCAGCTGGTCTACAGATCAGCGTTGGTGCTAATATTACTTATGAGCTTTAACCCTGCAGCAGGCAAGCAGGACCTGCGGGAGGCCAACATTTCTGCCGTCTGTCCGTCTGCCACTGCCTTCCCAACCTTCATCATTCTATTTGAATTTGGGAGCCTCAAGAAGAAAAAGGGATACGGATAAGATGCAATATGTACATGCGATCTTACTCATATCTGATGGTCCAACAAGTACTTCACTCCGGAGATTGTTGTATGACGAACATTGAACCTTTATTGCATTTGTCTCGCAACTTAGCGGACATACAGGTTTACGAACAGTAATCTCACAATCACTTTCACAGACAGCTTCTTTAAACCAGTTTCTCAAAGTATGGCTGTATGTGGGTCCACAGCTTCACACTGAACCTCTTACTTCTACTTTGTAGTCAGTTCCTTTGCTCCAGTTACCGTGTCTCTTGTAGCTACCACGTCTGGTCCTTTCAATAGCCGAGCCGAACTGAACTCGCTTGTACCAAAACCATTGCTAAGTGCTGTTTCTTTGACATCAGGACAACAAACTTACAAGGTAAACTACAAAGGCAAATATAAAGGCAATCATCAAAGCCATATGACGTCACTGATGACGTCATCAGTACGCCTAAACATATACCTCCTAATGCAATTAACCTTAAACATAAACATAACAGAGGAAACCCTGGTTGGCTCATACACAATATATATGATATTTTCCCAGAAGGACTTTTCCTATATCTGAACATCTGCAGTAGACAATAACCAGCAAAGATGGCAATAGATAAAAGTTGAGGATGGGTGTTTGTTCCATAATTCCATAAACTTGGTAGTGACGTGATGACGTCCTGACAGATTTGACCAACAACGCAGCAGTCCGTAACCACGGTGATCCCGTAGACTTGCGTATTATCTGCCAGTATCGTCACTGAAGTTCCATAACTGATGGACGAAATAAAATAACAACTCTGCCTTTATGTAAACGACAATGACAAACGTTTCCAATGTGACTGTAATTTGATGTGTACTATCAAGATTTATATAGAAGCTCACTGAGATGGTGTTTTTTATGGTTATTGTTGAGCTTTTGTGTATTGCCACAATTTGCTGTTTTATCCCTTGGCTCCACAGTTTTTTGTTTTTTTTTTAATCGGTCGTCAGGTTCAGCTGTGCGATTCTCCGCAGCCCTCAGCTGCATTCACTTGAGTCTGAAGCAGCAACTTGCTGCTGTGTAGGAGACGTAGCAGGAACTAACGTCCATCCTTTTTTCCCTGCTGCATTCCTGCTGCCAAATCGGACCAAACCATTTTGTCCTAGCAACAGCATTTGACTTCCCCACGAAGGAAAGGCGCACGTACCACGCAGGTCTAATTAGAAGCTAATGTTAGGTGATATCTTTACGCAGTCTTTTTTTTGAGCTTCCCCCTCTCATCGTTATCACAGTAGATATTTGTCGAAAAACACCCACCCTCTTCTGCCTCTGTTAAATGGTCTGCTCCGTCTTGCTGCCATGTTGGATGTACGCATCGTTGCTGCAGCTTCTGGAGTTTCCGAATGAAAGTTGAACCTTTATCCGTCTGCAGACACACAGCGGCTTTTTATTTTCAATTTAACCCAAAAAGAACAAGTTAAGGTTCGTCCGCAAGAGTATATCTGGGAAATACTCCCGGTCCTCCTCGGCCTTCCAACCCGGAGTCGGACGCAGCGGAGATGATCCGGTTGCAGGCCATAGCAACCGGAGCCCGCATGGATTTTCTGTAACCACTTGTGTTTGCTGAGCCCGGCCGGGGAGAACCGCATCGTTTCCGGATACACTACAAAAATACAGAGCCATGAACAGCCACCCGCCGCCCCGCAGGGTTGCCAACGTCGGCTCCCTCCTCTTGACCCCGCAGGAGAACGAGTGCCTGTTTGGATACCTGGGCAGGAAATGCGCCGTAAGTTCTCCCGTTTGTTTACCACCTGCAGCTTCAAAGGAGGTGCAGCAACATTCACATATACGTCATATGAAAATGCCAAGTGTCAAAATAAGCACAATTCCTTCCTTATAAGACTTCTCAGTTGATATGAACTTGGAAAAACCTGTTTAGACACCGGCGTGGCTTTCAAACCGGGGCCGCGGTGTTGCGATGTAATCTGTGACCCTTCGGATTCCTTCTTTACACGTACTGAAAAAATGCAACACCGTTTTTATTTGGCTTGGTAAATTGGTTAATTAATGTAAACGTGTTACATGTACTTCCACCACAGAAAGTCAGAAATGGTGTTTGAGTCCATGGACTAACTGCATGCAAACATAAAAACATGAAAACTGTAAATATATTATCACACTATCCGGAAGTTGGTAACTAAGTTTAAAGGATGGTTTACATTACTTGCATATAAATTTTCTTTATTTTTTTCTATTATGATTATCTCTAGTGGTTATTCACTTATTTTACCATTAGGCTGTCAATAGAACTTTCATAATCATTGTCAAACATTTACAAAATGTACTGGTTTTAGTCTCTAACCTGATAGTAATTTACTGATTTTTATTAGTTTTTTATGGAAGTAAACCGACCTTGTTCTGAGATTTAGTGTGTTGGCCAGACAACTCAACCATTGTAAATATGTCAACTTGAGGTTTGGAACATTGTGATTTTGATTGTTCAATATTTGATAGACTAAATGACCAAGAAAATAGTCATCTGAATAATTGTCAAAATAGATTTTATTGGTAGCCCCCTGCTCTCTTATTGCAACTTAATCAAATAGTTTTTAAAACTACTCATTGGAGTTTTAAACATGGTACAGTTTGCTTAGTCAGTGTACTGTTGGAGCAAAACCAAATGCCTCTCTCATAGCAGCTTTGTCAATGGATTTTCCTCTTGTCCTTGTTAATTAAACATGATGTCTTTGGGTCTGAGCAAACAAGCAATTGGAAGACGACAGCTTGTGGTCAGAGAAACATTTTTTGTTCGTAATTTTCCAATGTACTGTAACCAGTTATTAGATTAACAGCAGATGTAATCAAAGATTAAGTGGTACTGTTAAGAATACTTAACCTTACTATAAAAGTTAAATGTAAAACCAATTGTTTTAAAACAGACTTGAATTATGAATTTGTGGATGCCTGTTTCATCTAAGTGCAGCCTAAGATAAGTCCGTGCTAACACATAGAACTGTAGGACACCCTACAGTTGGAACGCATAAGATGACCCATATTAACTTTGATTAATATGTTTGTATTGATGTTAGTTATAAAGTCAGTTAAGCTCCAAAAATGTAATTATATAAATTGAATTTGACACCCAATCTGGCTAGTTGCTTTAGCTGTTGCTCCATGTTTTAATCTGGCTCCACGAAATGGAAGACGGTTATGAAAACTAATCAACACTTTGATTTGTTGATCCTGTACCTTAGCAGCAAATTCTAAAAACCTTCTCAGTGCGGGAAGCTCATACAAATTATGTCTGTACTTGAACCTAAACTACTTGGGAGGGGGGTGGGGGGGTGATGTAATGTGATGGTTGCAGAACAGCTCAGCAGGTTTTGATGTTGAACTGCAGCGGAGCCTGCAGGGTTGAATGCAGGAAGCAGCAGCGGTAGCTATGCTAAACTTAAAGAACAGTCAGGTAACATAAACCAAGACTGGGTTATAGAACTATTTTAGGCTGCGTTAAAGAGAAGAGAACTTTGGCTTTGTTATAAAGGTTTCTGTAGGAAAACAGAACCGTGCCGCAGTTTTAATTGAGAACCTCTAAAGACAAACTAGTGATGACAGTGGTTTGTTCACAATCAGATCTTAACCAAAACCATCACTAAATGTGCATTTATCTTGGAGTTTTCTCGTTGGTTATCATGTTCTACATGTTAACAATGAAGTGCTGATGAGACTAATGTCTCATTTTCAAACAAACCTCTAATCTTCTAGGAACTTTAGCAGCAATATAAACAACTTAACACATTTTAATAAATGTTAAAAAACACTTTGTATTTCTGATAATGTCCTCATTATATCTTAAGCTATTTGACATTGCACCAACGACTAACTTGACGTCTTACCAGTAAAGTGAAGTGTAATTTAACTCTACTATTGTCTTGGTCACTATTGCTTCGGTTAAGAAGCCCCGTGTGGGATAACTTGTATTCATATTAAATCTCCTTGATACAAACGCACACAGATGGAGGGTTGTCAGTGGGGTCTTGCACAAAGACCGACATATCTTTCACAATAATAAAATAAAATCTGGTGATTCAGATTTGAGTATCAAATTGTGTATATCACAGTTGGTACCAGGAAAAAAGATAAAAAAATATATTTACAGACATAGATATAAGCCTATATATAAATTATGTAGCTAACTTGCAAATCTGCCTTTGTGGGGCCCCTCTGGTCTTTAAACTGCTCTCTGTTGGATTTATCTGGAGGTAGATTGTAGTTAAAAGTTTAGAAAAGCACTGAGCTGTGTAATCTCAATTCACAACTGTTGATTTTGTATTTTCTTGAACTCACTAGTTCCTTCGTACAAAATAAATGATAGAAATGAGTCTCGTATGTCACTGCCTCATGAAAGACGATGGCTGTAAATAAATAAAATGTAAATTAAAAGTTAAATTTTTTTTATTTTTTTTACATTTTTTTAGTATTTGAGTCAATATTTACAAAACCAACCAGACTTCAAATGCTGCAGCGAGAGACCGTCATTTTATGACTGCACCTAACAACAATTATTTTAATTATTAGGTTTTTTTTTTATTATTAATTAAATATTTCTCTGTTTTATAAAATATAAAAAATGTGTATTGTGGTTTCTCACAGCACTTGTGAAGTCTTTTCATTGTATTGGTGAGACTGGAATGTGAAGTACTTCATTACTTCTGATTCCAGTACTACATTTTTGCTCAAAATGCTGCTTTTGCTGTGTAGGTTTTAATGTTAGCCATGGATGCTAACTTGTATCCAAACAAATGTACAGACTGTAGCAGGGGTCCTCAGGGAACGAACGTCATTTGATCTTAGTTTTCTCTTTGCTACAGCGTGCTGGACCTCAGAGCCAAGAAAAAAAGTTAGTTATGCTGCACAAATAAAAATCCACTGACATTTCCATATGAGGTTTGTAATCTGATTTCAAAAGGCCTCCATGTTGACCCAATGACTGCTTTCACCAGGTTTAACAGTTTCGACTGTAGTCTTATCGCCCGTGCAAGGTTTTGCATTGTGTAGATTTCCCTTTCCTCATTGGGTGCTCTGTTGCTGTTTTTGTCATGTGGAGCCTGGAGGGTTTTAACACGGAACCAGATGTGTCTGTAAAATCTTAGCACAACAGTTAAATATCTCCTCATGGAACAACTTCCCTATCAACCCTTATTTGTATAGCACCTTTTTATATAGCGTCATGCACGGAACAAATGTCAACAGTAAAAGCAGTGTGAGCAGTGCACCAAACCGTTCTTTCTTTAAAATTAACTAAAACATTCAAATTTGTGAATACAGTTAAAGAAATGAACAGAGAAAATACTGTCTGCGAAATATTCTAATTAGAAAACCGGGTAAATGTTTTGGGTTTTTTTGTTCAAACATTTGGAAACTTTCGGCTGTTTTTCATCATAAAACACCGCACAAAACCCAGACTAAGAAACTCTGAAATATAGTAGCTTCACTTCCTCTCTGTTTTCATAAACCGTACAGATTTATTAATCCCTTTTATAAACTGTGTCTTCAGAGTCTGTGCTCAGCAGTGGTCCAGGTGTACATGGCCGAGCGGAGCTGCAGCTGGGTGAAGAGATGCTGCGGGGTTGCCTGTCTGGTCAAAGACAACCCACAGAGGTCGTACTTCATCCGAGTGTTTGACATCAAGGTGAGTGGCACCGTCCTGTGCAGGAAATGCCAGTAAAGATTGAACGTCGTAGCAGAGGAAAGGAATTGTTTGACATGTGAGATAAGTTTATTTACTGTCTTCACTCTGAGTGTTAGATGAAGAAAATCGATACCACTCTCATGTCTTTATCTGTAGATCTGAGAGGTTTCAGTTTTCTCATCTACAAGTCAGACAGATTTCCCATCATATCAAAGTTTGCTTGCAAACAATTTCCAGTGTGTTTGTTGCCCCTTCACTCTTTACATACCTCTGCAGTTTGTCTAGTGTGACCTCACTGCACCCGTACAGTGTAGGTAGTCATTAAGACATTAATACTATGCTTTAAAGATGATGTGCATTTAATGGTGAAACCATAATGGAAGTGAATTACTGCCCACGGATCAGTGTTTACTCATGTAGGCTCTGTGCTTTCCGAGGACACAATTTAACTGCGGTGTCAATTGCCATTAACCTGCAGACACTATAAACATGCTGCAGATTCATGAGACTCTTTTTGTCTGTCTCTGCTTCTAGATGGCGGATAATTCCGAGATCTCCTGTGTGGTGCATTCAAGCACACCTCATCATAACATTTCCATTTCATAAATATTACATAAACATGTAAACGCACTCATGTGGCAAAAAGGAGATTTATATGAAATTGGTCGAGAAAACCATCTGCAGTCTAAAGTTTGTGCAGTCAGAACAGCAAAAACCTAAAGTTTGGATGATTTCTGTTCAGCCTCTAAATATCTCCAGTGTCAACTTTGGTTTCCCGGAATAATCTACTCTATTTCTTTGTGCTGTTTCCAGGAAGGAAAAACTATGTTTGAACAAGAACTCTACCACAACTTCTTTATCAGCAGCTCCAGATCCTACTTCATCTCATTTGCTGGAGATGTAAGTGTGCAGCTCTTTTTATGGCTTTTATCAAAACCAAAACGTCCACAGCAGGTTCTCCTTTAATGCAGTGTGATATTCCCTTACCGAGTTTACACAAAGACGCATAATCACATTAGAGTCTGCTCATATGTTTTCAGTGTTTTAAGAAGGGAGGAAGGACTTTTTGAAAATGTTATTTCTGTTTGTTTTTTCATTTTTGTAATCTTTTGCTGTGTGGCATATGGACCACGAGACGGCGTTCAGTGCCAGAGTACAGTGGACAGGAGGGGTTGTAGACGTGAATGAGGGTAAAGTAGAACGGTGCCGTTGAGTTGATCACTCTGTAGGTGATCCGAGCTTTGAACCTGATGTGGGCAGCTACTGGAAGCCAATGCAGAGATCTGAACCTCTCACTGCCTTCTGACTTTTACGCGTGTGTGTGTGACAGCGGAGGAGGAGAGAAAGGACTTTCATTCATTCTTTCCCTCAGCTGTGTGTTCCTGTCTTCAACCTTTTGTTATGCTAACGCACAGTTACAGAAAGCCGATTAGAAACCTGGTGAGGAAATTGGTGCTCTCTGACCGAAATCTACCTGGGGAAACCCGGTTTCCCTAATCCAATGCACAGATTTTTAGAAACCAGCTTTCCTGTTTACGTGACAATTTAGAAAAAAAAATTAAAAAAATCCTGTAACCTGGTTACTTAAATCCATATAAGTGCTAACACTAATAAAATGCTGAGAACCAGTCGGCACTGGCCAAACAGTTTTGTGACATTTACACACACAAATTCTACTTGGGTATCAATATTTAGAATCAATTTACAAGGCATTTTCCGTACTTTATATGACTGAAGCAATTCAGTTTGTTAAAGTTCACTACCCAGCCATAGATTTTATGTCACTTAGATGTTATCAATCATTGTGTTAAATATTTGTTCTGAAAATTATGGCAATTTATTTTGACTGTTGTTAAATTTTCTGTTGCTCTTCTTGTAACAGACCTGTCAGATCGGTCTGAACTTTGCTAGTGAAGAAGAGGCTAAAAGACTGAGAGCCGCCATCAATGACCTGCTCAACCGGCGTCAGCGCAAAACCGGTGAGTTTTGGTTTTTGTTTGTTTGTTCGTTCCTTTCCCCCCATTTTCTGCTACAGCCTTTCTCATGTCAAACCCGAAAACTCCCCTTCTCTTCTACTAACGAACTAAAAAGCTTTTCCTCCACATCTCAAGAAGGACGAACAGCCATTGTTCGATAGCACAGATAGTGACACCAGAGAAGCCAAACAAACACCTGTGCACTGAACCTAAATTTGAACTGCCAAATGAAGGGGTCTGAATACTTTTGTAAAGGTTAAACTTCAGTTTTTGTAATAAATTTCTCACTAATGATTGAGTATTTTGGTAAATGGCAGTATTCTGAGTATAAAATAAATCAACAACCCCATCCCGATCATCTCCCAGTACCACCTTCTACAAGAACATAAATTTGTACAAGTACTTAAATTTGAGTAGTTGCTGATACTGAGAATAGATCTGAGATGGTTGTGCTTCTACAATGACTTGCTGGACAGTAATGCACTGTTAATGATGAGAGACAGTGGCAGACACTGCTGGTCCAAGTAGTTGTCCCCACTACTTGGACCAGCACTACGTGGCCCAGCAGTCTTCATGTGTGGGACACTGCAAAGTACAGTGGGTTTCAGCTCTCTCTACCTGCTCAACCAACGTGTGTATCATATTTGCAGTATCAGGTGCAGTATCTGAGGAGTATTTGAAATATGAGTACACAAGGGCCGTCTCAGACCCTCTTCCCCGCCTGACCTAGTCTTTAAAGGTGTTTTGGTTAATGTGAGACATGAGGTGAGCTTTGAAACACTCTGTTCCTTTCGCTGCTGCTGTGAGATCAGTGTTTTCCTCTCCGTCAGTCGGCCTGTGTGGTAAAGGTCTCAGCAGCGTGGCTCCCCTCCGGCTTCCCTCCAGCTTCTCAGCATGCCGGCCTTTTGAAGTGCGCTGCTCAAACTGTGATGATGACCGAGGGTTCAAAGCCTCACAGAGCTGGGACACAGACGTAGCTGAACTTTCCAACCTTTCACTTCTTCTTTTTGCTCATGTGAGAGATTTCCTAAACTGTCTTTCTGGCTGTTCTTGCCCAGGGTTTAGATTTAGAAGATATGATGCAGCATGTTTTCTGACCGCTTTCACACCTGAGGGCTTTAAAACTGTCAGCACACCTTCTGACTCATAACCTGCTCACCTTCTTCATTTGCCTCTTGCACCTTTTAAACATTTCTAACATTACTGAGTTCAGTCCATTAATTTTGTACTGAGGCTTTAACAGTGTTCATTTTCTTTTGCAGAGAAAAGAGCCGACCTTAAAAATGGTATGTTGAACTCTTAATATCAATAATATAGATTCAGTGTTGCTTAGTAAGTGACCTCAGTGGCTTAGTTTGTATTTAAGATTTATACACACACCTAAGTGAAATCATTAGAAGCAAATAAAATTTAAAACTAATATTTTTATTTTATGTATTTATTTATCGGGGTTATTATTTCAAGACCGTGACATTCTCCGTATCTGTCTGATCGGAACTTTTTAAAATAAGTTTTCAAATTATACAACAAACCAGGAACAAGGCCTTATAACGACTCACTAATGTGATTTTTAGCATTAACAAATAAAATCCATTGATTAAATTCTAAATCAAAATCTCTATTGGTATCTGTGACAGGACGGCCCTAACCCCCCAATTTCCAACGAAACCCAGATTTAGTAGCAAGCGTGAACCAAGACTGTCGTTTGCGGGTTTTATTGAATTGCAGCCCCCTTTTGCTCTGACATTCAGTCAAAGTTTGCCAGTTCTTTTCACAACCACGAAACTAGATTAAAAGTTACAGAGATCCAGCACCAGACTCAGAAATACTGCAAATGCAGCCCTGTGGTTCGCTGCAGTTTGTTTGCTGGGGTCCAGGTCAGTGGACCAGTTTGTAGTCTTGGATCGGTTTTGACCTTTTTATTTCAATTTCCTTTCACACATTGAAATAACAATCAAACCAACGTGTATCACTGCACAAGTCATGTGAGAATAGTTTAGTCTGCTCATTGATTAAATGGATCTGCAGCGAGAACATGAAAGTTACCATAGGAAAAAGATCCTGTTCTGTGTCTGAGGGGGAAAAAAAAATCTGCACGATTGCCATTTGCTCATAACCGTGGTAATAATATACCAAGCTAAAGTCTGCAGCAAATGAAAAAAAGCTCTTTAAAATACCATACTGCTTAATTTTACAGCAAACACACTGTGAGCTGCTTTGTAAGTGTAGAAGCAAGATGCTTATTCATGCTCATTTTGCTTCACTATGCCTGAATGTTAAAGTGTGTGTTTGTTAACACAGTGGGGCTGTGGTTTCACGGACAGTGTGATTTACACACTGACACACTCGAGTCTGCTGCAGGTTAATCTGCCAGTGGGAAGCCCATCTGTGCCATATGTAGACCACATGGTCTACGTTGCTGCCTTTAAACCCCGTTGTGATGCATACGCATAATCTGTAAATCTTTAAAAATTGACCCTTGTGAACATTTGCAACCTGCATCAGGTTATAAAATTTAGGTGATATTGCACCGCACCTCGTTCCTTAGTCTCAGCTGATTAAACATCACACATTATTCACTGAAACTTCAATTTAAAAAATCTGGTTGTAGCAAAATCTTAGTATTCTTTGTCCACACTAAAAACTTAGCTGCAGCTTTTTCATTTATCCACGTTTTACTAAACATTTACAGGGGTGGGGGGGGGTATGTTTTCATATGAAACTCTCTCAAAGCAGACTGATTGGCCAAAAGAAGAAGAAAAAAAAGGTTTTCGTTAAAATTGACAGCAGTGAAGATCAGCATTTGGAAGCGATTGATAAAAGCAGGCTTAGTACTTCAGGTTGATTTTGAAAAATAAATGCTTCCTGTGAGCGCATCTCTTTTCTTTCTAAGATTTTCCTTGCAGTTGTTCCGAATGTAAGTCAAACTGCTATTTTACTGTGACTTTAGTACACAATTATGTAAAAAGTCCAGTCCAACTGCCTCAGAGATTTTATTTATACCATCTCCTCTTATTGTCTGCACACAGCATGCTCACTGTGAATGGCCAGTTACTTTAAGCCCTGGCTTATGAGCTCTTGAGACTGACCATCTTCATTTGTTGGGGCAGGATTATAGAAGGATTGGATTTTATAACCTAATGTGGTGTTAAGGTTGGATTGTTTCCAAATGTACAGAAATTGACACACAGTTTGCCCAAATCCGGGTGCGTTTAACCAAAATTCATTCATTGCACAGACAGATCCATATTAATTTTTGTACATATATTCAAGAATACATGTCAACATAGTATGGAGAAAAAAAAAGTCCTCGTTTTTCAGTGCGTGGTACAGAAGCAGTACTTTGTTTTTAAGAAAACCGAGATATTTACAAACCTACAATTTTCATTGAACAAAAATACCAATTTTTAATACTCTGGCCTGCACAGAACCATCCCATGAAGCTCTGCACCAGGATTGTCCGAGCCCTCAGGAGAGACAGCATTTGAGGCGAGCCTGTTGGTCTCATCATAGACATCGAGCATTCGTGGGGAGTCCAGGGATTTGGATTGTGGGATTAGCTGTAGATTAGCGGTTATGTCAGATGCTGCAGTTTGTGGAGATTATGAGGATTTTGAGAACTGGATGACTTGGACAATACAGTAAAGTCCTGTCAGCATCTACTAGAAGATGCAGTGCCCATTACAACTTTTAATAAATGTTCCTGAATACAGGCCATAGAAAGTATTAGGAATTTAAATTATTATTTTTTTAACAGTAAGTGCTAATACTTTATGTTAATAGTAGTGAGCACTTAGATGGTGGGTTTGGCAAGTGTGTCGCTAGACTGTTTAATCCATTTGTGACGTTTACTCAGTCAGACTTGTAGCAGATACTGTGGGTACTGCTGTTTTGTCATTGATTTTATAGTTATTATTGGAAAACTGGCAGGAAACCTCTCAGAATTGTGTCCCATAAATCAGCTCTAAAGGGTGTGTGCGGTACTTTCCAAAAGAATAGACATACATTTTATAAAATCAAAGTTTAAAACAATGTTCAGGTCCACACGTGTACACTAAGTGTTAATTTGCTTTAATCAATCCTCAAGTCTGCGCTGCCCTTAAGATCTTTTTACAACTGCAATGCAATATGTAAAAATACCTCCCATTGTTCAGCTGAAGCTAATAATTTGCTGGTAGTGTGAAAAGAAGTAAAACTAAAAGGGGAATTTTGGAACAAAAGACTAAGTTTGAGAGATCCCCCACCCCACCCCACTTTGTTTGTTCTGACTTCTAAAGCCTTGTTTCAGCTTTGCCTCAACTATAGATTGCATTTGTTCCTTATCTCTTCTGTTGGAATGCGTTCGGAAGCAATCTCTTCACAGCCAGCACTGAGAGAAGAGAAATAGATGGTGACCAGTCATTCTTGAAATGTGGGTATGTTAATGTTGCATGAGGCTTGACTGAAACCCATGGGATACAGAGGGTGGTGTCAAAGTTTCTGGGCCAGCATGCAGGCAATCTTTCAGGAGCAGATGGGCAAGATTGGCAGCTACCATCACGTTTCTCACCTAGCCCAAATAGACTTATAGTAATAATAATAATAATAATTGTGGATAATATGAGAAGTAAGAGCAGGGTAGAGTCCTAATGATGTAGTGATCATGACTTGTAACGCCCTTCATCTCCCTAGGAGGGGCCTCCTTGGTAGATGTGTGAAGTGGTTCATGGGGTGGATGAAAGGACAGCATGGAAAATGGGAGACAGATTGTGCCTGAGGCCTCAACCCCCCCCCCCCCCCCCCAATCTCTGTTGAGAGGAGGATTTGTCTCCCATTTTCCATGCTGACCTTTCGTCCATCCCCAGGAAGATTAAGATGACTTTATCCACCAAGGAGGCCACACCTAACGATCCCCTTCTAGGATGTTCAAAGATGTTAAGAGTTGTGATTATTACCTCACTATGACTCCGCCCCACTTTCACCTCCCCTTTTTATCCACGTAACAAGCCTGTTCAGGCCAGGTGAGAAACCAGTCCCTGCGTCCCCTGACCAACTTACCCTTAAACTGAAAAAGCTGCTTCGATAAGTGGCAAACTGTTTCCAGCAAAGAAGAAAGAAGTCCAGTTGAAACTGCTCAACTTTGGGATATTTGAAGAGAAAAGGTCATTAAAATCTCAAGAGTTTCTGCTCCGCAGCAGGAGTGGGACTGCGACACCTGATCAGTACATTTTACTGTAGTGGGAATTCTTCTCACCAGCAAAGCTCATGGAGGTCGACCCTGACCCACCCTCTTTGCCTGTGTATTTTCAGGTCCAGCTCTGCCCATGGCCACCGTGGACATCAAGAACCCGGAGATCAACAACATTCGGTTCCACAACTCCCACAGCCACCAGCAGCCGTACCATCTGAATAATATGCTGAGCCACAGCGGTCTAACGCGCAAGGACAAGAAGACCAAAGGCAAAAAGAAGAAGCTGACCAAGGCCGACATCGGCACACCCAGCAACTTCCAGTAAGTTACACCTCACATATTTAATGACCGACTGCTTTGGTGCTGCAGCAGGCTGAGAATGTGTCCCCACAGGACAAACTCTCGCTGTGCTTGATTCCGGTGAGGGGTCACGGCAAACAGGAGGCACAGCATGTTGGGAAACCGTATTTTGTTCACAGCGCGTCAGAGCCAAGCATCTTAAAAAAGTCAAAACTTCCATAAATCCTCCCGACAAAATTCGGGACACAACAGCATGCTCAGGGTTCATACAGGTGGTAGACACCTTTTTAAAAGTGCTTAAAATAGTAAGTTTATGTCTTTCAATAAATAGCAGTGGGACTGAATAGTTAGTTTGCTTAGTAGGTGGAGAAATAAACGACTCTAATATTAAAAATGTTACACCTGGGTCTGCACACGACCGTTTCCATGTGTGGCCCTTGCGCGGCCTCCAGCACACTGAGTTGGACATGACTGCTTCAACATGTCGGCAGGGACATGGATAAAAAGAGGCTAACTAATATTTAGCCAGGCTGTAGAAACAGTGTTTTAGTAGATGGGGAGGTTAAAGTTTGTCTGTGCTGTACATTTAAAAACGCGTATGAAACAAAGTACAGTCCGTCCTGTGTGACAGCTCCTGTCTGCTGTATTCAGAGTCCCATGTCCTACTTTGTAGCTCTGTCTTTAGGCAGCTGCTGGCCAAAAACAACAGGTATTAACACTCTTTCCTTTTGTCTGCCGTCACTATGGGGAACTTACAGAGGGTGCGACAAAGATAATGATACTGTGATGCAAGATCAAATTTCTTTATGTAGCTTTATGTTGTCATGTGTTTTTATCTTGTGTTTCTCTGCTGCTGTACAAATGATTGTCCATCGGGGACAATAGATTCTAACCTTCTTTTAACCACTTCACGTGCTTACGTGTTAATAGTACTTGTGACTACTGACTTTAAGAGATGAACGAACAAACCTAAAAAATGTAGCTCTTTTAAAGAAAGTGTTCGGACACTGTAGTGTACCTGTGTGTGCTGACATAGACCTGTAAGTCCTGTCTGATCAGCAGTAACACTCTGCGTCAACGCAGAGTGCTCAATGACCTCAGTGTGTGTGTGTGTGATGGAGAGAGAGTGTGTGCACATGGAACACTGTATGTGTGTGTGTGTTATCTCACCATGTTTGTCCTGTTTTTCTCAGGCACATCGGTCACGTGGGCTGGGACCCAAACACAGGCTTTGACGTGAGTACACACACACACAATAGTGACCTGTGTAATGGCTGCAAGATGAAATCACACAATAGGCTTTTGTTGCTTCCTGCAAATATTTACAATTTGCTGCATCTTATAAACTTCAGACACAGAATGTTCCAGAGAAAGCTTTCCTCAATTATTAATTTAATAAAAAAATACATTAATTAAATTTCATCGTAGTAAAAGAAAAAGCCCTAATTTCAGCATTAGTTGTGGAACTGCATTGTTGTTACATAGTTCTGCACAGTTGTGTATCCCAAACAATTCCCCTTCTCCTTTAAGCCATATTGAGCTGCTATTAGTTTTAGATGTGGATCATTTAATGGACTTGGCTTTAAAACCCACTTAAACACCAAACTCATGGTCATCTTCACCACCTACACGGCTTAAGGACTAGAGATACGGATTTAGATGTTTGTATATAAAGCCATGACTTTACAGTAGTAAATGAAGTAATCCTTGTATTATGTGAGTAATTATCAAGATGTTTGCAGAGTTTATTCTAAAAATGGCCAGCAGACACATGCAATACAACTCTGTAGTGGACAAATACTTCTTTTTTAAATGTGCTCACAGTGAGCGCAGACTCGTAATTAAAATGATGTGACATCCAGACAGAGGCAGCCACAGACAAGCTATTGTGGTTATTTAACATGGTGCATATGCACAGAATGAATTTTGTTGGACGAATCACCGGTGTGGATGTCATATACTAATACAACTCTAAGTGACTGTGAAATAAAAAAAAATGTCCATTTGAAGATACGAGAACTATAAAAATATTTAAAATTTGCTACTTGACCAAATGATCAGTCACAACATCAGAATCATTAACAGGTGAAGTCAGTAACATTGTTTCTTTTTCCAATGGCACCGTTTACAGGTGGGATAAATTAGGTAGCAGGTGAACAGTCAGTGGTTGAAGCTGATGTGTTGACATGAAAAAATGGACGTGAGGATGTGAGCGACTTTGACGAAGACCAATCTGATTGCTGGCTGACCAAGTAAAACCTTTCACTATAGAAAGTGAAAACGGCTTTAAATGCTGAATTTGAACCACCATGAAGAAAACATCTAAGTGCAGCGAGTCTCTTATACGTAATAACATCCAGTGAAAAAAGGACTGAGTGAGATGTAAATGAGCTCAATTAAGTCTTTGACAAATCTGTGTTATTGTGAAATGGTGGCTATATAGAAAGTCTGCGTGGTTTCTCGTAGCAACCAGAGAAACTGATGCGTGTGTCACCATTACGTTTCCCTGCCAACCAACAGGGTTCAGACTGACGGTCCTAACAAGCAGGTCTGTGATTGTTTCTGTTCTCTGCCTCTGCAGTGCATCCCAGAATGCACTTAGAGGCAGCTTGTATGTGCAGCTCACGGCCACCAGGTGTCACCCTGATACTGTGTCAGGCTGCTGTTTATTTATATAAAAGTGCACTCAAGGTTTTACGAGGTTAGAATTTTGTTGCTTAAGCTTATATTGTCACAAAGGTGAATATTCTATGTGTTTATTGTTGAGGTCGTAACTGGTGCTGGAGTTCTACTGGAGTAGTGGTTTGAAGGTTTTGCCCCCCTCATTTATTTTAAATAAGGCAATGTCCGAGCTGACAAGGAAATGGCTGTTTGAAAAATAATCGAGTTACTTAACCATGACCAGATAATGCATCTCGGTACACACAGGACCTCAAACAATCAGTTTGTTGAGACTATTTTATATTGTATGTAAATGCAGTTTCATCTGCAGGATTCAACACCAAACACTGGTTTCAAGTGTCACATAATTTTTATCATGTTACAGACCTAAGGTCTTGTGGACTCAGTTCACAGCAGCAAAATGTTAACTGTGTTGTTCCTGTTGCAGCTGAACAACCTGGACCCTGAACTAAAGAACCTGTTTGACATGTGTGGCATCTCTGAGGCTCAGCTGAAGGACCGAGAGACGTCCAAGGTCATCTACGACTTCATCGAGAAGAAGGGAGGGGTGGAGGCTGTCAAGAATGAGCTGAGGAGGCAGGGTGAGAGCGCGCACACACACACACACACACACACACACACACACACACACAAAAAGCCTTTTGATGTGTCTAACCGAGCTGAAAGAATGATGAAATGATTTGTTGTTTGGTCAATGGAGCTTTGTGTCACAAGACTTGCAAAATGGCTGCATGTAATCACATAATGTTCCAAATGTAAATACATTGTAAAAATGTTAGTTGCCTGTTCTGGGAAAAGGCAAAGCTCTGAAACATCCTGTTGAAAGCATTTGTTTATTCGTCTTGCTTTAATATTTGCGCCGCATCACGCAGTGTGATTGATAGCTGTCATTCAGCTCACGTGAGAGCACTGATGCTGAGTTTCATTTATTACGCCGGCACAAATCCAAGCGATAAACGCGACAGCCGAAGCGTGTAGTGTTGCATCAAACGACCGAACAGGATGTTTATGACCTGTCTGCTAATGGAAAATGCTTTTTGTGAACGTGAGGGAGAAATAAAACCTACAAATACAGCAGAAATAACAATAATAATTTGTGCACTTCTCTGCGTCTTCACAAACACCCATTAAATCCCTTTTTGTCATATATGTTGAAATTCCTCTCACAGCTTCATCTTGAACCATCATTTCCTTCCTCTTTTTATTTTTCTGTCAGACAGCAGATTCTGAGCTGTGCAGATGGAAAAACATTCTCTGTCAGGCTTTTTTACTCTTTGTGACAGTTTCTGTCCATGTTTTATTCATGTTAACCTGCGCGAGTAAAAAAAAAAAGTATGGAGTGACCGGAATCTGAATTTAGGTGTGTGTGTGTGTGTTTCTGTCACAACTAGGTTGAGTTTTAGACACTTTTCCAAGGTCCTCACACCTTACGAGTGGTGTTTCAGGGAGGTTCGATATCACTGAACAGTATTAGAATATTATTGATTAGCAGTGGTTGATGATGATTTCAGAGATGATTTATTTTTTTTTATTCATAAATGTGCCAAATATGTTGTAGGTGAATTTATGGTTTTATGAATGAAATGGTAAAATTGAATGTTGATCACAGTCTGCATAAGCCTCAGGAGAACTCCTTCAAACTGTCTGTTCGTGTTGGCCAACATTTCGAAAACCACACGTGTAGTTTTAGAATAGTTTTTGTTCAGATTGCTGATTACCTGGATTGGTTGTGCTCAGAAAGTCAAGCTGGAAGAAACCAATGTACTTTGTGTAACCTCATCTAAATGGCCTTGCTTTTGTTGGGTAGTTGTGGGTCTGATTTTTGTTATTCATGCTAAGCAGTGATGCCAATAACTAACTATTGCTCTTTAAAAACTCAGTTCTTCCCGTCACCAGGGGCCTTATACACAGTATAAACTTGACAACCCATTGCTGAACTTTTCTTCTTCTGCCACGGGTTCTGCTTTTGCTTCCGCTCTCCTCTGACCACTTGGGAGACGAGTCCTGGCAGCTACATCCCGCCTCTTTTCAGCCTGTAGCACTAACTCAAGCAGAACATCGTATTAGGGAGGAAAGCGTGAGCAAGTTAAAAACCCAACTAGACTGTAAAGGTGGATTAGTGAGTAAATAAGTCCCTGTGTTCAGTGTGATGACGTTTAACATCCCTCACGACCTCTGTGGTCTCATTTAGTCATTGTCTCTCATAAAAGCCAAACAAATATAAAAAGAAATATAAAAAAAAAAACTTGAAAATCTAACTTCAGTGGTTTAGGACATGTTCCAATGAATCTCTACTTAGCAGGTGAGCGGTGACGTCTTTGTGATGTCATTTTAAGGTGTGTGTCTTCTGTGTCTCCATCCTCTAGCACCCCCTCCACCTCCTTCTCGTGGTGGCCCTCCTCCTCCTCCTCCTCCTCCTCTACACAACTCAGCTCCACCTCCTCCTCCTCCTCCTCTACACAACTCAGCTCCACCTCCTCCTCCTCCCCCCTCCAGAGGCAGCCGAGGGGCACCTCCACCACCTCCTCCATCCAGAGCCCCTGCTACAGCTCCTCCTCCCCCACCTCCTTCTAGACCAGGAACTCTGGGTGCCCCACCTCCCCCACCTCCTCCCACCCGAGGAGGTCATCAGCCCCCTCCTCCTCCGCACCATCACCACCACCAGCCTCCCCCTCCTCCTCCCCCAACCCCCTCGCACGCCTCCATTGCCCCACAAGCCCCACCCCCTCCACCTCCTCCACTGACCCAGCAGTCTCACCCAGGTGGGGGCTCCTCCCATGCCCCGCCTGCTCCCCCTCCTCCGCCGCCTCCCCCCCCTGGGCCCCCTCCACCTCCGGAGCTGGACACTGTCAGTGGAGAGGGAGACTCTCCTCATTTGCCGAGCCCGGGCAGGAAGTCGGCTCTGCTGGAGCAGATCAGAGGAGGAGCCCAGCTGAAGAAGGTGGAGCAGAACCACAGAGTACCGACTTCCACCACTGGGCGAGATGCCCTGCTGGACCAGATTCGACAGGGAATCCAGCTGAAGACAGTAAGATAATTACAATGTCAGGTTCTCCACGTCATCGATGCGTAAAGTGTCCAAACACTGCAAACATGCATTAAACATCAGCAATTTTATAATACTTGGTTTGTGTTTTTGTTTTTTTTTTACATCAGCAGCACAGCCTACCAGCATTAATGACAGAGACGTGGAATATGTAGTGAGATCTGTGTAATCAAGTGGACTATACCTGTTTGTGTCTCCAGGTATCAGATAATCTAGAGTCCAGCCCCGTAACGCCTGCTCCTGCTGCGGGTATTGTCGGCGCTCTCATGGAAGTGATGCAGAAGAGGAGCAAAGCCATCCATTCCTCCGGTAACTCAATGATGTCACTGCTTTTGGGTTCAGATGTTGCTTTATTCTCCACAGTTCACCAAGCCTCAGTGTTTTGTTCCCTCTTGTTTCAGTCTGTCTCACGTCCAAAAAACAAACATCAGTTGACATCTTATCTCTTCCCTTGTGACGAGAAAGAGAATCGGCTATAGTTGATTATCTTGAGTTCACATGAATCTACAGAAACTTCATAAACTAACACGTTGTTGAAAGTACTGTTCAAAGTGTGAACCTATTACAAACCAGACATATTAACACTGGAATGATGAAAACGTCGACCCAAACTGTAAACTGGGGTGTATTTGGCATTTATCCATGTATCCCAACAACAGAACAGCTGGGACATCACTTTTTAACCAAATCAGCTAAGATTAGGCCGATTTAATGTTACAAGCTGGAGTCATGATGTTGGTGTAGATGTTTTTCTTCATCATTTAAGCTCAGAGTTACAGCAGTCAGTCAAAACGTGGAAGCTTGCTAATTTCCTACAAAACTCCTTAAACACATCAATTTTCTTCCCTAAATGAAAGACTGGACGCTGCCTGTATTTATGCCAGTAGGCAGAGCGGCTGTAGCCACTAGTCCAGTTGAAAGAATTGATTGTGTGCAGAACAAAGTCCATTGTTGTCTCAAAAATGATTAAAAACAAATCAGCCAGACACAAGGCCACTTTTTCAAAGATCGTGCAGTTTCGAATGGAGGAAAAACGATTATTATTATTATTATTAAGTTTATTTTTCTCCCCTAGACGAAGATGAGGACGATGACGAAGACGAAGACTTCGAGGATGACGATGAATGGGAAGACTAGTGATGAATTTCCTGTCCTGCACCTACCGCTGACACTAAAATATCTTCAAAAAAATCTTCCAGAATCTGACTAAAAGTGTAATGTAAATGTTGTAAGAACTTTGCTGTATATTTATTTTCTTTTCTTTTTTTTTTTTTTTTTTTTTTTGCTTTTTCTTTTTTTATTTGTTACCATTAATCTGTGCAATACCTCATCCGTTAAATCCGTAACATTTGTCACTCACCCTCCACTCCCCTCGCTTATGAAGCACTTCATCGGCACAATGTGAAAACGCAGCCCACATTTTATCATTAACACTCAGTAATATAAAACTCTAGCTGCTCCACAGGAAGGAATGGGAGTGTTGGTCCATGGGGGACGTGTATGTGTGTGTGACCTTCTTCATGTTTTCATTCCTAAAAGGGAGAAGTTTGTGTGAACAAACAGGCAGGATCCTCTTTGTGTTTGGTAGTGAGATAAAACTATTTTCTTACTTCTTTTCAAACTTTCAAGTTTCCTATTAAACTGTAGTTTAGTTGTTTATTTTTTTCCCATAAAGACATTTGTTGGCTGATGAGTCGCCTTACGTGGATCTTTTATTTTTTATGTCATTGACGAAGTTTATTTGCACACAGTTTCACTTGATGGGTCAAATGTGATTTCTTGGCTTGTGTGCGTTTTACGTGGGACAGGTTACAGCCACTGTGGACACTTTTAAAAGCTGAAGGACTTTTAAGTGCGCTTACAGACGTGACTGACAACGTTTTGCATTAACACTTAAATCCTCTACAGAGCTCAACTCGCGCTCACACACATTGGGACGTTTGTGAAATGAAGGGCGTTTTGTCGGTTTGTGTGGTTTGGTGTTTCTGTTGTGAAATCATTCTCATTCCTGCAGGAGAAAGCATCGACCGTCTTCTGGTCACATTTCCAACACACACGACGCAGAGTCACTCCAAAAACAAAGCGCACATCGTTCATCCCTTCCATCCTTCAGACAACACTATAATTTTATGCAACGTGAATGAAAATGCCTCCTGGAGAGTCTTTTTTTTTTTTTTTTTTTTTTTTTCTCTCTTCGTTTTTTCTTTTAAAGCAAATAACAATTAACCAAATGTGGCATTTGCAAAAAGCTTGTGGGTTTGGCGATGCCTGTGATCCTCCGTCTGTAAACGGTGCAAAGAAGTAATCAGCTGTTTTAATTGTTTGACCTCCAGCGAGGCCTAATGCTGCATCGAGAAGCCGAGATACTGACAATGAACCTGTGAATGGGATGGGGAGGGGGTATTCGGTGAGAATACTAAATTGTATAATTAAATAAATGTTAATATTTACAGAGAAATGTATGCGTCTGTTCTTTAGGTGGAAAAGTGCTTCTGGTTTTTAAAACTTTTTAACGATTTTTAGCAACAACGTGGTGACAGATTGTAATGACAGAATTTGTAAATGTTGTTTATTAGGTGCCTAACTGCGGGTGGGAGACGTTTAATCTGCCTGCCAGCACACAAACGTCTGATGGATGCAAAGTTTACAGAACTGACCTCGGCCTTTGTGAGTACGGAAACTCGCAGGTTGTTTGCTGTTGTAACGCGTAGCCCACTTTGTTTTGTGTGTATTTCTGCAGGAGGGGGGGTGAACACTCATGTCAGTGCATTTATTTCACGGCTAGTTTGGTGTAAAACACAGTAAATTAGGCGGCTGTAGCTCACAAGCGACATATTTAGCATTTACCATTCACCAAAATAAAACCCGATGCATTTTTAGAGATTTAAACCCGTCATAATTTGCTCCTCCTTGAATAAATTACCAGTTAATGCAACAATAATCCATAGGTTTTTGGAAGTATAGTTCTACTTCTAACTGGCTACTTGATGGTAAACAAGCATGTGAATTCATTACTGTATATAAGTACGGGTTTTGCAGTACTTCTACTTGAGTATTTCCTGTTGATGCTATTTTTACTTCACAATTCAAACTTTTTTGAATTGCTTTAGTTACTTTTTAGATGAATATTGTTAAAATCAGATTTAACCATTTGGATTCTCATCAGCTTCCACCTTAGTAGTGACTACTAATAAATGTAAATGCATTATTCTGGAGGAAGCAGCTACGGCTTTACCACCGGCAACATTAGTGATAAAGTTTAGTAATTTATGTATTTTCTGAAGTGTGCAGATTGTGACACTGCAATTATGTTTTATTGTACAAATATCACTAATGTTTCTGGGACAGTGGTTCAGTTGACTGGCTGACCACTGACCACAGAGTTGGAGGTTCGTGCCCCATTCTCCCCAACAGCATGGTTAAGTGTCCCCGAGTAAGACACTGATCCCCCAACAATCCGTCCCCATCTTCAGCTGTGCAGTGAGGCTGACTCACTACTGAAGCAGGCTAAACGTGTAAAAATGACTTGTATATTTATAGAGTACTACAGTGAGTTGAGTCGACGGCAGGAACGTCGTCCTTCTATGAAATGCTGTAATGAGGGGTCACTGCGTGGGCATAAAGCCTTACCCGTCCCTGAGGAACATGGACGTGTTTACTTTGAGCACCTGTTTCGTGAACATCCTTGTTCGAGAGAACTGGATTAGAAAGTGACCTGAGTCACAGACTCAGCTCAGCTGTAGGGAACTGTCTACCTTAACGAGGCTGCTTCGTGTGCTGACATTCATCTAAATGTACAACTCAGCTAAAGAAGCTTGTGCTCATGTCGATTTGATTTAGGAAACATTTTTTAACTATTAATAAGCTGTTGTGTGAGAAATGTGCGTTAAAATTTTTAGCTGTTGTATAACTAGTACGATGCAGTGAGTGGAGTCTGCAAAAGAAAAGTTCAAATAAAAGACATCTGATCTTAAATCAAATTTTAGAAATAAATGCTCAGATACCTATGAAACCGAGCAGCTCGTTAGAACCCAGATTTCCCCTAAATGAACACCAACATTTGAGATGTAATGTTCATTTATTTAATCCAAAAACATTCCTATATTGTGAGAACGTGTTGAACGGTTAAATAATGACGTCACTAGTGCCAGAGCTTCTAGGATTCACAAAATAATCTGAAAGAGACAGAAAACCACCAAAAAGACCCGAAAAATGACACAAAACTGTTGAAAAATGGCCAACGTGACAATACAAATATACACAATATGTAGAACCCGAATACAGGCAAAAAAAAAAAGACAACTGCCAAAAATACACAGGTTGAATACAAATTACGCAAAAGAACAAGAAAAAGACAAAATATACCAAAAGTAAAAGCAAAGAGATGCAAAATGACCAAAAACAGCTGAAAAACAACCACCTCTCTGTACGCAGGCGTCCATTTTCTCATAATCCGTCCATGATTACGCTTCAATAAATACAGGACAAATCTGACCAGGGGGTTTGTGAAACAACAATGCATGTGAACTTAAAGGACACACTCACCTGAAGTGAAAGACTTAATTTCTGCTCCAACATATCTAAACCAATTTATTGTGTTATAAAAAGAGCCGATAGAAAACATCACGAGTTGTGTTTTTTGTCAGAGCACAAATATCTATTTCTCTTCACATCATTACTTTTCACACAGTAACAAAGTACGACAGAAGAAATGATGTTACAGGTTAAATAGGATCCCGTGACATGTATTGTGAAAATAAAACTCAAATATTTTAGTGCAAAGTGAAAACTGTTCAAGTCCGTTCAGTCGGTGAGTTCAGGAGTTTGACAGATCCACCTGAAACGACAAATCCACACACATTAATCAGTTTGTGCAGGGACCTGTAGTGATATTACTTTTAGTTCGAGCAAAATAAAAATGAAACTAGAGTTACACCATCAAGGTCAGTCATGATACAATGTTACATGTCTGTCTGTCTAATCAGTTCATCCAAGTCCAAGTGGACGTTTGTGCCACGTGATGAAATTCGCTTTAGATGTTTCTTAGAGATTTTGGTAACAAGAAAGAGATGAACCTTGGATCTGTGATCCAACATCATCTAATCGGTTCATCCAAGACTCCTACTGGACTTTAATGCCAGTTTTGAAGAAATTCCTTTAAGTGTTATGGAGCTGTCATGTTCACAAGAATACGACAGACAGAAAACCCCAAACCTCGTCCACCATAACTAAAGGATAATAGAATACTATTTTATATTTGAATAACTTGGTATAGGGCACCCGATCTGCGTAAATCCTGAAGATTAAAGATGTAAACGGGAAAAACGAACTCATTGAGCTAAATATCCCGACCACACGTAAAGAGATGATCGAGTTTTCATTACAGAGTGACACTATTTTAAATGATGGCAACAAAAACACTTCCGAGCTTCTGTGCATGAACGAATGAATGATAACTAATTATTTGTTACACTCACGCATGAGTGTTAGCAGGAAATGTTGATGCTAGAGAAACGGGTCACTCTCACTTTGGTTCCTTCTCTAATGGGGTATCCTGGAGCCCATCTGTCATTGGGGGAAAGGTGGGGGACACCCTGGAGAGTTTGTCATATAGAGCCGGTGTGACATAGAGACACTAATTAACCTGAGCATGTCTTTGTAATGTGGGAGGAAACACGCCAGCACAGAGAGAACATGCAAATTCCCCCCCACCCTAAAGACCAGAAGGGGTTGATCGGTTTGCTAAGGATGAATCTTGGATTGTGTTTGGACGTTGCATGGATTTACATACCCCGGGGAGACCACCTGATGCCATAACCACTATGTCAAAACCCTAATCCTGATAACCCCAACCTTTTAATGTCTTACATGGTGGGGGCTGACATTTTACACACTAAATGGAATTGAGGGCCCCCTTCACTCATAGACCTACAAATGCTGACAAATTATGATAGTAATTACAACTTAATATCTGACCCCTACTCTCCCCCCACTATGCTACTGAAGTACTTTGGAATAACCACATTATGTATAGAGACAATTATGAATAACTACTTTCATGAAAGACGAATGTTAGACTTTTACGCCAGATGGAAATAAACAGTTTAGGGTTTTTTTACCGTCAGTCTTATCAAACGGGCAAGAAGAACTCAGCTTATTTATAACTTGACACACAGCTGAGGAATTCACAGAGTGACACATGCTGCCGTCTGATGACAGCAGCCGCTCACAATGAGGGGGTCTAATGGCTTTTGGAAGTAAAGTTATGTTAAGCTTTCACTCAAGCAAAACCATTGTTTTCAACGCTGTAACACTGATCATTTGGTAACAGGCTCCCAGAAAGTCTTACCCTTCGTAAGGATCCGATGCTACTGCCACGAATCGCTGCCATCAGATTGTCGCGGTCCGACCTCTGCGCTGGCGGCAGATGGGACGGTTCGTCTCTTCTCTTCTGCAGGGATGGCTTCAAGGCATTCTTCAGATCTTTGAGAACATCAGCACTCTCCTTTTCGTTGGCCCCATTCTTGAGCTTTTTTGACTTGAGCTTCCTCTGGTTCAACTGACCCTTCGTGCTGTTCAAACTTTCCTGCGATTTGAACATTTCTGCGATCTTCCTCAATGGCGGGTCTACAGATGGAGGATTTCTGTTTTGATTTCCAACAGTTTTAGAAGATTGTGGAGGTTTCTTAGGCGGTCTGTTTTCTGCAGAGAAACTCGAAACCTGTTCTGATGCATCTAGAGGACACGGTTCCTTCTTCTGTTGAAGCCTCTTTTGTCGCTGTTGGTCTTGGTTGCGGGTCAGGATGCTGGTTGCTGTCATCCTGGGGCCCGGAAGTTCAAACTGGTAGCCGAGCTTGAGCAAAGTAGTGTTCTCCCTCAGCAACTGGACCATTTCCATCTCCACCTTACCCCCGCAGATGTGCCTTTGGTTGTGGAAGCGGAGCTCCACCAGTGTCCTGTTGTGCTGCAGCGCTACCAGCAGAGCCAGGATGCCTTGACCAGACACAAAGTTGGACTCAACATTCAGGTTTCTGATGGAGCAGTTCTCACGGAGCATCTTGGCAATGGCGAAGGCAACGCGGTCATCAGCATGGGTGTTGGCGAGACTGAAAACATGCACATGAGTGTTTTTGCACAGAGCTTCAGCAAAACAAAGCAGGGTCTCCTGGGAGATGTCTTCAATGTTGTTGAGGTTGACTTCATTCATGGTGGGATCATCAGCAAGGATCTGCTCCAGAGCTTTCTCGATGACAGTGGGGTTTCCACTCAGTCGATCGCTGGTCGCGCTCACATGTTGGTCTGTTGTTTCCGTGTTCATCAATTCACTGTTTGACGGACTGTTCCTTTGAGGCCCTTTACTCCTGATTGAAGCCTCCTTTTTACACTCGTCCTTCTTTTCTGCCTCATTTCTTCCAAAAACACTTTGTGTTTTCTTTCCCTTGTTGGAAATCTGCTTTCTGTCATTGCCCAAAGTCTTGTTGGTGTTGTTGCTGGTTGCTGACAAATGCTCCCTCCTGCTGTTATCTGGACACTCCTCCTGCAGATAACACGACAGAAAATTAGGTTGAACCCTGATATTCTCCTGCGTCTGGCTTTTAATTAGGTTCCCTCTCCATTGCTGGCTGGCATTTCTCAGACAGATTGTATTTTTAGACTGTTTTCCTGCGACCTGTTTCAGTAAACTGAATACATACGACCTTTTCCACATCATTAAATAAAATCTGCTGTGGGTGTATGTTTTAACTACAGCAGCCGGCTCTATGTGTATGTCTCTGATATAAGCATTATACATTTATTTCTCTCGGGCGATGGAACATCCTTAAAAGGGAGGGATTGTGAAATTTTCATATAAAACATGTTTGAACACTACTCCTGTGGTAGTTTATCGTGTTAAAGAAAACCTGCAGACAGAGGACTGATGTTCCATCTCACCTGTCTGGGACAGGGCTCCTCCTTCTCCAGCTTCTTGTGCTCGTCCTCCCAGTACTTCAGCAGAGCGTTCCTGTCAAACACGCCTGATGGGATTTTGGCGGTCTGGTCTTTCTGCCTCAGACCGATGGGGATGTTGTCATCGGGGTCAATATCCTCCAGCTCTCTTTCTAGCTCCTGGAGCTCCTCAGGGGACAGTGTGGCCAGCAACTCATCTTCGTCCACCTCCTCGTACTTCTTGAGTTTCTTGCAGTACCCAAAGGTACTCATGGTTCAGTAGTGCTTTTCAAAATATCAAAAACAAAATATTGAAATCTCTTTCTTGCACGTTTATCTCCTTGTATACTTGATTAAATTTTCATTACGTTGTCCTGTCTTTCCTTTTTCCTGTTCACTGACTTTTCCTCCATCAGAGTCCTTCAGATCAGGGATGCTGTGGATGACTTGTGAATCCGTCTTCATCTACTGGTCCCGGCTATGAAAGAACTCTGATGGGGAGCAAGGGGAGGGCTGCCCTGCCTCTCGTGGTCCCGTCTTTTTTTAGGGTGTTGATACGAGGGTCAGTGAGATAGGCTTACTGCAGGAATGTGAGCCATCTGAGTGGCCTGTGCTGAGAGCTCATTGGCGAATTGTGCCTCCTAAGAAATGAAGGAAACAAAACACCGTGGGGAGACTTTGGAGAAGTTCTGCTGGGTTATGTAACATGTCAAGACACAGAAACAACAGCGTGGTTGTGGTGTTGTTGGGAAAACACTTGTTCTCCCTGAGGATGCAGGGATTATGTACAGTAGAGCTCTGGCTGGCACTGAGGAGAACCGATGTGGACACTGATGCTACAACAAAGTCAAGTCAGGACAGATTGGTTTTCACCTTTACAGTCTGTCATCAAATAACTGCAGTGATAAAAGAAAACTTGGTGCAGATGTGATGAAAACAGTACAAAAACCAGATATTTGCTTAAACAACCTCACTTTCAAGGCCATTAAGAAGGTTTTAACCATCATCCTAATCACCACAGGTTGATCATAGTCGTTTATCTAAAATGAAAAGACTAATTAACAGTTTTTTCCCAATAGTCCATACCAGCCCCCAACAACACCACCACAACAGAAAGAGTCAGAAAGATCAAATCTGTTATCTGTGCGTATCAGCCCATATATGACTTTGTAGGTCCCTGCTCTACCTGCCAGTAGGCACAGTAGCTAGTTATCATACTTACAAATGAGTTGGTTAATGAATAGGTTTTAGTTTTAATTTTTTATTTTTTTGTATTTCAAAAAACAAAATTAAACATGAAACTCACTCAGCCAACGCCCCGAACTTCTTTGCTATGTGGATTTTGTCTAAAGGAAACTGCCACTCTCCAACCTTATTTTCTTTTTGTGTGATTTGTTAGAGAGGTAAAATATTTGCTTCTTACCTTGTTAGTTAAACTTTACCTTTCATCATAACTTTTAAATAATCATCATCACTATATTGGTGGTAGGACACTACTACATGAATAAAACTTACTTACTGGGAGATGCTCACGACTGGGTTTTTTTCTGCCAAGAGCTGCCAGATTTGAATAATATGGAGAGCTGCTGTCACGATCCTGTTACCAAGCATAAATACTTTATTTATCCAGGTAAGAAACTCAGTGAGATTTCAGATCTCATTTACAGGAGAGACCAGGCTGAAACAGCGGCATCAACACTGTATCTTTAGGTACGACACCATAAAATTACAGGAGCAGGAACAGAAATCCTAAACACTTTCAATTCAGTGCCAGACTTCAGGTCATTAAAGTTTTGAGATTTCGGATCAGGATTTATGACGACCCCCAAATATGAAGGCAACATCTTTAGGGTTTGCTTCATATGCAGACATTAGCCAGTGAGTTACAATAAGTGACGACCAACTTATGAAGAATCTAAATGACAACGGTGAGTTCTAAAACACCCAGTGATGAATCTGAGTGCACTGGGATAAACTTTTAGGAGCTCAACTGAGGTTTACATGTGGTGGGAATGCGGAATGTTGCTTTTCCTGCAGGAGAAAATGCCAGAAAATTCACGTTACAGAGAATAAACTCTGCATTACAGTTTCTCTTTCTGTGTGTGTGTGTGTGTGTGTTGGTTCATCAAATTATTTGATTTTCATAAAATGTAAAGTAATAACACGTAACAGGTACCACAGAGCCATGGATGTATAACAAGGAAACTGAAGGAACTCAATCACATTCATTTTATAAAAACACACACGTGACTGACCTGTCGTGTCGGGTATTTCTTTTCTGACTTTCTCACTTTAATCTGAACGTTTTTTTGTTTTTAATGCTGGCACCTCTTCCTCACAGCCCCCTCAGATCTGACCCAACAGTTTGGAGGTCGTTCAAAACCAACGTGACCTCTGTCCCTTAGTGGGTTCGACAGTGACCTGCCAGAATGTGGAGCCATGTTTTGGTTGTTTCTGCACGGCAGGAGGTTAAATTTAGACTCCGATCATATCTTCTCTTTGTGTTCACTGTTTGTGTTCAGAGCAGTCATCAATTGCAGTTCCCCCAGTGGCCACATGACAGGCACCTGATTCAAAAGGCTTATTTTAGCACTACTGCATGTAAGTGGCTGGTAAGTGGGTTAAAGCCTTTTGCAACCATCACTTTATTAAAGCAACAAGCCTTCAAATGCCTAAACACAGTGTTCACTAGTCATAGTCCAAAAGTCTGAAAGGTAATGAGTCGCTGCCGTAGCACAAACGCTACTCACGTGTTGCAGCATTTTGTGATACTGTTGAATGTAGTTAGTTTAGGGGACAGAGATATGAGTGGGAGGGTTTGTGTAATGATTTTTACCAGTCTTTATTATATCATCAGTTTCCCTTTACTATGAATTGAGTCCCTTGGTGTCAGTGCTGACAGCACCAAGCACAGGTCAAAATGTGGCTTAACATCTGGTGCAGACATCGACGCTTCCCAGGCTCTATACAAAATACTGCAGCGTATGTGAGATGATCCCTATTTGTATTTGTACGACTAAACTTTCATCAACACAAAAGGTGTCAATGTGTAACTGATGTCTTTTATGGATTTATTGACACTAAGCTAATCAACTGTAGACAATAGTTTTTATCAACTCAAAGAGTAAAATGACAACTGGCACGTGATTTTAGATCCTGACTGACTGAAACTACAGGATGTTGAATTGAGGAGAATAATTTAATGTGATATGATATGTCGCCACTTAACAAGCAGATAAATGACTTTTTTAATTTGCATAAACATAAACTAGTTTGCATTTGAGCTCTTGGAAAAGGAAGCTATGTGGCTTCTGTGAATAAAAATGAAGTCATCCAGTTTTAAAGAGATTGTCTTGAAGACAACCTCTGACAACTGAGCCAAAAATCGGGTTCTGGATTCGCAGCACAAGTTATTGATGGTTTTATTTGTTTGACACTAACATAAAATATAGAAAATCACCATTATTTAATGCTCAGTGTTCAAAACACAGCACGATAAAAGTGACTGCATTCACTTAGTGCTGACTAAGTTAAGACTTTATCATTTGAATGTCAGTTTTCATGTAAGAAAATCCGGTTTATAATATTTCCACAAACAGACACGAGTCCATAGAAATCACTCGACAAAGTGATGAGGAGACTGGCACTGATCAGTGAGTAGCTGAGAGGATTTTATGGTAACTTTGTGAAAGAGGATAATAATCTCGCATACGGAAGCGTAAAATCCAAAACCTATAAATGATCTTCAGAATGTTAAGTGTAATAATTAATGCTGTCGTTAATACAGGAGCCGTTACCGAAACCACAGAACAAAGAATGAACACAGTTTGACGTTTAAGACTCAGTAGAACTCTCCAGTCTTCACTCCTCACTGCAGAGGATTTTGGAGTACAGGTCATTGTCTTTGAACAGCAGGTAGTCCTTCAGTCTGCCGGGCAGATAGACGGACATCAGGGCGCTGCAGCTCAGGTGTTTCCTGATCACCACTCTGCTCAGGTGACAGAGAGAGCGAGGGTTACCTGGATCACAAAGCGAAAGGAAACGTGTGTAACTGCCGCTCTTCCACCCAAATTTAGTGACACACTTAACTCACATGTGGTCCTGTGAATGTGAGGCCACTCTTTGTGATTCCTCAGGATCTTTGTCAGTTTGCCGCACAGGGAAACCTGACCGACATACTCAAGGAGGATCGACACGACTCGGCCCACTAGGTTCACCAACCAGGAGACGCTGATGAAATCACAAAACTGGAAAACAAAGACATATATTTTACATAGGTAAACACGATTTTGAAGGGAAAACATTTGGATTTGCCTTCAAGCTTTTAGCAGGAGGAATGAGACTCTGTCCTCAAACTTGCAGTTTCAGTTTCTCTCTAGAGCGAGTTTAAGAGAAGATGTTTGGTCTTCACAAACACACAATAACAAATATTTCTCATCGTGCTTTCCATTAATTTTGTAATTCAACCACAAGGGGTAACAATCCAGTGCCTCCTTCTCCGCTCCCTTCTCCTTGGCTCTCCTGCTCCACCTGCCCTGTTTGCCAGCCCACGGCCTGGGCTCCCCCAGTCCCTTCACTGCTTCTCTGAGGTTTCACAGTGTGAAGTTGAGGCCATCATGAGAAAACTGAAATCATCCACCTGTGCCCTGGATCCTTTTCCCACAACCCCGATTAAATCAAACCTTGCTGCCTTGAACCCCCGTATCTCAAAAATAATAAACCAGACCCTTTCAGTCTGTCCTTGTTCCATCCGCACTCAAAACTGCTGTCATCAAGCCGCTTCTTAAAAAACCCACCCTGGACCCTGGCATTAGTGGTTTGGAATTGGATACGCACAAAGTTTGTACTATGACACTGGTTTTGCCAAACTATGGGATCAGCAACAGTTTATATAACAGCTGCACTTACCAAACTATGAATAAAAGCCTATGTGAATAAAACAAAACAGAAATTTAGTTTGAAGCACTTAAGTGGCTAATGCTGGATCATTTTACGACAAATGGTTGGGCAAATGGAATCTAGGTTGATGATCAAGTGAAGACGACAAGAAATGTGACTAAATTTAAATTAGGTTCGCGTGGTAAAGAGAGGCTTCCAAGCATCTTGTCGCGATTCTTCAGCTTCAAAAGCTCGAGACTTGTTCGAGTAGTCTGCTTCGAGTATAACATCACTTCTCTTCACCCAAAATCTGCCCCCACCAATGAATCTCCTGCCTTGGATTTCCTGGACCTGCCATATCCCTTGTTCCTAAAAGTCAATTGCTTCAGGATTTTCTGGACAATCAAGAGCAGAAGAATTTTGGATTGTGGATTTCAGATTTGTATTTGGATTTGTGAAGGATCGGGATTTGGGGATTTGGATATATGGATGCTGGATCTGGGCACTGTAAACCAACTCTCTTTTCTCTCCTCACATCGCTGACTCTCTTGTTGAAAACTTTTGTCATAACCCTGGTTCTCCCATCCAACCCCCACTGTCCCCTCAGCCTCGCTGTGTGTTGCATTGTGGGCACAGAACTTTTGTCCCTCCCTGTCATGATCCGGCCCTTTGGTTTCACTTCCTGTGTCTGTTTTTTATTTTGTATTCCCGTGTTTCCACATCCTGCCTAATCTGTTCAGCCACTTTACATTAATCATCCCTCGTAATTGGTTACACCTGTTCTATTTAAACCCAGCCCTTGCCACAGTCCCCTGCCAGATCATCTCCAGACATTCTCATCATCTGGATCATGGTAATCTTTATTTGTTTGTGATTACCTGCCTGATGCTTACTGCTTAACCAGCTTTGCCTCTTCCCGGTCTGCAAATCTGTTAAACTTGCCTGTCAGCTAACCTGTCTGTTTATTACCTGCCTGCTGCCTGTGTGATAGGTTTGCCTGTGGACTCCTCACATTACCTGCCTGTCTGTAACCCATCCCTCCAGACTCCATCTGGGTTCCTTTCCCCATGTACTCTGTATCGTAAGTCCCCTACTATTTGTTAATTCTGGATTGTCTAAGTTGGACCTTGGAATGTTTGACCACTGCTTTTGCATATTGGATTTCAGGGGTCTTTGAATCTTTGAATAGGATATCTTTGGATCTTGGGATTCTGTTCGGGACCTTGGACTGTAGCTATTACCTTGGCGCTGTGATAAGCTTAATGTTTACTAGTTACTCACCTGCTCTCCTGCAACATAAACACTCCCCTGTATCCTGAGTTCTTCTACAGCATCTAGGCTACATTCCCCTGCAGCCTGCCTCTCATTCCTGGAATGCCATTATCCTTCTCTCCTTCACTTGCCTGGTCATCCGTCATTTAACCTCCCTCCGGGTTTCCTCTTTTCTGTCTGGATCCCGACTCGCTCACCAGACCCTCCAACCATACTTGGTATGTCTCTACACCCGCTGTCTCTACAAAGGGGCTACAAGTAAGCCCCTTTGTGATTATCCGCATTTTGCCCCCGAAGATGTATATATTATCATCGCCTCTTTCTCTCGTCCTCAGCCTCCCTCCTCAATCGCCTAGTGTACTGTATCCTGAAATCAGACTCCCCAACCTTCAGATCAACATTTGTCCATTGCTATTGTTACCAATAATTTACCTTGTGTTACCTCTTGTGTTCTGTGCCTCTGAGTCCTAATACCAAAATCCATGAAACCCATCACACTCCCTGGCATCTCGTCTTCCACAAGCTACATCCAGGCCAGACATCAGGATTCCACATCACTTCAATGAGCAGTTTTCTTCAGTCATCCTTCATCTACCACTAACACACACTGTTGTGTTACCATACATGCTTTCCATACATACCTGTGCTTGTCCCGTCTCTTGCACCACCTACTTGTTCCTTTCTCCTAACCCCCAAACTCACCTTTCTATCTTCACTAAAGTTCTTGACTATCACTTAGTGTCTGAGCTTTACCTCTGGGTCTCACAGAAAGGTGACAAAGATCTTTGAGAGTTCATGACATAAAGACTTGTTTAACTATGGAATAAAAACTCCACATGCAAAAAGCTGGACATGGACAGCAGTTACGTGAAGCTCAAATAGAAAACTCTGTCTTGGTGTAACAACCCATTAAACCAAGCAGAGTTTCATGCATCATTTTACCAAGAACTTCTTCAGAAAGAGACAAACTCACAGCAACTTTATCCTGTGGATGTTGAGAGTAATTGGAATGACTCAGGTCATCCCAGTCTCCATGGTGGTTGCAGCAGAAACACTTCTCGGCATCGTAGCCGTTGTTTAGCAGCAGCCTCATCATCACCTCGTCCTTCAGACAGTACTGCAGCGCCGTGGGAAAAACTGTGTCATTCACTACCGTAAAGTAACAGTTGACGTTGGCTTTGGCCGCCAGCAGCAGCTTCACAATCTTGTAACATCCTGACCTGACCGCCACCAAAAGGCAGCACAGAGGGTCCAGGTCGGGTTTGGCTCCAGATTTCAGCAGCATCTCTGTACATGCTGCGTCCCTGTTGGAGATGGCAAAGTACAGCGGGCTCCTCCTCAAGTCTCCGTAGTTTTCAGAGATGTGAGGGGCTAACAGTGTGTTGACATCAAAACCTTTCTGAAGAAGGAGCTCCAGGCAGTGACCGTGACCTCCATCAGCAGCAGAGTGGACAGGACTTTGGCCGGACAGCCGCAGGGCCCGTCGAGTGGTGACCGGGATCAAAATCCTCAAAATTCTGATGGTAGAAAGAACTCATTGTTTTATAAGATCTGCAAATCATTGGTTAAGCAAATGACTTACACATCCAGGATAAGTATAAAAAAATACTTTTTTCTTTCTCTGGGTGGATTCAGTTCAGTATGAGAAGCAATACCAGCAAGACCAAAAAATGGATCCATCAGTTGGTAGATCAACCACAGAATACTCTAGTGCTTTAGAACATTTTTTGTTATGAATTAAAACCAGTCTTTGTTTTTCACTCAAATAGTTCCAGGATCAGTGGAACCAGTAGAGATAAACTTAGGAATTCAACTGGGAACTAAAGTCTGAAGAATCATGAAGAGTTCTTGGGCTAAGACAGTTTTTTTCCAGGCCAAATTTTCTTTTTCTTAACAAGCCTTGTTGATCACTACGACCCACTTACAGGTAGTGTCCCTCGTACGCTGCTCGGTGGATGGGCAGCTGGGAGCTCAGGTTGTGGGTGTTGGGATTAGCTCCGTGCTGCAGCAGGATGTCGATGCAGTCTGGGTTCCCCGAACCTGCAGCATCATACAGGACGCTGTCACCATTAGGCGCCTGAGAATTCACATCAGCACCTGAATGGGAAGACAGACCTTTTCACTTACAGGTGCACAGAGATGGTAAAAGCCAGGATGTCTCAGAGCAGCCACACACAGCAAGAAACAGCCACTGTACCTGCAGACAAAGACCGTAGACTAGCAACTAGATGGTCAACTTTTAATCTGGACCTGAAGTTATCAACTTTTTCTGCGGAGCTTCTTGGATTATTTTATTAGTCTTATTGGCTGGAGTAGTAGCTTTCTGTAACCATCCCAAATGTCTGCTGAAATGAAAAACCTTAAGCTAAATTTGACCCCTTCCTGCCAAGATTAGCAGTCCACCATCTTTGTCTGCTACCTGGTTCTACAGCAATCATCTGGCTGCAACTCTAAAACACATGAATACTTTTACAAATCCCGATCTTACTAATGCTTGAGTATGTAAATACTTATTTTCTGAAAATGTAAATGATTATTTCATCATCCACAGCAAATGTCAATTGATTTTAGTGACCGAATTATGACAAAGTGGACTTATGTTAGTGTCTATGCTTTGATAATAATCTTTTCCATGTGCTTCATGCATGTGATAATATGGTTAAGCAGATATTGGGCAAAAAGCAACGTTTCCTTGATTGTGAGACGAAATACTGAGACTAACATAGACAAACTATTAGCCTTTTATTCCCAAGATAATGAGACATTTATGACCTGAACACCTGGAAAAAAAAACATTAATCATCAATAATGGAATAAATACACACACTTTTCATGTCGTTTGGCAGCTTAAGTGTTCGTTAAAGACTACGATGGTGATGCTGTTTTTTTGCACCATTTTTGATTAGAAGCTCCAGGACTTCGGGGTGGCTATACTCTGCAGCGATGCCCAGCGGAGTCACTCCATGTTGGTCTGTGTCTGAAACACAACCTCCGTTGAGCAGCAGGAGTTCCATCACCTGGACGCAGCCGGCCCTGGATGCCTCGTGCATGGCCGTCCACTTCCTCAGACACACCTGGTCCACTTTGGCCCCTCCAGCTATTAAACTGGAAACCAACTGAAGTGATCCAGCTCTGACTGCTGCTGGGAGGAGACGAGAGGAGGAGAACATGAGGGTGACAATGGACAAAGGTTCAGGCTACATGTTTGCTGTAAAGGACCTGGCAACCTGTTCAAACCTAAAAGCAGAGGCGACTCATTCTTGCTGTTGGTTGTGTGAGGAGAAGCTCCGTGGTCCAGCAGCACCTTCACATTTTCCACCAAACCAGCTTTGACTGCTAAAGTCAAAAAGGTTTCACCCTCAGGCGTCTTTGCCTCCAGAGTCAGGCTGAAAGATGCTGAAACACACAGAGGTCAGAGAATTATAGCCTGTATCTCAGTCCTGAGGCATCAAAAAGCATCACTTTGTCCAGTCCCAAGGGAGCAAGGGGCCTCGGATTGAGAACCACCGCCTTAACCCAAGTTGTTTTCCCTGAACCGAACAGTTTTTGTGTGTAAATAAAGTAGTTCCTGTCCAGTACTGACACCAAAGTGTAGCTGTGGCAGCAGTATGATACGTTTTTTTTTTAATTATTGATTTTATGCAATAATTGAAACTAAACTACACAAATCAACACTACGAAAAATGGATATCAAAATTTTATTTCTATAATCTCAAAAAAATATGAACTGTTTAAATCCTTGTACCGAGGTTTATAGCATGTTTAATTACAAACATTAGGTAATGAAACCCATCCTGACATGAGCTCAAACATGAACCTAAATCCACCTTTACATGAAAACTTTCATCTTAAAAAGCTTTTGACAGTAAAATAATAGTTTGGATCTTTTACTCACCGTACAAAACCGTCTCCAGGACTAGGAGCAGAGGCTGAAACGCCGCCCTGTGCAGAGGAAACCACCCGTACTCATCCACCTGACTGAAAGCTGCTGGGTAATCGCAGAGCTCCTGCAGGGTCAACACGTCACCTGCAGAGACACTTCCTGTGAACAGCCTAATCAAAAACCTATGTGTTGCCCCTTTTGATAAATAACTGTCATGTGCTCTTAACCCAAATCCAGTTCCAGTTCCATTGAGTCCATGAAAAGTCGGGGCAGCATATCATGATGTGGGTGAGATCAGGAGGAGTGTCTTGGATGCTTAAAGTTTCCGGAAGTCATACTGTCTCTGTCGGAGTATTAGTACTACAACCTGGAGCATGGACGGACCATGAGAAAATTGGGCCCTGGGCACAGACAAGCCCCCTTCCCCCTTTTAATGAGACACAACACAGCCACAAACAACAACCACATTTGTATTGTGTTTTGGACACAAACTACTGTCCCACTACCTGAGCTATGACCAGTATGTCCTGAAGTATTAAGGTTTAAATTGAATACAGACCAATTTTGGCCTTAAGTTGGATTAGGATTTAATTATTTTCAAATGTAGCCTCATATTGTTCATACACAGAGTAGATTTACTGTTAGCTTCACAAGCTAATAATATGTTGAATAAAATAAAAGGAAAATGGCTCCAAGCTGGAGGTTGGGTTCAGCTGTTAGAATCTTTAAAAAGATAAGGGAGGGGTCTTATCATTAGCTAACAATGGCTTTTCACTGCAGGACGTGTAAACAGCCAAAAAATCTCCACCAGGGCCAAAACAAAAGCAGAACAACCCGACAAGTGGAGAGAAACCAGCTCAGTATTCCCCACTAATTTTCCATTATTGTGTTTGTTATTATGCTTATTGTATGATTTTATATAGAATTTCTGTCTTACATGAAACCGAACTGTGGTGCAAAAAAAAAGGTTAGTGACTGCAGCCAGAATCTACTTCTGATGAACTGTATCTGGACAAATAGCAGGTGAATTCATTATCTTCGCCATTATCCTTGATGTTTGACTTTATACAATATAGTTCATTAAAGTTGGTTAATATAGTTAAAATACAGTTACCATGTTCGATAGCTTCCACCAGCTTCTGAACTTCACTCCTAAAAGTAAGGGCAGTGTTTTAGAAGAGCACAACAAGTTCCCTTTTGAAGTGGATGGTGATGTTGGTCCATGCTGTACCTCCCTGATCCTGTCAGGTGTTCTCTCTGACACGACTCCTGAAGGATCATCTGACTGTCGTAGTCCAGATGTTCTTCTTCCTCCGCATCCTCGGCAGCATCCATCTTTCTGACGTCATACAGGTCCTGCTTTCGGTTCCTGCACAGCAGCCACGAGAATCCTGTTATTCAAACTCTCCAGGTAAGAAACAAAGTTTATTTGAGTCTTTTAGATGTATTTTATCTCTTGACTACATTCTGCATTATTGGTGTTTTTATTATGATTCATGAGCATTTTGAATGTTACAGCTGTTCCACACAGAACAGCAGTTAGTGATCATTTTCATTATTGTCTTAAATTAATTCCTGAATAATAAGTAACAAAATTTGAATAAGTGTGAGAAATGCAGGTCAAAGTGACACCGATAATCAGTATCGTAGTGGAACTTTTGCTCTGAAATATATCTGAGTAACCGTAGTAGAACATGGGAGTCTCACAGTAAATGCTCTGCTCTGTTTTCAGGAAGCTTGACAGTGACGCTGAACTGTTACCACACACGGTGTTGTGAATATTACAGTGTTACTGTTTATGCTGCAAATCACAAGTGAGACACAACAAAACCTTCATCATTCTTACCCGATGACTTTGTTACAGAGCTGAAGTCACAGGACGAACCAGCAGCAGCAGCACAGTGTTTGTGTCATGGCTGAACTGGCCTCTAGCCCACACACACACACACACACACACACACACACACACACACACACACACACACACACACACACACACACACACACACACACACACACACACACACACACACACTCTATTTATAGGTGTCACCTGTTCCAGTGTGTCTAACACGAAGGCCTCACCACAGCAGCTAATGGAGCGAAATGTCACTGTGTGCACACTTTCCACAGCTAATGACAAACAGCAACGAGCCAGCTGTGAAAATGAGTGAATATTTATTGTGTCACATCACATGAAAGTGATGTTTTCACTCAGAGACACGGTGAAATGACCGGTGACGTCTTTTTCAACTGCTGCACGTCTGTTTGTTTCTTGCAAAGCATCAATCCTCAGTAACCCACTTTTAATTCAAACTGTAACTCCTTTTTTCATTTATGCAGACTGAAAACAAAAGTGTGTTACCGTGCAGTAGTAAGTACAGTAGACTAAGTATAATCTTCTACTTATTTCTTTTTATTATTGGTGCAAAAAACATGTACAGTATTTCAAACAGAAGTTTGTAGATGAATTAAAATATAAATTGGATTTAAAATGCACAAACCTTAAACGCCTGTCATCAGTGTATTGCAGGTAACATTGTCAGGTGTAAGATGATCACCTCTAATCATGATAGATAATTTGTGCACAGGTACGTGAGGACTAGCACGCACAGAACCACTGCTCTTCAACCAATACTTAGGCATCAACTCAGGGAAAGATTGTTGCATTTTAATTGGTCTGAAATTGAAAATTGACTATGAATTGAATTTGGCCAAAAAAACAAACAAAAAAAAAACACGTTCGGATCAAAAATGGATCAAAATGTAAAGAAAAACTGTCAATACACTGAATGCTCACAATCATTTACAAATAATGTTATGTTTTCAGAAACCTTATGCTTCACACGGTGCATTCAGGGTCCTGGCTGTAGAGGTCGAGCTCCTGAAATAGTAAGAAGCTCTTCAGTCTGGGAGGAAAAACATGAGAGTTCATCGTTTCAGGGTTGTTCAATCTCTTCAGGGTCAAACGCCTCCTGATCACCAGTCTGCAGAGGTGTCTGAGGGAGCGAGGGCTGCCTGGGGAGCAAGGTTTGGGAAACGTTTAACTTTAATAATTCATGCAGTCACAGAACAGACAAGTGAGAAGATTAAAGAGAATAATAGCAAAGACGAGGAAAAAACTCTGTGCTGGATAAATGCTGCTAGTGCCCCCTACAGGCTCAAGTGTTTCTTATATTCAGTCTAAACATCAGATGTGGATCCAGATGTTTTGCTGTGAATGATCAGTGTTTCTCACATTGTTGTGTGCTTTTGGTGTTGTTTCAATGAAGCGGCAGTGTGACGCAAAATTAATTTCAGTCTGAAAGTATTAAGTACATGTAACAAAGTGTTGACATACTGATGATCTATTCTTAGTCTGAACGGTAAAGGAGATCAAATCTAAATTTCAGGAGAACCAACCCACAGAATGACACTTTATATGTATTAGTGCCACTGTGCTGCTTGTTTTCTGAGTATCTCTGCACTAGCCACTGCTATCACAGCTTCAGATTTACTGAACGCACCTGATCCAGGTAACCAGCAGTGGGTAGTGCAGGGATAGTTGGAAAACAAGCGGCTCACTGACTCCCGAGGGTTGCTACTTCTCAGAGTCTAGGTCAAAAGTCAATGAAGTTACTAGATCTGATCTTGATCCTCTGATGTCACCATCAGATTAAATCTGCAGACACACTCTAATAGTATAGCTCCAGAACCTAGTGAACTTGCTAGAAAGCCAGATGTTTCCTTCTGGAATCGGTGAAGACCAAAGATCAGAGCTACGAGAAAGTAATTAGAAAAGTTAGAAAATGCATCAGGAGGACAGAAACACCTCTCCACACTGATGCTCATGGTTTCTTTGCCCCTGCAGTGTCCTCATATTGCAGGTTTGATGAGGTTCTGTAGCTTTTGAAAAATCTTCTTCTGGGCTAAAGATGCAACAACAAACCAATACGGACAAATACATCAGCAGCCGCTGAATAACTGAAGGTGGCAATTGCAGCTAAATGAGCTGTTTTTCCCTCCGCTGCCTCTGTGCTGCTGGGTCAGCACATCCGCTTGGTCAGTTTTATGCCTAACAGTGATGTTTTTTTTGCCAGATGGTCTTATCTCAGGTGAGGCGGCACAACTGTGCCAGAAAATCCTGATATCTGATACAATAATGTGAATGAACTCACAGAGGATTTCACATATGTCAGGCCACTCTTTCTGTTTCTCGAGGATGAGTCGGAGTTTAGAGCAGATGTGGACCTGGCTGACGTAGTCCAGCAGAACCCGGACCACTCTCCCGGACAGATCCATAAGGCAGCAGAGACTCATGAACTCACAGAACTGGGAAGAGGATGAATATTCAGGTTATTGATAAATTCTTTATCTGTGTGTATTAAAGCAAAAATGCAGATAACAAATGTTGAGCTCGATCTGCATTTTGTTCTGATGATTTTCTACATTTTCCTGCTTGTTTCTCCAAACCTTCGGTTTTTGTATCTTCATTTCCATTGGCCAACGTGCAAACCATGTCCAAAGTCTCACACATGTGTTTATTAGTAATATTAAAAACAACAGAAACTGAAACTAATATGACCACAACCATCAGATTTGTACACATGGTGTTACTCAGATTATCTTCCCGTTCCTCAGTTGATGATTGTCCTTTACCCTGATGGATGAGCAGATTTGCCTCTGATCATTTATTTTCAATCTATTCTCTGCTAAATCATAAGTGATTTGAGTCATTGTGGTGCAAAGAGATGTAACTAAAACTGTAGGCGCCAAATTTTACAGAACCACTCGATAATCAAGGTCTAAGCCGAACTGTGGATAGTTTACACCCTAACGAGAAGAGAAATAACACAACATCTCTTTCTGGTGGTGGTTCTGGTGGTTCTAGAATCGTTTAGTGTTCAAGCTGTTCTAAATACAGTGTTGAGGTCCAAATGTATGTGACAATAGGTCTTTTCCTGCTCTACAACAGTAGCACGAAGCTAAATCACGCCTGTATCTCTTGAAGTTACTAAAAACAAATTTCTCTCTTTCTGGTTCCCCTGATAAAGGATTTGTGCTGGGCTGTGGCAGAGGAACACCTTCCAGTGAACAAAAACATACTGAACTTTGAGTGACACCTACTTGATCTTCATCTGCTTGCAGACTTCTGTGTTACAGGTAAGATGTGACATGGCCTCTCAGAGCAGGAAACTGTATAGTGTCCAAGACCTTTTGTCACATTCAGGCACCTCAATATTCTAAGAGCAGCTTGACAAATCCTGAACCAGTCGTTTAGGCAGGGTTAAGATAATGAAACTAGAACACTTCCTTTCTGCTGAATTGCCTTTGTGCTAAGCTAAATTAACCACTTTTAGGCTATTATTAATATTTTACGACATCAGATATCAGAGTCGTCAGTAAATTAATTTCTCCACCTATAAGCAAATTATTGATTTAGCAAAAACTTGGTGGTGGTGTAACTCACTGGGATTTTCCCATCCACCTCATCGGCAGCATCAACCGTGTTGCCATGGTTACACTGGAAGCACCTGTCCACCTTGTAGCCGTTGTTTAGCAGCAGCCTCATCATCACCTCATCCTTTAGACAGTACTGCAGCGCTGTGGGAAAAACCGTGTCGCTCACCACCGTGAAGTAACAGTTCACGTCAGCTTTGGCCGCCAGCAGCAGCTTCACGATCTCATAGTGCCCAGACCTGACTGCCACCAGGAGGCAGCACAGAGGGTCCAGGTCTGTCTTTGCCCCAGCTGCCAGCAGGAGTTTCGTGCATTCCACATCCCCATTACAGACAGCAAAGTACAAGGCGCTCCTCCTCATGTCCCGGTAGTTTTCAGCGTTTTTGGTGTTCATGCGGTAGTTGACGTCGTAGCCGCAGGCCAGCAGGACCTGCAGGCAGCGTTTCTGGCCTCCCTCCGCTGCAGTGTGGACGGGGCTTAGACCTGCCTCTTTAATGGCCTTCTTAGTGGTCAGAGGAATCAGCATCTTCAGGGCTCTGCAGGAAAACAAGGTTGAATCAAGCAGTTGGACATAGTTTAGGTTTAAAGGCCCTGTTGCAACAATTTTTGAAATGTTGGACTTTCTTGTTTAAAACAATTACGTTCATCATGGTCATTTTGGAGACTGATTCTAATTGAGACAAAGTGAGCACTAGGCATCTCTTGTCTAAGTGTTTGCACCTCTGAGTAGTAGGAACTCTACAAGGTCAGTGATCTCTTGAGGGAAGAGATGGTCGTCAGAGTATACCAGACTATAATCTGTCACAAATCCTGTTCCAACCCTTGTGTGTTTATTATTGACCAGCAGATGTCACCAGGCTGCATCTCTGTACCTGATCACCTGATTCTCCCCCCAACTACCTGCAAACATAATCTCCGTTTTCTGTAATTACCTGCTCAGTATAAATATGTGCCAGTTTCCTTAGTTCACTGCTTACCAATGTTTGTTTAGTCTTTGTGGGAATATATGGATTTGGTGTCTGTTGATGACACGGTGTGGACTGTTTGCCAGGTTTCTAATTTGCCTGCCTGTTACTGGTTGTTTTCAGCCTTATTTTAGACATGAGTCAATGGTGCAAACGCATCTTTTCAATTAACCATGTAAACGTACTGTCCAGTTGGCGACCGAGGCAAAGATCTGCAGGTCTGCAAACAAAGATGGCGGACTTCCTGAAGTAGTCAACATCAGCCAGAGGTTGTTCATCTTAGCAGAAGATTAATCTTAAGACAAAGATGTTTAAGCTAAACCGGTAGGGTCAGCTGTTTAGAAGCCATTTCTCAAGTAAACCCCAGAAACATAGCAAAATCCTAACTTCCGGAAAATAAATGGCCAAGCTAACACCCTTCTTAACCAACACATATGTTCACGGTGACAGTAACATTAAAATGATTCACAATCCTTAAAAGAAAATGCACGGTGGTAGTAAACAGCCAAGTCCAACGAAAACGGAATAAAGCTCAGGCATCTACAACTGCCTCCTTTTGATAATGTGTGGATGATTTTGGTTTGACCAGGTCCTCTAGGGACTGTCCATAGACTGTGACAGTGTTTGACAAAAGGGGCTCACTCATAGTGTCCGGCGTATGCTGCCTTGTGGATGGGCAGGTGTCCAGTAATGCTGGACAGGTTGGGGTTTGCACCATTGTCCAGCAGCAGCTGAATGCAGGCAGTGTTTCCAGATCCAGCTGCATCCAGCAGGACACTTTCCCCATTACAGGCCTGAGAGTTCACTTTGCTACCTGAGAGGGAAAGAACCAGGTAGTTGCATTAAAAAAAAAAAAAACGGCGTGTGATGAGTGGTGTCATTAGAAATTCACTAAGTCAAATTATTTTGATGACAGACCACAGTTCAGCAGAATCTCAGTGACGTGGAAGTGTCCATGTTCGGCAGCCACAGCAAGCGGAGTCACACCCGTCACGTCCTTCTGGTTTACACGACCGGCATTCCGAAGCAACAGCAGCAGGATGTCCACGTTGCCGACTTTGGCTGCTTCGTGCATGGCCGTCCACTTCTTCCTGCAAACCTGTTCCACCCAGGCACCATGAGCCAAAAGCGTGTATGTCATCTCATAAGAGGCGGCGCCGACCGCTGTAGGTGTGATAAACCACAGAGAGCAGATGTATGTAGCAGGGCTGTCTCCACACGTGAACATGAGGATTCACAGCAAATGTTGGAACATTTGCTGGGAGCAATGATAGTGTGACACACTTTACTGCATTTGATTTAGGACTGTGAACCTTCTGATTCCTTATACAATCTTCCTGCAGTTAGACACTTGTATATTTCTTAACTTAAACGAAATGAATGAAAGCACCAAAGCTGTCAAAGAGCTGAAAGGTGAAAAGGGTTTTCACCTTTTAGCTCTGTGACAGCTTATTAAACATTTTTCCTCCTTGTAGTTATCAATATATAACACTCAGCATTTTACATCCATCCAACAATTTAGTTTGCTTTTTTGTGTGATATAAATCCAAGCCACGCCCATCATTACATTATTACCCAGCAGCAGCGGTGACTCGTTCTTGCTGTTGGTGCTGTGAGGCGAGGCTCCGTGCACCAGCAGGCTCTTCACGTTTTCCGCCAGCCTGGCTTTAACAGCCAGGGTGAGCGGCGTCTCTCCTCCGACGGCCGTCCTTTCCTCCAGGCTCTGAGCCGCCACTAATGCAAACACAACACACAGCGGTAGCGGACGTGTACAGTACATTCCTGGAGTTCTTATCTGAATAAATGTGGTTATTTTAGACCGAGAGGACTGTTGACATCAGCTGCAAGGCTGCATCCTTTTCAAGTAAAACTGTTTCAATTATTTCCAGTGATCCTTATTTTGAAGGCACCAGTCTGGTCATAGCCTCTGCAGTAATGTGACCCAAGGTTGCCTGTTTCTTTTGTTTTTTGTATTGATGTCACGTTTGGGGTCAAAGGAGGCAACAACTCTCATTAATAAAAGCATCCTTTGTTGTTCAGAGTGGTTGAATTTTAAAGCAGACAAAGGAGCTGGTTGTCATAAAGAGGAGATGGATTTGATGTTTTTTAATGCCGGCAAACTTTCCTCTACTGGCAAACATTTATAGTGTTGCATTTACTGCCAGGACTGACCAGCTAGTAGATGGTTACAGCTCCATTACTGGCCCCTTTATCAAGACCGGATTTTCCACAGTTTCGGCTGAAATGCAGGTGAACATTGTGATGAGGTTTTCTTTAACATCAACCCCAGAAGTGCCCTGATCCATTTTTGGATTAAAGGTGTTTTTCAGTCCTAGAATTTGATATTTTCAGAACACAAGCTGATAAAAGTTTGGGTTCGATTAGGAATAGGCCAAGGTGCACCCCACCTCTCACCCACTTGACAGAGAAAGGCTTGATAATGTGAAGCTGACGTCACGCTGGGTTAACCGTTGGCAGATGCACCACCTTGTGAGAGGAGGGATTGATCCAGGCAGGGTCCCTTTTCTTCCACCTCAACTTTTCCCACCTCCATCAAGTTTGAACAATTTGAATTTTTTTTAGCCAATCAAAAGATTCCGTAGCAGGTACAGAGAGCACACCTCACAAGCTGGCGCCCTCTTCCCCCAACAGATAACTCTGCTTGACCTAAGTTTACATTATCTACAGGCCCCACGAGTCTAAAAATGATAAGCAGCTTAGATAATGGATGAATGAAAGCTCTGACGAGCCTGCTGTAAACTTGCTCTGCTGCCCCCCAGTGGCCAGAAATGCTGCTGCTCCTGTTTATGTAGGAAAGATATCAGCAGAACTACAGCAAGAGTGTGTTTTTATCAGTTACTTTGATTTGAATTGTAACGTTAATATTTTTGGTCAGTCCATCTTTTTAAGCTAATGTACAAATCCCGTTGCACCACACACTACGTAACATAATATGTTGCAGCATCATTATTCTGTTTTGTCACTAATTGCAGACATAAAGTCAGAGAGGACAGATTGAGGTGGTTTGGACATGTACAGAGCAGAAACTGTGATTATATCAGTAGAAGGATGCTGAGGTTGGAGCTGCCAGGCAGGAGGTCTAGAGGAAGAGCAAAGAGGAGATTTATGGATGTAGTGAGAGAGGACATGAAGTTAGTTGGTGTGAGTGAAGAGGAAGCAGAAGATAGAGTTAGATGATTCGCTGTGGAGACCCCTGAAAGGGAACAGCCCAGAGAAAAAGAAGCCATAAAATGCATCTAAAATTTTAGGTTTTTGGACATTTTGACCTAAGGTGAGTGAAATTGACAGGTGTGTCTCCTGCATCCTCATGACCTTCTGTACTAATTAAGTCAACGTTGAACTGCAGCAGCTACATTTCACTATTTGCTATTTGTGATAGTGTCACCTCATTAGATCATGCATGTTGGCGCTTTGTTGCCTTTGAATTTTATTTAACTGTAACTTTCTGAAATGAGTTAAACTGAGACGTTAATAAAATCCCTCATACTGATGAAATGTACTTACGACTCAGAACTGTCTCCAGAACCTCCAGGACCGGCTGCGATGCGGCTCGGTGGAGGGGAAGCCGGCCGCAACTGTCCATCTGCCTGAAGGCCAAGGTGTGCCGCAGCATCTCCCTTAGCACTGAGACCTCACCTGGTTGCCATGGCAATGAGACAGCCGCCCAGGGTATTATGACAGACAAGGAGAAAGAAACAGAAACATCCAGAAGTCACAGGTTTCTGTATTTTTTTTTCCCTTTTCTGCAAATCTCTCCTCCTCCACCTGTGGTTTCTATCATCAGCTCCATCTATCTAGACTCCTGATGCTTGGCAGTCCTCCCCCGCAGCTGCTGGCCATGTGATTCTGGCTGCAGGCCTCAGAGTAGAGGCAATGGAACAAACACAAAGAGAACACCGTGTGGTCATGGCCCAGATATTTCCATCATGATGTCCAGCCTACCTTGCTCAATGGCAGCCAGGACTCTCAGATTTTCATCCGTCGCTGCTGCTAAACTTTTAGGAGCAGAGGAGGCACAGGACAGTCAGCTGGATTTTAAGTGAACTTAGTTTTTTAGTGGGTAAAGGTTGGATGTGGGCTCTGTACCTGGCTGCAGATTTCAGAAAAGCATCCTGGCAGGAGTCTTGAATATTAAGCTGGATGATATAGTCACTGAGCTCCTCTTCGCCATATTCTTCATAGTTGTTCATCACTCTGCAGGGAGCAGGCACATGGTTCGAGTTATAGAGCATTGTATTATATCCAGAGATGAAAAGGCCAAATTGCTAGTTAGGCAGTTTTAAATGCAAATCACCTACACTTGAAGTTAGAGTGATTCATTTTTGCTCAATTTAAAGCTGCAGAACAAGCTGAAAACACCAGCCTGACAGTTTCTTAAGCAGCTTGTTGTGTTGGTGCCCACCTGAAGAAGGTAAAAACAATATTCTGCCCTTCAGCTACCAGTTAAGGCTCCATCAAGTTTTGAAAAACATCTCAATCTTTGTCCAAAGAGGAGATTTATGGATGTGGTGAGAGAGGACATGAAGTTAGTTGGCGTGAGAGAAGAGGATGCAGAGGACAGGGAAACATGGAGGGGGATGATTCACCGTGTCGACCCCTGAAACGGAAAATGTTTCACTTTGTGTTTGTAGATTCCGGGACATTTGAGGTCATTTCCATTATAATGACACTGTATGAAGAGCTTATTCCACAAATTAACTCCAATAACTTAAAAACATGTGCTCCCACTAATAATAAATAATTTTTGTAATACAGTAAATCTTGGTGAACAGCTTTTGGATTTGCCCTGTTATAAAGTTATTATCAATTCTGTGCATCATTTGTATTTGGAATTTTCCGAACAATCTACCCTGATATCAATTCCTATGGCTTTCTGTTGTCGATACAAATGAATTTGGTGTCTAATTCATATGCTTTCCCCCCAAACTTCCAGACATTTTTATCTAGAATTAGGACAATTAATTTCTATCAAACCATTACTTTGAACCTGCCAACTCCCTCTGCACTGCTTCCAAAAGCTGTTCAAGATTTCAAGAAGAGACAAAAACAGACTGTGTCCTCAATTAACCAGAAATGAAAAGCTCTTTTATTTTAAAAATGTTTAGCTTAGCAATTTCAAATAAATATTCTGGAAAAATGCCCAGTTTTCACATTTGTGTGCAGCTGTTACCGAGGGTGGACAGAATAACAGAAACGCAATAATCGAACACAACACTCCAACAAATTGTTGCCAAAAATGACCACGGGTTTCGAATCGACACACATTTCGGCACAGTGTCCACAAAAACGAAAGCTAACTCCTTTTACAGATCAGGCATTTGTGTTTTTTAGCTTTGGATTTTGGTGCTTTATTCCAGGAACTTGCTAGTGTTTCCTAACATGCTGCATCTCAACTGAGCAAACAATCCTGCCTACGCACAGATGCACAGTAGTTTATACCAATGAATAAACAAGCTAGTTTCAACTTACTTCTGTAATTAGAACCGTGTCATATTCAGTTGTTCAGTTGCTCTGAAATTGCTGGTTTGTACAGGAAAGTATTACTTGTAAAGATAAAAGATTAAAAATGTAACTTTTTCATAACTCTGGCTCTCTAAAAACTGCAAGACATAAATATGGGAAACACACAGAACCAACAGGGCTTCCAGCTGTTGTGTTCAACCCCCTTAGCAGACTCAGAAAATGTACAGTAAAAAAAATTCTTAGTGAGAAATTCACATGGCAAAAATTGGTCTTTTAAATTTAAACATGCGCACTCAAACATTCTCACCTGAGAGGTACGTGAGCAGAGATGGCTCAAACTCCACCGGCAGCACAGAGGGCTTTATGTTTTGGCGTGATGAACTTTCAGTCCCGCCTGCAGTAACACAGCGAGGGGTGTGGGGGGTGGGGGGGGCACCTGGTCCACTGGTCTTAAATAGCCAGGTTACGTTTGCTATTGTGCGACCTAAGCCAGGTCTTTACCCCATTTGGCCAGAATCCCACATTCAAGATCCCACAAGCCTCCGGGGCTTTAGGCCATGGACTTGTTCACTGTTTATTGTTTTGTGGAATGCAAAATCAATCAGGTCTATTTTTTCCTCCACTGCTTTGTCTAAGAAATACGAGATGATGGATGTCTTGTGAATTGTTGGCTGAGTTATAGCACAAGCTCCTGGGCAAATGGGCAACGAGGCGACAGCAGACATCTGTGCCGTGCCCTGGTTTTATTTTCTGCTGTGGTTTATTGACTTTAAATAACTTCTGTCCACTTGATATCAAGTTACTGCGTGTTTGGCTGCTTTTAGTGCCTCCTTTGTGATTTGGCTTCAGTAAAGCACAATTGTATTTAAATATTTTATGAGGAAAATTGTGTTATTATTATAAATCTGTCTCTTTTTAGTTTAGTATTTTTATTAATATTTGCTGAATCACACAAAAACATCTACAGTAAATAAGAACAACAACAAAAAAAAAGTTAATACTTAATATCAGAGATTTAAAAAGAAACTTTTTCTGTGGCTCTTTCAGTGGTGAGCCCAGTCTTAAAAGTTCTAATAGGAGTATTAGGAGTAGTAATTCTTTACCTGCAAATGGCTAAAGGTAAAAGACTTTACTATAAATCTCTGATACTGATTAGACATTTCCAAAATTGAGAGACCAAACAGCATAAAGCACATAAAACAGCATTCACTTGCATGAATCCCATGATTTGACATTGGTGCATCATGTAAACTACGCCTGCATAGTGTTGCAGCATTAACCCCCCCCATAAAACCAATTTTGTGTGTGTGTTGTTAGGCAACAGTGAGCTGGAGATGCAGATAACTACATTTAAAGTGTTTGTGTCATACTGTGTCATTTGTCATGACATCTTTTGTACCGTACTGCATCACATCTTACTGTAATACCACTGCAGGGCTGCTGTTGAGCTAAGAACATAAACTGCAACTCCACTGTAAGGTCTGTAAATTGATTTGATTCAAAGTAAGTAACAGGTCCAGCTCAGAGGGACCGGCTTACTTATTAAAACCAGAACAGAAGCTTCCAGATATGATGGCCAGTCAGGTCCCTCTGTGTGTTTCTATGTCTGAGTGTGATCATGATGACAACTATGACAAGTAGGCAATCCCTTGGCTAATAAATACATTTGGTTGACAGGTTTACACGGCCTGTCATCCTGCTGTGTGACCTCTGGGGAGCCAGCAAATGTCCAGCAGCAGATTAGTGGAGCTTTCCAGTGGTCACCATGTCGCCTCCTCTGGCTCACAGACTGAAATAGCAGTTTACAGCTCAACATAAGCTCCAGTACTGACAGTGTAAGCAGAGGGAGGCTATAAAAACAAGTAAGACAGTTTTTCATCCTCACACTGACACGACCATCTTTTAAACTGGGCATATTTTGTTGGTTTTTAGTCTCCGGCCTCCTCAGCTCGGAGAAACTTGCAAACACTGTAGCTACATTGAATGCCAGTAAGACTGTTACCTCTGTCAGTACATGTACAGCTCCATCTGTTAGGATGCTACTTCTAATTTATACTTCTACTATTGGGCCACAATGTGTTTTGTGTTTGGAAAGGTCAGATGCTATAAATGTTAAATTGTCATCAAATCGCTCATATCACAGTGGGCATCAGTGTTCATTAGTTTATCATGTTTAGAAATCCGCTTCAATTCCAGGTGAAGCTGACTGAAACCAGGCGATTCAAGTGGGGAGGTCTATTTACTTAATAACTGCATATATATAAATTTACAGCCTATGTTTTTGTTTTTAAATATTTTTGTTAATCTTAAAAAAAAAATCAAGGCATCCTTATACAGGCCTATACACAATAATGAATAATGTGGTAAAACATGTACAAATGAAAAAGGTAGACAATAATAACAGTGTGTTAAAAAAACAATATTTTTTAATCCACTCAACATGGAGAGAGTCACGCAGTGGTGTATGAAATCCTTAAGTGAAAGTACAAATAAACAAACAATAATGTACTCTAGTAAAAGTATAGGTACCCACTGAAGTTTCTACTTAAGTAAAAGTAAATCAGTACTTGATTTACATTCTACTTAAAGTATTAATAGTAAAAGTACTTGATGATTTTTTTCCTGTCCTTTTCTGTGGATCGGTGCTGCTTCATGTTTGGGGGGACATTAACTAATTAATGGTAATTGACATAAATGATGAGTTGAAGCTATTTAACTGTATGAGCTGATGCTCATGTTGAGTGAGAGGAAGACGTAGACAAGGCCAGGAAGCCAAAGAGTAAACTTACTGTATTACTTACGTACAGTAACAGAGTACTTCTATTGACTTTCCACCACTGGTGACGTGTCTTGTGGTTGCTACGGAAACGCGTAAACTCTGGCGTTGCCTGGAAACCAAGCTAGCTTTAGGAGCACGGCGTTGTACTAGCGTTAGCTGCAATGTGCCGACTCAGAATCTCGTTAAATAAGTAAAATAAGAGTCACGGGATTTAAAAGAAGCTAAACGACTGGCAGTCGGCCCCACTTTTCACCGACTCTCCGGTTTCCATTGTGAGTCAGCGCTTTGACGGATTAGAGGCGCGTTTCCCAACTTTAGCTGAGAAAGCTAACAAGAAAACTAACTGCGAATCTTAACAACTGAGCATTAGCCGACCAGTTCAAACCCGCCATGTCGGACGACGGAGAAAACGAAGAGAAGCAGCTGGATGAGAATGAGGAAGAAACAACAGAAACAGGCCAAGAACCGGGGGCAGATGCTGCACAGGGGCCACCAGAGGACGACACAGATGCGGAAAGTGATGGAAAGGAGGCGCAGCCTCACAGGTTGACCTCAAGTGAGGAGGGTTCCCATAAAATCATTAGGAGAAAATCATGAAGAGTGTTAAGACATGTTACAGTTATTCTCACACATTGTTTATGGGACGTTTTGATCCAGTTAATTTTAGATAACTACATAACTTGACAGGTATCACCTCTGTCCATATTCAGATGTGTCTCTTCTTTTTCTTGGCTGTACAGATGTGTTGGAGGATGTGGAAGAAGCTGAAACTCACAGTGATCTGTCCAGTGACACCAGAGACCCACAGATATCAGACAGTGCTGAAAAAGTAAAGGAAACTGGTGAGACGGCTTTAAAGCTCCTGCATCTGACGTCGCTAACAAAGATGCAAGTACAAATTTAGTGACGGATAAAAACAAAGCTTACAAAACAATGTATACAGGGGTCCAAGAAAAGTAGACGACGTTAAAAAATATTTGAATATGAGAATATTGGCAAACATCTGGTTTTAAAAGACACTTGTATAAACATTGTCACTTTCTACACATTAAATGTCATTTGTAAATCCATCTGATCATTGTTGAGGTTGTGACTCACCAAACAGACAGACTGACATCAAAATGGACAGCTTTCATTTTTGTTCACACTTTTAGATGTGCTGAAGGCCGTGGAAGAAGCTGGAAGCCAGGCCGACCTGTCCGATGATGCTGAAGAGTTTAAGCAGCCTCAGACAACAGAAAATGTTGAAAGCTCAACAGCTACAGGTGAGACTCTAATTTACAGACTATTGGGAAGCTATGACCTGGACACTAGTGAGTCTGCTAGCACTCATCATAAACGTGTCAAATCCAAAGACATGATCTGAGAAGGTTTGGTTTTTCCGTCAGTAAACAACAAAACCCCACCCATCAGTATGTGGACAGACATGAGACTGAAAACACAATCATGTATCATATATGCTTCATTTTTGTGCTTTCATTGTTTAGTGATGTGGATCTTTAACTGTACCATGTACTGTACTCTATGTGTTGTAAATGACAAATCTATCAAGTTAGTTTACACATTTGCTGATTATACTAATATAATATAACTTAGAATATTGGAATACAGCTGTTGCCAAGGTAACAACTAATAAGGATCCAAATTAAGAGTAGATAGCAGGGTTGACATCATGAAGTTTGTACACATTAAACTGAAGATACAGGGAAACGAAAGGAATAGAACAGGCTTTCGTAGTGGTACCACTCAATCCTTGGTGCTCATCTTTCATGTCAAATACATGTCAAGATATTTTGTCAGATAACATATACACTATGAGATTTTTAGTTCCCTAACACTGATCTGTTGACAGTGGGACACATTCCCAATACAATTGTTGTAAAAAATCATCCACTCCCATCTAAACATCTGTATTATATGGAGAAATAATAAATAGAGACGTGCAGCCACATTTGGAAATGGAGTGTAAGTTCCTTTGTAAGACCAGGTATGTTGTTTCAAGGTAACCTGATACAGGAAACCTGATACAGGAACCGTATGATGTGAGGATCAATATCTGGTTAAACCTTAATTAGATAAACAGCAGTCACAGACAAATGGCATCAAGTAAATCCTCATTTTTAAGCCTATAATGTAATTAAGAATATTTAAACTGACTTATGAAAAGCAGAATTTATTGGATAAATGAAAAATGCACAAAAATGGTCAGATTAGAAAATCCATCATGATGACACAGTTAAAACTACTAAATAGGAAATAAAAGATTGCTCTTTTTATTGTGTGTCTTATGAAAAGCCATAAAATTTCAGTCAGTACAACAGACTGAAATAAAATCCCACAACATAAAAAAAAAAGCTTTTTAAAGTTGAAGCTACTGAAAGTCTGTTTTTTTGTATGCGGTTGTAGTGAAGGTGGTGCTGGTACCAGAGGGTCATGTGATGACCGTGGCCTTTGCCATCGGCCTCAGCATCCAGGAGCTGAAGCGGTACTTTGCCTCGGAGCTCAGAGTCCCTCCAGAAGTGCTGCAGATCTCTCTGGATGGTATGTATGTGTCTACCAACAAGCATCAGGAGATCAGTGAGGACAATAGAAACATTTGTGGGAGTGATAGTAATAGGTTGATGATGATGAATATTAGTGGAAGATTAAAATTCAATTTTGACACCAGCAGTTCAAAAACGTAACTATTTCTAGCCATCTCCCTTTTGATGCCAAAACCGTTTGAGGTGCCCTCAGCCCACCTGCCTTTTAAGTGCATGAATCGATTTAAAGTTTTGTTTGCTGGCAACAGTATCTTAAAATTAAATTTTACTGATGAACCCAATGACTCTGAAAACAACATTTGTTTTTATATGTTTTTCATTCTGATTTTTTATTTGACTGTTGTTTGGTTATGTGACTGTCACTGACAAAACGAAACTAATTCCTTAGGCTTTCGATTTGGCCTCTGGCTCATGTACAGTACATCACACAGGTCACTACTGCCATTTGGAAATCAGAAATGAGCATTTTAGAGCTAAACTTTCTGTGGAAAAGTACAGAGAAAGTAATCAAAGTGCTATTTTTGATTTTCATTGGGAAACTGCTTTTTTTTTTACATTTAGTTTTTATATACCTGAATAATGATATCCCAAACATCTCACCCCATGTAGATGTTTCGGGGATAGTAAGATTATTTGGAGCAAAAACAAATAGCCATTTATCTTTTTCCTTACTGGGATCGATTAATTTTTTTATATAATTTTACAAATCTGCTTGATGGTAGATTTATTGAAATATTATTACATTTCATTCGAAGTGACCTAATGTAATTCCAAAGATTTCTGTTCTGACTCTTTAGTCTATTGTTTCAGGCAAACTGGTGGAGGAGCAGCAGAGCCTAATGCAGCTTGGCGTCCGGCCTCACGGCTCCACCCGCATGGAAATGAGCTCCACCAACCCGAGCATTTACCCACTTCGCCCCATTCGTCCTCCGGAGACTGACAACATGCCCGATGTCATCAGCGTTGGAGTCCAAACAGGTATGAAGACCACGTCCAGTTCAAAACAACCACGTTGCACATTGCAGTAATTATGGTAAAGGTTTAGCTTAGATTGGCATCATTAAAGCAAATAGAATGTTTCCTCTTTGGTTATTGTTTTTTTAATTTTTTTTATTTTGCTACAATGTGCCATCAGAGGGAAACTTGACCTCTGGACATTTTATGATTTAATAATAATGTATCCCTTAAATAAAATTTAATTAAAATGTATAATTAAATATGAGTAATAGAATATCAAAAATTGCAAAAGATTTAATAGTAAAAGCCAAAAGGAGAGAACATTTTAAAGCAATAAAAACAAACAAACAATTTGGCTATCATAAAAAAATATATGATGTTTATAAAATTAAACTAAATTTATAATTTGGCAAATGAGGATCTGATTAGGTGATTTGATTTTATTATATTGAATAAGTTAAACAGATACACTTTTATATGGTGGATCTATTTACAGACACAGAATGACAGATACGCTATTTACTTTATTCTTTATAAAAATCCATATATTATCTGTAAGCACCTATCATGTTCGGGGTCTGGGTGGCTGGTGCCTTTCCTAGCTCTCAGTGGGCAAGAGGCGGGGTCCATCCTGGACAGACGTCCAGTCCTTTTCAGGGCCAACACAGACAACCATTCACACTCATATTCACACCTATGGGCAATTTAGAGTCACCAATTAACCTAACGTGCATGTTTTGGCACCACTAACCACTCTGGCACAAACCGTGCTGCCTCTTTATAATAATTTATTTATTTAAAGATTACTGAATATAAACTCTGTTATTCTCACTACAAACCCTGAACACAGTTAAATTAATTTTTCTCCAACTTCCAGATGAAGGAGTTTTCCAAATGGTGGTGGAGATCGAGCGTCCCCGGCAAAAAAAGCTCTTCCTAGGTGGCTACAGACACAAACTGACAGGGACGGAGTACCACCACGCTGCCGTCCAGACCCTGTCCAAGAGGAGATCTGACAGAGGAGTGGTTGTCTTCAGCCGAGACACACAGGTACACATCAGGTTCACAATTCAGATCTGAAGGTGAACTGTTGTGCCGGGAGATGTAACATGCAGAAATGTAATCGCTAAATGCAAAGTTTAAGTCAAACACCTTAGGAAAAGTAGAATTTATAAACTACTATAACCATGTCAAAACCTCATGTTAAAGTTGAAATGTCATTAGGTCAAAGTATGCACAAACATTCACATCTCAATGGGGACAAAGTTGAAGAGATTCTAACAAGTGTCCAGTCAGCAAACCTGGACCTATTTCTGCAAGTAGACTAAAACCATAAACTCATTTTACCATTTAGATGATAAAAAATTTGAAAAAGTATCCAAAAGGTTTTTGTTTTGAAAGTGTACTTTCTGTGAGTGTGTGTGTGTGTGTGTGTGTCTCTCCACTGTGTGTCTTATGGCCGTGTTTCTAGATGAAAGTAGGCCGAAATACTTAAGTGCCAAAAAACGTACAGACGCAAAACGACAGAAATTATGCAATTTACTATATATAGGATGGACAAAAGAAAAGAAAGAATTCTTACTAATCAAACTGAAAACACTGTAGCCTGTTTCCCAACCTCTGAATTTCCTCTGGATTCCTCAGGCTAAAAATTACAGCCCCATGCAATGTCAAAATGGATCATGCTCAAATACCAATAACAGCACTGACTTTTGTATTTCAGCTGTCACCAGTCGGGAACTAGCACCTATTCACCTTCAGTAGCCATCTTTACTCATGATTAGAGAAGTTTCACTAGCAATAGTTCACTAGTAAAGCGCGTGAAGCGTCATGCTACCGCTGGTACAGTGAGTAGTAACATGGACACGTCTAACAGGACGTCTAGTTATGGAGAGAATGATAATTTGGCAAAATGGGGAGTCTCTCTAATTTTATGGTTTTGACTTTTGGATAGGAGAATGAGATCACAATTGAAGATGCCTAACTTTCCAGGAACAGTAACAGTTTTCCAGGAAGTTTATAACCTTTAACCTTCCAAGAAAGAGGTATGCTCAGTTATCGGATAACCCTGGAAAAAATTGTTTTACATTAAACCCTGTACACCTGCTTCTTGGAAAAGCTGAGAACTTCACAGTGGTACTGTAGATGACTGTAATATCGACCCACCAATCAGGATTTGGTTTGAATACCAGGAACTGAGATGCCATTATTTCCCAGGAAATATTGTCAAATCTTTCCCAGAAAATAAAACCCTGGAACCTGGGATTTTCAGCACGTTTGCACCCGTCTGTTCATGCTTTGAAGACTCTGAAACAAAGATGTTTTTCCTCATCAGCGTCACCACTTAACTGTTGTACTTATATTCTGACTCCAAGTAACTTATTTAGGAGATTTGACTGAACCTGGATCCACTTGTGAAGGTTTTAGCTGGCAGCTTGTGTCGCCAGCTGTGTAATTTCAATGTTGCCAGCTGTCATGTTTTTGGCATATGACATCTGCTTTCATGCTCTGTCTCCCACTCTTATGCTGCCCAAACAAAATTTGTGCCAAATAAAAGGAAGCCATGAACCAATCATTAATGAATGTGGCCAGTATTCCAGCTTGGTGCACAGAACACCATCTGAACACCAACCAGAGGTGGCACAGGTGTACAGACAAATGTACAAAGGCAAAGGCTCCATTGATCTTCTTTATGTTGTTTTTGGCTTTCTGCTTTGCAGTGTCACATATTATATAATGACCGTGTCTATAAAAATACATCTTTGAAACGGAAAAGTCTGTGATGGGAATCTGAAAATCTTGTGGAGCAGTGTGGATCCTTTCCCAAGAATCCCAGGAAATCCTTTATCGCTAATTAGAAAGAGGTGGTGTTTTGGCTTCTCAGTATGTGTGTCCTCTTTAGATGAAGTAGTATATGACTTACTGACCTTCACCTTCTTCCAGGTACATAGGGTATCTGCCCTGGATTATTATGAGTGTGGCATTAGGCTCGTTACAGATGTACATACAGAAGGACCCACTGCAGCGGTAATGAGACCTCTGTATCGGTTGTTCTGTGTACTTGTCATCTCCTGTCGTCCTGCAGGAAACCGTGCAGTGTTCTTGATTTTGCCTTTTTCTTTCTTCTTAGCTGGTATTTTTCTTTCACAGCCCGCAAGTTATCATGTATTGTAAAATGTAGGAATACTTAAATTTGGAAATGAGGTCACATTTCAGGTTTCTTTTCACCTAAAATTCAAACTAAAAGAAAAATGAGCAAGAAGTAAACATATGATATGTAGTGGTGATGGCAACTGGCACAGTTTTTTTAATGAGTTGTCACAGCACAGTGACCTCTGACCCTCAGCTTTGTTACTGTACAGTAGTTGACTAGCTGGAGCTGATACGTTTGAAAGTACTTTCTCATTAGAAAGGTTTTTTCTTTTAATGTGAACCTCAGTTTTCGTCAGCAAACGTCAGTTTAGAAGTCTCTAGGATTGGGCTGGATCAGCTATTTGTAAATCCATTGTTATTTTTCTTTTTCCTTTAAAGTAGATATAGTATAGTAGGCATGTTTCAATATTGTTGCAGTAGTATTTTAAATGTTCTGTGTTCTCTGATAATAAACCAGACTGTCCACATCATCCGGATCCAGATCAAATTTACAATTAAGCTTAAACTACTCGAGCATCAGCAGTCTGTGTCACAAGCCTGGAGAATGTCAAATCTTGCCCCCCGTTATATCTTGCCTGCCTTGAACCGACTGCCTGTAACCTGTGGTCTGATTTGTTTCGATGTTCACAGTCATCCTGCTTGCCTGCATTACACAGCTCACATGATTGACCATATTTACAGAAATACATTCTCAGGCAGAATTAAAAAACAAGCTGCAGAGAATTTGATATGGTTTTATATGGGTCTCTTGCGTCCATCTCACTTTCTTCTGTCCAAAGACTGATGGATGGGTATGTAAGGCATTTAATCAGACACACTGAGAGGATTTCTCTCTTAAGATTTGGAATGTGTAGAGAGAATCAAAAGCTGTGTTAAATAAGTAAATTAAAGTCTTTAAACTCATTAATTCTTTTCTCTTTACTTGTGTTTCTCTCGTTCAGACAGTAGTACAGAAGTCTCAGGCTCAGCAGTGTCCGGTCACTGTCTCCACCCAGATGACTGGGATCGGCTGCTATGTCTCCTGTATTAATGACAAGCTGGTTACCCCTGGCAACTACATCACCGCTGACGAGTATCATGACAGGAGGCTGAGAGCTGTGGGTGATTGTGATGTCTTTTTAGACTTAATTTAGTTTTTCATCAGCTAATTTATGTAAAAGGGAGAAGAACTGTGATGATCATGGACACTTGAAACATTTGAAACTGCAGCAAAGGTCAGGGGTCACCCCAATTGTAAAGCTTTCATTTTAGCCCGTAGTTGTGAAATGCTGTATCTTGCTCTGTGCTACATGGTTTTTTTTTAGAGAGCAAAAAGTCATGTGATAGTTGTGATAAGTAAGACCGTATCAGTATCATCAAACTAATCACACATACGAGCACAAACATCTGTCTGAGAAAACTGACTTTTCAACGGTTATGACAGTCACACATTGTACTGCTGAGCTTACGTGTGTCGTGTTCCAGTTCTAACTAGTGATAGTCAATCAGGAAGTCAGCCTATCCGTTTTAGTTCTTTGTATGTTTAATGGTATGTTTAAATGTGACTCCCTCAGTGCACAAGTACAGTTAAACAAGTTAGAGCTCCTATTCAGGGTATATTTTTCTAAACGATATTTACAACATGTACCAAACAAGTTTAGTTGGGTAGTTTACATTGCATGTCCTGGGAAGTTGCAGTGCGCATGTAGATACTGAAACTACTCTTATCCCACCCAGGTGATCTGTCTGCAGTCGTTTGCTCGGCGCTGGCTTGCCCAGCAAGAGGTGAACCAGCTGAGAAGGGAGCGAGATTGGCGGTTGGCCTGGCTGGACCTGCAGGAGAGGAGGAGGATTGAGGAGAGGGAGGAACAGCTGAGAGACCGCCGCCAACGCTGGATGAACCCGAAGAGAAGGGAGGACTTCAACCTACTGTACCACGCTCTGGAGAGTAGGTTGAGAAGGGGCCCTGTGTGAGAGCAGCTCTCACTCTTTTGATTTACAACCGTAAGTATTGACCTGTGTATGTTTCAGAGTGGAGGCGCGAGGAGGAGCAGCAGATCAACTCGTCCCTGCGAGGAGCTGAGAGGAAGGCAGCTCTCTGCTCACTGCTGGAGCAGGAGGTGCAGCTCATTGCTGCCATCGGACAACATCGCATCTTTGTCCAGAACAACTGTGATGAATCCATCAGGAAATTTCTGGACAAGGTCAGAGGTCATATAGTAGTGGCACTTTATCAGTACTGTTACAACTTAGTAGCAGTAGTACTAGTAGTGGTGACAAAACTATCTGCATCAGTGGTAATAATTTTTCTATAGCTGTAGTAGTAGTATTAGTTATATTATCAGTTGTAGCAGTGACACCATTATTAATATCAGTAGTAATAGTAGTATTATCAGCAGTAGCATTAACATTATCCAGGTATATATTTTAGTCTGCATCTCCTCATCGCTGGCGAAGAGCAGATGGTCGTCTGATCGAGATGGACAGTCCGCACACAATCAGAGCGAGAGAGCTGCGAGATCTGTACAACGACATCAACGTGTCCACCGCAAGCCGGGAGAAGAGAGTCCAAACCCTGATGACACTCAAACACACTGTCAAGGTAACACACACTCACACGTACACAAATTTGTCCGTCACAGAGAAAAGTCCAGAACAACAAACTGTTCATAGAATAACAAGACTTCACAACAGTCATAAAGTATGAAATAAGCACCAATAGTGTGGATGTTACATGGGGGCCTGGTGGCTCAATGGGTAGAGCAGTGGGTTGGGATGCAGAAGACCGCGGGATCAAATCCCAACACTCCAAGTGTGGCCCCAGCCAGCTGACTGTTGATAGTACACATCAAAATAAAAGGCCCTGCTTTGGCCAATATGATTTGAAAGAATTTTAAAGAATTACTGTTCAGTTCTATATGAGCATGACTGTTACTGTTTGTGGCATGAATGTTTTCATCCTCACCGGACAGGAGCACGAGTGTCAGCTGAGCCGGGACATTGTGGATTTGATTGACAGGGAGGTTGACCTCATGACTCGAGGGCTGAAGGCAGCCAGTCTGGAGGGGCTGAGGAAGAGGATCTCCACTCTTTTCCTTCAGTACATCAAAACACCAGCATTTAACCCTGAGATAGCCAAGCTGCTCAAGGTACTGTAAGCAAAGAGCCTTGCAGATCCGAGATTTTAAGATTTGGATATCTGTATAAAATATGTCCACATTATCTATAATCTGTCCCAGGTTCCCCAGAATCCCTCCCAACTGAAGAACGACATGTTCCTTTGCCGCAGCTGTCAGCGCTACCTGCGCTCCTCCGACTTCACCCCAGCTGCCGCCGCCCGTGCGAATGATCGCTGTCAAGACTGCACCAGACTGGACAACATAGCTAGATCCCGCAATGATTTCTCCTGCCACAAAAACATTCTGCAGAGGCTGAGAGCCGACGAGCAGCGGCTCAACAAGGATGCCAAAATCCCCTTCCTGTTGCAGGTGACCCGCAGTGTGCTGCTTTCACCTTTACTTGCGTCCGTTGAATAATCTCAGTCCAGCGGCTGTTTTCTGCTCAGCTTGCTGTGATATTTTATAGTGCAGTTATCGCTATCTTGATGTGTCTGCGCAGGTGGAGGATGTGCGGTACCTGGTAGAAATGGTCTGGGCTTCCCGTTCGGCCCTCCAAACGAGCAGCGACATGTACAACTTGGTGTTTGTCCGCTGGGAGCGAAGAAGGGACTGGAGCCCCTGGAACTGCATTCTGCTGTGCAAAGAGGAGACTTCAGCTCACCTGGAGGTGCAAGATGTCAACAAGGTCTGTCCTTAAAAACATTTACACTCACATCTCCACCTTCTAATAAAATGCACAGATGCACAAATCTGTATGTGGATATCTGGATTCAATATCTGAATACTACAGTGAGAATGATTTAAGGCCCAACTTTTCCAGGAGGTAAGAAACCTTTCGAGAAACTTTCTCCATTTCGTTTGGAGGATCTAGGGTGATTTAGTTGATATTTGGTGGAAAATGACAAGAGTTCCAGGTTCCTTGGGTTAAAGAAAAAAGATACTAATACGTATAAAAAGTTTTCATGCCTCTTGGAAGCTTTCAGCAACATTGTGATTGAATATACAAGGCTTCATGTCAAAGTGAAACAGACCTCTACAAAATATAAAACTGAAAATAAGTGACTTTATAAGTATTTGACCCCATGAAGTAACTATTAGTTGGATGCACCTTTGGCTGCAGTTCCGGCGTTGAGCTGCCGTGGACAGGTGTCAGTCGGCTTTAATTTCAGCTTTTTTTCTCTTTGCCACTCTCCCATAAAGCTTAACTGCTGAAGAGTGTAAGTCTTTCAGGTGAGTCTTTGGTGTCTTGGTGGCCTCCCTCACTAGTTTCCTCAGTTTTTGAGTACAGCCTGATGTAGGCAGATTTACACATGTGTCATCTTCCTTCATTATTTTAAGGAGAGATATTTCTGTACTGTAAATATTTAGTAACTTAGAAGAACTACATGTTCTTTTGTCTTCATGGAGCAGTTTTTGGCCAGATACCTGATCCACTAATAACTGGACCCTTCACACAAGTGTATATGTACCATATTCATTGAAACAGATTCACTGCACTCAGGTTCTTGGCATTTAACTAACTCAGTGACTTCTAAAACCAACTGGCTGCACCACTGATGAATCAAATGGGGTGAATACTTATGCAATCACCTACTTTCAGTTTTATATTTGTAATTTCTATTTGTAAGTGTCTGAAATGGTTCCCGGTGTATCATAAAAAATTTTCACTCTTTTGTTTTTTAATTGTATAGGGAAAAAGTCTGGGAACCGTGAAATCGCTAAAAATACATTGATCCAGACATGAGTGGTGGTCTAATAATCCCTTTATGAAAACGAATATTTTTTTCTCATGTTGATCATTCTGGCACTTCGCTTGGTCAGTTTTTCTCTTTGTCTGGTTAAACAATAAAAGCGGCAGGTAAAGTTTGTTTGACTCCATTTGTTACACTAACTGAGTCTCCTTCCCGTGTGTGTGTGTGTGTGTGTGTGTGTGTGTGTGTGTGTGTGTGTCAGACATATGAGGAGTCTTTCATCCGCAGGATTGAACACAAACACACTCTGGCTCGACGCCACTTCAGCCAGATCCCCGTCATGGCCGAATTTCTGAACTCTCAGCCGACCGCAGCCCTCGGCAACCAGCTCGTCTCCAAGTCCATGACCATAGCAACAGGCAAGCATGACACCAAGATCACACCGTCTGCTGCTCATTAAGAAACACCCTGTGGTTTTCTGTCATCTTCCCCTGTTTCTTCCCTCTCGCATATTGTCTGGTTTGTCTGAAATCTAAAATAAATCTTAGAATGGCTTAAATCTTGTTTATTAAATCATGTAAATGTAGTTTGATGTGGGCACTTTCTACACTGTTCTTAGAGGCCAGGAGCTTGCCTCCAATCGAACTATAATAAGAAATAATCATAAAATCATAAAATCTAAATTACGGACTTTTTATGCTTTTAAAATGTTTTCCCAAAAAATTCTAACTTAAATGTGATAAAATAAAACAATTATATAAAAAAACTCATCAAGACTTAAATGACTCCTTTTTTTTTAATCGTCTTTTACAAATTTCATCATGTTGTTACCTAGAGCAGCTACAGCAGTGCAATGCTACATACACACTGGTGCATCGGTACTAAGTGATGCATCAATGCATCAGTTTAAACTATCATATTATAATATCATATTACTATCATAAGAGTTCATGAAATATTTGATTCTATGCATTTTCAACAATGACTACTTTTGAGATTTTCATCCTGCTAAATCCTGCTGACAATAGTTACTCTGCTTTCAATTAAGCAGGATTTGTTTTTGCATTTAATTATATTTAAATATGAGAAAATGTATTAAACCTACAAATGTCTGATACTCGGGCATCTATGCACTTGACCTTGACGAACTCTACAATTAATACCACCATTACAGTTTTTCCAGCTTGGTCAAAAATCCACCTCTTTTCTCCTTTTGCTATGTTTAGGGAAAATAATTCTCGTGTATTTTAGTAATCAGAAGCATTAACCAAGGATCAAAGGTCATGAATAGAGCTAGCAACTGTTTAACGGCCACCTTAAGACTTCTATGACCAGGAGTTAAAGGATAGCAGATCTTCTAGGAATGGCTTCAAGAAAAGTATGATCACATCTCGATTTCTGCGAAGCAGAAGAGTCTCCCTCTGTTCTTCTCTCATGTTTGCCTCTCTCCATGTGACGTCTAATGAGCGGGAAGGCCCAATAAAGGAGGTTTCAATAGCCGTGATGTTTGCAGATTCTTCCACATCCAGAGGGACCCTGAGGCGACAGTAAGGTAAGGAGTACTCATCATGAGGAGAGAATGCTTTTTGTGTCTGCTGACAGTTCATCACCCAGTATTGTAATCTTTATGATAACGGGTATCACGGCATGCTTCTGCATGTTTTACATGAATACATTTAAAGGAAAAATGTAAACGATTGACTCATTTTAACGTTTAAATATAATTCAGAAAAAAGGGACCTCGATTTTTTTTTTTTTTTTTTTTTTTTTTCTTTGAGCTTTAGGTTGTAACTTCGTTTGGGTGTTTAATCTCGGTTCTTGTGAATTCAGCATAAAGTCAATTCCGCAACAAATCCATCTTTATAATTATGTAATCTAGTCAAAGCTGTGTGGTGGTGGTGGTGGTGGTGGTGAAGTGCGCTCAGGGTTGAGCCAAAATGAACTCACTGACCCTTTTGTTAAATTTTACTGGAGATAAAAAAAAAAGTATGCCAGGCAGAAATTAGAGCACAGGTGATTTTGTCATAAACATTACAGCTTGTAAATGTTAAAGTGTAGTGAAAAGTAACCTTTGATCTTTCTCACAAGAACATGACTTTCATTGTAATGGATTCATTTCTCTCTAATTCAGGTAAAAGCTCTTAAAAGTACAAGTGGTTTTAAATGTGGTCTTGCTTTGAGCAAATATCACTTATGTTAAAAGACTTATCACATCCTGCTTTTACTGTCCTTCAGTCCAAACTGAGTTATTGAAATACAAGATGCCTACAGCAGTTAACTTCTGAAGTAACCTGCAGTCTTGAATGTAAAGTTATATAAGGTTTTTCTATCTTTCTGTTTGTTTTAGTAGAGAGTCACAACATTACACTATAGTATAAACTGTATCTGAGATATTTCCAACCAACATCTACAATTAAGGTTAAACTCATTTGGGAGAAAAAACACAAACAAGCAAAATTGTTTTGTACTTGCTTATTACTAATTTGGCTGTTACATTGGTCCAAATGTCTGAAAGACGACGGACAGGGCTCAGTTATTTTTACTCGTAAACTTTCACTGGCTATATGTCAAAGTGTCCCTGGGCAAGACCCTGAAACCCCTAACAGCCCATTTCCCTCCCCAGCTGTGCAGTGCCGGTCCAAGCCTGGTAGAAATTGGGGAGGGTTGTGTCAGGAAGGGCATCCGGCGTAAAAACTGTGCCAAATCAACACGCGGACCTTGATCCGCTGTGGCGACCCTGAACTCACGGGATAAGCCGAAAGGACAAAAAAAAACCTTTCACTTTGCATGTTCAGCGATATCTGAGTTGCTTTTTTCTTGCACGGGGAGAAAGTACAAACCTTCTTTGTGTTATCTGGGACAATCGGCAAAATAAAAAGTAGGACATGAGGAATCACATGCAAGCACAAGGACAAATGTAAATGAAACCTGCATTCACCAAACCTAATCCTCTGCAGTAGTGAGCTCTCATTACTTAGTCACAGATCTCTTTTTAAAATTAGTTTGCATTGCAATGCATTGGGCAAATACCACATGTAATTACAAACTTAAGATTTCTTTGCATCATGCAGTGGCACACAGATGGGAGCAAGTTTCAATCATTGCACCCCAAAGTCCGTCTTAAGAAAGCAGCCCTCTACTGTGGTTTCTGCATCCTTCATTAGTTTGACATAAATCATTACGTGCAATATTTTTCAGTGTACACCTCTCAACTGATATAAAAGTACAGAAATCCTCCTTCAAGTCATCTCATCCAGAGTCAGATGTTTCAGATTTCATACCGGTATCATCTCTGTGCATCAAGTGCAGACATATATTCAGGCTAATGAAAAACCGGAGACCGAAAGCCTCTCAAACAGCCGCAGATCTAAAGTCCAGCTGTGATGGGCTGGCGTGAGTCTCTCTGAAGCTGTAGAAAATGCAAAACCTTCTAACCATTTAAAAGACAAATACGTATATAACTGCCATAAATTAAAGTTGAAGGTACATTGCTATCTTGCTTTTGTGTTGGTACAGAGATAATCATCAGCGATTAGTAAGAAGGTCTGGTGTCTTGCTCAAGAGAAACTCCAACAGATACGGACACATAACCTGTGACCTCGAGCAGTGACACTGCATTCCACCCACCACCACGACTTGTCAATCATCAGCCATTGGAAAGTCTTTAATCCCCGTGGGATAACTGCAGGTGTGCTACCAGCAAGAGACAGTACGGGGAGACAGAAAGGTAGATAGAAGGGAAAATGCTCCAGAAGCTGAGAATAGGGTTGTGGAACTACCGCACCTTAGGACTGATCGTCCTCACACCACTGCTGCTGCTTCCTCTTCCTCTCGTCATTGGGACCAAGGTGAGTCTTCTCTACTGATCATAGCATCACAAGTGCAAAGGGCCACAATAATTTAATGTTATTAAAATAAATTTGTTATAATTCCTTAATAGTAGCACTTTGCTTTCCCTGAGTTCATCTTGTTGCCACTGCAATATCTTTTTTACAAATAATCAAACGACTATAATGTGGTAAAGAAATAGCTTGTATCGACCTACAGATAACTTTCTCCAACTCGGAAGATTAACAGAGGTTTTTTTAAGCCTCGATTAAATCCTAGTTTACTATTACAACACATTTACTTTGGTGGGTTATCAGTTATGTCTCCTCGTTTCCAGCAACATACATGTGTTATTAACAAACTATCTGCTTTACATTACGTAAACCGGCTAAAAACAACAAACATCAATATTGAATGTCCACTAAATGTTCTATTGATGGATAATGCAATTCAATGTGTGACAGGAATATAAAATGATAGACTAGGATTTAGTTCGTTAAGATAAAAGGTGCTCTTAAGCCTCTCGCCGGCTTCCCCATTACACCTGTAACCACTAATAGAATAAAAGCATTGTGTGCTGTGAAATAAACTACAACAGATAAGAGAGACAATAAAAGTCAGAGTTTTCAGCATCTACTGGATTTGGTTCTTTGGTTCTTCGTTCTACCTTTTTTTTTTAAGTGTGTTCTTCATCACACAGAGATGCAGCAGTATGTTTGTGTTTTGTTGCTGCAGGAGGCACAATGTGCATTTGTGTTGGTGCTGATGGCAACGTACTGGGTGACAGAGGTCATTCCACTGTCCATGACCGCCATGCTCCCTGCCATCCTCTTCCCTCTGTTTGGCATCATGAAGTCCTCTGGTGTGAGTTCATTTGTTCTTACTCAGTGTACAGCAGATATAATCAATCGTTAACAATGCATCAAATAACATCATAAAAACCACAACTAATTGTAGGCAACCGTTTGCTGTCTCAGCCTTGACACTAACTTTACAATGAGAGAAAGTAGCTTCATTACCTGCACAGCGTTACTCACTTATTTCTCCTCCAGGTGGCGAAGGAGTATTTCAAAGACTTCCACTTTTTGCTGGTGGGCATCATTTGTCTGGCCACATCCATAGAGAAGTGGGGTCTCCACCGCAGAGTTGCCCTGAGGCTTGTCACCATGGTGGGAGTCAACCCTGGATGGTGAGCACCACCAAGGACTAAAATGTTTGTTGTGTAGAAGTTGGAAAACGTTAAGAAGCTTATTACTCTATTGACTACTGCTACTTTTGCTCTTTTCTACTCTGATTTCTGTGTCATCGTCTCCAGGTTGATCCTGGGCTTTATGTCTGGCTGTGCCTTCCTCTCCATGTGGGTCCAAAACACCTCGGCTGTGACGATGGTGATGCCTATAGTGGAGGCCGTTCTCCAGCAGATCCTGAAGGCCAAGGAGGGATGTGCTGGAAAAGACAACCCCACTCTACAGCTGGACGGTACCTTGAGACACAGTTTGTTAGGAGTACATTTTTTCTATAAGCACACATCTTTTGTAGAGATGCACAAATGCACACAACTCTGAAGACTAGAAAAGTGTCTCGACTTCTACTGGTTGTTGCTTAGTTCACAGTGGCATCACCAGTACCTGCAGAAGCAGTTTTCTACCATTTTATCTTCATTACCCTCCTCTAAATGCAGCTCTTAGAACAGAAATGGGAGAAGTTAACCAGCCCCTCTTTCCTTTGCAGAAACTGACGGCCATATTGTGAAGATGGGAGAACTCGGGAGGTATGTGGCAGATTGTGTGTTTGCAATGTTTGCCGCTGACATTCAGAAAGAGCACTGGTTTCTTCGGCTGTCATCACTGTCACCGTCTGCGCTCTGACTCTGCTCGGGGTCTATGTTCGACTGTTGTCTACCGTACATTGTGTACACATTCATTATCCCCTGTTTTACAGCGACAAGAAGCATCCAGATGGTCTTGATGAAACCTTCACTTGTGTTCAGATGCAGCCGGTGTCACAGCCTGTTGCAGCTCAGGTACTGAAACTGTTTTACTTCCCCATTACTACTGCATTACTGATACTATAGCCGCTACTACTAGTACTACTGTTACTACTACTACTAGTAGTTCTTCTTCTGTTACTCCTAATATTCCTTGTTTTAGTTGTTACTGCTATTGCTGCAACTGCTGCTGTATACTGGTACTGTCACTGCTGGTACCCATGCTACTACTACTACTGCTATTTTTACAGCACAACTGCTTCTGTTGCTAGTAGTGCAGCCTCCGCTGCTGCTGCTGCAGCTGTACCAGTACCATTACTTTTACTACGACAAGTAAAACTGCCATTTTTAGCAGCTCCTTAATGCTGCTAATGCTAACTATTCCTAAACGTTTACACCTTTAAACGCCACTATTACTACTGACAGTACTACTATCACTACTACCTTTTGTGTGATTGGTACAGCTTTGTAATAGGAAATTTCTCCCTCTGTGTTGTCTCACAGGCTGCATTGCACCCCCCGGCAGCTCCCGCCAGGTGTAAGCGGGACCTGATGATGTGTAAAGCCATGTGCATTGGCATCGCCTACTCCTCCAGCATCGGAGGCATCACCACACTGCCAGGAACATCGCCTAACCTCATCTTCTCCGAGTATCTCCACCAGTGAGTGGTTTGCCTGACATGCTCGGCGTGTGTACATGAGAAGCGCTAAAGCAAAAGAAAGTAGAAATTTCCCGTGAAGGCACTTGGAGTAATGCATGACATGTGGAAGTCTTGGTGTTCTCATATAAAAAATATGAAAAGACTAAATATAAAACTGTAATTAAAAACTCGCTTGCAAAAGTCAAACTGCTGAACAGTAGCAAATAAAGAGGCTGTGTGGATTTAGGAAATGCAATTAAGTTCGACTCTTTTCATTCAGGATTTACCCAAACTGTGACAGCATTAACTTCGGGAACTGGCTCCTCATGTGCCTCCCCATCAGTATTATCATGCTGGTGCTGACATGGATATGGCTCTACTGGCTCTTCATTGGCTCAGAGTGAGTGTCAACGCACTGTCGCCTCTTCTAATCACCTGCTGCCTTCTGGTTTTTTTATTAGTTCCTTTTATCTCGCTTATATAATCCCCTTTATCTTTTTTATTGTGTCATTTTTTTCTCCTTTTCGCTGAGTCACTGTTAAGAAGTGTGTCAGCACCACAATCTAATCTTATTTGTTTTGTGGGTTTTATCCTTGTGGAGATACAGTGCAGTCCAAGGCTACACTGAATATATCACATGGTGGATCGCAGGTTGTGATGTGATGGTTTAGTCCTTTCTTAACCTTTCAAAGTCAAATTTCTGATTACCTTCACGCTGGCCTACCTAAAAATACTATTAATGTATAATAATAATTATTAATCATTATGTAGTCTGTCGTATGTCTTTTTGTTATATTTATGTATCATTTTGCTCTTTTTTAAATGTCTCTTTCTTGTGATTTTAAATCTTTTCTGTGATATTTTGATTACGTCTTTTTTTCCTGTCTCTTTTTGGTAATTTATTTGATCTTTTGCTCACTTTCAATGTCTTTGTATTCGTCTCATTGTATTGATATTCAAAGGACCATTAACCCTCACTTTTTGGGAAATCTCTGATCTCTCAGGTCCCAAGGCCTGAGCCTGGTGGGTCCTTCCAGTTACCCATCCATAGTCTATACTGACAATTGAGTGTAGTATCGTCTCAGGTTGGCTTCTCAGCAGTGGCTGTGCTAGTTTTTAACAAGGTGATCTTTAGCTACGTGCTCACAAACTGACGTAGTTAGTTAATGCTATGCCGACTGTGGGCTTTGGAAGGAGCACACTGTTAATAAAGTGTGTGGTTGGTAACTTGCTAGCTATGCTATTGTTTGCAGCTTACAGTTAAATACAGCAGACAAACTCAGAGCTTATTCAGCTGGTTACACAATTACTCATGGATCAGCACACTGGCCGACTGGGCTCAGGATCAGGGGCCATTTGGCCAGAGGCTCTAAACGAAGTGAGTGTTAAAACGACCAAGAAGAAACGCACGATGATGACAAAAAGACACAAAACTATCAAACTACTTTACCGTTGTAAAGGAAACAAACAGGAAATTGCTCTTAAACAAAACTCACCTGAGAAAAAGAAGTGAACAAGGAAAACTGTTCTTTATGGTCATTATTATTTTGGATTAAAAATAACAATGACATTCCTTAGATTTGACTTTGAACAATAAACTATAACTGTGAACAAAATAACTGTCAAAGTCCCTGTTGACATGAATAATAAATATCTCATAACTCTGTCATTTCAACACTGCCTGAATCAGAGACATGACCGTAACAGCAACGTTAGCATTAGAGGCGCAAGCTGCCACAGAGGTTAATGATGAGCGCCGCTGACCTTCGCACCTGCTCAGTAATCTCTTCATTAGCCCGGCGCTCTCCGTGTGCTTTTAACCAATCACAGTCAATCATTTAGGTCAATGTGAGCGTTTCTCTGTGACACACAGCTTCAGCTTCCTGTGCCGACATGGAGGAGAGCAGTCTGCGCAGGAGAAGGCCGCAAAAAAGGTGCTGGACGACGAGTACAAGTCACTGGGGCCCATGAGGTGATCATTCATTCATTCATTCATTTATTCATTCATTCATCTGCTCATCCATTCAGTCAGTTCAATCTTTTATTGGTGTATTTACTGTACATGTTTGTCAGATATTCCGTTACTCATACAGTCATTAATTCACACGTTCATTCCTCCTATATTCATCATTAACATATGCATGTTATATGTTTACAGTATATTCACTTGTATATTCATTTATTTAGTCTATTACATGTTTTATCTTTTCAGGGGTATGTGTATTCATTCGTTCATCAAGTATTTCATGTGCTACTTTTATCACAGTTATGTATTCATTCATTTATCCAGCCCTTAATTGTCAGATGCTGATTAGGTCCTTTATTCAGTTATGTGTTTGTTCAGCCATTTGTCCGTTCATTGCAGCGTCATCTATCCACTGCATTCATTCACTTATGTGTTCATAACATACACACATCAGCTCTTTTCAGCCCCATTTACTTATTCACTTACGTGTTTGTTCACTTTTACTGCTTCATATCGATGCTCTAATGTATTTTTTCATCCACACACACATTTTATCAGTTACTCATCCTGCCAGTTTTTACTCAGTCTTTACCCCCCCCCCCCCCCCCTCCCCCCCCACCTTCAGTTCGCAGGAGATCTTCACTGGGGCAGTTTTCATGGTGATGGTGTTGCTGTGGTTGACCAGGTCTCCAGGTTTCGTGCCGGGCTGGGCAGCTCTCTTTCCTCAGTGAGTCACATTGATTCATTATCGCCGCCCAGCTGCCAGAAGTACTCACAACGTTGACCAGTCCACTGCTAAAAATAGACCCCATCCAATGCACGATTTCCGTTTCACTGAATAACATTTGGTGAACACTGTGGTGGCCATCTGTTTTAGGAAACGACTGAGCCTTTTAAAAATGAGTCCGTAAGCTGTTTTCAAAGATTAGACAGGCTGGGATGTTCAGAAAGAACTGTGATACTGACTAATTTTGAATAAGATGTTTTGACTGGAACAAAAATACACAACATCAGACTGATGCTTTTGTAAATGACCCATTTGATCTTTTTTCCTCTTCTTGTCTTAAACAGTCAGTCTGGCTACATCACTGATGCCACCGTAGCCCTGCTGCTTGGAGTCCTATTCTTTATTGTCCCTGCCTACGGACCCTCCAGAAATTATGGTACATGACAGGTGTACTTACTAGTTAATCTCCTTATTAATATTTGACAAAAACACTCACATGATCAGCTTATAAAATTTGCTGTCTTGTCTAGATCTAGATAAGGGGCCACTTATCTTGTGTAATGATAACTGTTACATTTAGAGTTATTCCACTGATAAACTACTTACAATGTTTCATTACTTAGAATATTGTGGAGCAACATTTTGTGCCTCTCACTTTTGGAGGGACATGACACCTAAATGCATTAAAGCATATCATGAAATTAATGTGCATTGATGCATCAGTAGGAACAATCAAAGAGTGTCATATACCATGTTCAGATACATACACACAGCATGTAGACATTTGAAAGAAGAAGCCCAAGAACAGAGCCTTGGGGAACTCCATGTTACAGTCAGTGCCCTTAAAATAGAAATCAAACCAGTGCACTGTGTATTTTTATTTTCAAAATCCTGTTTGACCAGACTTCTATATAATTACAGTGTGGCTCATATGTGATTCAAACACCTTAATAACACTAATGCATTTTTGTAAAGACTGATTCTTACCTCACTTCCTCCAGAGGCCATGATCTCATGGAAGGAGTTCCAGGCCTCGATGCCGTGGACAGTTGCCCTGTTGGTTGGCGGAGGTTTTGCACTTGCTGAAGGCGCAAAGGTAAGTTTCCCACGTCCACCATAGGCTAATGGTTTGGATGCATAGTTTAAAATGTTTGTGACGAGATTAGAGCCTCTTTTTTATCCCTAAACACTGTTTGTAGAACTACAGCCAATAGCTGGCTGATTTAGCTTAGCACAGAGACCACAGATAGAAGCAAACAGTACACGTAGCCTCATCCAAAAGGTGACATATTCCACCTGTCTGCACCTCCAAAGTCAAAAGAGGGAAATGCCAGACTGTTTCGTGGCTTACAGACCTCTCATCACTGTTGGAAAGTCTGACGGTGATTTCAGGAAATCACCACTCCAATGGGAAACAGTTGAGGCCCATTACTTCCTGTAAAATCACAACTTGTTGCTTTCATACTAAAGTTTTCCATAAATGAATTAAGCAAATGTTCCATTTTGGTGAACGCTAGAAGGACTTCTCCATATCAGCTATAAGTTTTTTTCTTTTTACAGATCATTCCTGTCGTTTACTACAAACCTCAAACGGACACAAATAGAAAAAAAGAATTGATGAGCTTGAATTGATGACTTGACAGGGAACTGATGAAACTACATACTTAAGAAAACTGATGGATGTGATACTAGTTTGTTTAAAACTTTCTTATAAATAACTTTTAGCTCTGTTGTGTTTCTCTATTGTATTTCATAAATCTTACGGTGACACATCAAGAGCATCAAGACCAGTGCAAAGGAAACCAACAATTAGCATTGTTTGGATAATTAGCATTAGCATGGATAAATTAGACTCCACTATGAGGGAGAGGAAACATGGTCTTGTATTTTGGGTAAAATGGTTCATTCTGCAGCGTATACATCTATGTGTCTGCAGGAGTCTGGCCTGTCTTTGTGGGTGGCCGAGCTGCTGACCCCTCTGGGGGATCTGCCAGTCTTGGCCACGATCACGATTGCCTGCATAATTGTCACCACGGTAACAGAGGTGGCCAGCAACGCAGCCACCACCACCATCTTCCTCCCCATCCTCTCTCCACTGGTGGGTTTTCACAGTGTCACACACACCTGCACAGGGACCCTGCTTGACACACACCTTTATGTCACCTGGCAACATTTTCCAAGCCAGTGTTGAAAAAGATTTATAAGTTAATTTGGGTCATCATGCTGCTATGCTCCCGTGAAAGTACAAAAACTACATCAAACATTCACCTACAGAGTATGTGCACTTGTAAATGCACCATGTTCTACGGGCACTTTAGGAATGTGGAGAATAATTTCTCCCCTGGGGACAACGAGGTCTTGACCACAGTGATAATTGTGCGATTTGTCTTCAGGCTGAGGCGATCCACGTCAACCCGCTGTACGTCCTCATCCCCACCACCCTGTGCACGTCCTTCTCCTTCCTGCTGCCCGTGTCCAACCCGCCCAACGCCGTTGTGTTTGCTTATGGACACATCACCATCATGGACATGGTGAGGCCTGATTAACTCATGTCGTGGCTGCTAAAGCACAGATATTCAGTGTGAAGTTTATGTCAACGTGTGGCTAAACGTCTGTGTCTGATCGTGGTTGCAGGTGAAGGCTGGGATTGGCGTTAACGTGATCGGCGTCCTCTCCGTCCTGTTAGCCATGGCGACGTGGGGCGCTCCACTCTTCTCTTTGGATACATATCCTGACTGGGCTCCAGTACTCCCTGGGTTCAACACCACAGCACCCTGACAATTCCCCTCCAGAGATGTTTTGCAATACGAGTCCACTAACCTCCGTCGTAAGGGGGCCCTGAGAAAGCTCTTTAATATTGCAGCTTAGGAGCAGTAGGTTGATTTTTTTTTTAATGTCCGATTGCTGAAAGGATGTGTGTGTTGCTTTGTTGTAGTGGTTTTACTGCCCCCTCTGCACAGACAGCACACGCAAAGACTGGTTGTCCAAACCTACGTCTTTGCCCTTAGGGTTTCCCTGTAACACTTAAATGACCTGATAAATATGGTGTTGATCTTGTCTCGCTGTCAACAAATACCACACCGTCAGTTGAAGTGACCCGGCTAACATGTATTGTGTGGATCCAAAACCTACACACAGTGTCGTTGATTTGGATTCTATCCCACGTACGCCATCTTGCCGATGGAAAACCTTGTTAGAGCACAAAGTGTGGGTTGATACACCAAATGAAAATAGTCCCCCAATAAATGCACTCTTACCTTCTGTTTGAGTAACATTCATAAAAAGCTAAAGGACCAGAGGTTTAAGGGAACTACATCACTTTATTACGAAAGACTCACACATTTAAAATGCAGAGCACCAGTTGGGCTTTAGATTTAGATGAACACATTGTTGATTTGGGTGTATTTTTATGTTCAAACAACTTGAAAACCCGATTTATGCTCAAGGGGGGGGGGGGGGGGGGGGGGGGTGGTTGGTGGACAGCAGGGGCACGGGCAGAGGCGTGGCCGGGGTTGGCATTGGCCTCACCCATGGTCAGATTCGCCACCTCAGGCGCCACCTCCTGCCAGAGTGAGGAGGTGTTAGGTACCTGCTGTAAAACTTTCAGCACAAGGAGAACTGGCCAAATCTGAAGCTGAGATAAATCAGTCATCCTGCCACCCTGCCTGATTTTTATTCATGTCTGATTATTGGGAGATAAAAACGCGAGATAAGTTGCCTGTTTGACATTAATAACACCGAACAAGAATTAGCCTATAATTTTACATTTTAATGTTTCTATTTTCATTTTTAAATCAACTGTCATCCAACGATGAGCACATCGCTCCTCCGTCATCAAGAACAAACAGGGCATGAAATCCAGTGTGACCGCAGACATGTGGGTTAATTTGTGATAGTCGGGTTAATGTCACATGTATCTACAACGTGGCTTTAGTAACAGGGCAGTGCTGTTTAACATGCACCAAAAAAAAAAAATCTAACTGCTTGCATTTGCACAAAAGTGAAACCGATCAGTAGCCTAGAGCCGATATTATGATTTGTGAAAGTCTACAAAGAACGGTCACATACTGCTCAGCTTCACGGAGCCTTTTAAACTCTTTTTGCTCCTAATTTTGGCTGCACAGCACATTCACAGTGGTCTTCAGTCCGCTGCATGTCTGTGTCCTATAAGAAACCCATCAGACAAATCAGGAGACTAGCTAGTGAAGGGTGTCTGCCAAGAGGATGTAGAGTGTGCAAAAGTCAAATGGGAGCATGTGCTGATAAACTGAAAACTCTGAAACATGTTTATATGTATATTTATTATAGATAAAAAGTGAGGAGCCTCTTTTAAACTGTTAAGTGGCAAAGCATGATTATGATTTTATTGTTTGAAAATGTTCTAATCCCTATTTTTTGGTATTTTTGTTGGATGTGTGTTTGCTGTTTGCATATTTGGATTTACATGAGCTGGAAATTTTGAGAAGTTGTTATTCTGTTATTCTTTCTGACCATAAATGTAATGAAAATTGAGGAATTTGCACAAGATGGCGGCAAATGTAGCTCTGTACATTCACTAGACCTGTACTCTGGTGCAGTATGATAACTGGGTTGTGGAGCCATCGGGTGCAGCAGAAGCAGCAAACCAAAGCCTAGATGAGCCTGGAAATCTTGAAACTAGACCAAATAAAAATAAAATATAACTAATTTAAAAATAAAACACTAATCGTATGTGGTTGTGTGTCTATCGCTGTCATATTTCATTGTTGTTTTCTGAACTTGGTGGTGAAATCACTGTGAAACACTGACCTCCGGTGGCCCCCAGTGATTAGACGTGTGAAGTGATGTAAAACACACGAGGTCCAGCCTCCACAAACTAGACTCACTGCTTCTGACTGGTTCATTCTGCCGCCATTTCAAATAAGTTGATCGATTATGCAGAAGAAAAAAGAACAGGGAATAAAGATGTAAAGCAACTGTATATAAATCGACACATGTATTTTTTATTAATTTATTTATTAATTTTTTATTAACACACATTTACAAGACCAGCAAACATCTAATATAAACAGAAAAATCAAGCAACTGAAAGAATTAATAACAACTTCCATGTGTTCACTTGTGTAGAGTAAGATTCTAGCTTCCCATCAGTGAAATTCCAAAATTTCCTCTGCGTTTTTTTCATTTTATTAAATAATAATAATTTATCTTCTTTAAGTGTTTTTCCATCTACACGTACCGCGTCTGGGGCTGTAATCTTTCTCCATCTTTATGTAGGTTGCATTGATGTTGGGATCCTGAATATCCGTCAGTAGTTCCAGTTGGAAAATTCTCTTTTTTCTCTGTTAAATGTTTTTCATTTTCTACATTGGACAAAATGTCCTACATCCACTCATTTAAAAGTAACGAAAACTTAATTAGATATTTTTTGTCTATCATTTTTCCATATTTCAAAGTTTTCTGCAGCTTCTGGTTGAGTTGAAAAGGTTTTCTCACTTTCAAGTTTTTAAAGTCTACGTATCACATTGTGGGTAAAATCTTCGGCTTCTTGATCTTCAGAATCTACAGGAAACATCATCATCTCTATCAGCATTACCATCATTTCCATTATTATCACCATCATGACCAGTAAACTTCGATAGTGTTTGTATATTTACAACTTGAGTATCTCCATTTTGTGCACTTTAAACTTCTTCTTCTGGAGAAAGAATATGTACTTTATAACAGCACGAAGTCTGGGAACCAGCAACGTCACACTCTTGGAACCATTTCACACACATTTGTGCAGAGTAAACGATAGACTTCAAGGTATGTGTGGTTGGATTGTGTTACCAACAAACAGTGTGTGTGTGCTAAACCTTACTGTTTTAAGGATGATAACTTGAAGGGCAGAGTTCTAGTCACACTGGGAATAAATGATCGTGATTCTCTTAATTCCTAACACTTTCTACGGGCGCTCTGAAGCTCTGTGGTTCTTTTCTCCGTAAATATAAAAAAAAAAAACAGACGGAGTGAGACCTCTTCGCTGTGGTTCTATCTCTGGCTCCAGCTACAGGTTGCTCACCTGTGTGCTGGAGCGCGCGAGCACCGTGCAGCGAGCACCGGGCGCGCGCTGCCATTCCACCACATTCATGCTCTGTGCGACAGAGCGAAGCGCGCGCGGCGACTCCCCCCCCCCCACAAAAAAACCCCATTAACCGTTAAAAACCCCGCCCACCCCCCACGAGAGAAAAACCGACAGTCCGCTCAGGTCGCGTTTCCAGACGCGTCGCCGTTAACGCCACGTCGACTATTACAAACAAACTGAGGCTCAAACTGTTGTCTCCCTCCTCCACTGTCGGTCTGAACCGGACCTGAACGCCGTGAGCTATGCTGGATCCGTCCTCCAGCGAAGACACCGGCGGGGATTCGGACCCAGAAGTTGTCCAGGAGGCTCCGAAGACGCCGGCAGCTTCCTCGGCGGGGAAGCAGGGCAGCAGCGGCAGCAGCACCAGCAGCGGCAGCAACAGCAGCCGCCCGGGCGGGCAGCTGCGACAGCCCGCCGCACCTGGAGGCGCCCCCGGCAAAGGTGCAAAAGACGGCAGCGCTACAGGTGAAGAGGAGGAGAGGAAGGAACGAGAGCGGCTCCAGAAGGAGGAAGAGGAGCGAAAGATTAAGCTGCAGGTTTACGTGTTCGTCCTGCGGTGCATCGCCTACCCGTTCAACGCCAAGCAGCCCACCGACATGGCCCGGCGGCAGCAGAAGGTGAGTGTGCACCGCACGCTGGAACTCGTGCACCTGTTGTCTGGGTCGGAGGGACCCGCTATCGAACTTCATGGGGAAATGTGTCAGTTTAACTCCGATTCTCTGAGCTGCCGACAGTTTAAAACGAGCCACAAATATTTGAATCTCTTTCAGGTCTTAACAAGACGTCTATTAATTCGGCTCACACTCGGTTCACCGCCGATCACTTACTACGTAGAAATAGTTACTTCTCTGCGCGATTCTCCTGTTGCTTCCACGTTGTCGCGCTCTCAGATGGGCGACTGCTGAGCCTGTGATCTCGCTGGAAATATACGAGTCGTCTCCCTTCACAGCGCTGAAAAACGAACGCCGACGTAAAGACACAATGTAATAGTTTAACGCGGAGCTGTTACATAGTTCGTGCTGCCTAAATTTGTTCAGCGCGCCTGGAGTTGAGCTAAAATGTGCCCATTTCCAAAAGGAGTCCGGCATCTTTGCACGTTCCCTCTGCAGTTTGTCAAACTGATCTGCACAAAAACCAGGTGTTGGTTAACTAGTTCAGGCCAAGGAGAGCTGGCGGCCAGCTCACATCAAACACCGGAAATGCTATAAACATAAAAACACACTTCTGTTTGGAATCCAGTGAGTGTGTGTGTGTGTGTGTGTGTGTGTGTGTGTGTGTGTGTGTGTGTGTGTGTGTGTGTGTGTGTGTGTGTGTGTGTGTGTGTGTACTTGCTGTAGGCACAGTGGGTAACGTGAGTCTGTGCCAGAAGTGTGTATCTGACTCTTAGTGGGTTTTTCAGTCTGTAAATTGACCCCTGAACCTCTGTTATTTTATTCTTCCCTTTGGATGTAAATGATTGCAGGCTGCAGCACTTTCATCTGATTTTTGGTGAACAGCTCTAACCAGGCATTTGGCCACGTTAGATCCAGATGAATGCATTTATGTTTTTCTGGAGGGCAGCCTGGACCTGCAAGCTCTTGCTAATGAAGCGAGCGGAGGAGCCAGTTCTGACTGAAGACCCCCCCCCTCCTCCCATGTTCTCCCATCCCGCTGGGAAACTTGTTAATGAGCGTCTCATGGCGTTTAGTTTCAATATGCGGACGAGACGTTCCCATCGGTGCCTGTGTATGTGTGAGTGGGGGAATCTGCTCCGACAGCAGGCAGACGTGGGAGTTTATTTGGTGTAAGTTCAGAATATTAAACCCATGTCATGTTAATGAGACAGTCACTGGAGATCCAGCAGGAGAAATAAGCCACTTCCGGAGTTTTTATTTGTGCCCAAATGATGTTGGAAGTTCTGCTTCTCCCTTTTGCTGATTCAGAAATAAACACAGTGTAAATGCATTGGGAGTCTGGAGAACGTGGCATCGATTCGTTGTCTTGCAGAGGAAGCAGAGTTTCCCCATGTCCCTGGTGGAAGGCGGCGGTAGGCGTGTCTGTGTGTGGTTGCTTGCCAGTTTGAATCCCCTGACTCCTGCCCTGCAGTGCTGCTCTGGATGGTTTGCAGAACTGAGAAATCAATAAAACAGCCAGGATAAGGGTTCACTGGCAGCAGTTGATTTATCTGCAGGAGAAAAAGTCATGTGGCGCCTGCAGAGGGAGAACTGACGGAATGGAAACTGTGGCAGGAAGCAGATCTGAGAACAGCCAGCGTTTGCCATGTATTTCCCCACAGTTGTGTTAGGAATGCTCCAGTCTGCTTCAATAAATCAATACCTGTGTGGATATTGGTCTTATTAAGGGCACCAGGCTTTGGCCAGATGTGACCACCGTCCACCTTCTGTTCTGCTTCTGTTCTACACTGGTCACTTTCGGTGTGTAGGTGCTATGAAGTCTTGCTAGTAGAAACACAAAGATATTTTTATCTTTGTGTTAAAAAAAGACATTGCAAATCCACTTAAAATCATTAACTGCTAATAGTGAGCTCACGCTTATGCTCACCTAAACACACATTTACCCAAATGACCCACCTGTGCTGTGAACACAACAATTTTCGTGCCGTAAATACTCTGCAAAAAAATGTGTCTGTGTATAGTGCAATAAACTGTCCAGCTTATAGAAAAACCAAAACTAGATGGACACATAAAAAAGTAAGAAGAAAATTGATAAAAAGTTGTCATGAGTTTGTTGATTGATTTATTGATGTATTTTTTTTTTGAGTAATCTATAGATTACAGCAACAACATAAAGAGTTCACACTCAGTGAGATGATAAATCTTGTGATTTATGTTTGCAGGTGCACAGTTATTGAATCCTCTTGTGCTTTACACCATTCTCTCCGTTCGAATCCAGAGAATAAAATGGTGCCAACCTTTTAGTGTAAAAGCCACGTTATCCGAGAGATCTGCGCGTTATCGTTCTTCACAGTTCAGTCATTACTAAAACTGCGTAGTTTTTTTTTTGTTTCCCCAGCTGTTCTCGCCGCGTATGAAAAGTTAACACTGTGACGGTCACCATTTTGAAATCTGCCAGCATTCTGGATCAAAACCACCGCTGTACGCAGCAATAGCAAAGTTTCCAGGGGCATTTTTGTGGTGTTGTGGTGCTTTTGCGGCGCGTTTCTTAATTTTGTGCCTGTGTTGTCAAATTAACGAAAATGGTTTTTAAATTTGCTTGTGTTTTGTCTATTCGCAGTGAGCTTTGAGCTCTCAGGGCCACCGTAGTTACGGGCTGATTTGGACAAACCTCAGTAGAAAAGAGGAAAAGCTGGTCCTGCGTATAATCCATGTTAGTCCATAAGATCCATTCATTCACGTAAACTTTGCCTCCTTTTAACACTGGCATGAGTGCGGACGGAAGCAAAAGATGTAGCTGCAGTTTATCGATACCAGCACTGCTACGGTTACTAATCAATACTCTTGTTGATTCTACTCTCCATTTCCACCAATGTTGGTACTCGGCTGTTTTCTTATTGGTATTTTTCTTTAAATTTAAGGGTTGACTGCTGAGAGACACGGGCGCCATCTTGTGTTTATGGTGGACTGTATAGTAGATCTCTTCTTCTGTCTAACCGCATCCCTAAGTGTTTGTAAGGCTTTGCTGCACGGCCTGGAGCCTGCATGTCCGTAAACGCGTTCGCAATGTGGAAAAGGCCTCAAAGCATTAAAAGAACGGTCTCATCACTGTACAGTTGTGCAGACTTGGTAAAAAAAAAAAAAAAAAAAGTATTCAGAGTATGTGCAGAGTGAGAAGCACCAAATAAAATACATCCTCTATAAGAAAATGTGGTAATCAGCAGTGTCAGCAGCCATGGACAGATTTACAAAGAGTGCAGCAAAGTGTTGCTTTTGGTTCCGACTAAACTCAATGAAGTTTTCTTGTCTTCGTTGTCTAGAATCCAGGCAGTCTCCTGCTGGCCACCATGGCTCTGGAGGAGGAGTTAATGATGCAAACTAGTGCTTAGTGTCAGCCCACACACAAACTCGGTCCTCAGCGGCTTCACTGCGTGTGCTGCTCTGATGCTCAAACCTCAGGGTTTCACCTCTCAGAAAACGCCTCAGCGAAAGAAGGTGGTGTTTTTGACTCCGCAAGGAAAACACACACATTGCCACGAGTTATTTTATGCATTTGTTTTTTATTAAAGTAGGATTTGCAACTAATACCTAACTGAGTTCAGCCAAAGTCCTCTTTAGGTGAATGTACACAGCTTTGGTGCTTCACCAGTGTTTAAGGCTCATGTGTGAACTCAGAGGTGAAACCAGACCCAGAACCATTATCAGCAGTTTCACAACAATCGGTGGGTGATTGTTGGTAAAACTGATCCGACTGACGTGTTGCTTTATAATGTGTTAGTATTATTGCAGACAGATTCAGTTTCAGTCTCTCCAGGAGTTGATGTCAACTCAACAGTTAATTCAGTCAGTTCCCTGTGAAATCAGCAATTTAAATCTTTCATGTAAAAAGGCATCAAAAGAATTTGAAAAGCTGCTGGAAAATTGGGCATTTTAGCCTGCAGCCATTGCACAAATGTCCAAAATCCTAGAGGGACTGGGCTATGATGTAACGATTAAAGAATCTTTAAGAAATATGCTAATTCGTGACAGTTTGGCCCCACTTTATCTTAATGATGAATAAAAGATTACAACAAGCAGCTTCTTCTTTGGTGTAGAAAGGGCCGACCCAGCTCGCTCCACTGTGTGTCCAAGCAGGACATTGGGGTTGTGCTTTAAACACGAACCATGAAACAAACGTTAAAACAGCCCTGAACATGGTTCCTTTGATTTGCATTTTGCATCAGCAGGTCAATCTCCTTCACATTCTGTATCAGACGCCTGTTTATAGATCGCTGTGCTTTTCCTTCAGCATAAGGTTATGAATCGTTCATTCGGATGTGTTCCCATTGGCTGCGGGTGCACATGGAGGCCACACCTCTGGCCAATCAGCGTAGAGGCTCATAAACAGTGCTGATTCTACAGTAAATGCTTCTAAAACAACCTGATGAGAGGGAAACTTGGGCTTTTTGTAAAGATGGATTTGGTGAAATAAAAAAAAAAAACAATGTTTAAAATTCACAAAGCAAACTTGGCCACGTTACCTGCCCTTTAAACATGACAGCTTTAGGGGGAAGTATAGTAGAGAAACCAGCCGTGCAACATCTTGTCTTTGCTTGTTTACATAGTTTGAATTTTGGACTAAATGAGCTCTGCCACTTCCTGTCAGCCTGTTGTTTAAAGGATCTTGTCTGTTTTTTGTGAAGCAGCCACTTCGAAGTGTTAGAAGAAGCGCTTCTGTTTCCCTTTTTAATGCTCAGTTCTTGTGGTTAAGGGTCTTTTGTGGGGTGGGGGGGGGGTCTCTAGAGTTGTGAGATGAAGAAAGTAATAAAAGGTGTATAAGTACATAACATTCCTCCTTCTGTCTCATAGGGCTTTTTAGATTTATGTTTTTGGAAATCGAACAAGCGCCTGGTACTGATGAAATTTTCTAGGAGCAGATTAAACATGTTGTGAATCAGATGAGAGGAAGGAAACGGCCAAAGTTTCACCTGTGGCCATCCACATAAAATAAAGGATGTTTATTCGTCAAAGAGCCCAGTGAGATTCATCCTCAATTCTAGTGACTAATTTATAATTCAAGTAGTAAAGCAGCTCATCATGTGCTTCCTCCAGTTCTGCACAGGACTTCAACTAAACCGTGTGGGGAGAGAAGTTAATAGTAATGTTGTCTTTTAGTAAATTTTTTAACGTTTCTTCTCATCGTGAATAGCACAAGTCCAAACAAATGTTCGACTCGTTTTATTAAGGCACAAAGGATAAATGTGGTTTAACACGTTGGTGTTTCGGTTGAGGTCTTTCCCACCATCATCCAGAAGCTGAGTTTATAATCCTGCAGGGTCGCAGCAGCACTGCTCACTGGCTGTCACATCCACAGTGGAAACCAGTTTCCCTTTCTGAGGCTCTGCAGAAACTCGTGCCTTTTTTTTTTTTTTTTGTTGTTGTTGGATCTGGAGCTTTTTCCCCCCCCCCACATTGTCTTATGCAAAAAAGCAATGTTACTGCTGTCATCCTCTGAACTTGATCTCTGAATTTTCTCTGATCCAATGCCTCAGGCTTGAGGCTTTTCAGATTTAAAATGCAGAGAAATGGGGGATCTGGCCAAAGTGATTTCAGTTTAAACAGTAATGTTAATGAATGAATATTTTTGCATTAATTCTTTTGTTTTATTCATTGGCTTTTGCTTTATATAATAAGGGAACTCCCACCTGTTGTGTTCTGTTGTCTCTCAAACATTGGAAGCCTCCGGTCTTCCCCCGGTGTTTCTGTTTTTGTTCTGTTTCCAACCGCCTCTGGCAAACTAAGAAGGGAAGCCATAACTGCAGAATCCCCCTCCCGATGAAGACCCACGCATCCCTGCCTGCACACGTCTAATTCCCTGGCAGCTGTTTATTATACAAACACGATAAATACCACCTCTTCCTGCTTCTCTGCTATAACGAGCCACTTCTGCTGATGTGGAGGCTTGTTTTCTTTCCTCAGTGGGCAGTAGGTGCAATTTTTGGCTGTAGATCTGCTGGAGGCGACTTCCGTCCTCCTTTGTCATCTCTCTTTCTCCTGTCAGATTCCCTAAGATGGGGCTCCTCTCAGAGGGTTATGTAACCTCTCCTCCTCCTCCTCCTCCTCCTTCTCTTCTTCCTCTCAGAAGTGCAGGGATGTCTCTGCAGGGCTCTGACAGAGCAAGGAGATCCGTGAAGAGCATCAGCCAGCGAGTCGCCCTGGCCCTGGGGCCAAAGGACGGCCCTCAGTCGGCTCACACTCTCCGCAGACAGCAGCGCATTACAGTACTGTACAGTACAGTGAGTTTACTGCTGCAAATGTAGAAAAGCAGCAAAAGGGATGATTGAAAACATGCAAACTGAAATCTATAACGCAGATTTGAATTATACTTTTTGCAACTTGCAGTACTGAAAGTGGACATTACTGCATCACATACTTCTGCACAATGAGCCAAATGTTTTCATGAAGTAGTTTTGTAAACGGTTTCCTTTTTTTAACTTTTTGCACAGTGGACACAATAGAAACTGATTTCAGTTAAATACACGATACAGTGAACAGCATTGACCTGAGAGCTGAATCATCTCCAGTTTGATGCGGTCAAAGCACATATAACCGTTTCAGATGCCAAGTCTTACTGTTTGTGTGTCTGTGGCGAGACGAGAAACTACAGACCTCAGGAGTGACGACCAGGAAATGCCTGGCAGGAAACGGCTCTGCTTCCTTTCTGAGGAAGACAGGAAACTGTTTCCATTGCTATTGTGAAGCTTGTCTTTCAGTTTTAATACTGGTGCTTTTTATTGATCGAAACAAAAAAATGTGTGTGTTGCTGCTGTGCAACATCAGGTGCAGCATAACTCATTAAAATTGCAGCACCTTTATTCAGCAATAGCCTCAGTCCCAATACAACAATGAATTCTTCTATGTTCAGTGCTTTTTTTGCTGCAGTATTAAAACTGTGTGTGAAGCCTCAAACAACTTCACGTGCCTCATGCACTGGTTGGTTGGAGGGTTCTCGTATAGTTATGTAACAAACATTTGCCAGTTATTGATTTACAGACAGTTTGATTAAAGATCTAATCGTTTCATGTTTGGAGCTTATCAGTCATGGTTATCAAAGTGCTTTTTGGTGGCAGCTGGACTCATTTGAAGTATTTTGAAGATGTTTTGCAACTTTTACAGATTCAGAACATTATGACCAGTTGATTTCAATGTTCAGTGTAGGTTAAAAAATGTTTTAAAACTTTCTGCCACTGCCTAAGTTGCAGGAACGTTGTAGATATTGATCACCCACTCGGCTTAAAGGCATTTTTATCTTTGGGTTGTTTAGTTTTTATTCTTTGATGGTCTGGTCTGGACATTTCTCCAAATTGCACACCCACAGGAGAGAGCTGAGAATGCAGTGCAGAAATGTGTGTTTTTCAGTTAGCTCCTGGATCATCTGCTCTGAAGAACCTCTCGCTGTCTTGCTCTCAGGATTGGTTCCTCTTCACCTACACAAACCTCTCAGCTGAAGAAAATAAATTGCACCAGAAGAGTGGGAGCCTCCTGAACTCCAGACTGATGACACATAAGAGTGTTTGGGAATCCGAGGGGGAGTTCAGGCAAAAAAAGAAACTGTACAGAAGGTTTTTACAGTACGGTTGGACTTTTTGATCTCATTTTAGTTTTACTGTACATAACTTTTTTTTTTCTCCTTTTTTTTTTGCAGGGATTTACTTTAAAGAAACATTTGTGTAGGAAAACCTTCAAACTCTAAAAAGTTGTTACACCCCAAACAAAGCTAAAAGAAACACATGAATCTAAATCTAATAGACATGTTTGACAGTGAGTTATGGTTGTCACTTGATTTAAAAACCACATTTTAAAAATGACTTAAAAGTTTAGAAGAAATTGAAGTAACATTAAGATCACAATTACGGTTGGGCATCATTTGAATTTTATCCATTTTTGTTCTAGTGATTCTTGTTTTCTCGATACCCCCCTTTAGATTCTATTATAATAATAATTGTTAAAAAAGATGTTTAAAAAGGGTCTAATATTTCAATAACAAAATGTATATTTTCATTGTTTTTCATTCAGGTGTAGATTTGTTCACACAGGCCAGAGGTGGCAGTAGTGAACAAATCTACATCAACATGAGGAAATAATTATTCTCCTTTTGAAAATATGCCTGGAAAGGCGACACTAAGGTGGGATTTTTGTGTTAATGGAAGTGTTGCAAACATCTTGCAGTGCAAGATGGCGGCGTTTGTGAACGCAGCGGCTCTCAGCTCTTTAGCTTGGTGTTTATTTGTTTTGACTTTTTTTGGTCGTGCTCAGGTAAATTATTGCTGGTTATTAATTGTCATTGGATTTTATTATTGTCGTTCAGTTGTCCTGTGTTGTACAACACCAAGTGAGATGCTACAGTAATTTCATTTTGTTTTACAAGAGGAAATACTTTAAATGTCATTACTGAGGGGTTAATTTGGCAATTTGCTTACACCTGTTAAATTGAAGCAGCTTGCTGATTGATTGTAGATGAATCCAGGAGTGAAAGGGGCTAAAAGACAAACACTGTCCAGTGTTTCACTTCAACACTGTGCTGCTTTAAATGTTTGGCCAGATTTAATGTGCAACCAGACTTGCAGCTAATCAGCTCCTCACATGCATTGTGCTGTGCCACAGCGTGTTTTAGGTTGTAACGTCAGCTGTGCATGCTAACTCATATCCAAACAAATGAACAGGCTGTAGGGTTGACTGTTAAAACTGTTGTGCATCTTGGAGACAGGTCCTCCAGGGAGACGGCTGCAGATGTCCTTGCAGATATGTTTACTTTTCCTTGATTTTAATTGGGATACAGCCACATGGGCTCAGGTGTGCTTTGGATAACCATTATCCCTTAACACAGTCGACCGCTGCATCCACAATCTGAACCTGAAACTTTATTATAGAAGGAGGAAGCCAGACATCAGTTCTGTGCAGAAATGCAGCAGAGTTCTCTCTTGTCCAAAGTCTGTGTAAAAATGTTCTATGGTCAGAAGAGACTATCAGGAGAAGGAGTTGGACTGTTGAGCAGCTGAAGCCTTGTATCATCATCATGAAAAGAAAAGCTGATGTAACATGATGGTAAACGTGCGGAGTGTGTTGTAGGCATCAAGCTCTATATTAGTTTATGTTTAATATTTATTTATTCAGTTAAAACACAATCGTTTCTACCTCTGTCACGTTAAAAAGGTTCAACGGAATCTACAAGTCACAGCCTTTAGTTTTTAATACATTTTTCAAAAAGTCCTAACATTTTGTAGATGAGCAGAGACCTTCTAATGCACTTTAGTGGAGCAGCTGTGTCATAGAATTGACTGTTCCTTTTTACAGAGTTTATAAAGTTCAGTTTGTGTGTTATTCAGGTAAAGTTCTACTGGACTAAAATAAAGGCGAAAAGCAGTCCAGCACAACACACGAACTTCCTATATGACCTCAGTGCTACAACACAATGAGGGCTTCACACCACAATTACAGGGAATAGAAAGAGGACATTACATTGTGAAACACTTAATGGCAGAAAACTGCATTGGCAGGTGCGTCTAATAAAGTATACTGTCTCGAACACTCACCGTCCTCTGGAGGTTGATTCTTTACAAGCCGTTCTAAATAAAATAAAAAGTATTGACAGCTTGAGCGGCTCACGCCGTGTCCCTATGTGGCAGACAGACCAGCCTGCAGTCTCGCTCGGTGCTTCCAGTGACTAATGAAGTCTCCCGAGGCGTCTCCAATGCTGCTCTGCACACCAATGCTTGTTTGAGACGAGCCTGCTCTGTTGTCCCCCCCCCCACTGCAAAAGCTGCTGGGACTTTTTTGTCTCTGCTGCAGTGCCTCCATGTACCCGTGCAGTTAAGTGTAGTTTCAGTTTTTTTTTTCCCTTAAAGAGAAAAGTTAGCAGCAGCTCCAAAGTTTGCAGGTGTCAAGATTGTCCGTATGCAGAACGTCCCATGTCCCATTTAGATTGTTAGTTTTCCTTGTTTTGATGCTTCCTCTGAGATGATTTTGTTAGTCTGATACTGAGTAATCAATCTGTTGAGCTCAGAAAAAGAAAAGCAATCCCACACTATGTGTCATGTATTGGTTTATGTTGTTCCACCTACACTCAACCCTCTGTTTTGGCAGCAGCTGTTTGAAAATCCAGTGGCTGTTTCTCTCAGATCAACACTAAATCCTCTCTCACAGCTAAATTTGGTAAATGACTTCACTGGGGGTAATTCACTACACACAGAGGTAAAGAAAATCCTCTCGGGCGGTGAACATGGGTTTGCACTCGTCTCTCCATCTTTTGTAGAGGCGCAAAGCCTTCAGCATTTCACCAGGACATGGTTTAATGTAGTAAGTTTCTCACGGAGTCAAAAAGATTTTAGTTTCAAGGCTGAAGTCTGTTCTCTCCAGTAATGCATGTGATAAACTCTCAGGAATCTGATTCACTGCACGGTGTGTTGCAGCCAAAATAAAAGTCCTTGTATGAGTTGGATCAATAACTATCTCAGGTCCTGCAGCAACAAATGTAAATCCTGGACCGAAGTTGCAGTTGGGGTCAAAATGATTTGCCCCAAAGGAAGCTAAGGAGCATGTCCCTGAAATTCTGCCCAATGTTTCACTTTAAGTAGGACAGCAGTCATCCATGTTAGGTACGTTTTGGAATGTAAAACCACACGTCAGGTTTGCTTCGTATCAAATGCAGTAAACATTGAGGACCACACCTGAGAAATCAATCGGCAATGAACAAGGCTAGTGGCACAATGGGACAAGGAAATTACAGTCATCCAAAAAAAGTACAGTTCAGAACACTTGATCTGCAGACCACAGACCTACAATATGCAACTTTAAGCTGGCAGTAGTATGTGACTAAATAATCAGTGCACTCTCAATCTCTGGCTGTGCTTTAGCTCTGCTTCACACTCTATGCTCCACCACGATCTGCACACATTTAGATATGTGTCATTATCAAATTAAAATACGAGTGCTCACCTTCACATCACCACGAAAGCTTTGACCTTAAAGCTAAGTCCACTGTGCTTGACACTTCGCATTAAGAGAGAGATTTCTCCATGGGATGGGACAGTGTCTGCAAAGAGGTTTGCTCACCTCCCAGACAGACATGCAGCACTAACTTTTTCCAAACGTCTCTCCTGCTTTTTAATAGAAAGAAAACAAAATCATCTCAAAATATCACCATTCTTGTTAAATTTAACAACTGAACATTTAAAGTTTTAACATTTGTATTTTAAATATTGTCTTGTATGAATTTGCAAGTATTGGCAAAAGTTTCTTGACTCTTAAAATGTTTAACTTTACGAGTCAAACATGGCCAAGCAGGTTACGTAATTTAATTCTCTAGAACATATCGGTTCAGAACAGCTGTATGTTGCTTCATTGATAAACACAAGGGGACAAATGTTACAACCAAACCTGGGCATGATTAAAAGATTTCAAAAACTTAAGTGAGAAAGGTAGTCAGAGATAGAATCTTCTATCCCTGCCATGATGATTGTTGCTGAACTGGCCTCTTCTGGACTTAGTATTTTAAGGAAGACTGTAGTGAGGGCTCTTCATCATGGTGGGTGCAGTGGCACATCACAGACTGACAGTTGCCCGTGAACATTTGAAACAGGGCGATGAGTTTTGGAAGTCTGTCCTTTTTGGTCTGATGCGACTAAGCTGTTCGGGCACATGAATCCTGCTTTTGTATTGCAAGGAAGGGAGAGTCCTTTGACCCTGAAACACAGTTCCCTCAGTTTAAACATGGCGTGGGGCTGGTTTGCAGCTTCAGGCACAGTGACACTTTGTTTAGGTTGCCTTAAAGAAAATGGATTATGGTCACAAGTTGAAGGATGCTGTAAAGAAATATGCTGCCCAAAAAAACCCCTCTGAGAGCCCAGATATCAGGATTACTGAGAATCTGTGAATGTACATGGGATGAGCTGGACCAGTTTTCCCCGGAAGACCGAGCAAAGATTTGTATAAGCTGAAAAGACAAAAAAAAAAAAAAAAAAAAAAAAAAGGTGGAGATTTTGTGTATGTTCTCAAACTACTGTATAAAGACTTAGTTATGGTTATTAAAGTTGAGGGTTTTGTTTGATTTCATAACGGGGCTGATCATTTTTGACCTCATCTGTAAGTTCATAAAAAAAACAAAGCCATATAGTTGTTTTTATATATTGTGAGACGTCCACAAGCTGTGGCAAGAGACATCATGTTTTTAGGATGTCCATCCATCCATCTTATTCTCAGGAACACCTTAAGGGAATTTTTTGAAAATTGGCCCAAACATTGACGTGAACTTAATAACCGATTAATATTAACCTCTTCAGATCAGCGTGTATTGATTTACTTCTGAAGCTTTGCCCTGCAAAACATTAGACAGCGCTGGGTGAAGTAGGTTAGAAGTGTTACAGTGTAGTTACAGCACTTTGTAAGTGGTGATACTTTACAGTTTTACTGATTATGAACATGGATGAAGATTTTTTTTCTATCATAGTTTCTGCTCTCTATATTTAAATATAATTGGACTGAACTGTGAAAAAGCTAATTTAGCTCAAAGAAGTGGCAATGAGGCAAACATATTAGGATTTTCAGCATCATTGAATAACTGATTATTTTGCGATTTATCAGTTGCTGAAATATCTGGTAGAGGCACAAAGCTCATAGCTCATTTTTTAAAATTAGCTCCCCCCCTTTAGTCCTATGTCCTGGCTTTGTTCAGCAGCTCCAGCTTTATGTATATTTATGAATAAACAACTTCATGAAAAGTGCAACACCCTGAGACAGACCTGTCCAGAATGGACTATCCCAGCTGGCTCCAGCACCCGTGACTCTGAACACGATCAGCAGTTAAAGATGACTGATGGATAACGATTAAAACCTGAAGGTCTGTGCAGAGCGTAGCAGGTGTTAGAAGAAGCAGGTAGAGGGAAGCCTGGGTGGTGCAGAGCAAAGTGCTACGACTGTTCAAGTTGCTCGTTGTAGCTTTAAGTTGGAGCAGGGAAAAAAAGGGACAACAACTCTGTACATACCTGCATGAGTTAAAAAATATTTCTGTGGGTGTTCGGTCTCGGCTGGTAGGCACAAGCTTGGTTTATAAACTGGAACCACTGAGAGATGGCAGTGACTATGAGGAACAGACATGTAAATAAAAGATGATATCCAGTATCCATCTGTGTTTATGGGCTAAATGTTAGTGTATGTTAGCACCACTCTTTTATTCAAATGTGTTGTGGTGATTTGCATGAACTGATTTGTGTCCTGGTATATTCACAGTATTTTCAGTCTCACTGTCTCTGCAAAGTTGATACTGATGTAAAACACAGACAGAAATGCTCTGATTTCTCATCTCTGTTTTGATATATTGTAGAGCAGTGAAGGATGTGCAGTGGCTGAGTCACACGTTTGTGCAGCTGTGTATCAGCGCAGTGTGATTCTCTGAATGCATTTGGCTTTGTCTCTTACAGGAGGCTTCTCCATCATGTTAAGTCTCCTGCAGCTCCAGCAGTGCTGCTGCTAATGTTTTAATCGCTGTTTCACTGTAATGTTCACTTATGAGGAGCAATTTATCAGCCCCCCCCCCCCCCCCAAATGAGCAGCATAACTCCATTAGATTTGTGTTTTCACTGCACTTCTGATGTTTATAGAACGTGAATTAGTGCTGTTGTAATTCAGCACTTCACCTTAATGTCGTATGGCATTAATAAATGTCAGCCTACACACTCCTTCATGTTCCTATTGTTCCTCTGCATTCTCATGAACTATTAATTGAGTGGAGGTAAAGCACAAAGCCTCTGCAGAGCTCTGTCTGTGAAAATTGAAAATGATGCCTTTTTGTGTGAGCAATCAGTCAGCTTTTCATCGCTCAACCCTGCAGACCAGTCATTTTGATGGAATTTCTCCATCGTCGCTGTGCATTCATCCTGTTTTAAACCTTTTAATTACCTCTCTACATGTCAGTCACAGACTGGTTCACATCATTCGCCCCAACTGGAGGTTTTAGCCTTCAATCTCTCTCTCGTTATAATACACACGATAATAAGCTCCAAGTCGTGTCAAACTAATGATCTTCTTTTTTTCTCCGCGTTTAAAGGAGGCTTTGTTAATTGTGTCAAGGACGAGAGTGTGTATCAGGTGCAAATGAGCCGGAATTTCTAAACCTCTTCAGCGTGTTTGATACTGACAAAGGTAAATGGATGAGTTGTCATTGCACAAGCATAATGAAAACTTATGTCGCACTCCCAGTGGTGTACACATAATAAAATGCATGAAACAATAAATAATGTGAAACACAAAGTCCATTAGGAGTGAGGTGGGTCTACACTTGGATAATATTGAAACAGGTGATGAGGATGATGTTTGCAGCTCACAGGAATGATAAATATGCTCCCCGGTTGGAAAGTTAGGTGTTTATTATGTCCTGAAGTGTTCGAGCCATTTGATGCAGGTCTTCCTTTTCCACAGCAGCACAGCCTGAACTCGACACTGTAATGCAGTATGTTAAAATGCTCCGTCACCAGCAGCGGCCGGCACAGTTTCATGTTTTCGAGGATTTGCAGAGATTTTGCTGTGCCTTTCTCAGCAAATATGTAACGTTAGGAGACTGTGAAAGCTGTACTCCCTGGACACTATATGGTTGTTCCTGTTGTAGTGCGAGGTTTGTGTTAAAAAGGAGATTTTCCTGCAGAGATGTGAAGAATCAATGTTGATTCTTACTTATTTTAATGCCACTGGCTGTTTAGGTGAGAGACCGAGCCCCAGAGTTGAATCTGGTGTCTGCCACTTACTCGTAAGTTGCTTTGGATGGAAGTGCCTGCTGAATGATTAAGTGTAAAGGTGATTGGGGCAACATTTTTTGATTTGTCCTCAGAGAACATATGAAAAAATATGCATTTTAATAAAAAAAAATAAATGCATATTTTATTTCTTTTAGAAGAGATACAGTGCATCCTGAAAGTATTTACAGCACTTGCCTTCAATATTTTTCTCATGATTCTATAAACCACACCTCAAATAATGACAATGTGAAAGAAGTTTGTTTGAAATCTTTGCAATTTTATTAAAAATATAAAAACAAAACACTTCATATTTACACAAGTATTCACAGCCTTTACTTAATACTTTGTTGAAGCACCTTTAGCACCAATTCCGGCCTCAAGTCTTTGAGTATGATGCTACAAGCTTGACAAACCTATTTTTTGGCAGTTTCTCCATTTCTTCTTTGCAGCACCTCTCAAGCTCCATCAGGTTGGATGGGGAGCGTTGGTGCACAGCCATTTTCAGATCTCTCTACAGATGTTCAATCAGGTTCCAGTATTGGCTCTGCCAGGGTCACTGAAGGACATTCACAGAGTTGTCTCCTTTGTTATCTTGACTGTGTGCTTACTGTCATTGTCCTGTTCAAAGATGAACCCTCGCCCCAGTCTGAGGTCCAGATGCTCTGGAACAGGTTTTCATCAAGGACGTCTCTGTACATTGCTGCCTTCATCTTTCCCTCGATCCTGACTAGTTTCCCAGTTCCTGCTGCTGAAAAACATCCCCACACCATGATGCTGCCATCACCACGTTTTAGTGTAGGGATGGTATCGACCAGGTGGTGATAGGTGCCTGGTTTCCTCCAGACATGACACTTTGCATTTAGGCCAAAGAGTTCAATCTTTGTTTCTTCAGACCAGAAAATTTTGTTTCTCATGGACTGAGAGTCCTTCAGGTGGGCTGTGATGTGTCTTTTGTTGAGGAGAGGTTTCTGTATGGCCACTCTACCATACAGGCCTGATTGGTGGACTGCTGCAGAGATGCTTGTTCTCCTGGAAGGTTCTCCTCTTTTCACAGAGAGATGCTGGAGCTCTTTCGGAGTAACCATTGGGTTCTTGGTCACCTCCCTGACTAAGGCCCTTCTCCCTGTTTGGCCGGTCGGCCAGCTCTAGGAAGAGTCCTGGGGGTTCCAAGTTTCTTCCATTTACAGATGATGGAGGCCAGTGTGCTCATTGGGTTCTTAAGTGCTGCAGAAACTTTTCTGTACCCTTCCCCACATCTGCACCTCAATACAATCCTGTTTCTGGGGTCTACAGACAATTCCTTGGACATCATAGCTTGGTTTGGTTAACTGTGGGACCTTTATATAGACAGGTGAATGTTTTTCCAAGTCATGTCCAATAAACTGGAGTCCAATCAAGTTGTAGAAACATCTCAAAGATGATCAGGTGAAACAGGATGCACCAGAGCTCAATTTTGAGTGTCACTGCAAAGGCCATGAATACTTTAAAACATTTGCAAATGTCTTAAAAATAAAAACTAAATGTACAACGAAATTCTTTCATATTGTCATTATAGGATATTGTTTGTCAAATACTGAGGAAAATGCCTGTAAAACTCACAGAAATGACCTTTTCATTTTACCGAAGAAAACTAAGAATTATCAATTGATGTTCTTATCCAGACATCACAGTTGATGAAATTTGATGATGTAGTCGACTTTAAAAATGCTCAGATATTATAGAGAGATAGTAAAAATTGCTTCCAAAGATCAAACAAAATAGTTTGAGAGAGAGAGAGAGTTGTTATAATGGCAAAGGAGCCTTTGTGAATAAGATGATCAGAACCAGAACAAATGTGAAACGCAGATGTATTTCAGTCTGACGGTGAATTTATGGAACAAACTTGAGGAAGAATTAAAAACTTGTAAAACTCTCACTGGGTTTAAGAAGAGCTTTAAAAATACTGTAGTAAATAAGTACAAGAATGTAGTTTTAACATGACTTTGTATCTAGGGGCAACAAAGTGTTCAGGAAAAAACGGTTGTCTTCTTTGTTTGATTACTGCTTGAGAATAACTAGATATCTTTACTTCTTTTGATGGTTATCTGGGATAGAAAGAGGATTAGAACGACAAATGTGTAGGTGATTAAAAAGGGGCAGGGTTATAAATAAGCTTTGGCTTCAACCTGCTCCCTTTCAGTCTCCTGCAGCCCCTTTTCCTCACTCCACAACATTTCTCAGTGGTTAATGTTAGGTTTCCTAATGCAGAGCAGGCTCATAAATGTAAAGCTATTGCCCTTCATATTTATAGGAGTATCCATTTTCATTTTAAAAACAAGTATCATAATCCATATTTCCTGTTATGAAAGAGCAAGTTTGACTCATCTCTAGTGTAAAACCAGTCCTAAAGTGGTTTGTTCATGGTGGTTTGGCTCAGGGGTTTTATTGCCCCGATGAACCACAGACATAAACTAACGTCTGTTGTGTTGTTTCGCGTTTAATTACAATTTTTTTCATTCATGAGAATATTCACCTGTACAGAACAGGATTTGCTTCCTGTGTTTACTTTTCGTGTTCCCGCCCTCAATTTTGTTTAACCAATGCATGATTTAAGTTTGCTTAGATATTTTCAAAGTGTGAAAACTGAACCAAGAGGTAGAAGGGCAAACTAGACCACTGATTCAGACCAGAACAAACTAGATGTTTGATTACGCTGTGTGTGTATTTATTGATTGATTGATTGTAGTTTCTACATTTAAAAAAAACTGCTGTAAACCTGCAATGTGCTTTTTAAGACGGGGTCTCAAACTCAAATTACCTGGGGGGCCGCAGGAGGCAGAGTCTGGGTGAGGCTGTGCCGCATCAGGTATTTCACAAAGAAAAGTTTGTTAAAAGAATCTAATCTTCTCAAACGTCATTACTAACAGTTCTTTAACTTCAGTGGGTTCTTCTGAACATGGCTTCTCTTGCCTACTTCTTGCCGCCAGAGATCTGGCAGCGCTTCCTCTCACACAGCTGAGCCACATTTCGCTTCGAGATGATCATCAGTAAGTCTGGACCTTTACTTGGACTTATTGAAGTTCAAGTTAGAGAACTTTTCGCACAAATATGTGCTCTCATAAAGGCACGTGGTCCACTGGAACATTCGGGAAAGCTCAGGGGAGCCGGGGGTCAATTATCTGAAAGACTGCCCAAGCTTGTCTGCTTTTCCACTCACCTCCCTGAACTTGGCTTTGAGGTCAGAGTTGCACTGCAGGTCACTGAGCTCCATTTGAAGCACAGAAGGGGCATCTTGCACATTAAAGAAGAAGGGGTCATGTCTTTCATGATGACATGAAGATCATAACATTTGTAGATGGTAGAAAGTACCAGGATAGCGAGCGCAAAAAAGGCGACTGCTACCGGGCTGTTGATTATCAACTGGGACAGTGGGACTTACGTACGTACGTACGTACGTACGTACGTATGTATGTATGTAAAACAGCCATGGAGGTGTTATTTACTGGATTTAATTTTCTATAATAACTGCATGGATTCAGCGGTACGTCGTAGCCAACACCGATGTTCTGTTGACTATATAACCGAGGCGGGTAAGTCCCTGATGAGGCTCCAGCCTGACTCCGAAGCGGGACGGCGAGTGGGAGCTGGCTAAGTGGCCCCATCGGTGGTCCACTCCCCTCGGTGACATAGCCAACGGAACATCAGTGTTGGTCGTTAACGCCGGTAACATTGACTTCGTCCAGCTCGAAGTCAAACATGCTCATTTCAAACACAGTAAGAAGTAGTAATTCTATGAGGGTTATGTGATGTTACACGGCGCCTCCAGAGTTTCTCTGCTTGCATCAAGTCCAGCCGATGACCCGCCCCCAGGAGCCATATACTCCACTGTGATTGGCTGGTTGGTTCAGCTTTAGGTTTCACAAAAAGGAACACATTTGCACACAACGCGGTAAAGGGCCATTCATATAAAACATTAAACTTCTTTGATGAAAAGACTGACACAGTTCCCTGTTTGTATGACGGCAGCCGAGTGAGAAAATGAAAACCGAAACTTCACTTTGCTTTGTCTCAGAGGTTTGTCGTGGCCCCACAGCGCCTCTGCTCTCAGCTGATAAACACACACAGTCCTTCACATTCCCACACACAGTATATAACTTGAGGTAGCAGCTGCCCACATTGGCCTCGCTGACATCAAACACTCAAGATACCTCCAGATTTTTCCCTGCGGTCGCCAGTTCTTCTGCTGTTTTTGAAGCAGAGCAGCGGTGCAGTTTTGTGCCAGGCGACATGTGACATCTTCATTAGGATGCAGAGCACCTGCCTGGTTTGGAGACTCATTAACGGTCTGAGAGTGTGAGAACACGTGAGCGAAGCAGGACGCTCACCTGGAAAGTAACCGTGACAGCAAAAGCACAGTAACAGGAAGTGGAGTGTTGTTAGCTTAAGCCAAGACCAGGGACCAAATCAAGTTTTAGTTACACAAAGTTTGCCTTCAAGTGTATTTTACAATGTGTTGAATATAACACATTACAAAAGACTCATCTGTCTTTACACTCGAGCAAAAACAGCCAAACAGAAATTGATTACGATGAATCTCCCCACTTTCTGCACATTGCTCTCGCTCTCATTATACTATTTCTGCAGTGATTCTTCGCTCGGCAGTGTGTGCACGTACTGTAAATGCCTCCGTTAGATGGCACTGGACTGGCTGGTTAGGTTCAGGCAAGAACACGAAGGATTGTGGATGTGCTTAAAAGTGACGAGACATGTTTCGTGTTAAACGACTAACATTTTCCTGTATTCCATGAGCCCTCGATCTTCCTCTGACTCTAACCAGCTGCTGGAACCTAAACACCGATATTTTGCTGCAAGATTGGACATTTTGGAAAAAAATACATTGTCTGGTACCATTTGATTCTAATGTTCAGTAGCTATGTATTTGCAACTCATCAGTTTACATTACATGTCAACATATTCTCATTATGTTCACAGGAAATGTGACGTGGTAGAAATTATGTTTCTCAAGTAAACAAAATTGAGTTTGCACTTTAATTGTTGTGGAACTTAATTTTTAGGAGACAGTGTTAATGCGTCTCAAGTCTCATAGAAGACTGTTCTGCACTCCACTACTGCTCGACCCAGAAGTCTTTGTGTTTTTTTGTTTTTGTTTTTTTTCCTTGAAGGCAAAGGATAAGTGAGGATACACACAGACCATCTTTTTGTTGAAGTCTTTTTAGTAGTAAAATGTGTTTCCTGGAAATCGGTATGTGATTGGACACTGCAGCTGCACAGTTTAAGACTTTTTAACTTTTCCTTTCAGATTCACCATCTGGTTAAAAATTGTAAATTTGCAAATATTCATGAGCAGTATTTTTCTCTTTTCATATTACTACTTATAAAAATGTACATAATATCTCCTAGAGGAAGAGAGTTGGATTTTTTTATTTTATTTTTGTTTTTTAGCAATAAAATGCATTTTAATTATTTCTGTTCAGTGATGTTAGATTGAGAATCTCGGGTACAAATATAGTTTGATGAGATATATTTGCATAATTAGCTAAAGTTGTCAAACATTTGCTTCAATCAACAATTACCAAAAACCACTGTGCTATAAAACATTATCACCATAACCGGAATTAAGCTACTGATTAATGATTTTACTGCATTTAGGGTCGTGTGCTTCTTAGTTTGTTAGATTACAGGTGAGAAAAATGCCTTTTTATTTCACCAGTTTGCATCTCTTCTGCATGAATCTTGTTCAGAAATATTTTGATCTGATGACTTTAATGGTCCCTGTGGAGACAAGTAGGAAAGATTTTGAATGTGACTGGAAACACTTACTTCCTTTTAATCTGTCACATCTGTCTTTTGAAGGTGATCAGGTATTTTTCTTCATCTTCGATGTTGGCGAGTCGCAGGCGCTGCAGCCTGTCATTATATGGCACAAATGACAAATACACTAAGCATATTTGTGTTGTCAGCCCAAAAGAAAAAGAAAAACCCATCTGAAACCACCCATCACGTCTCTGTTAAAAGCTTCCTTTCAGCATCAAAGCCGGTATCTCTGTCTCTCTCTGATCATGTCTCCATATCATTTCTGTTTGCTGTGACATATTTTCTGTTCATCTGTGATGGTTGCACTCATTTCACTTCCCCTTCCCACTTGGACTTTATTTTCAGTGCGTTAAAGTCAGTTAAATCACAAATCATACTTTCGAAGTTATAGTGTATTGTCTCTGTCTCAGGCGGCCTGAAAACCCTGAATCTTTCTCAAAAGACTTTAAGTCTGTGTCGTACTGAGCTGGTTTTATTACAGTAGGACCATCTACATTTTCACGGATTCCCCACAGGGAGATCTGGGAGAAAAATATGCTTGTGGCTTTGCAGATGAAGTTGTTCCGGCTACGTTCTGTTGATACTGATAACTGGGCACCGTAAACTCTTTATATTACGGTCGAGGCCAATGTGCTGCTTTCGCAGGTTATTGATGGATTTGAACTTGGATCAAACATTTGGAACAGTGGGACCTGTTTAGTACAGTAGCCTCTCGCCCATCAGCCATCCGATTATTGAACCTAGAACGTATGTCTCTACCTTCCTCTCCTCTATTGAGTTCACTAACTTTATTGCTGTTTTTATGCAGGACAATTAAAATGTAGAATGCAGAAGAAGCTGAGCCTGACTTTGCTGGAGATGAGGTTAATGGGTAATAGAAGTCAAACAAACAGATTACATGGCTACATCTTCCACATGTGTGATCAGAGGTTGTATTCATACTGAGCACTGAAATCCAGCTTCAAACTAACTTTATTGCGGTGAAACCACAATTATCCCATCATAATTAGAACCCGATGATCTCGTTCTCTTGCCTTATTACATCGCGGCCAATCTCCCTGGGTGCATGCTGCTTTTCATATGTGACAGTAAACTCAATTTATTTTAAGATAACAAAATGTTATCGTCCTGAGACGACATTAAGACAAATTAGATAATGTCAGGTGGTGAAAGAGGAGCATTTTACACGTGCATATGAGATTACAGAGCTAAGCTTCTATTGTTCATCCGTTTTATGTGAACATGCAGCCCTGGCCCAGGTTTTAGTCAGTCTGCACATCATAGGTTTCTGCTCCCTAATCAGATTTAATCTAACTGAACTGTGAATGTCCACTTTAGCTTGAAGAAGCAGCAATGTGGCAAACTGATCAGCATTATTGAACAATGGGTTATTTTGTGACTGTTTTGCTTTAGTAACATATTTAGGTCTCTTCACGATGGTGAGGTCTGATCTTATCAGCAGAAATAAAAAAATAGAATATCATACACTCTGATATTTGCTTTCATTTCCTTTTGAAATTGTGCAACTTGAATCAAATACTTGTAGGCTTCCACCTGCTTCTCACCACACACAGCAGCACTTTGGGGTTGTTCCTCCTGGCGAGCTCATAAGGCCCCTTTGCACAAACCTGCTTTTTAGGTTTGGTCCCCAGTAAGATACCAACAGCCCTGTACTTCACGCCTCAGATGGTGATGTTCCTGCAGTATCTTCACCAGCTGTCACAGAGCTTTAGTCTGTGATGGTCTGAAACCAGCACACACCTGATGACAGCATTAATGGAAGGCAACACAATAAATGACTGGAATTTCTGGTGCCAGACAAAACCACAAATCCTGCGAGAACAGAAATTCTACGTTCATGATGTAGGTCTGACTCAGTGGTGGTCATCACAATTTAAAAGTTCAGCCCTAACTGAGCCAGACTGGCACAGACCAGGACCAACTAATCCGAACCAGTCATAACGACCAAATCACAATCTGAATTGGACGTACAGTCATTAAGCGTGTGCTGCTTTGGTTAGTTTTTGTTTTTGTTTTTTTATATTTATTGCTGATATTTTAATGACACCTTTAAGGCCTCACTTACATTAATGATATAGTTAAGGTATCACACTGGGTACAATATTGTGTATCGGAGTTTTGGCCGGCTGTATCGTTTAGATAGAAATTTATTATCGCTATAAACTTAATACCAACCTCAAGTTTTTGTTTTTTTTAAAACAAAGTCCAGAAAAATGAATTACACCTGCAGGCTAATGGTGTTAATTACATGTTATGTTACAGGATGAAAACTTTATCCCCAGGTTTTGTTTTTGATCTCAATACTAAGATCCTGAAAGCCGCTATAATTAAAGAAGCATTAAATGCACTTTATGAAACCATCCTCTCCGGAGGTTTAGTTTTAGTTTATAAAATGTCATGACTTCTCCTAAGCTGCTAGTCAAGCTTTGGCAAGTGATAATGGAATGTCTTTCACTGGTGATGAAGCAGTTTGAATCAGATCGCGTTACCTCGCCTGCAGCTCTCTGATGCTCTAATCTAATAAAAGACTTTAACTTCTCCAGTGCAGCGATGATCAATTGATTCAAATGGCCTCAGCAGACGAGCCGAGAAGACAGCACTCCGCTTCTATTTTTATCTCTCCACTGGTGAAGTCACAGCCATCATCTCCCCAGTCCAGTGTTTTCAATCGCCTCCTCCTGTCTCTGCAGTTCAGACTCCCCCTGTCCTTTTTTTTTTTTTTTTTTTTTTTTCTTTCTCTTGCTGCTTCTCCTGCATGTCCCTACTCTCCCTGTTTTTCCATCCTCCCCTCTCCTCCCTCTGCTCCTGTGGCATGCTGTGACCCAGTGGAGAGCTTTTCTGCCTCATTGGCTCAATCCACCGGCAGTCATTAGAGAGGCTTTTGACAGATTCCAACACTCGTGTGACTGCCTTGTTTTTCTGATCCCCAGGGCCCGTTTTTACAACTCAAACTTCTAGATCTTCATGGTAAAATAGCTTGTCACTGATCACCGTCAGCACTTCTGTCTTCAGGAAACTCTCTAAATCTCCATCTTTATCCACTAGAGTTTTGGAGAGTCTCTCTCTTGCATTAAACCTCTGATCCTTTTGTCCCAGTCTTATCAGTCTCTGCTGGATGGATGTCACGTCATTGCAGGAATCCTGAAGAACTGCTATCCTCATTAAAGCTGTCGAATCTCTTGAAGCCTCGAACCAACAGTAAGTTTACAACAATGCGAGGAAACTGCTGAGAAAGCAGCAATCGCAGCCGCTGCTCCTTCCTCCTGACTTAATGATCAGGAAAGAATGAATCATGTTTATCTGACTATTCCCTCAGCTCCTCACTGTTTTAAGGGAGCGAGTTTTAGAATCTTGTTGTTCGTGTTTCCAGTAGAACTTACTAACTTGAAGACGTGTAAAGGAAACTGAATTTCTGTCCCCGTAACAGCCACACATCATTGTCAGGTTTATCTGTCATATCTGTCGTCGGTCCACGGCCTGTATAAAGCCCACTGTTGTTGCTAAACTTTGAGCTTGCTGTGGCACATTTGTACGTGGTTCTGTGTCAGCTTGTTACCTGCACAGGTTGATCTCGCTGCAGAACGACACTGACAGTTGGTGTGACAGCTGAATGGGTTAGGACAGAAGTTTGATGATTCAAATAGCTGAGGATTTATTCCTCCCACCTCCACGTGGTACAATCTCATTTTGAGTTATGGTGACACCTACGCCTGTGTCTACAGGAAATGAGGCGTCAAGCAATAAATCTTTAGAAGAGAAGTGGGGATGATGAATTACACTGAGAGTGGAAAGCAGGTGATGCTACAGATGGACCAGGTAGAAACAGGAGACTCAATCTGGCTGTAACAGTAAAATGTATGATTACCACTGAGATTCAACAAGATAGAAAAGTTTCCTTCTGTTCAATGTCAGTGTGATTCGCTGATTAAAATGTTTTTCTTTTCTTTTTTTTTTAAATTATCTCTTACCTGGTACCTGGCTTGTTTTTAGTACGACCACATCAGCTGAATCCGGTGTTCGCACAGATTTATGTTCTCATAGTCACTGCATGAAAAACTAAATATTTGGCCCCATGAATGCAACAAAAGCTCCTTAATTCCAGGCAGTTAACAGCTGTTTACAGACTGAGATCCCTGTCGGCCTTTGCCAATCAAGAAAGTTGAAAAAGCCAAATCTATTCAAGCTATAATTTATGAATGTATGATTAAACTAAGCCTGATCTACTCTATTTAAACCAGAGACTTTCTTAAAACTGGGTAAAATCTGTAGCCTGCTGACCAGCCGAAATCCCCCTACATGTCTAGTTTGCCCTGGTGCAGCTCGCAGCACTTTCTTTGAAATGGAAAAGATTCTCCTTGGCAGTTGATCTCCCAGACCGAGGGGCTTCTCATGCTCGTCAGACTGCCGGAATCTTTTCGTCAATTCTTGGCAGGTTCTGGTAGTTATCTTTGCTGCCTGCAAATTTCTGTAAACAGCCAAGCAACTTGAACTTCCTTGGAAATTCAAAGGGCCACTTGCTGTCAAAAATCCTACCAGTGCCTAAATCTAAGCAAAAAGTAGGTTTAAAAGTTAAAATCAAAGATAAAACTAAATCTAAATTTAAGATTTTACTGCTCTAAATGTTCACAGGAAAGATTATTGATGACAGTGAGTGTGGAGTCTGATCAGAGTCTCAGATTCTCCTTTTATTTTTTTACCAGTATTACATTTTTTCAATAGTAACAGACTTTTACAACAGTCTTTAAGAATGTAGGGGTTGGTTTTGAAAATGTTTGGTTTGTCTGTCCACACTCAGTGATGCACTGAGCCTTTTTATGGACCATTTGTGTTAGTGGATCCAAGTCCTGAATGGGGGGTAAGAATCTTGCAGTTTGATGCTGTGCTGCTTTAAACTCATTAAATCTGAAAAGACTTTCAGCGAATCCGCTTCCCACATTGCACTGCATCTTGTTGTCCTGTTTCCTAAAGTGAAGCCGCACTTTAGTCCATTTACAGTGGTCACAGTGTCATAACGTTAGCCGTGCATGCTAACCTGTATCTAAAGAAGTGTTGCCTTTTTGTTATAGGTACTCTGGTCTCAGCATTTCCCAACCTTGCGTAAAACATTGGAAAACCTTTAAGATCAACGGCTGTTGGCTTGTCGCCACAGTGAAACGTCTTGCGCACGTTGCATTGCCATGATTTTTTTTTTTTTTTTTTTTTTTTTTAATACACCGGATCCTTTTCCTGCCACAACCAATTTATCCGGGTCCAAGGTGGCCCTTGCTGGTGGCCTTTTATATCCCAACCCAATGCTTTACCACTGATCCACCCCGCCCACACAGAAAACCGAAAACCTCTGACTCTGAATAAATCTAAAATAGTTATATTTTTTTTTATTTTTTTTTTTTACTTTGTGTGAGCAGCTTAACAGGTAACAGTGTGGTTCGTTCCATGTCTAAACACAAAAGAGCTACATACTGGTCGCTCATGTCGAACTTATTGTTTTTTTTTTATTTTTTTTTTTTATTTAGTTGTTTTTTGTTGAATTTTAGTCCCTTTTGGTTCTGCTCTTTTCTTTACATTGAAGTAGACTTTACCCCCATTTTGTTCACCCTTTGTTGCCCTATGTGCACTGTTTACTACTTGATGCAAACTTTGTCAAAACTTTAAAAATTAAAAAAGAGACTAACAAGTACAGGTGGTGACTTTAGGTTGCTTTTTTTATCCTAAGTGAGATGGGGAATTCTCTGGGAGCTGATCACCAAGCTTCAGATAATTCTAACTTAGAATTGATTTAAAATGTCCAAAATGGATCTGGATATTCACCTTTTTTGTCCCAGGAAGTCTGGTGGTGTGGGAGGTGTCAAAATTTGCCCATTTGTTTGCCCAGGAAGGCCTGATGTCCTGATGGTGACATAAATGGAAAGTTCAGTTCTGTCGTCAAAACAATCATCATGCGCCGCATTCACAGCAAACGTGAATGACAAGAAAACCATCTGTCAACAGTTTTAAATGTCAAAAATGTTCGTGTCTTTTCTGTCCATCAGAAATCACACTGAATATCAAATAGGTGCTTGAAACTGTCGGAGAAACTGCTGCATGTCTTCGGTAAAAAATAGGAGACTCTAAGGGAAGCGGGTATGTTCGGCAGGTTGGATTTCAGCCTGATCTGACCTCATTTCATACAGATGCAGTGTTGGTATGCAAAGGCAGGCGAGAGTCATAAAGCCTTAAACACACAACTGTATCGTATCACAACACTGAGAGTCGGGTGTGAATGTGTGTTTGTGTGGATGACGATCGTTTGCAGGTGGACTGTACTGGTCAGGTGGAGGTATTTATTAAGGGAGGGTAGTGTTTGTCTTGAGGGAATGATCACTCTGTGTTAGAGCTACACAGACGGACTATCTATGTACAGGAGATAAAATAATAGACTCACAGCTACTGACAGTGTGGGGGGAGGGCTTTTTCTGCTTTATTGGTGTTTTGTCTTTTGTACGAGGGGCTCGAACTTTTGACACGTTGACTGCAGGGGTTGTGAAACTGTGCTGTTTTCCTACGGTGCAAATTTCAGCACATTAACAGTGTGGTAACAAGTGCTTATTTGGCAGCAGCTCAGCTTAGTTGTAATTTACGGTGACCTCCAACAACCTCCATTTTAAGCAGACGCTCGAACATCAAGACAGTGGAAAGGTTGCTAGGACCACATTGCACAGCTCCAAATCTGGGGAAACCTGCAGAAATAACAGATGGAGGGAAAAGCACAACTACAAGATAAAGAAGACGCCAACATATAAGCAAACCTACATAGAGAAGGGGGTTGTGGGTAAATTGTAATAATACGTCGCGTGCAGCTTCGATCGGATTAGTAAACTTCACAAAGTCAGGAGACGGGACTGAAATGGAAATGAAACACATTTTAGGGATTTGTTTATGCCTGTGTTATGTTACTTTCACTTACAGTTTTATTCTACTTTACATTAAATTATGGTTTGCTAAACACGATACTACAGTCTGTTGTGCGAGTGTAATGAAAGACGTATACAAACGTCTTTAAATGTAACCCACATTTGCATGTGCGCAGCAAGATAGTAATTTTATCTATAGCAGCATAACTAAGATTGATCAGTCACTTGAGCCTGTGTAACCTTCAGAAAACGAATGAGTGTCTGCCAACCAGAATCTGACCTGGGAGGTGGTCACAGAGGAGAGGAGTTGGATAATTGAAGGCTTTGCTTCCTCTTCTACCTCTGCAAGTGGGCTTGGAGCGAGTAGTTTTATATTTTACCATGAGGTCTTTATGGGAAACGGAAGGAAAAATGAGCTGTTGCAGGTAACCCTCAACAGAAGGTTACAGATGAACATGGCCGTGAGCTGATTTATAAAACCGTTTAGTTGCTTGTGTGATGCCGTTCACGTAACCAAATTAGCTCAAATAAACTGAGATCAACAGAGGTCCAGTTTGTAGGCTGTATGTTCAGCCTCCTATGGCTCGTTTTCAGCCTCCTCTTTGGCAGAGGGAGTTCATGTTCACCGGGGTTTAGGTCTGGTGACCGTCTTCCTCAGCATGGTCCTCCAGAGCCACTGCTTTGGTAACTTCCAGCGTCTGTTTGACTGAAAACGGCTCACATGTACTCAGCAGCCTGTAGTACAGGGACAGGAGGCTTTGAGCGCTAGGGGTCCTTAACTTCTGCATTAGATTTTTTTTTTAATGTGGATATATGGATATTTAATTCAGCATCAGCTAACATTTGCCTTGGTATTTAGCTTTTTTTTACGGTCATCTCAAATACCTCGGCACTTTCTTATTTCTGGGGACTGATTGAAACTGTACTCATTGTTTCTTGTTCCTTGTGTTACCGGAGACCCTGGGAGCTTGTTATCGAGGGGGGTTTTGGCCAGAGCTGCTGCTGCTGCTGGACGCCGCTGATAACATTGATAACATGTGGTGCCTACCGGGAGGTCCTGTATTTCCTGGCAGGACATGGGGCAATGAATGGGCTTCAGAGCGTTTGTGTGCGATGCTCATGCAGTAAATGCATGTGTGTATACACACTCACACTCACACTCACACTCTCACACACTCACACACACTCACACACTCTGCCTGGTAGGGACATACATTTCTCCTCCTGTCAGAAACCATTTCAGTCTGCAGCAAACGTCTCTGAGAGAAAGAAAACAATCAGTCAATTTATGGAAACATTGCGACGGCTCTGTGGGCGGTGTGTGTGTTAGCGTGTTGCCTCGAGGTTGTGGGGTGCGTTAGCACTGTGTTGGTGGCCAGTGTAAATCAGCAAAATTACACTGCCGTCCAATAGTGTCTAATTACGACGGCTCACGCTGACAGTGCTACAGTTAAAAAAAAAAAAAAATAAAAAAAAAAAATGAATCGAGGGTCTCGGGAATAGAGTGAGATGTCTGTATTAATATACAGTGACCCCTGTGTGTGAAATTTTAGATATAATGATCCTATTTTCCATATGTTTATTACAGACGTTCACTCACTTGCAATTTACCTCCAAATAAAGTTCTGATGTTTGAAGTTTACATGACTAAATGCATTTAATTTTTACAACTCTACACAAATGTTTTGTTCAGTAATTATTATCACAACTATTTATCTGGATTAGTTAAAAGATTAGTTTTTGTTTTTTTTAGCCACCTGTTACATTTTCAGTTGCTGAGATTTCATATGAAATAACTTTTTGAAAACTGACCTTTTTTTGGTTCTTGCTGCTTGTTTTAGGCTAAATAAAGGCGCATTTGTATAGCCACTTATCTCGGGATACTTTTTGTCAGTACAAGTTGTAACAAGCGCTTGTTTCTGTCATTGCCTGTGCTACAGTTTTTAGATTCTGGGGGAAGTGATGTCGATTTTCCTGTAGAAATTCATTTCTTTATACCTTTTTAATCTGAACCAACTTTAGCCAGTTACCTCTGAAAACCCTTGAGCCTCGTGATCTAATGTTTTATAGGAAGAGATTCACTCACACATTCAGAGCCAGCTCCAGCCATCTGGGTGCCCCCCCCCCCTCCCTCCAAAGCCAAAGTTCCTGTTCAGGTTTTGTGCAAATATTTAGAAAGTCCTGGCGGCTCCCATTATATAAACAGGTTGTTCTTGTTTATTTTTTATGTACTTGTTAATTAATTTTTTTTCAAGGCAGCACGAAGAAAGGGAGCCAGTCGGGACTGCAAATTATTATTTATGTATTTTGGAGGGCTAGCAGCGGTGCCCCCTCCAGGAGGTGGCGCCCTAAGCAATTGCCTGTCCGGCTCTGCACGCATTTGTGCCAAGAGGGCCACTGTCTTCTCAAACTATCTTGTCAAGATGAGCCTCTACATAAAACCTTTTTCAGTCTCTATACAAGCCTCTTTGGGTCCAAACGTGGGCCAGAGTCTGCCACTGACCACGAGAATTGTACTTCTTGTCAGTTTGTTTTTTGTTTTTTATCATCATAAAATTGAAAGAGGTACGATCGTTTTATCTTAATGACTTTGTTTTCACAATCACTGGAAGCCATAATTGTAATTGAAATCATAATTCAATTAATTGCCCTAATGTGTCCCTTCAGTTATCCCAACAAAGTGATAATGTTGTGAACAGTAGAGAGATTTTAATTTCAGTTTAATAATTTTCTCACACTCTCAGGGGGGTAGAAATGGGTCTGTCTATTAAACTGTGTACAAAACGATCTGTGGGAGTTTAGGTTTGATTATGGTCGGACATATGTGGCCGCTGCTAGACTTTTACTTTGTTGGTCTTGATCCATTTTGCTACCAGTCCGGATGAATGATTGAGGTCCCTGTCCTGCTGAAAGATGCATTTGTGTCCAAGCTTTAGCTTGTCTTCAGGTAAAGTTTCAAAACACCCACACAACTCTCCTCCTTCGTGATGTCATCATGCTTATGATGTTCACCAGTCCTGACGCCGCGATGCTTCACAGCTAGAATGATGATCTTCTCCCTCCATAAGTAACGTTGGTCATTACAGCCAAAACGTTGTCTCATCATGCAGTATCTTACTTGCAGTGCACCTTTACCAACTTCTGGTCAGATAAAAATGGAACAGTCTTACGCCAATGAAATTGGAACTTGAGTCATAACTGTCTGACTGTACATTAGAGGAAAATGTGTCGTTTGCGGCGTATTTCATTTGAAACGGTAACTGCAGTAGTTTGGGAAACACACTCCAATCTTCTCGCTCTAGGAGTACAATGAAAGGAGGGGTGAATTTCTTATTCAGCACCACTGGCTCCGCTGTAAGACCAGTACCGGGGAAACATATTGGTACCTCCAGGTCTGTATGTCTGCAGATCTGTCTAAATAAGATGTGAACTAAATGACTAAATGATTTTCTCCTTTCGGCTTATCACAGCGGATCATTGTCCGCATGTTGATTTGGCACAGTTTTTACGCCGGATGCCCTTCCTGACGCAACCCTCCCCAATTTTTACCGGGCTTGGACCAGCCCTGCACAGCTGGGGAGGTCAATGGGCTGTTCATGGGGGTTCATGGGGTTCAGTGTTCAACTGCCTTCACCAACTGAGCTATAGCCGCCCCAACAATATCTACTTTTTAGTGATTATGCAAAACTCTACCAATGCTCTTCTACCATAATGAAAATGTGAATATTTGTTTTACCTTTTTGTTGTTGTTGTTGTTGTTGGGTTTTTCATGTTAATTAAGAAAAATAACCTTTTGACTAACTCTTGAGCCTCAATGACAGTAAGACCCAAGCTGTTGAATCTGGAATTAATGGTTAAGAGAAACCTCCCTGTCCTATCTTTGATTCTCGCCAGTCTGGCTGCCTCTGGCTGCCTCTGGCTGCCTTCCTCATGGGCTGTAGGCAGAGAGAAGCTGCATCTGGACATAACTTCAGAGTAGAGAGTCTAAAAGAAGTGTCAGCCACGGAAATGCAGACTGATATAGTTACCTTCAGGTAGCCATGCACTGAGAAGATTACCCATAGTGTGTGTTTGTGTGTGTGTGTGTGTGTGTGTGTGTGTGTTGCTGGTCAAAGAGTGTGTTTACACACTCACTTTAGCTGTCTGACAGATATATTTCCCTCTTGCTCCTTCACCAGAGCTACATCTTGACAGCTAAAAGTGCGACCAGATAATGGTGTTTTTTTTCCCTTTCATCCATATTATTATAGACACACACAGAGGATTGTGTGTTTGTGGTCTGTCTTTGATAAATGCATCGCCTCCTCTGAGAGTAAGGAACTCAAATTGAAGCCTGGAAGCATCAACAAACACTAATGTGCACTACATACACACAGACCTGCTAAAGCTCTGTCACCCCAAAATGTTCTTTGAATCCCAAGGAAAACAACTCAGAAGCACAACTGAAGATCGACCTTAAGTGTTGATCTGTAGTGCAAGACATGTATGATTTAAAGTGAATAATTGTTACTGTGAAACATTTCAGTTGTGTTGTTTGTGGTGGTGTGATGTGGCTGTAAATGCCCTCTAGATGTTGTAGAGAGGTGGCATTCATGACAATAAAGCCTGTTTCGTAGATTAACTCCGGACAGTGTTAGGAGAATTCAGCCTTGGACATTGTCCAGACTGCACTTTAACACATGGCACACGATGGCTGTAGAAAACGGTGTTTTGTTTCCAGCACATTGAAGCCATAGGTTCGATTACTGGACTACATCGGGAAACAAGTAACAAAAACGTCCTCAACCTGCCAACTCGCTCGCTTTTAACCCTCCTGTGCATTGGCCACGAATAAGGTCATGTACATAGTGCGAGCATTGCACTAGAGGGCTAGAAGGATAAAGTCCACATAATGTCGACATTTGTGTTCACACACACACACACACACACACACACACACACACACACACACACACACACACACACACACACACACACACACACAAACCCTCCACACTCAGAATTCCAGTGCATGTCTGAAAGGGTTTAAGCTTGACATCAGGTCACAGTGACCCAGATCTTTGACCAATAAAAGAAATCTAATCTGTCCATAAATGAATTCAGGTGGAACTTTGTGGTAGTTCTTAAGAAATCCCTTCAAGGTCTCCCTAAAATAGCACTTTTTACAAGAATCAGAAGGACATACTATGTTTACAGGCACTTAAACCTGCTTACTAGTATACATGGCAAAGAAATTGACATTCTCAGACAGAAAACCTTTTTGGAAACCGACTTTCCTGTTGACATTTAAGAAATCAGCTGTTGTGGTAAAGCCAACTGTAACCTGGATACTTAAGTCCACGTAAACAGACTTATCGACATGAGAACACTACGCCGTGGGAGGGCATGAAGACATAAACATTTGAACTTAATTTATTAATAATTAATTCCTGAAATAATTTATTGCTTTTAAATTAATAACAGCACTGCAGACGTCTCAGTTTGTCTCTTCTCACATCCTGTTTTTCAACTTGACAGGTTTTTGGACTGTTTCAAGATGATTGACAGTTTGACAGTGTGATGTCTGGTCTGCTCAAAGCACATCTAGTCAAGAGGCATCACTGTGACTTAATGTCCAGTTTGTTTGTCTTGTGTAGCATCTGCTCAGCCTTGTTTTTAGCCGAGCTTGAGTCTGCAAAGTCTGATTCTTCAAAAGTTAAATCCACTCTGTTTATTATTGAGCACTTTGTTCATTCAGCTGTGCAGTCAGTGTTTTGTGTTCTTTACTATTTTGTCTGATAGTAATTCTTCCTTCACGATGTGAAATTAAGAAGGTTTTGGAGAAATAACTGGATTAGTGTTAAACCCAGACTGGCTTGACAGTAAATGCATTTCTTCAATAGACAGGCTGGTGGAACCCAAATGTATAAATGCGACTTTTCTTTTTTTAAGGTTAAAGTAATTGAAGATTGATTGAATTAATAATAAAGACCGTCTTAAGGTTTTTTGGCTCCTAGAGAATCTAAAAGACCACAATAGCGTATCAAAATGTTCCTAGAACCTCCTGAAAGGCCCTGTAGAACCCTTTGTAACCAACAGTTACTGTAAACTTTCAGGGGGCCTGGTGGCTTAGTGGTTGAGCATTGGGTTAGGATGCAGAAGGCCGCGGGTTTGTATTCCACCCCACTAGGTGTCCTCAGCCACCAAGGGCTACCTTGGATCTTGTCCCGGGTTGCGACCGGAAGGGCGTAAGAACTAAAATCAATTTGCGGAACGTATTCCGCTATGGCGAACCCTTAAGGGACAAGTCGAAAGCTGTTGATCTTAGAGTTTCTGTGAAATGTCAGTTTGTTTTGCCTTTTATAGGAGACAGTCACAGGTTCAATACCTGTCTCCTTTAAAGACAAAAACAAAACTCACTGAAGCGGCATTATATATATATATTTTTTTTTTGTAGAAAAATCTGGTTAAGGCTTCTGCGATGGACCCATTGAGCAGCGGCGCAGAGATATTTTCTTAAGGATTTTAAGCGATACTCTCTAACTAATCATAGGCCAATTATTTCAAATTTTTCTAACTGACTAGTACGGTTTGTAGGAGTCTGCATTGCAATTTTAGTGAAGGAGTATAGCAGAAAGAATCATTGCAGTAGAGCTGGTAGAGTGAGGCCTGGGTGCTGTTGGTTCCCCAAACATTAATATTGTAGCTTTTAACCAGTGACATTAATGAGTTAACGAGATCACAATCTCAGTCTTCAGTCAGCACTAACAAACAGTGCATTTACCTGATGGATGTTTTTGAAGAAAGCTAAATGGCAGAATGACCTTCCTAAGGCAAAAGGGTGCGTCCCTCTAGACGTGATCTCCATTTAATAGACAAAACCTAAGAGAAGGGAGCCATGAACAGAAATTCCACAGTGCATATCCAGCTTCGTTTCTGGTCGTCACCAATCATTTCATGGGCAGCATGCAGTTGTACAAGACAAGTCGTTGCCAGTGCAGTCACCTGAAAAGACATGGTGTGGAAAATGAGAGGCTCCAGCCAAAAGGGCTTTATTTCACTATTTCTATTCAGAGTAAGAAGCCACGTAATGCACTCGTGTCTAAAAAGGACGACGAGACTGAATTATAACTTCCAGTCCAGTTTTAGGTTATTCTGCAACACGCACAGTTTAAGATGTTGATCTATAATAAATGTTAAAGTCAAATGTTCGAGCAGTTGTCAATGTCACCTGTAGTTTTTTTTACAGTGACGCACATAAAGTTCATTTATTTCATCACACTGCCACATAAAAGCAATGTTCTTCAGAATAATAGAAGATAATCCTCATTGAATTTATGCAGCTTCACAAATCATGCAACGCGACAAATGGTTGTGGAAGATGACTTTAGGAATGAAAGAATCTAAATTTGCTTACTCACATAATCCAGTTTTGATGTGAAGCTACAACAAGCAGCAAGCTAAATCCGATTCCCTTGGCTGTGTCTTCGCACCAATCTCCACTATCTAAGTTTTGTGTTACGATGTTCTTTGAAATTAGCTCTTAAAAAACAAACAAACAAAAAAAAAAGTCTGACTCTGCCAGCCATGCTTTGTGTTAGGGACGTCCCAATATTACATTTCCCAAGTAGGTACAAGCACTTACATTCGAGTACTTGCAGATACAGAGTACCGATACATACTTCTCTCAGAGAGAAGTTTAATGAGTACTGGTACACAAAGGCAGGATCCACCCGATGTGGTTTCTGCATTATGACGTCCCTATTGATTTCTTCTTCACAAGTACTGTGTCAGCATCAGCAGGACTTTCCTAATCCCTAATGAAATGCGTTGGATATTTCCAGGCGGTTTAAAAGGGGGCGGGGGGGGGGGGGGGTTGACTTATTTTTGAATCTGAATGGTTATAACCTGCTGCCTTTCACAAATTCGCCCTCTCCATGCTGTGGTTAAAGGCAAACCATTGACAAAGCTGTCAGCAGTAGATAAGTTGCTGCTCATTTTGTGTTGCTGGAATTTAGGGCTTTGGTTTCCAGAGTGTATTTGTTGCTGGCAGTTTTGCAACAAGCACAATAATAGTGGTTTAATTTTTTTTTCCCCGACGCTGCCGTCCCCCGACGCCTCATACATATGCAGCTTATGGGCAGCAGCTTCTGGTGATTATGATTCTGATGAAAACCTAATAATTCTCATACAAAACAATATATTAGCTGTGGTTCACTGGGCAGAAATTAGCAGGAGAGATGACATTTATGGGAATTTCTGGGCCTTTGCTCCTGCTAGACTGAAAATTGTTGCTCTGTGAAAAGTTTTGTTATGGTTGGGATTTATTGATGTTGCCCAACTGGAAAGACCAAAGCAAGTCTCATGGGAGCTTAAAAATCTACCCCATACATTCAGTTCTCAGCCCGATCAATCTGGCAGTTAATTTTCTAAGAAATCAATTGTGTGCCAAAACATACCCATTGCTATTTCTTGAGTTAAGATCTTAAAATGCCAAAAGGTAATTAGTTTACAAATACATGTAAGCAGGAAAAGCAGCAGATCTAGAGCTTTTCCATTAATCTATTGATTATTTTCCCATGAAGCGCCTTCAAATATTATATAATGGAATATAATAACATAATTTACTAAAAATTCAAATTTATATTTCAGTTCATTATATTTCAATATAATAATTCTAAGTATGCACTGCAGGCCACGTGACACCAAAGTTCCATTCATGTTAAAGGAATGTGGTGCATCTACATTTCCTCACTGAACAGTCACAGTATTTAAACTAAAGTAAACGGAACAGAATAAAGAAGGAACATGAAATCAGTCCCTGTCACTGGTCCCTGTCCTCCTCTGTCTGCTGCTGACAGCTACAGGGTCCTGCCTGGTTTGGGACAATTACTGTCCGCGTCCACCTGAACCTGTGGCACGTTAGGTTGAACAGTTGGTGCATTAGGTGCAGCACATACAACTTTCTAAAACTTCCACGTGAACTAACGTGTCCATAGCAGTTTGCAATGAACCAACAAGCTTGTTGGTTAACATTGTTGACTACATGAGGGTGAATGGGGAACTGTGGGCACGGCTGAAATTCTTGCTTTTCAGCATGTTTGTAACCGTTTGAGTTTTTTGATAATTTACTCTTAATAATTTAGTTAATTTATGGCGCGTTTTTACGTCGAGTTAAGCAGTAACGTTGACTTTACCTGAGCCGTCTGCTCCCTCTCTGCTTCAGGCATCGCTCAGACTCTGAGAGAAGAAGCTTCTCCACAAGTTTCTTTTTTAACATTGATCTCAGTGGTGTCTTCAAGAATTCATATCTGCCGATATTAGAACACAAATATTTATATTTTTCATGCTAGTTAACCTTTGACAACTAAATCCTGTAACATAACTGTACATAACTGTATATAAAATCTTTTTCTACAGCCATTTTAATAAATGATTAAATGCCAGAGTACTGCATTGTTATTGGACTCCACCACCAATCAGTCAAGATGCAGTTTAGATGCTTGTCTGTCCAGAGTCTTAATTTAATCAGATTATTCATAGGTTTAAGTGGGCATATGTACAAATTCACCCTCTGCTCGCCCCACAACCAAATTGTGAATTTTCCCTGTTGGGATGAATAAAGTATCTGTTTGTATCTATAATGCGACTCTCGACTGACCGACTGACAGCCCTGTAGAGTCCCCACACAATAAAGCAAAGACAATAAAATGATGTAGCCTTTTATGTGATCATCTGCTGATATCAGATGCCCTTTAGATCTTTTTATTTTTTTACTTTGCCCCTGATCCTCAGACAGCCTGAGTTTGCTCCTGCTCAAGAAAGTAATATCTTCACTTTCATCCACAGGCCACATATTTGATTTTGTTGCTACTTTTAGAGCCAAGCAGACTTGCTCAATTAACACTGAGCAGAAAAGGTTTTGCTTGCCCTGATCATTCCTCCTGTTGTACTGCTCATGAAATCATGAAGCTCTTCGGCCAGTGTGTGGTTGCTTTTCACGAGTCGATGCTGATAACACCTGCCGCCACAAATGCAGAAAGTCTTTAGCATTTAAGGACGGAAACATGATCAGTCTGTTGACATCATGGAGAAATGTCGTGAAATGACTTTCTCGCTCATAGTTAATTGTCATGACTCACGTTTAATTTATTTAAAGCTTTTTGCAACTAATTCCACAATGTTCATTCATATGTGGTGCACATGGGGAAAATGAAGCACCATTTTCTGAACTAAAAACAAAATAAAAAGATCTGTAAAAGTACCGGCTCACTAAGCAGTAGCCGTTAAAGTAGTAGTACCGTTAAAATCCTAACCGTACTCATTAATAGTTACACAGGATGAAAAGTAACAAAAACGGTCAGTTTTAAGTTTAAAATGGCTGAAAATTTTCATGACACTAATTTGTATTGATAAACTTTTTTACACATTTTAGCACAGATGAGGGACGTGCATCACTTACACAGGAAGTATCTTTTGAGGGATATTTTAAAGGCCTGTCAGAAAAGACACAATGGTTAAAGTTTGATAGGCTGCAGCCTCGGCCAGACCTTTAAATTTGTTTGGTAATGTTTTCACTCGCCCTTAATTTTATCTCAAGTTAAAAAAATAAATGGATTAAATAAGTTCACAAGTTGTCATAATTAAAAGAAAGCAGCACACTGGATTTAGCTGTTAGGTTCATTTGTTTGACAAAGTAACATCTGATCTAATTTTGTACGGTCAACACTTTAAAGTCTTGTTAAAACGTATTAACTTAATTTCTGTCTCTATTGAGTGATGTTGGTCCAAATAAGACTGGACTGAGGCCGTTATCAGGCTGAAATACTCTACTTTCCACTTCCCCCTTCAATGCAGGGAGGTAAAAATGTGGGGGAACTATTTCTTTAAGTGTCATAGTTGATTTAAATCTTATACATCATTTTGTTTTTGTGTTGGTATAAAAAATAAATGTAGGAATGTTAGTAAATAGTCTGTCACGGTTACGTCTTCTCACTTGTCTCTTTACTGGTTTGTTTCTGTATAACAGAGGTGGGAAGTGCAAAGTCAGTAGGATGAGTCATGACCCAGGTTGAAAAAGCACCAAAATTCTTTCATTATTGTGATCATGGCAAAGAAAGCTGCAGCAGCGACATGCCGGAACGGCAATAAATGCTTTTAGATTTTGCTCATTGGATATGAGCTTCGTAGCATCTAGCAGAAATTTCATTCTGGACGACACTGAGTGCTCTGAGGGGAAAAGCTAGAGGCTGATTGTATTATTTGTTAATAGAAATGCCTACATGTTGTTGGCAGTGTTGTGAAAAAAAAAAAAAGCACTTTTTGGTTAGTGAGGTAAAATCTGGGATGTGAGTATTTCCATCATTGGCACGTTCAGCTTCCTAATGACGGACATTTGTTTTAAATTTGAGTCAGACTGTGTCCCACTTCAACAATGAGCCTAATCTTGTGCTTTTGTTCTGTTTCTCATTCATCCTGTCTCCCTCTCATCTTCTGCTCTTCCTCTCCATCTGTTTCTAATTGATTTCTTCTCCTTTGCCAACATCTTCTCCCTTTTTTTTTTTTTCCCCCTTAATGCACTATCTCTCTGTACTTCTCTCTGTTTTTTTTGTCCTCCATCATCTCTTCCTTCTCAGGTGAACAAGCAGCAGCTACAGGCGGTGAAGGAGCGATTTCAGGCCTTTCTCAATGGGGAAACTCAGATTGTGGCTGACGAAGCATTCTGCAACGCTGTGAGGAGCTACTATGAGGCAAGATCGTCTTATCTGTACTTTATAGTCTTGTAAGAACTAAAGTATTTTTAAAAAAACACTTTTGAGGGGCATTTAGGTGTCCTCCAGAGTAAAATTGGAAGGATGAGAATTCAGATCTGTTTAGGGATTTGATGACCTCAAATGTTTAGTTGTATTATCAGGACATTTGTCGTACTTGAAATTCTTTTATTAGTGATTCCATACAGTAAAAATACCAACACTATGGTGCCTTGAAAGACTGCACCTCGTGACTGCAAAAGGCCTTTAGATGCTTGATTATACAATAAAGCAATAACAGGAGCAGGTTGGTAAATTTTAAGGATATAGTCCTTAATAGACCTTCTTTACACTTATGCATTTCTCAGCTGGAAGCAGCTGAGACCTGGCTCCCTAACTTCCTTTGTAAGTCATTACATAGGAGGAATTGCAGAATCTAAAAACCTGAGCTTTTGTAGCACACCTGAATGTTCGTGTTGTCCTTTTGCTCGTTACCAAAAGATCCAAAACTCTTGAAGCTTTTAAGGTGCAAAGCGGTGTCAGGTACATTTTATAAAAGCAGCACCCAAGCCGCTCGTGGAACAACTTTGTTGCACCACAGAAATGGGAGTATGTCTATGAAAGGGAAAGTCTCCTCTTTGTCCAATGTAAGTGTCGAAGTTGCCACTGAAACTTCTAAACTGGACGGCGATTATGTTTCCCACCCACGGCCGGTAAGTAAGATTAACATAAATGATGTATAATGTTAGCTGTGATGTAATATTAATGGCTGTTCTGGTGAAATTTTAATTGTCAAACAATTTAAAGTCTGTTTTGTTGGCTTTGCCTGAGATGCAATCTGTGTAGAGGAGAAATATAAGCAGTAAAAGTGGTGGTTACGTTTACAGTGAGTCATTTAATTGGGCATGATTACATTTATCAAGCATGTCACATGAAAATCTTTTCACATGATATTAAAATACAGCAACCTGGCTAAATGTCCTGCTTTATGAAAGTTTATGCTCGGAACTATACAAACAGTCATTTTATTCGTTGACTGAAGTTGAAAACACTACTGCATGTCATTGTTACTGTGGCACTGTGTTGCGCAGCGTAAAGTGAGATGAGGTTACGAGTTCGCTAAGCACTTTTGATTTTTGTGAAAAAGGTCTGTTGCACTCACTGCATTGTTTGTGGCTCTTCTTTAGTAATGAGTGCACCCTGTGTTTAGTTGTTGGAAAAAGATGAGCATAAAATAGGGAGTTATCTGGGCAGTAAACATTTCTCTCTGCATCTGTGCAGGGTTCCACCTTCATTTATGCTCTTCTGACTTACAGCAGTAATATAGACAAGAATCAGCATATTTTCCAAAAAGGAGGCTGTTGGGTACAAGTTCCTGATGACCAGTGAACCAGCTATCAACAAAAAGACGGGGAGGATCAGCAATGCAACCTCAAAGGGGCAAAATCTAGTGTCTTCTTGTGCCAGAGTATTGTCAGTAGGGCATCAAATGTTGAACACATGCCAAATAAAACGTCATGTCCTCCATAAGGTGCATGACTGCAGTACAGCTAATGTGATCAGGGAGACAGGTAGGACGGGGGGGGGTGTCATTGGGAAAGAGTAGACAAGGAGACTTCATGGTGGAATGAGGAAGTTCAGGAGTGTATACAGAGAAAGAGGTTAGCTAAGAAGAAGTGGGACACTGAGGACTAAAGAGCTGTAAGACCGTGGTGAAGTGTGCTGTAGGTGTGACAGAGGAGTTCAAGGTGGAGGTGGGTCTGCATCAAGTATCGGCTCTGAGTCCCTTCTTGTTTGCTCTGGTGATGGACAGACTGACAGATGAGGTTAGACAGGAATCTCCATGGACTATGATGTTTGCAGATGACACTGTGATTTGTAGTGAGAGCAGGGAGCAGGTGGAGGAAAATCTAGAGAGGTGGAGGTCTGCTCTGGAAAACAGAGGAATGAAGCTTAGCCGCAGTAAGACAGAATACATGTGTCAATGAGAGGGACCCAGGTGGAACAGTGAGGTTACAGGGAGCAGAGGTGAAGAAGGTGCAGGACTTTAAGTACTTGGGGTCAATGGATCAGAGCAACAGAGAGTGAGGAAAAGGGGTGAAGAGGTGCTGAGGTTGGAGCTGCCAGGCAGGAAGTCTAGAGGAAGACCAAAGAGGAGCTTTATGGATGTTGTGAGAGACGACATGAAGGTAGTTTGGGAAGATCCAGAGGATGGGATTAGATGAAGGAAGATGTGAAGAAGACATGGCTGCAAACTGCTATATGACCCAAACCTGCTCCACTAGGTTCACATTAGGTTCGACACAGCTGCAGGTTGTTTAATGCAAAGGGTACATGTTGATTTGTATTAGACTTTGTTATAGACATACAGTTTTCACCATAGGTTGTGTGCGATCATTTATTTTATTTCTAAAAACAACGTACAGAGCATCTTTGTACACAAGCTAAGTACTGTTCACTGTAATAGAGAAAGCAACGGAGAGGATTCACTGTCTGCCGCTATTACAGTGACATATCACTGTGTTACTGTTCAGTTAAACTGGTATCCAGCAAAAATCAAAGCCTGTACTTTCTGTCATGAGGGTGTTCGAGAGTTACAGAGTCAAGTGGAGAGAACTTGTAAAAGAACCGTCTGAGAGTTATGCATTTGTGATAAATCTGTGTCCTGATGCCTGTACCAGTATCTGGTATCTGATCCTCCCTTTGTGTACTTGTATTCTTACTCATACTTGTTTCAACTTTTCAATACCACCTTAGCTTCAGCAGGTAGGTGAAGGTGGAAAAATGTCGTCTTTTAGAAGTTTTTTAAGAGAATTGACAACAGTAAAACCGAATTCAAGCTCTGCTGTGCTAAAATCTAGTTACTTAAAGTCATACTTATGTTTTCCAAGAATATTTTAAAAGCTTTAACTGGCATCAGCACAAGTTATATGTAGTAACTAGAAAAAGCATTTTCAAAAAGAAAATGCACTGAATCATTCAGCGCTGAGAGAAATTTCCAAGAAAGCTGAAAAGCGCTGAACTTTAAAAAGCAATCAAAAATGCTTTTATTTTGACTTTGTGTGTCACCACTGTGTATCATGTAGGAGTAAAGTGTTTGGACACAGGTTGATCACATGACCTGACTCAGGTGAGTTTGAGTCGCTCACATATAGTTCGCTGAAGGCTGTGAACTGCTCAGACTTTGCCTCGCAAACGGTGCAACATGTGAAAAAGTACAAGTCCTGTTAACAAAATAACTGTGAGTACGGTAGAACGCTTTACCAAACTCGGAGATCTACTTAATTTTGAAGATAACAATACAATAAAGGCAGAGTGATGATTTTTAAATCGGCCCGTTTGTGATTTGAGAATTTCTGGACCTCTGTTATAATGGGCTCCAATGGGATTTTCAGACAGCATTCTCTCCACGTCTGACCAAATACTGAAAGAATCCTAAGGTCTGTGGGAGTGGGAGACTATGGGGGGTAAATTTCCTGAAACACAAAAATACCTGTGTTTTAATGTACCCTTTGTTGAGTGAAGAGGCAAGTTGATAAAAGTGGAAGCTGCGAAGTGAGTGCGTGTGATGTCACCCACTCCAGCAGGGCCAACATTCTCTAATGGAGAATAAGTGCCTCAAATTAAACTGATTATTCCAAAAACGTAAAAGAGATTAAAAAGCAGAATACGAGGCTGATGACTGAAAGTTTGAATGTTCTCTCTAGGCTGAAGTTTGCCCGACTAGTTGAGGCTGAAGGACAAAGTTCAAGAGGAGCTGATGAGTCTTTCCCTTCATTTAAAAATGTTAAAAACACGTTGCCAAAAATCACTGAATATTTTAAAAAGTATGAAGGATATGAAAAAGCTTAACGGAAGAACACGTCCTTAAACTGAACTGAACACTGAGTTTGAACGTTGTCGTGCTAAAAAAACATACAAGACGAAATCAGAAGAACAATAATAAATCATAATAAAAAAACAATAATAAAGGTTACATTATTATGTTAACTTTGGAAAACAAAGAGAACTTCAGTTATTTACCTTCATATTCCTGTGTAGACTCCACAGTCCATGTTGTTCACCCTTCTCCATCCAGGAGCTCACCCTGAATCTGGGTTTTGTTCCTCTTTTTTTTTTCTTTTGTTCGCTTAAGCCAAAGTCGCTCCATAGATCCAACCCCGGTCGCCGCCATATCTGTTTTAGCAGAAGAGTGTGTGTGAGAATTTCCGTTCTTGTGGGATTTACTTAACTGCAGCGGCGTGAAAAGAAATGTACTGTGCAGCGATTTATTCTAAGAGCACAACTGTTTGGTATTTGTAACGGTACTTGGTATCGGCAAGTACTTGTGCTTGTACTCAGTTTAAATCATTTTGTCCGTTCGTGTAGTTGGGCTGCACTCACCATTGTAACTGTTGGGTCGTATGCAGACGAAGACGGTGGTTATAAGACTCTGTACAAAACAATGCAATAACAAAACAAAAAAAACGAATTCACCGACTGTTGTCGTGGTTATGAGCGTCCTTCTGAACACCTCCGATGACGGAGTGGTTGTTGAGCTCCTATGGCACAAAGTCATTAAGTTTATCGCCACCATCAAACGGAAACAGATTAAAAAATCGATCCTGCGGCTGTTTTTTCTTTTTGTGCGGGAGCCCAGTGGCAGCAACCTCGCTCCTTTAAACTGAAGGAGCCTCACCTGTGCTCCATATCACCCTCACCTCCCACATCATTGTGCAGTTTCTTTCAGACACATTTCGGCAACTGTTCTCCTCCCTCCTCCCAGTTCCTCCATCCACTGTGTTACTGCAGTTGAGGAGTGAGTGGAACGCTCTCCGCTTAACAGTAGCTAGCAGATAAACACATTTTTAAAATGAATTCATTTTTGTTTTCCGAGCTGCGTTCTTGGTATCGTTTGGAATATTTACTCAGCAGGAGCCAGAGGACAGGTTTCCTCCTTGTTGACTCACGGTTTAGTCTCTCCCATGCTGGAGGGTGCCAGCTGTGAGCAGAGATTGCATTGAATTTCCTCAGTATTTTCATTCCATTTTTTTATTTATTTTTTTTTTAACACTCGGCCTCTGTTATCTGCCACTCGTCCGCCTCCATATCCTCTCATCTCTGTCTCCCTCTCTGCTATGAAATGGAGATCTCATTGGCCTCCTGCTGCTTGTTTCCTTAATAATTGTCAGCAGTTGTGAGACAAGAGGATCTGGGAAACTCTGAAATGGCTGACGACGTTGTAGAGGAGCTGAACGTTCAAATCGAGACGAGTCGTCTTCATCACTGGACATCTTTGCTCTCATGAGGCCAGGCACCAAAATACTTATTATATTTCTAGTATCCTCTTCAGAAAGAGAGAATCCTTTAATTTTCTTGTCCTATAGTCAAGGGGCAGCAAAAACCCATGTAAGTGTAGCATCAATCTTGAAATAAACTAACAACGTGGCCTTTAGAACTAATCATAATCTTGTTTACACGTTGATCTAACAATGTGTTTGGGAGCAATAAATGAACATTTCTTATTTCTCGGATCCACAGAGCTAAGTTTCTCTTTCAATAAATTAAAAAATCCATTTCTGACAAACACCGTTGGACTGGCAGACATGTTTCTTTATCAACATAAACTCCCACTAAAGTTTATTTTAATTCTGTCTCAGATATAGTGCTTTGACAAATACTCGACCCCTGATCTCAGTGGCTAGTTCAGGTCTAGAATTTGCATCCAAAAATTAATTTTTTAGACCTTTTCAGATATTCTGATGTCGATGTACTCTTACGTTTGGGGTCACTGTCCTGCTGTATAACTGAGTTGGGTCTGAGCTTCATCTCTCATGAGCAAATGTTCTCTTCATGTCTCCCTCTGTTATGCCACCATCATGTTTCATTGTAGATATTTGGTTCTGTCTGTGGAATTCCGTGTTTGGTTTAACAGGATTTATGCCTCCCATGTTCAACTTTTGACTCATCAGTCTAAAAAATAGAATCCTGAAAGCTCAGGGCTTCATCTAGCTGTGTTGTGGCAGAGCTCAGATAAACTTTAATGATGTTCTGGGTCAGCAGTGATTTCACCTCACCACTCTCCCATGAACTCGTTTTGACCTCAAGTCTTTTAGACAGTGGAGTCATGAAAACTGACCTTTAACGAGGTTTGAGACTCTGCAGGTTCTTTGATGTTTTCCATGGATCTTGTGTGACTTCCTGAATAAGTCGTCTTTATGCTGTTGGACTAATGTTGGAGGGTTGGACACCTCTGGGAAAAGTTGTATGCAAAAATGTGCATCGCTTTTATTTTCAAATGGCAAAACATTTTTACATTAACATAATGTTTAATGCACATTCAGCCAGAATGTAGTAGTACATTTTATTTATTATTTATCAAGGGCCTTCCATCCTTTTGCACAAATATAATTTTCATTATTTTACTTGAGCTTTTTTAATTCACTCCTTGACTTTTTTTTTTTTTTACTTCTGATGACGCAAAAACCTTTGTTCCAGCTGAACATGTATTATTGTGTTACAGGTACAATTGCGTCTCCTTATATGAAATTTCAACTTAACCCTGAAGCTGACATGATAACAATGCACAGACTGAGTTGGGAGCAGAATGGTGGAATGAATAAGATTTACTTAGCAATGTTTGCCAACATGAGAGAGTAGTTTATAGTCTGTACTTGTCATTCAAAGAGCATCTTTTTGAGAAAAGTAACTACCTGATGAGATTTTAAAACAAGCTGGGAACATTTTGTTTCTGTTACTCTATTGTCTGTGCAGTATGTTTGGGGGAAAAAAGAAACTTAAAGATGATCCTACCATTCTGAAAAGGCGGAGTCTCAACTGTGCAACAGCAGCATCCCCTTTATGTTTAGGATCAAACTCCGGTTTACAACTACCGTGTTTTTTTTCCTTCCTTTTCGTGACCCTGTCCTGTTCACTGTAGCCACCACATGTAGCCTAAACGTAATATGTTTCTGTTGCACATCTCCTGCTCTGGAGCTGTATTTTACATGAGGAACGTCTTCAAAGGGCCACTTTATGGCTTTATTTTATGGTGTGAATGTACATTCATGGCCGAAAATCTCCTCCAGATGACATCACCTGAATGAGTTTTGCATCATTAGGAGTTCAGAGGATATCCTCTGGTAAAGCTCTGGAAAAGCAGGTTGACTATAGTTATAACCTCATAGTAACAGCAATGAGATGACTTAATCTGAACCTTTCTAGTTCCTTTGAGTGATGTCATCTGGAGGCATTTTTCACCTAAAAGTAAAGAGATATGTTAATATAGTGAAGTCGAAGGGAAGAAAGAAGCAAGTTAAAAAAATCAGTGAAGCTGTCCATTTAAATTTAAATAAACTTTCCAAAAATGACTATAAATTTCAGGATGAAAAAACTAGTTATAATCCTTTTGGCTAATTAATCAATGTAGCTCCATCCAGCTCAGAGATGTACTTGTCGGTAGAGTTTTTTTTCTTTTCTTTCTAATCACCCCTGGCCCATTGTTGCGAATGCAGGATGCCTAGATGGAATTTGATTAATATGGCACATGTGCATAAACAAATCAAAACCTGAACCTCGACAGACTTGTACAAACTACAGCTCGACTGATTATTAGGTGCATGCAAAGGTGAGAAGCAAAGTTCTTTTTTTCTTTCTACCCCGTCCTATTGGCCTGTAGCCCATGTGATGTTTATATCCCTGTAGGTTGTATTTAATCTCATGGTGGTGCTGTTAGGTGATGGCATCTGCCACCTTCTCTGCCCCGTACTTCACACCTGCTGTCCTGACTGACGCTTAAGTGCTGTGGATGTTAATACTTCCAGGGGGGACATGAACTGGTGGTATTACTGGCTGCCCTGCAGTCCTCCTGGCTGCTTCTGTCATCTGTGTCTTATGCTGCAGCGCACTCATTAATTATCACCTCTTAGTTGTTGTGTTGGATACCATCACTGCTCCACTGCTATTTCTTTCTTTTTTTTTTTTTTTAATTAGCATCTCGTCCATAATTCAGCTCTTTGGCATATCAGCATGATGAGACACAGTCTGCTTAAGTCTGACTTTTGATAGTTTTTCATTCTGTGTCAGCAGCATATGATCGGTGTGTGTGATGCAGAGCTAATCGGTTGCTTTCCACACTTAATGAGATTCCATGCTTTTTTCCCCCCCCCCCCCTTCTTTTCTCAAAGACATCTGGGGGAAAGTGACTCGTGACTGTCTGCTTTTATTAATGTGATGGATGACTTTTATTAAAAGGTGGCAAATTGCAAAGGACAGGAGATGGAATAATTCACATGTGTCAGTATAATAATGGATCCTAAGAGGTTCAGACACTTGAAAAATAACCAAAATGATAAACTTTGTGTGCTGAAATGGTACTGAACCTGAGTATGCTGTTAACAATATATGTGAATATACATACCTTGTTTAAAGAAGGAAAAAAATTAGATTGGATGTAGATTTAAAGTCTACTGCGCTTAGTGTCACTCCCTACAGGAAATACACCGTTCTTGAGTGGACTTTAATCATACCCACCATAAAACTCTTCAAACATGTAACAGGATACATGGTTTTATCAGATTTTATCACAACTAAAAGAAAACATAAGTACTTAAAGGGCAGGACTTGAATGTAAATACACATAGCTCGCTGGCTTCAACCACCTAAGAGGGCATCAATTTCATTCTGCATGTGTTAATGAACGGAGAGTGTGGAAAAGAGTTGGAACGGGTGGAGAAAAGTGTCAGAGTATCAGCAAGAATGAAAGGAAAGATGTTGAAGACGGTGGTGAGACCAGAGATGTTGTTCGGCTTAGAGACAGTGGCACTGAAGAAAAGACAGGAGGCAGAGCTGGAGGTAGCAGAGCTTAAGATGTTGAGGTTCTCTTTGGGAGTGACGAGGATGGACAGGATCAGGAATGAGGACATCAGAGGGACAGCTCATGTTAGATGTTTTGGAGATAAAGTCAGAGAGGACAGATTGAGGTGGTTTGGACATGTTCAGAGGAGAAACTGTGAATATATCGGTAGAAGGATGCTGAGGTTGGAGCTGCCAGGCAGGAGGTCTAGAGGAAGAGCAAAGAGGAGATTTATGGATGTAGTGAGAGAGGACATGAAGTTAGTTGGTGTGCGAGAAGAGGATGCAGAGGACTGAGTTAGATGGAGGCACATGATTCGCTGTGGAGACACCTGAAAGGGAACAGATGAAAGGAAAAAAAGTGTCAGTGTGCAACATAAAGTGAAAAATGGTTCCGATCTGGTATTAATACAATCAAATTAATGAAAAAAGCTCCTAAATAATATGTGTAAACAAAAATTAGGACATAAATAGTATTTAATGCATTTAAGTATGAGTATTATCAATGGTGTGTCAGTAACCTTTTATCTTGTCTTAAACTGATTTTAAATATAATAAATGTACAGTTTTCATGTCAGCATGAAATGAGCAATTTAGAGAAGAATTATAATTGACCTTTTTTTTAACATGTCTATAAATCAGCTTTTTTTTTTTTTTTTGTAAGATAAGAATTAAGCGTCTAAGACGTCTAAATGTGTCAAATTCTAACGAGCAGAGAATGGAATTGGTTTCACCAGCCAAAACGCTAGAACGGAGAAACAAGGAGAATGACTTGAGGTTTATTGTGATGACTGTTAGAATTGATTGAGTTAAAACCCAATTGGGATAAATTTCTATTGCATGTCGCTCACCATCACACCACAGAGGCGTGATGGTGCAGGACAAACTAATTTTAGCTCCATGTAAATATAATTTTGCAAGCTATAGAAAGTTCATATAAGTTATTCTGCCCATTTTTATATACAGTAAAAACAACTAAGCTCTCGACTGTCTACAACTTAAAGCTTCTCAGGCACAGTTTTGAACCTGGAAATGAAGGAGATGCAGATACCAGATGAGTAACTCTGCCGTGTGATCAGTAGACATGGCTGTCCTCTCGTCTCTTCAGTGCTCAGAATGACACGCCAGAATGGATTTTCTGTCAGATCATTCAGCTCCTGAATGCAGCTCTGTTGGAGATGAGCTCTTGTTTACCTGAAACGCCATTATTGGTCGGTCTCTTCATGACTTATTCCTTATTGACCTGTTCTACATCAGGATGTGTTCAGGTATTCATTTCTTTAGGCAGGTGTGTATGTGTGTGTGTTGTCTGAGGCAGAAGGCCTTAGGGGAGAAATGGAAAATAAATTCCTTATCCTTTAGTTGCCCCTCTAAGACGTGAAGTGCTCTTAATTGCCTCCGTCTTGCACTTTGCCTTGTGGAGTCATAATGTGACAATCGCAGACACAGAGGAGGTTATATAAGCTCTAACAGTTGTTTTCTAAAGCTTCAGTGGCATCATGGTGACACTAACTTGTTTTATACATGTTTACAATAAACAATGTTTTGGTGACGGAGCGACGCCTCAATGTAACCGATTACGTAAATATGTCGATGATTTACGTGCGATGATGCGTCACAAGTAGGAACTAAGATGACTGTCACTGATGAAAGAGTGAAGAAAAAATGTATGGGAGTATTTGGAGCGGAGACCAAAAAACATGGTGCTCTGCAAATCGTTTTATTTATTTTAATGTTGGATTGATTAAATCTAGATTCAACCACTTTCCTTTAACATGAATGGAACTAGTCTGTAAAATGGGGGGTGGAATAAAGTCCCGCATTGCATACTTTGTCATATTTGTTTAAAGTAAAATGATTGATCAATTATTTATACTTCAATATTTAATGTTTAATTTTTTTGTAATTTTATTAAAAAATTTTAAAAAAAGAGCTTAATGATCTGTAATTAATCGATCACAAAATAATCGTTAGGTGCAGCCCTAGTTATAATGGCATTTATTTTGATTGACATGTTCAAATCATAATTAAATTTCTTATATATTAATCCATCTATTGATTACTTAAGGGATTATTAAAGTGCAGACCGCAGAACTGTCGACAATTGCAACGGCAACAAATAAAACTGGATTATTAAAATCTTTCAGCTGTAGGTTTCAAGTCTCAGTAAGCTGATTTTGAAGAAAAGGGTCCAAAATGTATCAAACCATTAAAGCCAAAAAAAATTAATTTCGTTTTTTAAATACAAACTGCCACCAATTAAAGGACACTTTTTTTTTTTTTTTTTGCTGGGGCTGTAGGTGTGTGCACTGTAATTTAGTATTATGAAGCAGCTGGAGTCCTTTGGCCGTTTTGCAGCTTTAGGTGTGTGACATTCATGGAGCCCAGCGGGACGCTGCTCTAAGTGCCTCCAGCTCAGGGATGTTTTCCTTTATTTAATGAAGGATTTTAAAGGTTTTTCTCGTGCCCTCTGACCCCAGATCTGCTGTTGCTTCTCAGTATTAAATTTGCTCCCAGTTCAGACCAGCGACTCTTCTGAAGCTTACACCAATCCCACCTTTAATCTGTGTGGAAAATGAGACGGAGGAGGGCTGCAGAATGATCGGAGACGGGAGATCACCGGATCAAAACCAGGTCAGAGGTCAGGCTCATCACATGCTCTGCTGGACAAAGACCCATCAATCTACCAAACATTTTTTACCCCCTGACAACATTGTTTTAAAGCTGTATTGATGAAATTATAACGGAAGACAATTCTACTTTTTTAGCTTCCACATGTTTTTTTTCTCTTTGGGATTGATAAATGGCCAAAGCCTGAAACCTTAGTGCACTGACTAAACATGCTAATAACAGTCTTCTATTCATATTTTTGTTAAATCATATGGGGTCCTTCAAAGATTTAGTTTGTGATTTGTGAATCGTCCAGTCTCTCACGTTCATTAAAAACCGAAAACGCTCATCCAGACTAATGGTGCTTAGATAAGTAGACTGGCTGATCTAGAACACAGAAGCAGCAAGTAGCGGCGTTGGGCTAATTTCAGCAGGGTAAAGAGAATCATTTTATACTCCCCACACATGGAGTTATTCATCCAATGACAAAACGTAAACTGTTGTACATGGAAGGTGAAGGCATAACACCAAGGGTTAGGCCCAAGGGGTAAGGAGGAAAACTTCAAAAGCCAGATCACAGAATATGCTGTAACCACAAATGTAGACAGATTGGATTGTGAACAGCAGCTGACTTGTCTGTGCTCATAATGCTACAGTAAGAGCATAGTGTCATAGAAGATAATTAAAACACCGTAATTAATGAAGCTATTGTGGCTCTGCATAAAAAGTGCATCTCAGACAGTTTGACAGTCACAGCGACTTCATAAAGTCCAAGAAACAGAAGTGCATTCTACATTTGTTTGGTCGGAGTGAGACGGCGTCTCAGCCGTGATCAAAACAAGAGCGTAACAAATGGAGAGCGTTGTGCATTGTACTGGACTGTGACCCCTGACTGCAGCATTTTACTTTCTGCAGTTAGTTTCGTGAGCAAAACGGAACCAATTTAGCGATGTCATAACTAACGGCCTCATCGATTAACGTTAATGTCCTTTCATGTAAATGTTACTTGTGCTACTGTAGCTTTGTCTCTGCTTTTTGCCCTTTGCCAGTATCTCTCTCCATTTAGCAGTCAGTGCAAAACCCTGTGCACTGTATATAGTTGTATGGATTAAATTTACTAGTCTCCAGGAATAATTTCAGATGTGAGGTGGACACAGCACTCCACAGTTTTTTTTTTTTTTTTTTAATTGATTTATTTTATTCCAAAATACTTGGAAATTGTTAGAACTGTAGATTTTTTTTTTCTTTTCCTAAAACTAAAATAAACAAAGATCTTGGGTTGAGATCACGTCTCTGCTCTCACTGAACACCATGTAAAGTAAATCCTTAAAAAGCCCAAACTATTAAGGCACTTGCAGATGGGGATCCAGGCTTCTCTCAGTCTGATTAGCTGTATGTTAGTATTTATCCTCCCCACAAACACACCTGTCATGTACAGACAGGCTGTGAAGACGTCGGGAGCCCAGTCATTCTGCCTTCAGGCTCTTTAATGCATGTGTTCCTCAGTGCTCCTCGGTCTCTGAGTGGGAGGCTTGTATCTGTCTGCATTTGTTTGCCTTGATAAAAGTTTCACATGGAAGCCTGCTAATGCAGCATGAAAGTGGATTTACCCTCAGCTGAGGAAGAGTGTAAATGTTTTTACACTTAAACACCACATGAACAATTCTGCTTTTACATGTTTATTTAAACCTATATTCTGGTATATTATATTATTTGTTGCTTAGCATGCATCACTTTAGAGAAGTCTCTTTAGAATTGCTAAAGGCTTTTATTTTGTCTCCTTGGGCAGATTACTGAAGACTTTTTCTACTGCAGAAGTAGTTTATTAAAAGACGATTAGTTGTGTTGTCTGGGAGAGAAATTGAAGTCAATAGTTAAAACTTTCTTTCACACACAAACCAAGAACTTCTTGGGGGCATTTCAGCTTTTATTTTGTTACCGAGTAGTGAATAGACACACAAGCGTGAAGAGAGACGTGCGAACATGCCACCTGCGTAATTAATAGGTCGTCCCCACATGGGAGATGGCGTAAACGTGGCACTGAAAAACCTTTTTAAAGAGATGTTATAGCTGCAGACCAGCAGGCCGCAGTACGTGCCATTAACAGACTGCTAATCTTAGGCAAAATCAAATCAACCAAACTTAAATAAAATGGACAAAGGCGACGGAGACACGGTTTGAAAACCACAGCATCGCAGCAAGCTGGAAAACCTCAGCTGCCTTGCATTTCATGCTCTAACCTAAGTGGAACCCACCACCCGTACAGGTAAACATGGGCTGAGCTCGATCACATCACAATGCACATCTTGCCTTAAATAATGGACAATATGAAGACTAGATATCTCATTTACTGCAAGCACCACTTGGTGACAATGGCTGTGCCTACATCTCCAATAGTGTATTTAATGTCACGGGGGGGTAATGATGCAAACCTGCCTCTGCGCTTCTCGACTACCCTGTTGATCTACTCTACCTTCACAACAAACCCACAACGCCAAGCAAACAATTCATCAAAACCAAACGGATTTACTCAAACAATTACCGTGCTGTAGAGAAGAGCACAGTGTGAGAAAACGTGACTTTTTCTAGTTTTCACATTTAATTTAAGGGAGATTTACGGCGTATGTGACCTTTCTCGTGTTGAAATATTTTTAAGTCAAAGACCTTCTGGTGAGAATGAGCAGCACTTTGGCATATTTCAGTGATGTAGAGGTAATTATCTAAGCTCTATGTTAACAGTGCACTTACTAAACAGAAGCAGAAAGACGAAGGAACTGTAAACTCAATATTTAGTTCCTGTTGCCAGATACATCATGATCACAGTATTAAACGATGGTATCACATTTTTATCATATGATTCAAATCTGTCATATCTGTCGTTTTGAAATGATGAGGGTGTTTTTTTGACTCGTGTCACAGATGTAAGTCAATGATCAATTTTCTGATCTGTATTGATTAGTCTTTACGCCCCTGATCAGTTGCACATGTGAACTGTAAAATTATTCCTGCTCTGAAAACACACAGAGAACAGATGACAGGCTCTGGTGAAAGCATTTCAACCTGTCTGTGGTATCAGATCAACACACATTTCCATCTGAGGGTGTTGGAACATGCATTTCCATCTCTGTGAATAATCAGACGGCTCCAGACAGACTTCTGCTGCATTACTTTTTAAAAAACCTTTTTATCCTAAGTTCCTGATCAGTAGTACGAGTCGACGTTGCCTTTGCTGGGAAGTTGAGCGAATTGTTAGTCACATTAAAGGACTGCTGACATTTCCAACTGTCCTCAAACCACAGACACTCATTATGTCCGTGAGGACGCATCACTGAAACATCACCAGGTGTCAAATTCAACTTCATTAAATGAATGTGTTGACATTTGGGGAGGTTTGTCACAAATTGGAGGCTTTTGATGGAGGTTGGCACAGTCCCCCCCTCTTCACATACACATTTCTCACTGTTGGAAAAAGACTATTTAAAACCAAAAACCATTTGTTATGAGCATTTTTTCTTACTTTTGAATGTAAGCCCTAATTTGCACTACTTATAAAAATATCCTTATTTGTAAATGCAGAAATCTCGTATCAGTTTTTTCCACGGGAAAAAGAACAGGAATGCTCTTTTGGACGCTGTTAAAAGCTTTGATTCCCTTTGAGCAGACTATTATTGTGATGAAGGTCGAGTGACTGAGGACTTGGCTTTATAATTAATGCCTGCATTGGGTGGAAGTGTGAGTAGACCAGCTCGACAGAAGATGTGACTGAAGGCCTGTTCACATTCTCAGTCCTAATAAATCCACAGTAAAATAAATTACACTTTACATCTTCATTACTATTTTTAATAAATGTGTGATTTCTGTCACTTCTGTGTTAATTCTACTCTGTCTGCAGCCTTTGACACTGTGAACCATCAGATCCTCTTGTCCACAATCTTTGACTTTGGCATCTCTGGATCAGCTCTAGCCTGGCTTTGGGCTTTCGGTGGCATGTTTCGAACTCTCATAGCCTCTCCACCTGTGTTCCACGCGCCTCAGTTCTTGGTCCTCTTTTTTTTTTTTTTTTTTTTTTTTTACCCATCTATACTTACATCCCTGAGTTCCATCATCCGCTCACATGTCCTTTCTTATCACTGCTATGCTGACGACGCACAGCTCTTCCTGTCCTTTCCACAGGATGACTCCACTGTCTCATCACGCAATTCTCTCTGACATATCTGCTTGGATGAGAAAGAGACATCTTCAGCTCAGCCTCATCAAGACCGACGTTCTTGTCTTCAAAGCCAGACCTTTGACACAACATCAGCATCAACATTGAATCTACAGAGGTTATCCCCACTAAGTCAGCCAGAAATCTGCGGGTCACCGTCGACGACCAACTGAGCTTTAAGGACCACATCTCCTCAATCTCTAAAGCAGCAGATTTGTCCTCTATAGCATCAGAAAGATCAGACCCTACCTCAAAGAATATACAACCCAAGTCATTGTACAGGTGCTGGTCATATCTCATCTTTATTACTGCAATGCCTTGTTAATGGGTTACTGGTAGGCACAATCAGTCCCCTGCACAGGATCCAAAATGCGGTAGCATGCTTCAATTTTAATCGGATAAAAAAAAGACTCATGTCACATTATTCAAAAAAAAAAACAACAAAAAAACACTTCCTTTCTTCTCTTTCTTGCACTTGCATCTCACGCACTGGTAATACTTCTGATACCACTTTGCTTTGATGGGTTTTTTTTCATGACTTTTTTTTTTTTGCTGCCTTGTACTTCAGTAAGTCACTTTGGATAAAAGCATCTGCCAAATGACTAAATGTGAATGTAATCCTGGGACTGGATTGCTGCTGCTGCTGCTTCACTCAGTTCACACAACGCTGTGCAGCAGTGTTCGAGAGGAGCATCTGCTCTCTCAAACGATCTTTGGCTGCCTCTCTGCGTTCTACAGACTGAACTTTAACCCAGCCAGCTACTAATTAGTGTTCATTAGTGACAACATTAAACAACCTGCAGCCAGGGACATCTATTCCTTTAACCAACAACCAGCACTGGCTAAAAATGAGATCCTGCTAGCCCGAATGTCTTGGACATTATTTTCACGTAATAATTGGCATCAGAGTTGGTGCATTTTGCTGACTTCTATATATATTGTAAACCCAATCAATTGTCTGGTGGCAGAAAGTGACCTGCAGATAGAACACTGCTATAACAATAGTAGGCTAAGACAAAACATGTTGCCGGCGCCTAGCGTTCAATAAACGGAGCAACTTTTGCTGAAAAGAACGGAAAGAAAAGTCGAAGGTTACCGTGGTATTGGAGAAGTTTTGAGTACAGGTTTTATAAGTACACAAAGGCAGGATTCGCCACGAAACTCATATTGGCATCGGGACTTGACCCGAGCTAAAGCCACCCCAGATGTAGCTGTTGACGGGAAGAAAACTAGTCATTTGTCAGAAGATTTAATTCAAAGTGATGTACAAGTAATGATTATACTGTACATCAAAGTAGACCACTTGGAAAAGAGGATTCAGGAGTTGAACCAATGACCCTCATGATGACTGCTCTACCAACTGAGCAGATGTTTGCCTTCCAGGGTTGGATCCTTTTGCAGACTAAGCATTATCCTACCCCTTCACCAGTGGTGCTCAATCCTGGTCCTCAAGGATGCCTGATCTGCTTGTTTCCCAAATCCCCAGTGCTGATTACCTGCATCAGGTGTTTTCATGTCAATAAGAAGCTGGTAGATACCATCTCAGATGAGGAGGAAGTGGGAGAAAAACAAAGTGAAATGGTATCTTCTGGCTTCTGATGCACTGAATACATATCGATTTAATCCGCAGTGGATAGTGCCGGGTTCCCAAGCTGCAGTACAAGCAACTCCTCAACATGCTCGTGTCATTAGGGAGCGTTTCCTAATTAAACAGCAAACTAGTTGTTTGTCACTAGTCGCATTTTGCCAGTATCTGTGTGCTATAGCCAATACAAGCATCATAGTATATTATGTATTGTTGATGTTTTACCAAGTTGTCTGCAGAGTTATTGATTCAAAATAATGGTTTAAAAACATAAAACGTTATTGGATTTATTCAGGATTTAGTCCTAAACTAAATGTTATTTTGTGTTGTCAGCTACAGACAGGATAGTATTGTCTTTTTCTCCAAATCTGTCCATGGGGCATAGACATTTAGACTATATAAATAAAACTGTGCTCATAATTACTGCATCAAAATGTTTTGCCAGCTGCTTTGGATAAAAGTTGAAATGGGTTATTTTTAGATTCTTTGACTAATCTTTATTCCTTCACTATAGCAACAGATGAAAAGCTATTTTCCTCCTTGTCTTCCATGCAGGGATCTTTATATTTTCAGAGTGATTGAATTTCTTTTCTGTTTTAAACAAAACAGGTCTGTTCACTGCTGGACGTTGTATCAGTTTCACTCCATGATCCAAATTGGTCCAATTTCAGTGACTGCAGAGACTAAAGCAGTATTTTCTTTTTTTTTTTCCATGTTATTTGTAGTAATTTGACTCTTTGTGTCAGAACAAAAGTGTGTAAGATGGGTTGAAATTTGCTTTTGACACCTTTCTACAGACTATGCTAGTCCACATGCATCGGGGACCCTTGGTTGCCCATGACCCTGCAGGTTTTCCTTCCTTGGACTACTTTTGGTAGGTCTGGATCACTGCAGACTAAAACATCACATTAGAGCTGCAGTTATAAAGTTGCTCTGACCTTGATCTGAAATTCTTGCACTTGCCCATGTCTTCTACTTCATACACACCAACTTCTGGGACAAGATGTTCACTTGCTGCCTAATAGATCCCACCCATGTCCAGGTGCCGTTGGAACCAGAAAACCAGTGTTGTTCACTTCACTTGTCAGTGGTCATAAAGTTGTGTCTGAGCAATGTATGTCGAACAACATATGATTTAAGAAAATACAGTTACAGAGCCTCTGTCTGTGTGTGTAATTTTTGTTTTTGTTAATTTATTTTACATGAACAAAAGTGAATTAGTTTACCCACACCCCATTTGGATTTATAGAAACTTGCCTTCGAGCCGGCTCGATGGAAGAAGCACAGAGGTCGGTTGTTTCAGCCCGTTGGCTGTACACACTGGACAGGTCTCCAGTCTGTGTCAGGGCTCACACAGGGACAGACCACCATTCACACTCTATTCACATCTATAGGCAATTTATAGACATCAGTTAACCTAACGAGTCTCCTTCAGAGCTCCCGGGTCAGTGCAGCTCTAAAGCACCACCCTCTGATTTGGATGCTGGATCAGAGATGAAGCAGGTGGATCAGTCAGAACACTTCTCATCCAAACTGAATTCTCCAGGTGCTCCTGTGCTCCTGGCAGTCCTGATTAAGGTCTCGTCTGGAAACAGCCAGCAGTTAATAGTTATGGCTCTGCTACTCCTCTGTGGTGTTTTAGATCTCTTCACTGACTGATGGCTTCTATAACCCCAACACTTCACGGTTCTTCTGTGACATTTGCAATTTGTAAGGAGAAATGAGAGCGGTGTTAAAAAGATTCCTCATTCTTCGCTCGAGGCAAAGGAGAAGCCCACGCTTGTTCCTCAAGTCTGCTCATCAGGTTTTTATTGAACGTGAAGTAATTGCTTTTTAGAATAAACTCTTGTCAGATGAGTTCAGCTGCTCAATGATCTGTTACAGCCTCGACAATATGTCACACAGCCTGGATGTAAAACAGGCACCGTGGGAGGTTCGGGTTGAGGTTTGTGTCTGTCAAAACACGCCAAACTGAGCTCCCTTATGAATCAGGCTTTCACTACCTGGATCACTACCTGCTTCCTGTTGCAATAAAATCTGCATCCAAAGTTAATATGCCGTAGAAGATAAAACTCTGGTGTTAGTTTTGATGGTTTCTCCTTCTGTCACAGTTAAAGTGATGATAAAAGATTGTTTGTTTGAATTAATTTCAAAGCCGCCAGAACCCAGGATCACCATCAGACTTTCTTTATTTGGTCGATTTATCTCAGTATTACTTCCCAGTCAGTATGTGATGGCTTTTCAATCTTTTGGGAGATGGATTAGTGTTTGCATTGTCCACAGCTTAGTCCTCTTGCTTTCATAACTTTCATGTATTGTCAATTCGGTAGCCTTTTCTGTTTGACAGAGAAAATGAATGAACAGATTAATTTTAGTAGTATGGAATTACTAAAAATGATCATAAATCTCAGCATGCTTAAGCATTTTGTGAAGTTTGAAGTCTAGTTCCTTCTCAGAACCAATTGGAATTAAAAATCTCATCTGCTGTGTTTTCACAGTAGAAGCAAAACAAGACATGGTTTAGGTTGATCTGCACCAAGACCACCTTTGATTCTTAGGCCTGGACCATAATCGAAAGCACGTTCAACACCTGCTCTTTGATTGGGACCAAATTAAAAAGTCAGAAGGTTTGAAAGAAGCTTGAGACACTGTCTGAATCTTTCCACACATGCATGTGGAACCTAACCTATTCATTATGTGTGTATACTGTACACATTTGTATTTGCAAGTTCACTTGCTTTTAATTATACAAATCAATAGTTAAGATTATAGTGTAGAAGTAAGGCACTAAGCATCATCGGATTTGATGCTGACACTTTTTAGTTGGTGGAGAAATAAGTCCACCTCAAACTCGTGATCTTTGTCTTCCACCACATTTCTGTTGTGTGTCCACAATAACAGCACATGTGCAATGACATGATCGTGTAGCTATATAGTCATTATCACGATGGACAACAGATTACAGATTAACTTCTTAGCTCTCACGATGTGTTCCTGTAATCACAGGAGAGCGCAGTCTAATCCTGTTTACCGAAGACAAACGAGTATTAGTGTCTGCTGTCTGCAGCAGCTTCTCGATGGAGTTTCTTTAGAAATTGCATAATTCTTGCTGTTTCACTGAAACTGCTTTGTGGTGACATCTTAAACAAATTACTGATTCACATCAGATTGAATAATTAATCATTTGTCAAACTGAATGTGTAGATTTAAGATTAAAAACGAAATTCTTTAGTACGTTTCTGCCCTGGTTTGAAAACAGCAGTGGAGTTGTCCTTTGTTTGACAGTATGTACTGTAATGTACTGTAAATCCTCCAGTGCTTATTAAACCTCACAGGGATCAGTCCTTTCCTATTCCGTCTGCATGGAACCAGATGATTCACTGATCGACTTCTCTAGTTGTGTGTGTTTATTGATTTTGTCCCTTTCGGCTGAACCCGTCAGTTCAGTGTCGCCACAGCGGATCACTGTCCGCATGTTTGGCACGGTTTTTACGCCGGATGCCCGTCCTGACACAACCCTTCCCAGTTTCTCCTGGCACTGCACAGGTGAGTTCAGTGTCTTGCCCAGAGACACTTTAACATATAGCCGGTACCGGGGATCAAACCTCTGACCCTTGCCAGCTGAAATACCCCGCCTCCATTGACTTCTCTTGCCTATAATAATGCAAATGTGCACAACTGCTCTGCCTTAGAAAGTTTAAAAACTATCGCAGTAAATCTGTGGACTTTTTTTATTGAGGGTGCAGCAAAGACGGGTTGAGGGCTGCTGACTTTTCCTTTCTCTGTGATGAATGAAATGAAACTTATGGTACAGTTAAAGATACATTTAAAATGTTGTTTTTATGCTGATTTATGAAGTGTTCAGAGTCTCTGACAGACCAATAGGCTGACTCGAAGCAGGCGACAGATAGTTTTTAATATCAAGCATGTTTTATGCATGAAGGAACATATGGGCATCAATGATCCCTGGTTTCTCACAGCTGATGGTGGAGCTGTGAAAGGAAAGCTTGAATATTACTGTGACACAACAGTTCCATCATAACCAACATGGGATTAAATGTACAGAGTCTATAAAAAGAGCCTTCACCCCCAACCCTTTAAAACGACTCCCCTAAATATCAGTCCTGCAGCCAGTTGCTTTTAGAAGCCGGACAATAACTGGTTAAAACACCAAGTAATACATTTTCAGTATCCTGGTCGAAAAGTGCACCATGATTTAAAAAAAACAAACCAAGCAGCTGTGAAAAGATGACTGAGAGGCAGAAGTCAGAGGAACGGATGCAAAAAGGTCCAACTGTTTTATTGCTGTTGAAGTCAAAGTCTTGGTTTGTGTTTTCGCTCACTCAGATGATCTTCTCCATCCTCTTAAGTAGCCAGAATTGTTGCCTGTATTTTTAATCTCCTACCTCGCAGCTCGGCGCTCCACTGGTGTGTAAATGATTTAGTGACATTTTAAAGCCCCAATTAATTCAAGCAGCAGGGAGGGAGGAAGTCTCCTGCTGATTAATTCATTAGTAATAATGGCTGACATTTGTGTCACCAGACAAAATGGTGGAGAGCCTATAGAATCCAGGGAGCTGCAGTCTGGTAACCAAGATGAGTCCTCAGATCTCCCTGTATATAGTCATCTATTCACAGCTGCTTGGTGTCTTTTTTTTTTTCTTCTTTTTAAATCATGAGTCCTGCACAGCCCCCATGTTTCACTCAAGAACCCAACCTCAAGCTGCAATCCTGTCTCTGAAAAATTGAATTCTTATGGAGTTGGACATTAATTGGAGTCTCCCCGCACAGGATCCTTGGACCATTTGAGGCAGATGTGTCTGGTAGAGCTGTTGTCCACAAACCCCAGGATTGGTGGTTTGATTTTCACGTTGAAGCGTCCATGCGCAAGACACTGGTTCCTGTGTCGTAGTGGCATCTTCTGTGTGCAGCTATGAAACAAGTTTGCATGGTGATCAATGGAGTTTATTAAAATATATAGCACTTAAATACCCCAAAATAGATTCACCTGTTGACAGCAGGGTTCCTTTTCTGGCCACACCTTTTTGTAGTTAAGTACCAAAAACAGAGTGAGAATTTAAGAAGACTCCTAAGATCTTTAAAAAAAACCCTTCATACATACAAAAAAATAATGTGTAATAATGAGTGTACAAAGCCAGTCTCTCCAAATTTGAGGGTGGTTTGATGTTTAGATGTGGCGTTCGGGGCTCAGAGGGCTGATGTGGACAGGTGGTTGGAGCCTCCCACAGGCTGACAGGAGGCTCAAAGCTGCCAAGTACAGTGTGACCTTTAAAAACAGAGCAGCCCCCCCTTTTTTTTTTTTTTTTAACACTATAGCATTTTATATTTTACTTTTCTTCTTGTCAACAAATGGCACATGCTGCCTGAAGCAAACAAGGAATGCGACCTGCTAAAAACGTCTTATTTGCCTGCACCATCAAGCTGCATTGGTGCTGAAAAACTGTAAAGAAAAAGAGCAACACTTGTTTTTTGATTACTATGAACCCATGCAGTGTTTTCTTCATTTATTATAATTTTCTGCTGCCTCAATTAAATTTTAACAAATCCGTGGGGCACAAAAGATGGATTAACCTGCCTATAAATTTTCCTCAAAAAATGGACTGAAAAGGTTAGAGATGATTTACAACTACAAAAATCACTTTTTTTTTTCTTGAAATGTGCCGTTTGTTTTAGCTTTTGTCTCATTAACACGGAGTTTAAGTGAAACGGAAACTAACACAATGTAGAAATCTAACGTTTTCATTGTTGCATCCAGACACTTCAAGATGTTTAAGGGGCTAATCAAGTTTAGGGAATATGAGAATATGATATTGCACTACTCTTTTTTTTTTTTTTAATGGTAAAAGGCCCTAATGAAGCCTTATGAGCCAACCACTAAATAACTGTCCTTAGCCTTACTGCTAAAGAAAAAAATCCACTAGTCACCCAAACATTCATTTATTCAAACATCTACAAATGGGACAGGTGGGGGGGGGGGGGGGAGGCCAGCTCGTCCAGATTTGCCTGGATGATAGTTGCTTACGTTTGGACATTTTGGTATTCTGTCACTCATCAGGTCTCTTAATTCATCTAATTGGACATTTAAAAAAAAAACTTGTTTATCTGATCAGACTTTTGATCAGCTAGATGCAAAAGCGGAGAGACACCAAACTGGCGGCAACACAACTAAATGTGCAAACGCATTCCTGGATCAACCAGTGACCAGGTTACTTAAGTGCTGCCAAACAGATGCTGACATACATCTCACGCTGACATGGAATTTAATCTGTGCTGTAATTGATCCACTGGCTGTTCCGTTCGGGCCTGAACACGCTTGCTGTTCACACTCGTGCAGAAGCTCAGGAAAGAGCTGCAGTAATGGAATAAAGCAAATGTATGATTCTTTGTCAAAGCTACAATCTCTGTATGTAAACGATGCACAATGTGTGCGCTGAGCTTTACTTGCCTTGAGGTTGTTTTGGGTCTTTATCCAAAGATTGAATCATGTCAACTGGACTTCTTTCTTCTCGGTTCGAAACGTTTCACTACTTATCCAAGCAGCTTCGTCAGACTCGTCCAGCCGAAAGACCAAACACCTAAATACAAGAAGAGCAACGTAGCGTGTGCAGCCCAGTGCAGTGAACAGTGCTCAGAAACCAAACGGCCTCTACACAAGACTACGGCCCAGCACAGGAGAAGCAACCTCTCAGGACCAGAATCAGCAGTGCACCTACACCTGAAGGACAAAGGACACTCGTTTGAGTGTGACAGTGTCCACATTTTGGACAGAGAAGACAGATGGTATGAGAGAGGAGGACGTGAAGCCATTTATGTTCACATGGAGAATCCTTCTCTCAACAGAGGACGAGGCCTCAGGCACAACCTGTCTCCCATTTTTCATGCTGCCCTTTCATTCATCCCCAGGGAGATTAAGACCACTTCACACATCCACCAAGAGGACCACACCCAGTGACCCCCATCTTAGGGGTTTCAGGTCATAATCGTTACAGCTTGAGGACTCCACCCTTTTCCTACCTCCCACCTTAACGAGCCTATTCAGGGTGGAACGAATCATTAGGGTAAAAGCACTTGAGGTTTAATTTCCATATAAATAGTTTTAATACATTGCTTTAATTTGAAGGACTCTTTCTGTGAGGAAGGGGCCTGTTGAGAGAAATCATGTCATTGTGGTATATAATCAATCAAGGGTCCAGTGTGTTTGTTGGATGTTTGGAAAGGTTTGGATACTTTGCAGCACTTTGTCATGAAAATTGAAAACGCAAAGGTTTATCTCGACAGAAGATACACGAGCAAAGGACCAGAGTAGCAGTATTTCCAGATGCTGCAAACAAAAACGGTACAAAACATCCAGACTCAAATCAGTTTTAAATCCAAAGCACAAAAACATCTTTTAAATATTTTGACCCCTTCATGTGTTGTGTAACAGACCTTTATTGGCGTCCTGTTAATTCTTTCTGCTGAGTGTTTGTAGCATTAACCAACCATCACTCTGCGCTTATTGCTGATCACATCCTGCCTCCCCACCTGGATGGGTTCATAAACCCGAACAGTCGATCTGCAGCCTCATTACGGCTTAAACCCACTCGAAACTCAACAACATCTGTGTCTCTGTCTCAAGTGTTGTCATGTGAGATGCTCTGTGCTTTAGCTTTGGCCTTCTTCATGCTCCCCGTCAGCAGGAGCCGTTTAATGTCTTTCTGCTCTGCAGGTCAGAGCAGTTTGTGCTGAGTGATGCACGGAGGCAGATTAGCTGCTGTTAGCAGGCTCCTCTGGTGGCAGCTACATCTGTCACCTCCCACTTCATCCACTTAACGTTTGCCCATTTCCATTTATCACTGTAAAGAGGATTCTCTGTCTGTTGTTTCTCTGCCCCCCACCCAACCCCCACCCGCCGATTTCAAGTCTCAGTGCAAGTTTCAACACCAGAACATTTGTTTTCTCTGGAGTTTCTCTTTTACGTCCTTGTTGAGCCTCATCAGATTGAGGTGACTTCGGTTCCACAGCGTTACTCTTGGAGCCGCACGACACCTCCTCTCCATCTGCTGTTGGTTCAGGCTCCACAGGTCTGCTGCTCTCACGAGGCAGCATCAGAGGACGTTTTCCTTTGAGGACACGTTATTTAATGTCAGTCAAAGGGCAATCTTCAGCCTACGAGTGCTGAATTTTAAGCATCCTTTCTCCTTATCACATTAATTTAAAGATCCCCCTCCAGGCATGTTTTAGTCATAAAAGTACTCTGGTTGGAATAATAAGTTTTCAACAAAAAACTTTAAATTATGTAGTTAAAAATTCTTAAATTACATCTGCTCCTAACTTTTACTGGCAGACACAGTATGTCGCATCCTTCTAATCATCAGAGGACGTACACTGGAGGTTTAAGTTGCCACATCACATTTGTACAGTTGCTTCCAAACTAGTCACGAAGTTGCTCTCGCACCCATATTGAACTGGGAGTTGCACACAGAAAAGCTTCCCTCTTCAAGCTGCACACTGAAGGTCAAACTTCCACCTGAAGAATCAATCCACAAAGCTCCACTTTGAGTGGACATCAGCACATAAACACTAACCTGGACCATTATCACAACGATCAACATGTCATTCTGTTATTTTAAGCTCAAGCTAGACTGACATGTTAAATACTAACCTTTTAAGCCTGGTTGATTTATGTGCGTTATTTATTTCATATAAAATAATTTACCTGTTACTTTTCTTTTACTCATCTCATTTCCCATTGTTTTAAATAAAATTAATTTTGTGTTCTTTACAATTTTCATTGAATATAAAACTTAGTTATTTTTATTTTCATGCCCTCGTTGCTTGTGTCATGATGTTGACTTGTCTCTTGATTCTTGTTTTGTTTTTGCTTGTGCACCTTTTTATCAACGTTGAATCATCTGCAAGTACCTTAAATTGCATCTGTCCAAAAGGTGCTATATAAATAAAATTTTGATTGATCCTAATGTGAAGAGTGGTGCTGTGGTTCCTCAGGCTTTGATGGTAATATAAAGTACTTTTCCATAAAACATCCTCAGTGTTTGTTTGCACGGGTGTTGCAGTTTAGCCTGTTGCTATCGGGCAGAATACAATGTGATTTCTTCCTGGATCCTCTCAGTCCTGAGGAACCAAGGGACCAAAATTGGGTCAAGGTGCAAGTTTTGCTCTGTTAAATCGGGTCAGGTGGATTTTTGCAGCAGCGGTTGCTCGGTCTGGCCTGCGTGTGAATATGTCTGAAACCCCACGGTCTACTCACATGCACCGGGGTATCAGGTGTTTTGATCATGTCGCCAGCATTTGTGTTCTCTCTCTCGGTTTATATCAAACACATTTTGGATCGTGTCTAATTATTTCCCTCTTGGGGTCGGGTTCAGTTGTCCTCGGGCGTCTCTTTGATCTAGTCTTTCATTTCTAAAGGTAATTTATACACATCTTAACGTTTGGGACCATGAAGACTTTTAGCACCTTCTGCTCATTAACGAACAAAAACACTTCACATTTACTAACATACACCACCTGACTAATAATGTGTAAGTCCGATCAGCGTATCAATGCATGGACTCCACAGGACCTTGTGAAGATGTCACCAAGACATCAGCAACATGCCTTTTATGTCCTGTAAATTGCAAAGTAGGGCTGCGTGGGATCGGAGTCTGATATTTTATCCTGGTGCCTTCTCTTTCCCATGGTCCTGGCTGCCCACATGATGTAAAAACAAACTTCATTCTTCAGCCCAGGCTCCTTTTTAGTGTGTCGTGGTCCAGTTCTAACACTGCTGTTGTGGAGATGGTGCCAATTCTTCGTGCTTCCTTTAAGAACAGACTGTTTACTTGCAGCCTAAAGTATCTCATCCCTTGACAGATACCACTGTAATGAGATAATCAGCGTCATTCACGTCACCTATCAGCAGTTTGAATGGAAACAGAAAGGTCCATTAAAGGTTTCTGGCACACACACATCACTTGCTAGTAGAAAACATGTATTGTTGGCTTTAGTTTCTCGAGAACAATGGCTGTTAATAATTGATGTGGCAACGCATTGACACATTTTGTCGTTTTGTTAAGTGGCTTCTGAATGAATGCAAAGAGATTCTTTGAAACAATTAGACTCTGCAGTATAATATCAAACCTCTAACCAAAGGGTTGTTCCTTTTTAGTGAAGATGATGGTGTGTTGATTATCTTTGAAGGAAAATGCTGAATAGATTCTCTGCTCTGAAAGTGAAGTCCACTAATAGAGGGAATCTTGCTTCTTTACTGAGCTGCAGACTGCCAATGTTTCTGCCCCTGAAGAAGTCATCTATTATGTATAATTGCACAGAATCTCTGCAGGCAGAGACACGCACATTAAAACTCGTGTTTTCATTCTACTGCGCCTCATAAATCTGAATTTATTGCATGATTATTGGTAAGTTAACAATCTGACACACAAAAGACTAATAATCAGTTACAAATGCAATGAATGGTCGCATTTGCATTGATGGATCAAGAAAGGACTTGAATGGTAGCACATCAGCTGTTCACATTATGTTTTCCAAACCAAAGTTTGAGTCTGGTTTGATGTCGCTCTGCGAGCTCTCAGCCTCCATTAGATGAATCATTTGGTCGCTCGCGTTTTGCTGTGCAGAGTCTCTGAGTGACTAACAGCAAGAGGTGAAGCAGCCAGTTTTAAGCAGAGGGACTGTTTAATGTCGCATTGAGCCGCTGCTTTAGTCTGAGCCGCTTGTGCTTCAGTCAGATTTAGGGAAAATCTTCCTGAACAAAGGCGTCTGTCAAATGCCAAAGAAGTGAATCAACCAGAGAGTTGAGCGCTAGACCCACTGAGTTTCTGTGTAAATGGGAACTGGACAGTCCTGTTTAATCTTTGGACATTTCAGCCTTAAATGTCTGAACAAACGGCATTTAGCCGTTCACTAGCCTGTGTGTAATTTTTCTAAAAGTTAAAGCTTTTTAAGAGTCTTAAATTGTTTAAAATAAATCAAGAACCATCTCTTCCTTCTGCCAGTGTGTTTAGTCCTGCATTAATCCACATCATTTCTAGGTGTCTCTCTTAATTTTTTTTTAATCCACTATTGTACTTCTCTTGATGAACTCAAATGGTTTGTCCATTTTTCTAGATGGAGCATTTGTCACTATTGACAGTCGTCATCACACCAAAAGTTTGTGTCTCGTCTTTAAAAGATTGTATGTGTTCTCAATATCAGCCATCATCATGTTTCTGTTCGTTTCAAATGTTGCTGCATCAAGTCTAAGTTTACAGACACATTCAGTTTACTTTATTCTTGCATGGCCTCATATGTTGGTCACTTTGACATAAAGACTGTCTCTCTGCTCTTGACAGGGCTTCCTGAAGAGTGAGCGTGTCTCCCGGATGGTTCAGAGCGGCGGCTGCTCCGCCAGCGACTTCCGCGAGATCTTCAAGAAGAACATCGAGCGGCGTGTTCGCAGCCTCCCAGAGATCAACGGCCTGAGCAAAGAGACGGTGCTGAGCTCCTGGATTGCCAAGTATGACTCCATCTACAGAGGAGATGAGGACATGCGGCGTCAGCCACAGCGGGCGTGCGTTGTGTCCGAGCTCATCCTCAGCAAGGAGCAGCTGTACGAGATGTTTCAGCAGATCCTCAGCATCCGCAAGTTCGAGCACCAGCTGCTTTACAATGCCTGCCAGGTGAGTCGCTAGAGGGCTACAGGTGCAGACGCACAATCTATGTGAAGCAAATACTACATATTCTGAAGTTTTACAAAAGTAGGAAGGGGAACTTCAAGCTATTTCACATATGCAGTGGGAGCTGTTTGAAGTCTCTCCAGACATTTGCCATGTTGTGATCAAACCTTTGTACAATCACCTTGTAATTTAAAACTTTACCACACACTTCACAATTTTCTAGAAAAGCAGTCGTGAATGAGGCGTTTTGGGCTGCAACAATCTCAGAAATCTCAAATCCCGTCGGGACTGTCAAGTTGTGCCATCCTAATATAAATGTACAGCGGCCCAAGAAAGTGTTTGCACATTTTTATGTTGTAGGTTTAAGTGTGAATGGAAAAAATGCTGCCGACTCAAAAACGTTAAAGGCAAAACACATTTATAGATATTTGTGCGTATGCACTACAATCCCAACCACATTTAAAAGCAGCCTGATCCTTTGTTGCTGCTCTTCCCATTATGTTAAGAACATGATTGGGAGCCCACCTGTGCTGTACCCCTTTATTACAACACTGTCATTGATTAACAGTTTAATCAAAAAGCCACTTGAATGCTGTTGCTCATTACTTACCTGCTCGTATTTTTCCTTTTTTGCCGTCTCTAAGTCCAAGAAGTCAAACTGGTATTTTCACACGCTCACCTCTTTGACCTTTAGACCACTGCCGACTCCTTATTAGACCTGACATTTCTTGCGTTTTCAAAGTTCTGATTAAAGATAAATTTAACAAAGAAGATGAATCTAGTGAATTTTACAATTTTCTCTTAGGGCAAACAGCCTCATTAGCAGCAGACACTGCAGAATATCATGAAGGTCTCCGTGTCCCAGTGCGCTGCTGCTCAGTAATTGGACTGTCACTGAATATTACAATGTCCACACTTGGTGTATTTTCATGTGTAGGGGTGCTGACATGAACCGAGAGTGAAGGTAGAGACGGTCACACGGGGAAGGAAGTGGAGTAAAACATGCGTCAAGCTGAAGAGAGCATGAATATTACAAAGATCACATGGTTGATGCAGGAACATTTGAAGTTAGAAGCAGTAATGCAGGAGATGGATGCAGCTAATTGTAGCTGCAGAGTTTGTCCACGTGTGTTTGCTCTGCAGCGCCTCTGCATTATAGAAGAAACACAGCTATGGGTGAGGTATATCTCAGCTGAGAAAGCTCCACGCTCACACTGTGATGGTTTATTTATCAAGATCGATGGTTTCCTCCGAGCTCTGCTGTTTCAACATCGGACAGGGGACAGGAAATGGTGTGCAGCAGACGTGCAGTGCTGCTGAACTGAGAATTGAATCCATAATTGATTTGCTTTACATTATTTGGCAAAGATTTAGAGCATCATAAATCTGGCCACGATTCCACTCCGTTTTGGTTTCTCCGCAGCTTTGTGGATGTGAACTTAACTACAGTTAAATACAAAGTTACATTGAGGCACCAGTTCAAAGGGTGAAATATAATAGGAAATGTTTTCAACAGCAGAGATTGGTTAAATCTGTTCAAGGAAAACAGACAAATTGATGCATTTGCTTTTCAAACCTCAGATCTTTGCAGCCTGATCCCCTTATGTAAACACCGGGTCCAAAATTTGAAAGTCTCCTCTTCTCATTTAATGTTTTGTTTTGTTTGTTTCCGTTTGTAACAGCGTAGATTAAAAAAACTGTTAAATGACAAACGGAGTTAAGCGATATAGCGAAAACGTGATTAAAACTATGTAAAACTATGTGTAAACTATGTATGTGTATGTATGTAATATTTTGAACAAAATGCAAAATCCCTCAAATTGTCATCTTAAGGCCTGTCCCAAGACATGAAGCCCAACAGTGCACTGTGCTGCAGAGTTTACATCAGTCAGATTTAATAAAAAGAGCATAACCTCATCAAGATAGATGGATACTGTACTCATCCTAACAGAAAAGTCACAATTTCCATCAGTATCCACGAGTTAATTTAGTAAGGCATGTAATGAATACAATTTAAGTGAAGTACATTTTAATCATCCTGGTGTTCAATTCAACTTTATTTATATAGTACCCATTCACAACAAAGTCATTTTAAGGCACTTTACTTTCAAGATTATAAAGATGTATGGAGAAAACCCAACAAATCCCCCTCGAGCAGCACTAGGCAACAGTGGCGAGGGAAAAACTCCCTTTAACTGATGAAACCTCCAGCAGAACCAGGCTCAGGGTGGACGGCCATCTGCCTTGACCGGTTGGGGTGAGTGGAAATTGGAGAGAGAAAGGAGCAACAAATCTATTTTGTAACTTATTAGTGTCATTATAAACGTTTAGAAATGAATCTCTGCTTTGTATTTTTGAACATTTTGAATCACGCATTAATCATTTTATACTTATCAAACAAGAAAGTCTTCACCTGCGACTGAGCTCTTAAACTCCAACCTCCCTACATTTAGAATCATTTTCTGTCTCACGCAGCCTGTGTGTGCAGGCGTCCGGTCTGAACGGGTTAAATTCTGTTTCCGTCCTCTGATTTCTGTTTGTCCCAGAAATCAAATGAAATCAAACGGGTAGGTAGGTAGACCTGACTTCCTGAGTTTCTCCTGGAGAAGATAAGTTTCTCTGCCATGTAACCATGTTTCCAATCAGAGCCTATGTGCAAGACAAAAGGCTGTAGACAGGAAAAGTAGTGAAGTGAAGGAAGTGATCATTACATGGAGCAATGTTACTTCATTTTTAATTCTAGTCTGTCTGTCTCTTTTTTTTTTTTTTTTTTAAATTAGAATCAGACTTGTCCAGACTTTTTTACAGCCTCTTTACATCACCCTTCAGAGGAAACCGTGTGGCAGTAATCCTCAGTGATTCTCCTCCGCTGATTATCTCCTTCTCTGTAGTCGGCTCCGCACACAAATAGCTTCCATTTACAGATATTTTTTTTTTGGCCCGCTGAGACATCGTCCTCACTTGTATAACAACCCGAGTGCATTTATTGCCAGGACGGATGCTATTATTGTCCAGCTTCATTAGAGACCAGCATCTGAAGGAAGAGAAGAAGGAGCTAGTTCCATTTTAAACTCTAACCTGTGTCCTACAACTTGTAATATGGTTTGATCTACTCTACACAAATAAATTATGTATTTTAAAATTGGATCAAATGTGAAAGGTGTTTGAAAGTAGTTGTGAAACCACAGTTTTACACACAAATATAAACCATTTACAAAGAAACAGTAAAATATACAATGCATTGTAATTATAAAATATTAGCAAAAATAATGCCTTCAGTTGGGCTGATCTACAATTCCAGGGTAAAGATTCTTGGATAAAACCAAAATGTACCATTTACAGTGTTGTTTTGCGCTGCTTTTTGCATATTTAAATCTGTCTGAAGTATTGTTATGCCTCTGGTCTAGAGGAACCTAGGCACAACTCGATGTGGTTCCCTACTCTCCCCATTTCAAGGCAAAACCAGCACAACCAAGTGTTTTTCCAAAAACCAAACAGTATCAATTTATTTGCTTCAGATGTGAGCAGTGCCCACAACAAACCAAAAGCTCTAACAAAAACCCTTCCCCAGCCAAAATAAAGACTAATCCTAATCCAAAACTGGAGGAAAATGAGCAAAATAAAAGGGCTTCTCACTTTTACCGTGGCTACCTGGTGCTCAGTGTTTACAGTAAATCATATACAAACCTATTTACTCACTCAGATATATCTACACACAAGTCCTAAATCTTGGAGTCTGGGTTGGGAGTGGGAAGAATTCAAACCGCCCAATCCACGGACACCACCTGTGCCGAGAACTGGAGTGAGTATTGTGAGAGCTGGAGATCAGATCCAAACATGGCACTGACTGATGGCCTTTAAACCTCAGCATGTTTCTTTTACTCTTTACGAGAAAATCATTTTTAGACCAGTGTGTGTAACCTGATCAATTCGTTCAATTCAACTTTTTTTATATGACACAAACTTACAAGAAAAAATAATCCTAATAAAGTCAAAACTGTACACATTTATAGAGGAGGTTGAGAGGCGGAAACCTCCAGCAGAACCAGGCTCAGGGTGGACATCTGTCTGGCAAGTGGCGAAAGAAACGTATAACAAAAAGCTCTTTGTGTTAGTCTGTCACATAAAATTCCAATAAAATACATTTATGTTTGTGGTTGTAACGTGACAAAATGTGAAAAGTTCAAGGGGTTTGTATTCTGTTTTCAAGGCGCTGTAGGTGTGAATGCTCGTCTGACATTTAACAGTTTGTGTGTGTGTAAGAGTAGTTTGAATTAATTTTTTTATTTTTACATGGTGCTGATTTTTGTGCAGACGTAAGCTGGTTCGACACACGAACTCTGTACAGTGTCAGTAGAAATAAGCCTCAGACATTGTCCGGACTTGTTACGCACCGGAAGCACAACCTGGAAACTTGGACTGTGGTGGGCAACATTGTTTTTATTAGAGTCCTGCATCTTTCCAGTACATGTGTACAGGAGTTTTGGGGGGCAGACGACTGTAAGGACATTGCAGAGAAGCGTATAGGACTGGACCTCTGTGTCCTGGGTCAACTCTGGGTCGTCGTGTGTTAGGTTGTCTTATAAACCTATCAACGTTAATGTCAAAATTGCTCTGGGGGGGGGGGGTCTTGGTCTGAAATTGCTCCTCCTTCAGGGCACTTCCTGTGAAGTGGTCAGTCATTTTATTCTCACATTATGGTAGAAAAAGTTGGCATTTGTAAAACTGGGAGACAGCATTACAGGACGTCATCCAAAAACCCAAAGAACCACAGCTTGTACTGGTACTGCTCAGTTAGTACACATGAACCCAAGATATCATAAACCATGTTCACAAGGAAAAAGGTATGAAATTGTTCAAATGATCACACCCTTGAAATTGTCAACTTTGCAGCCTGGCAGCAACCAGAAGCCGTTTTAATCATGTTTCTGCAGTTTGCATGAATTTTCCAACCGACTGTCGCCTTATTGGTTCATTCTTCCTCTGACTTCAACAGTACTGGACATAACATCCTGATATTTGTTTGCAGCAAAGAAATCACTAAATGAGCAATAGTCTGTTTCTTGTCTAATTCTTGTCACAGATCGACACCAAAGCAAGACGTGAAATATTTAGTGTGATGGCAGAAATGTAACAATGATGAGTCCTGACTAACGGTTCATTCGCTCACAGCTACACTGCCCCTGATTAAACCCAGCAAGAAAAGCAAATATATTAAAACAATCTACAGCTGAAATTAAGATTTATTTCTAATAGTACTTGTTTTGCTAGTTTTTTCAGTAAAATGAAAACTTGATGATCTATTGTGAATAAAATATAAGTTGATGAGATTTGCAAATGATTGCATTTTGTTTTTATGTCTGTTTAGAAATCATCCCAACTTTTTTTGGAATCGGGTTTGTGATTCAGAGTTGCTCGTTTGATCCCTATAGCTCCTCCGGTCTACATGCAAGTGTCCTTGACTGTAATTATCTGGTTGGTTGGTTCGTCATCGTTGACAGTTCTCACTGCATTGATGACCGTACGAAGCCTTTATATATTCAGCCTTAATCTCAGCTTGTTGGAAACCGTTTTGTTTTTTTCATTAATGTCTTTATAATCTGTTTCTCCACTGGTCGAACCTAAATCCTTCTTTTCAATAATAATAGTAATAATAGTAATAATAGTAATAATAGTAATAATAGTAATAATTCATTTTAGTTATAAAGGACTTTACATTTGTTGACAAATCTCAAAGTGCTACACAAGCAGATTAAAAGCGAGAATAAAACATAATAAACATTTAAAGCATAGAAACATATCAAACTTAAAATAATTTTAAAAAAAGTTCCCTTTTCAAGCCTTTTTGTCTCGTGTGGGTGTTTGGTTGGAATCAGAATTTGAATGACTTCCTGTCACATTAGCTGGAACACAACCACAGCAAACTGGCAAACGCATCCATCTGAACGGCGCCCAACACAGTCCCGTATTCTTTTTTTAGCCATTTTATTTCATGGATGTTCCAGCCAAAAACAGAGGCCTGCTCAGGTGCGGAGAGGGATTCATTGATTTTTAATCTGGCTCAGTCTGCGTGTCCGCTCTCATTAGCTCCAAGGAACCTGGTGGATGAAGCTCTAATAAATAAACAGCAGCTCCAGGATGCAGCTCTGCCATCTGCAATGACAGAACTTTTACATTTTTGTCTGAAAATCTGCTTTCTGCCCTTTGGTGTTTCATTTTCCTCCATCTCCACTTCTGAACCAAATCTTCTACTGCTTTTGATGTCGTATGTAACTGACAGCAAGGTGTAATTGTCTTTCTCTGTTCATCAGGCGTTTAGCCCAGGATTGGATGTGTGTGCTCAGAGCAGTTTGTTACATGAATTCTCAGAGGTTTTGAACTGTATCTGCAGACGATTACTTAAATACAAAACGTTAATGTTTGCATTACAGAAATCATTGGCATCAAATGGTCAGAGGCCCGACTCTGTCTATTTCAGCTTTGCTGCAAGAAACGTTCGGTCAAAATTTGAGTTAAATGCTGATCCTTTTATAATTTGTTAGATAAATGCAGAAATTTAAATTGATGCACTTTTGCTTAAGCACTTTTCTGTCTGTGACAAAGCACTGAGCAGCAGACTGTCGGATCACGCTGGGTCTTTTCCACACAGTTTAATTTCAGCACTTGCTGCTGGTGCGTTTGTCTCCTGTTCTTTTAAAAAATTACAGATTTTGCTTGTTTTTCCGAAAACCTAAATATAACTACCATAATATAAAGAACATACCGCACACTCACTAGCCAGTTTATTAGACCATTCAACTGCTTGCTAATGCAAATATCAAATCTCTTACCCTTTGACATACTGTATCTTGAGCATTAAATTAAAGACTGGATTCTGGAACCAATATTCTTCTTTTCCTTTGGGCAGCTCCAACCTCAGCATCCTTCTACCGATATATTCATAGTTTCTCCTCTGAACATGTCCAAACTACCTCAATCTGTCCTCTCTGACTTTATCTCCAAACATCTAACATGATCTGTCCCTCTGATGTCCTCATTCCTGATCCTGTCTGTTGCTCTGAACCGTTGACCCTAAGTACTTAAAGTCCTGCACCTTCTTCACCTCTGCTCCCTGTAACCTCACTGTTCCACCTGGGTCCCTCTCATTGACACATGTATTCTGTCTTGCTGCGGCTAAGCTTCATTCCTCTGTTTTCCAGAGCAGACCTCCACCTCTCTAGATTTTCCTCCACCTGCTCTCTGCCCTCACTACAAATCACAATTTCATCTGCAAACATCACAGTCCATGGAGATTCCTGTCTAACCTCATCTGTCAGTCTGTCCATCACCAGAGCAAACAAGAAGGGGGTCAGAGCTGATCCTTGATGCAGACCCACCTCCACCTTGAACTCCTCTGTCACACCTACAGCACCTCACCACGGTCTTACAGCTCTCATACATGTCCTGCACCACTCTAACATACTTCTCTGCCGCTTCAGACGTCCTCATACAATACCACAGCTCCTCTCTCTGCACCCTGTCATACGCTTTCTCTAAATCTACAAAGACACTATGCAACTCCCTCTGACCTTCTCTGTACTTCTCCATCAGCATCCTCTCACTCTCCAAGACCTTGTTAAACAAACTAGTCAGAAACTCTGCCACCTCTCCTAGACACTTTCATACGTCCACAGGTTTGTCATCAGGACCAACTCTTCATCCTCTTCAATGTCCTCCTCACTTCACTCTTACTAATCTTTGCTACTTCCTGCTCCACACCAGTCACCTCTTCTACTCTTCGTTCCCTTTAATTTTTCTCATTCATCAGCTGTTCAAAGTTCTCCTTCCATCTTCCCATCACACTCCTGGCACCTGTCAATACATTTCCATCCTTATCTTTAATCACACTAACCTGCTGCACATCCTTCCCATCTCTATAATTCTCTGCCTCAACGACCTGTACAGACCAACCTGTCTCTCCTTTCCAACTGTCCAACCTAGAATAAAAGTCCTCATATGCTCTTCGTTTGGGCTTTGTCACCTCTACCTTCACCTTACGCTGTATCTCCCTGTACTCCTGTCTACTCTCTTCAGTCCTCTGTGTCCCACTTCTTCTTAACTAAACTCTTTCTTTGTATACACTCCTGAACTTCCTCGTTCCACCACCAAGTCTCCTTGTCCACTTTCCTCTTTCCCGATGACACACTGAGTACCCTCCTACCTGTCTCCCTGATCACATTAGCTGTAGTGGTCCAGCCATCTTGAAGCACCTCCAGACCACCCAGAGTCTGTCTCAGCTCATCCCTGAAAACTACACAACATTCTTTAAACACCACCATCCTGTGTTGTCTGGCTACACTCTCCCCTACCAATACTTTACAGTCACTGGTCTCTTTCAACATTTACAACATTTCCGATTACAACATTTACACAAGATGTCGTCCACCTGATTGCTTCTACCTCCGGTCTTATAAGTCACCCTATGTTCCCGCCTCTTCTGGAAGAAAGTGTTCACTACAGCCATTTCCATCCTCTTTGCAAAGTCCAAAGTCCAAACCTGCCCATCACATTCTCATCACCTCTGTTCCCTTCACCTACACGTCCATTGAAATCTGCACCAATCACCACTCTCTCACCTCTGTGGATGCTCTGCATCACTTCATCTAACTCACTCCAGAATTTCTCCTTCTCTTCTAACTCACATCCTACCTGTGGGGCATAACCACTCACAACATTGAACATCACCCCTTCGACTTCCAGCTTCAGACTCATCAACCCGTCTGATACTTTTTTCTCTTCCTATCAGACACATGATAAAACAACTTGAACCTTTCCTGACACAACCCTCTGCATTTATCCAGACTTGGGACTGACACAAGAAGACAACCTTGCGGTTGGATTGGATTCTGGAACCAGTAACGGCTGATATTAAACATGATGTAAAGTGGATGTATGTGGTTGATTATTATTCATTCTTTAAATTCAAGTTCTGCATGGGGCTAAAACAGAGGCAGAGGCCCAGTTTGGGGCAGTCAGCTGATTGCCAAATTTGAGAGCCAAACTAGAGACAAGACTAATGCTATCAGTTTCATATGTTGTTGAACACAAGCAACATGGAATTGAGAGTTTCTCAAGGACGTGATGAGCTGGGAATTGAATCTTTAGCTCCAGTTAAAACAATTCCTTCTCACCCTGTATACACATGTCGCACAATTGTCTGGTATTTGATAAAAAGTGATGTTCCTACAGTTCACCTTAATCATCGGCTAATAATAACTGGTTGCCATAGAAATGCTTTGTGAGGCAGAATTGGAAAGACTACCAACAAAGACCACATGCTAGTAGTCATGGTAACAAGGCCAGTTCTCTGTACATAGTTTAACAGATCTGAGATCAAATAAGTAAAGCTGGAGGTTTTAAGTTATCCAGTTATGTCAGTACTTCCAACCCATGGGAATTGGATTAGAAAAGGGAAAAACAGTTGGCTGTCGTGGTTGACTAGACTTTATAATTTCTCGGTTTATAGGCTGAAACCGTCAGAAAGATAATCTACAGGAGTTTATTATTGAGCTCATAGTGGGTGGTGGAGTCGTACTGGATTCCATTAAGAAGAGGTGGTTCAAATATTTTGGTCACCATATATTGAGGTGGCCAAAACATTAGAACCAGTGGTAAATACTTGTGTGAAGGATGGTCTCGTGTTCCCTTGCTTATCTTTCCTCAAACATTTCTCCTTGACTCTCAGAAAGAATTAATAGGCTTTGCTTAATACAGTCCACCGCTGCATCTAGAAACACAGCCTGAAACCCAGTTACACAAGGGAAGCTAACATCAGTTCTGTGCAGAAATGAAGCCAAATTCTCTGGGCCTGAGCTCATATCAGATGGATTTAAAGACCATGGAAACGTGTGCTGTGGTCTGACGAGTTCACTTTTCTCCTTGTTTGTGGGGAAAATTGGCCGTCAGGTTCTCTGTGCCAAAGTTAAAAAAAAAAAAGAAAAAGAAAAAAAGCCTCAAGAATGAGCAAATAATACAATTTCAAAACTGCAGTTAGTTACAACTTGTGACCTCAGTTCCCAAACCAGGAAAAGGTGTCATTCAAAGGAAAGGTGATGTAATACGTTAGCACAAACGTTTCTATCCCAAAGGTTTAACTGTGTTGTAGGCATCAAATTTTCAATAGACTTTTATTGGTGAAGGAAATGAAGTTACTCAGTGGAAAACACTGAATCTTTTCATTTTGCTTTTGTCAGACAAAAGATTCAAGGTTATTAACAAATGGTAGTTTAGTTTTCATAACATTTAAGAAAATGGGGTTTGTGTAAAGAAACAGCAGCAGCTCCTTATTCTATAGACTCAGCAATTCAATTTTTAATTTGCTTCCTGAGTAATTTTAAGTTTGAGAAGTTCAGAAACAAGCTCTGCTTATATAGTGCTAAATGAGTAATAACCAAATATATAAAAAGTGCCAAGACAAGTGAGGTTTTAAGGATCATATCTGACTCTAAAATGAATCTTTTCAAACTCAGTGTGTGTTATAATTAGAGCCAAACATTAATAATATTAATAATACTTCCTAAAGTATAAACTCATCCCGACCTTCACCATAACTGTCAAACTGTGATGCCTCTCAACAGGAGCGAAACACTTAGTCACTGATGAGTAAACAAGAAAAACATGGAATTTGAAACTGCATCCATCAGACAGCTTTGAACATGTTGGTTTGAGCTCCATCAGTCTGATTAATTTGTTCACTGTTCATTAGTGTTCAGCAGCCCACAGCGTCCTCTGGATGTCACAGCCTCAGCAGTCTGCTCACGGATCTGAACAGTGTCAGCAGAAAGAAAACAGAAAGCTCATCCGTGACCAAATCTTCATCTCTCTGGATGTCGGGCTTGACGGGAAGCGGTGACGTGAGGTGACAATACAATTAGGATAAATAACCAAATTACAAGTTTTTTTATAAGCGAAATCCACTGGCTGCCAGGACTAAAGGCTGAAACGTGAGTTTGGTTTACGTTCACATTTATTCATTTGACTTTTGTCCAAAGCCTCAGACGTGAGGTACAAAGCAGCGAAACAGTGAGGCAGAAATCATTAAAAGCAAAGTGCCATGAGAACAAAAAAACGTTATTTATGTGCAATGGAAGTTGCAGAAGTTGTCATATTTTTTATCATATTCATATTGAAGCAACAAGCAGAAATGGTTCCCAGATGGTGAATGCTGTTGACCTGATCGAACCCCTCACTGATGTGTTGGATGGACTGCAGCGAATCTGAGAAAGAAAGTTTCCCTCCGGATGCAGATTTCTGCTGGAGAACACGCGTTTCTCTGCCATGTTGCTAGATTGTGTGTGTCCAGGACAAAAGACAGGGTAAGGTAGTGGTGTGGAGGGACTGGATGAAAGTCAGACTCAAACTGAAACAAAAACCAAGTGGCATTTAGGTCTTTGTCCACCACCTTTAGTGAAATTCAAATAACTTTCATCATTCTCTCCCATTTTTCCTAATTACAGTGGCGTAATCTGCCCTAATGTTCCTCCTTTAATCCTACTGAGCCTCAGTGTATGAGACCAATCCCAAAACTAGGAAACAAGAAGCATCGTCTGACCCATCTGACAGCAAAATCAAGTCCTTGAAGCAGCAAATATGGATGATTCCTCCTTTATTTCCCCCTGAAACATACTTTAAAAACAACTCAAACATTCCCACTAGAAATGACAGGAGCTACAACCAGAAACAAAAAGCCGGCTGCGGTCGCTAAAGTGCCGGTTTGAGTCCGTTTACCAAACACAGTAGATGAATGAGTAACAGAGGTCAACGAGCCCTTCAGCAGTTCACTGTAACAATGGGACATGTCTGTGTTGTCTTAAATGTACTGTATCTGTGTGTCAGAACAAGCCTGGTTGTGTCAGAGTTCGCTACCGAGAACTTAAATAAGGCTCAGAATTGCTGACTGCTTTTAGATTTGTAAACCTGCTTCATACCGGAATATTCTCGGTGAAATGCTGAATTGTGATGTGCAGATTTATGAGCAGATTTATTATTGTTTGATCACATAACCCCTGATTTTTAATAATTTACTAGTTTTTGTTGTTGTTGTTGTTGTTTAACCTCAGCAAAGTTCTTCTGTGCGGCTTTGTTTCAACATCATTTTCCTGTTTCCTGTTCGTTGACAACGTCTTTGGTTTTGAAGGACAAACAGTTTTTGCAGAACAAATCACTTGTGGTTCTGAAAGTCTTTGAGATGACGGGAACATTTTACAGTGTAGTAGAGGAAGACGAGGGTCTCGTTCTCCTCAGTGTTTTCCCCCAGTTATGGGACTGAGCGACTTCTGACTGTGACTAAAGGAAGTGTGGATCCGTGGAAATGAGATTCAGATTATTTTTTTTAATGATTCTCTGGGACCCATTTTTTAAAGGGACTCAAATTAAACTGCTTATCTTTTCTCTCTGTAATCAGCTCTTTGGCTCCAGGCCACTTTCTATCACGGCCGTTTTATCTAACGTTGTCATTTTAGACGCCTCTGCTCGTTACAGATTCGTGCATCGAGGCCCTTTTCTGCCCAGTAAGCAAACCGTGCTCAATTTACCCCGTGATTTCATCTGCCCCTTACATTTCGCTGACATCGGAGTGTAACGGATGACATCACGGCTGGTGTCCCGCTCTGTGTGAAGCTCTCAAATAACACAGCCTCATCTGGGAAACCTGGAGTCAACTCGGGGCCAGTTCACTCCCTCCTCCAGCTGTTCCCTCCTGTGCTTATATTATAACCAGCTGCCAGCTGATACATTGCCAATAATCACCGACCAGATACACCGATGTTTGTATTTAACACCGACTGAAACATAAAAAACTACTTTGCTGTTTAACAATCGAAAACTTGATGATTTGGTGAAAAAATGAGTAATGTTGCACAAACCGAGGGGGAAAAAAAACACAAAAAACTTGTAAATTAACGCAGAACGGAGACTTGCAATGTCCTTTTACATTTCCTGGATTTTTAGTCGGACACTTTTGCCAAGGGACACACACACCCAGGAGCTGTTAGTGTCTCACTCAAGGACACCGTGGACTGGGGGTACTGGGGATTGGACTGCCAACCCTAAATCGCTTGGCCAAGACATTTTAATAAAATATCGGTCCGGACGCTCTGAATCTTATGGTCCAAAGTAACACAGTCAACTGTGTGTGTTCGGCTGTTGTGGTGGAAACCTGTGGATGACATCGGGCCAAGAACAATACTGTCATTACTTATTTTTCCCACGTTGTAGTTCCTGAGTGAAAAAAAGATCCACCTTAGTGCCCAAAGCTGGTATTGAGATGATTGTGCTTTTCTTTAGTCATGTTCATGCACTGAAAGATTAATTTTGTGCAAAGGGGGAGATGGACTAACATTTGAATGTAGAATTACTGAGCTCTGATTCCGATTACACGTCGAGTGGCCTGCAGCAGGTCACCTCATATCACAAAGTTTTGGTTTGTTAATTCTCCAGATGTGGGATCAGCTGACTGATGAAACCCTACTTTTCTTCTTTTTCCTCAGTTGGACAACATCGATGAGCAGGCAGCTCAGATCCGCAGAGAGCTAGACGGCAGGTTACAGCTGGCTGAGAAGATCGCCAGGGTGCGACACACACACACACACACACACACACACACACACACACACACACACACACACACACACACACACACACACACACACACACACACACACACACACACACACAAACACAAACTCCTGTATTAGTTCTTTTCAGTTATTGTTTTGGTTCACTGCAGATGGACTGAATCTACTGTGTGCTGTTCGCTGCTGTGTCAGCCAGTATTAGCCTTATGCACACGTTCCCCAAAACCTTACCAAATAACAAAGTGCCATCAGCCAGTACAAATGTTCCTTCATCATCGAGTAAGAAAACTTATCAGAGTATTAAAGTCAAAAAAATAAAAATCTTACTTGATGAATCAAAGTTTTTTTTTTTTAAATTAGTTTATTTGTACTAATTAAATTAAACATTATGTAGTAATGAAATCTATAGAATATCACTGATCTGCAGCATATTAAAGTCAAACAACTCATGTCATAATTAAATAACAGATAAATACAATGTTCTGTCCCGACAGTTCTTACAAAGCACTGCAGAGCTTGTTGGTCTCTCACATTTCATCATAAACTCTGGTTGTTGGTGACAAACTGTAACTGAATGTCCGTCCTGCAGGAGAAGAGACAGCCCAAGTTCGTCTCTGCTGACATGGATGCGCTGTACGTGGAGGAGCTGCGTACGTCTGTCAACCTGCTGATGGCGAACCTGGAGAGTCTGCCCGTGTCCAAAGGAGGTCCGGACTTTAAACAGAAGCTCAAACGCTCCTCCATAAACAACTCCTTCCTGGACTTAGGAGACGAGGGAGACATCCTGTCCAAGTCTGACGTCGTGCTGTCCTTCACTCTGGAGGTCTGTCTGTGTGTACTTTTAGACATTGAGAATAAGGACATTCTTGGAAAGTGTTGCCTGCCCCTCATCTTTTCCATCGAGTGCTTTCAGAATAAGACTGGGTTTGAGGGTGTGAGGTCAGAATAAGGCATTTGCTTGATAGGTGAGATTTGGGTAACAAGCTCGGGAACGTCCAACATCAGTGTGAGGGACCCCACAAACACAGAGGTGCAAACCAAACGTGGGTTTTCCTGTTGGTACAATTTTACCATGCTAGAAATTGGACGGGGGTCAACAGGTGTCAGAACACAGTGCACCACAGCTTCCTGTGTCCAGTTTTAATGTTATGGCTGATGGATGTACAGTATGTGACTACAGCTTTAGTTCAAAGACAATACAGCAGATGTGCACTACACATCTGTATAGTGTGTTGAATTGTGATCGTGCAGTTTACACAGACAGTTTCACTCAGGAGCAAACAACCAGCAGGTCAAAGTACCTCACATCAGCATAAATCAAAATTCTTATAAAATCAAAACTTTACTTATATAGCATGTTTCGAACACAGTGTTTCACAGATGATTGAATGAATTTAATTCAGATTAAAATATTGAAAACAAATAAACAAAGTAAAAAAAAAAAAGAACCGTACACATGAGACATTTGAACAAGGTGAGTTTGAAGTTTGCTCTTAAAAACATCCACAGATCCTCAGACCTCAGATAACTCAGAGCATTAACACTAAAAGCCGCCTCACCCAAGACTCGAGCCAGAGGATCAGAGAGCACGGACTGGTTCATACACCGGAAGCGTGTCGGACAAGTCGGCGGGTGCAAGGCCAGGAAGTGCTTTGCTGAATATAAAAGCAAATTGATCAGTAAAAAGTAACATGACCTGATGTTAGAGGTGAAACTTCAGCCTGCTTCTGCGTTTTTTTGTTGCTAATGACGTGTTTTTCTTTAATTCCATACGACAAAATAACACAACCTTAAATCCGTTAAAACATAAGAAATGTGGCAAATGTTTGGTTTCAGCTTCTGTCTTTGTTTGTTTGATAGACATCAGCCGTGCAGGTTTAATTACTGATCTTCTGATTGAAACTCGTGCGATTAGTTTTAGAAGACCGAAAACATCATTAAAGGCAGATGTGAAGCATCATAATCACAACATGATCACATTCGATCGATTAAATGGTTTTTCTTGCCAGACTGAGCGGAGTATCTGATTTACTCGCCTGCTGCTTTCAGATTGTGATCATGGAGGTTCAGGGGCTGAAGTCTGTAGCTCCAAACCGGATTGTTTACTGCACCATGGAGGTGGAGGGAGGAGAGAAGCTTCAGACGGACCAAGCTGAAGCCTCCAGACCACAGTGAGTTTTTGAGCATTTTAAAACTCCTCGTGGATTTCTTAACTCATTTTTCTGAATGATGTCTTTTGCATATTTGGAACAAACAAATATCCGAGCAACAGTTTGATGCTAGACTTTTACACATCTGCAGCTTGTTATTAGGTGTAAAGTCTTTTGCATTGTGCTCTAATAAATAAACAATGATGTACTCTAGTAAAAGTATAAGTATCTGCTTCAATGTCTACTTAAGGAAAAGTGAGTACATGATTTATGTGCTTAATGTTTTAGGGAATATTAATTAATTAATGGTAATAAATGATGAGCTAAAGCTGTCTTAACTATATGAGCCGATGCTTTTTTCAGTTTATATTTAAACCACTCATATCGAGTGAGAAGAAGAAGTAGGCCACATCCACTTCAAGTTCAGGAACCCGAAGACTATAATTACTGCATACCGGCTCACTTAAGTACTGATCAACGGCTTTCAGCTTGTCTGGACCGGCACCAGTGTGGCCCTTAGTGGCTGGGCAGGGCCACACCTTGTGGGATGGGATTCAATCCCGCAGACTTCTGTATCACAACCTGATGTTGTACCCATTGAGGCACTAGGCCCCCTACTTTGAGTACTGCAAGTATGTCAAATAAATTTGAATTTTAAGCTTTAAATTAAGACCATAGAAGGAGAAACGGACACTATGCCGGTGTCTCTAGTGAATACTGTAGTTTTTGGTAAAGTGCAGATACGTACATTTTACTAAAGGACAGTAACAAAGTACTTTTACTTTCCACCACTGCCACTGGTACACTTCTTTGGTAGTACAAAAGTTTTTCAATGTGGGGCTTTGGTGAGTCATGTAATGGACTTGCATCCTCATAAATAAGTTTTATCAAAGAGGAAGGTTTTAAGCCTAGACTTAAAAGTAGAGAGGGTGTCTGCTTCCCGAATCTGAACCCGGGAGCTGGTTCCACAGGAGAGGAGCTTGATAGCTAAAGGCTCTGGCTCCAATTCTATCTTTGGAAATTCTGGGAACCACAAGTAGGCCTGCATTCTGAGATTGAAGTGGTCTACTGGGATGATTGTGCTATGAGATCTTCTATATATGATGGAGCCTGATCATTCAGAGCTTTATATGTAAGAAGCAGGGTTTAAATTCTATTCTATATTTAAGTGGAAGCCAATGGAGAGAAGCTAGTGAAGGTTAAATATTATCTCTCTTGCTAGTTCCAGTCAGCACTCTTGCTGCAGCATTTTGGATTAATTGCAGGCTCTTTAGGGAGTTACTGGGGCATCCTGAAAGTAGGGAGTTACAGTAGTCAGACCTAGAAATAACAAATGCACGGACTAGTTTTTCGTCATCACTTTGAGACCGGATGCTCCTAATTTGTTCCGTAGGTGGAAGAAGGCTGTCGCCAGTTGTCGCTGCATGTCTGTCATATTGATGTCATACAGTAGCTGAGAATCCGAGATCTGCACAGTAACAAATAAAAATCTGTTCAGTCTGGTTACTGTTGGACATGTTTGATTCACAGTGTCATATCCAAAGATAATGATACAGCATTCAGACTGTGCTGTAGCATTATTTTTCCTGTTTAATAATAGAAACTAAATAATAAATAGTTTCCTGTCAATTAAAATGACTGATACACAGTTTATTGTTAATGTAGAAGGATTAAAACTTTGTTTTTTTTTGACAGATCTGTCACATCAGCACACTGGTGAACTACAAGAGAAACAAGATAAAACTTTGGCATCATTTATTCTGAAGAGTTTGTCTTGTATCGCAAATAAAAACGGAAACACACAAATTATTTATCCATTATTACTTACTTGACAGAGTTGTAGGCACAAGAAGAATCTGATAAATGGGACAATAAGCATTTTTTTAATGTATCTCTACTTGAGTACATTTAATTGTGGCTGCTTTGACTTTCACTAAACCTTACTTTTACGCCACCACATTTCAAATCAAAGTTTGTTTTAGATGCTACAATCGTGTTACTTTACACAAATATCAACGGCTTTCGTCTTGTCCATTCAGGGGTCACCACAGCAGAACGTGTTCCGCGCTTTGGTTTGTTACCCCGGATGCCCTTCCTGCCGCAAACCTCCCATTTTTTTCCAAGGTGGCAATAGGTGGCTGGGCGGGGCCACAACCAGACAATCACTTACTTTACACATTTTGTATAATTGTTAAAGTTTTTTTTTTTTTCGAAAACAAATCACTAGACGGGAATTTCCTTACTTCACCAGGCACAGTGTCAGCTTCTCCTTCCATGGTCTTCACATTTCACAGTACTTAAAGTAGGCCTGTATGCAGTAATTTTACTCTGTTGCCGGTTGTGCTGAGTTTGGCCTGTGTACAGAGATCTGCATTCATTGCTCAGGAGTGATAACCATTGGACTAATGGTCTATTTTCAGACCTAAAGCAGTGAGCTGCTGAGTTCATGGTGAAATCATTGAATGCCGTGTCAAAGTAACATGTGAAGCGGAGCAAAGCCAGTTGTCGGCGTTGCTGCACTGAGAACTGAGAGAGAGCTGGTCCCTGCTGATTCACACGTTTACATGATTGATGGACTGAGCACATTTTTGTCCTCCCCTCATTGTTAAGGACGCCGCCACATGCACTAGTGTGAAGACCGTCCACAGTGTTAGTTGGATTAAATCAGGTGGAAAGAACAAAATAAAGATCCAAGAGAAGCACAGAGCTTTACTCTCATGTTTCCTCATTAAAGCATTTATTTCTGTGGCTCTTGAATTCTGTTCGTCCTCATCCTTATGTCCAGCTCTCTGGACATTTTCTCAGTGGTGGTTTCAGTGTTTTATTCTTGATATGACAAAGCTGTTAGTGAGGCTGTTACTGTCTCTGTGTGATGGTCCAACATAAGGAGGTTAGAAAGAAAAGTGAAAAGAATAATATTCATTAATAGAGATATGAAGGTCAAAGTTGGCCTTTATTGTAGTTTAGTTTTTGTTTTGATTGCTGCAGCTTAACATAGTGTTGTTTTACAGCCTGAAACTAAAGTGTGACATTAACTTTTGAGGCTCTGATCTCGGTTTGGTAGTGAAGACACATGAACAGAAATAACGCTGTGTTTTCAGCCTGCTGAGCCTTCACTCCTGATTCATAATAAGATAATAGTCTCTGAAGATGAAATGAACACAGGTCTCCTTAGCACAGTCACCTGACACTAACCCACAGCTTTGAAATGCTCTCATCTCTCTGTGCTTTGCTGACAGAAGATGACTAATCTCTGCACTTTATGTAACAGAAGAAGAGTTGACCCTCAGCTTCCACAATTATCACTCGCCGTGTTTCTCATTCTCCTGCCAAGGCTGAAACCGCGAGGAGATGAGGCCACGTTACAGTGATGCGAGTCAATCTCATCTCATCTCAACACGCACGCGCGCGCATGGCTCCGATCTTTGTCCTCGCCAGCAACTGATTCACACCTGTGACTCCCAAACAGGACGTTCTGATACCAGAATCAGGAATCCTGGATCAGGAATGGCCTGATCTTGCCTTTGTGTACTTGTACTTGTAAAATTCTCCGATACTACACCTGATACTACACCATGTGTAGTATCTGTGGCTGACATCGACAACATCAGAGGGTTATATATAGTAACTAGAACGTTACCTAAAGTTCACTTTGTTTTCCAAAGTTATTTTACCTGTGTAGACCCTACAGTCAATGTTGTCCGCTTCTTAATCCAGGATCTCGCCCTGAATCTGTTCTTTGTTCGTTTTTTATTTCCGCCATTTGCTTTGGCAGAAGAACGTGTTCTCACAGAATTTGCTTAACTGCAATTTATTGATGCGCAGCAACTCTAACTAGAAGCAAAACGGTTGAGTACATGTATAAGTATTCGTGCTCGGTCTGGGGAAAAAGTGCTATCAGGACATCCCTAGTTTGTCAGACTAAATGCTTTCTACTCGTTACTCCCTAATGCTCGTTTGGTATAAAATTGAAACCTAAATCAAAACATTTTATCCTTTTGTATGTTTTTTAAGGGCATCTTCAAAGCAAGTAAGTGAAAGCCCTTTATATCAGACTTGGGACTGATGCTCAATTCAGGATTTTCCACCCAGAGAGAACCTGTTCCAGCTTAGTACAGAAACCACTATACTCTGTAGCAAATCAGCATATTTCAACTGCTGCTGTTTTTATACAGAAATAATCGAATAAACTGTAAATAAAAAGTCAGAATGAAATGAACACTTTAAAATATTAAAGGAATCACTAGAATACAAAATTTCATGAACAAACTATCTCATTATTTCATTTTATTTTGTTATTTAATGTTTTGGATTCTCCTTTACACACATCTGTTCCTTATTATATCCTAAGAAGATGTTAAAGCCATATTGGTGTCACATGTTCTACACCTGCTTCCTCGTCCACTGGAAACACTGTGGAGCAGCATCTCTTTACTTCCAATAGTTCAGTGGTTTTTCTGACATTTTTCATGTTCTACGCCGCACCGAATTCAAGTTTGCGCCACGTTTAGATGCTCTGTGGCCGTGTTTGAATGTGACAGCCCTTTGTGCCTCTAACCCTCTGTTATGTTAATTCACTTTAAATGTCGGCAAAGCCAATCTCACAGCACAGCTGCTGCTGTTAATTTGTGACAGTGTAGTAAAATAATAATTTCACCTGCAGCCAACACCATCTCGGTAATGACTGCTGATTAACATAATAGGCTATTTGTGAGCCATGATTATTTTTCTCCCTAGATCTGACATGTTACAATTCAAACACAAATATATGGAAATGAGACACATAATATTGTGAATTCAGCTGCATGAAAACCCAGTGTAGATGTGTAGTGTAGAGAAGAAGGATCCCAGAACAGTGTAGTTTTTGCTACATGATTATATATGTCACTAGAGGTGTGATGATCCTCCAAACTCGGATAGTTTTGTTTCTTAATTACATTCTGGAACAGAACTGGGCTCTGAGCACTTTTGAACCAAGTCTCAAACATAGTCCTGTTGCTGCTCTATTAACACAGTGTTACTTTTTCAGTCGTTTTCGGGGAATAGAGTAAATTTAGTCTAATGGTTAGATAATTAACCAGGGCGACCTATTAAAGAGGTCACAGGAGGGACAAAAAGTCACAGGGTGGGCAATGATTCACTTTATGGCCCAGAAGAAGGTAGGAAAAGGGTGAGTTCAGGGTCACAAGGTCTATGGTGAAGGTCCAACTAAAGGATTTTATTGCTTCACAAATTGCATCAGCAAACAACGTAAAAGGGAAGAAGAATGATGTCAACTGCATATGGTTTCACATGGTTTCTTCATTCACGTTTTGTAAGGGTCCTCCCTTTGTTGAGTTGGATAATAAATCGAAGGGCTTTGAGAGAAACGACTCAGAGGATGCTGACGTGATGTAGTGTTATTCTCCATGCTGCCACATATTAAATTGAGATGGTTCATCATGTCCTTTTTTCAATTGTTCAAAATCTTGAAACACTTGACTAAGGAAGAGGGAACATTTCTATGACACGTAAACCCCACCTACAAATATCAGAATTCTGTCATAGTGGATTAAATTTTCCATCATTACTGTCAGAACTGAAACATGAGACGTTTGAGTTGTGGTTTCACAAAACTAGTTATTATTTTAGTATTTAAGAAAAATGCACTTCTAAGGTGGGTAGCTGAGCATCATCCATATTGTTGCATGTCCCCTGTGAACACACTGTTCGACACTCCACATTGTTTTTTTCTGTCTATTCTCTGTATCCTTTTACCTTTATGCTCACATTAAACAAGTTGTTTCCCTGACACTGCTAGAACAGTGTGCTGTTGCGGGAGTTTAAGTAATTATTCAGCTTGGCAACCATTCATTTAGATGGGCAGTAAAACTGGATTTGTGTCTATAATCAAATGAGAAAATATTTTTAACTCCAAATCAACAACAGACAAAGCATTGCAGAAGTGTCGTTCCTGAACTGTAAAATCCACTTCTTAAACTGTTACAGCTTGTAAATAAATTCAAATTCTAATTCTTGTCACTTACCCTCTACAAACGGCTCTCACCAGTTGATGTGTTTTCCTTCGCTGTGCTGTCGCATTCTGTTCAATTTCAATTCAACTTTATTTACCCTAATTCAAACCAAAGTCATCTCAAGGCACTTTACAGAATAATGTCAAGACTATAAAAATGTATGAAGAGAATCCAACAATCCCCCCCATTGAGCAGCAAGAGTGGAGAGGAAAAACTCCCTTTAACGGAAGAAACCTCCAGCAGAACCAGGTTCAGGGTTAGCGGCCATCTGCCTTGACCGGTTCGGGCGAGTGGAAAGTGAAGAGAGAAAAGAAAAGGGCAACAAAAAGCGACAACAAAACATCAGGCAGGTTGGTAGGACCAGTAGCTGCACACTGGAAGACACAGAGCTCCAAAGCCAAAGTTAATGTCATACAGTGGTGATGAATGAGTAGTGAGAGGAGAGGACAGAGGGACAAGAGGAGAAAGGAGCTCAGTGCATCGGGGAGGGGGGGGGGTCAGCAGTCTAAGCCTATAGCAGCATAACTGTAACTAACTAACTATATGCTTTATTAAAGAGGAAGGTTTTAAGCCAAGACTTAAAAGTAGAGAGGGTGTCTGCTTCCCGAAACTGAACTGGGAGCTGGTTCCACAGGAGAGGAGCTTGATAGCTAAAGGCTCTACAAGGAGGCCTGCATTCTGAGAGCGAAGTGGTCTATGGGGATGATATGGAACTATGAGGTCTTTTAGATATGATGGAGCTGATGAGTGAGTGACACTTGCTGTCGGCCGTTGGTTGGGTGCCTGGAGGACGGCGGGAATCTGCGGGTAATGAGGCTGCCCTTTCACATGTACCAGCTGCTGGTGGACTTCTTTCTTTTTTTCTTTTCTCAAAGCCATCTCCATCTGCCAGAAACCCCAAACCGAACCAATTAGATAAGCTCACCGGGACCTAATGACCTCGCCCGTCAGGATCCTGTGTCGTAACCCGACTTCACTGCAGCCTCTGTAACCTTTCAGTGTAATTAGTGCACGGAGCACTTCCATGTCCCTCATCTTCAATAACAGAGCAGTAAACGTAATGTCCACTTAGTTAACTGTAATTACACAGACAACGTTATTAACTGCGAAAACACTGTCGCCCAATTGCTTGATGCCACCTGCCGTTGTTGTGTAACTGCTCTTTAATCACAGAGGAACTTTTCATTAGTAAACCCATTAATCACGCCACTGTTTCTATTATGTTGAGTACAAATAAAATACTAGTGGGTATTTTCCAATTATTGCAGGTATTTTTAGATTTATTTCATCTGTGTAAAGGAAATTAGTTTAATTGTTTTCCTCCTGTGTCACTCGATGCAGGTTTTAAATTACAAAAGTAAGTCTTCCCTTGGAAAATTATGCTGAAGCAAAGGTGGGTTTCAGTTTCAGATATAATCAGTGGGTAGAAATGCACATTTTTAAATGTAAACAAACAAATCCATCTATTGTGTTAAGTAATAACATGAACCGTAGTGCAATTGTTTGATGATTGTATACTTATTCCTAGTGTCGATTTTCTTTTTATATATATTTTGTAATACTGCACAAAGGGTTTTTCCCTCACATTTGCACATTTTGCTGCTGTAACGTGGAAATTTCAACACTGTGGGATGAATGAAGCCATTGGTACAGAGTGAAAAATGCTCCCGTTCACCTCCTTCAGGATTGTAACTTGTCACCGTTCCTGGATGTGATTTCCATGGTGGAGTGTCCATTTTGGGACCTAAGGATCACTCTCAGCTCCATGAGATGCACACGCCGGAGCAAATGATTGTCAATTGATTCCTTCGGGTTGTGAGCGAGTCTTTGGCCCAAGTGAAGGGCTTTAAGTATCTTTAAGCTTCCTCTGCAGGGTGCTCGGCCTTAAAGCAAGGGTATGGACTTTGGACACCTGAAGGGAGCTCGGAGTCAAGCTGCTGTAAATCTATGAATATGTATGAAAACAAGCAACAGAGGTTTTACCTTTAAATTAGTCTGACAATCTGTTTTTGCTCCTATTTAGTTTTAATGTTTTTAAATTGCAAAGACGCGTTGCCAAATCACACAAGTCATAATGAAACTGTATATAACCATCACGTTATCGCTGGCTGTCATCTAACACATTTGATGTCTGTGATCACACTGATCTCTCTCAGCGAAGCTTAAAAATCAGGAAAGTATCAAGACATTCAGCAGAGCTTGACGGCCCCAAAAGCAACTCATTACAACCTAGGCTGCATGTTGCTCCATTTAATATGTAAAAATGAAGCAGACGTATGTAGGAAAGAGATTCATTGTCTTTTATTTATTAATTGATGTTTTAGCATCTCATTCCTACCATGTTTAAACAGTTCAGATTAGAACAAAATTGCAGTTGTGGTAGAGACGAACCACACTAAGCCTGTTGCCTGCAGCTCTTAATCTCCACAGCTCACTGTGGCTTATTCCTCTTGCGCCGGTGCTAGATCCCACCGCAATAATGAGACCCTGCCGGCACGAAGTGCTGCACGTTCCGCTCTTGCATAAGACTGTGAATGGTGGATGTGCATGATCAGAACTTACAAAATGTGCTGTTGTTAAAGGACGACTTTGCTGATATTGAACCTGCTTCTTTTGGTTGGCATTAAACTTCCCTCTGACTTGGTTAGTAATTACGGTCAACCTGTTTTTCCAGAGCTCCAACAGATGACGACATATGAACTCCCAGTGATGAAAAACCCCTCTGGGTGATGTCATCTGTTGGAGTTTTTCAGCTGGAAGCAGAGAAATATTTTAACATAGGCAAGTCAGAGGGGAAGTTTAAAAGCATTGTACGTTTACAACCTAAACTAAAGCCGTAGAAAGCCAGTTGAAAATTGGTGAAGTTGCCCTTTAATGTCGTGGTCTCTGATACTCTAAGATGAACAATCAGATTGGACTCACTGAGACAGACAGACACCAGTTGACATAGATTCAACACATTAAACTCCAACAGATGTTCCCCGACGTCCCAACGATGGACAACGGTGGGGTTGGTGTGTCCCGGCCGTGAAGCCGAGATGTAAGAATTCTAATTGTAAGCCTGTTGAAAGACTCGCTGTGTATTTAAGAAATACTCTTTCTTTCAGGTGGGGGACTCAGGGCGACTTCACCACGACCCACCCTCTGCCCTCAGTCAAAGTGAAGCTGTTCACAGAGTGCACTGGTGTTCTGGCTCTGGAGGACAAGGAGCTGGGCCGGGTGAGTCCATCTACACTGGGCGCACTCAGGCTGAGCTATGCTGATAAAACACGTTATCAACATTTAAATAACTTTTTAACTTATCGACGAGTAAAACCATTGTGACCTTTTAAACTGGAAATACCAATTGTAGAATTTCCTTCTGTGCGTTTAAAATAAGTGGACTAAAAAAAACAACACAAATGTGCGTAACATGTCTTCACTATGTCTACATGTCTGAAAGCACCGAGCTGCTGCCATGTGATTGGCTGATTAGATATTTGCATTAACAAGCAGTTAATCAGCTGAACCTAATCAACCAAAATCACAATCACTGAAATTGATTGTGACATAATAAATCAGCTAATTTTTTTCCCCCTGGAGAATAAAACCACCAGACAAATTTAGAGCCACTTAATTGGTTCCTGATTCCGATTGGACAGTGAGGGGTAACGTTTAGCAGGGAACTGTTCTTCGGGATGTTTTCGGCGTTAACTGTGTAAGCGGATGCTGAGTGACTGAGTTCAGACTGTGTTGTAATGGAAGCACACAGATGAAGGAAACACAAAGAGCTGTGGTTGCAGCCCTCACAGCTGCTGTTTCACTTTCTTCTTTTCATCATACAAATGAAAAAAAATAAATAAAAAAGCCTCAACGTGGCATCAGAACCAGCTGACCAGTGGTCTTAGGGTAGAAATTCGGGCTTTTTCCAACACTAATGACTGGAAACATGTGGGCTGAGGCAGAGTCTCGCTGAGACAGTGTGTCAGTCAATGTGTTGTTAGGAAGTAAACAGATCTATTTCTGTTCACAGTTCCAGAATAAAATTTGTTGTTAACTCACACTTTCCTGCGCACGAACTCCAGCTCAGAATTATATTCAAAATGACAACATTTCCATTCAATTCAGATCTCCATCCAGTCCAACCATGTCACTGACCTCCAACGGGATGTTGGGCTCCATGATGGTACAAGGTGGCCAATTAATCATCTCCCAGCAAACACTAATTCCATACTGTTGGTCACAAGCACAGAACCATCACAAAGACCATAAAGGTTATTATTTCCCCAAACGCATCAATAAACATGTCATGAGTCAAATTAACTTATTCCCTGAGACTTTTTTTCCCCCATCTAGTCTGAAACTAAACTAAAAACCGAAAGCCGTCACCGTATTGTTACCTGAAAGTTCAGTTGGATCTTTTTAAGACCTTGATTCTGTGGCCACACAGACTCCGTCCTTACTACAGACGACGGCCTGCTCATGTCAGACAAAAGCACAACACTCGCTGGCTGCTGTTGGTGTAGGATTAAGCTGCAGTTTAATCCTCAATTATCACACAAGTTGTAGCAACGAACGGCTGAATTTGCTGCACGACTGTTATACTCGTGATGCTGTCAAAGGTTTGTTTACATCAAAACCACCAAATGATTATCGCTGGTTGTCTCTGGCCCCCTCTACCAGGTGGTCCTGAACCCAACCACAAACGGGCCGAAGCAGCCAGAGTTCCACCGGATGGTCGTCCCCAAGAACAGTCAGGACACTGAGCTGAGGATCAAGCTCTCTGTCCGCATGGACAAACCCCCCAACATGAAGCACAGTGGGTGAGTCGGCTGCTGTCGCTCAGGTTTTTAATTCGACGCTTGACAGTGAAGAAGCAGACATGAGGCAAAAAGAGCTGACGCTCAGTGTGTCAGTATCCATTGGTGTGAGAATTAGAGCTTAGAATTAGCTTTCGTAATAATTAGTAAGTTTGTGAAAGAAAATAAAACTCACAATGTTTAATTTAAAGCTTTGCTAATGATATTCAATATACTTTAAAGTGTGTGTGTGTGCGGGTCAGGGATTTTTTCTGTGCAGGCTGGCAGCTCCACCTGCTGGTGAAATAAAGGAAGCAGAATCAGTCTGTGCTGTGGTCACAGCAATAATTTAGAACAACTACAACAACCTTCATTGTCACTGAGCAGATTTACATACTGCACAAAACGACCCGTCTGAAACTGCACATTATAAACACCGAGCTGAAACAAATGCAGTGTAATCAGTCCTGCTTTATAGAATACAATAAAAGAATAATACTTTGATTCCTTCCAGGAAATGACTGGTGCAGCAGCCCACTAGAAACAAAAAGAGAGATAGAAAATGAATAAAAATAGCAACAAAATAGCATAAAATCATGAAGGCGATAATGGTCAGTTTTTTTTTTTTTATTCAGCTTGAATTGCACTGTGTTATACTGACAGGTATTTTATCCATCACCTTTATATTAACAGGAATTGGCTAAATAACAGGAAACAGTTGTCAGGAAGTTTTCCATCAATGCAGTTCAGTTCATTTAAATGGTTTAAAGGCTGAATTTTATGAGGTGGCTGTAGTTTGTGGTGCTGTTAGTTATTTTGTCATTATGAAGTTCATCATTTTTGACTGTTTAATAAACGTTTTTTAGAGTTTTAAAGATTTGTAGATTTTACTTTAGACTTTAGCATAAATTTGAGAAAAGGGCTTTAATTAACTTTCTCTGAGCTCGTTTGCCTCGCTGCTGACTGCTGAGCAGGAGTGGAAAAAAGTCTATAGGAGTAAAAGTACAGTTTCATCACAAGCATTTGACTGCAGTACGTTTTCTTAATGAGGGAAGTGTTTGAATTGTTATGAACTATACAGCAAGCAACAAAATATTCAGACAAACAAAAAGTCAGTAAAAATAGTCACATGAATGATGGAAAACTTCACAGCATAATTCTTTGAACCTGCTAAGAGAAATTAAGGATTCTAAGTTCAGCAGTTGCTAACATTTAAATGGTAAATGGCTGTTTATATAGCACTTTGACAATGTTGCTTCTCACACACACACACACACACACACACACACACACACACACACACACACACACAAAAGAGGGGCCGGGAATCAAACGGCTGACCCTGTGGTCCACGGACGGCCGCCTTATCAACTGAGCTAAGAATGTGCATTTACCCTAAAAGCATTTCTGATGAGCTCAGTTACATCAGGATGTTAAGAAGAATTGAACCGTTGTTTCTCGGATTATCTGAATTCAATTTGAATTAGCGACAGTATCTTATTGTAGCCAGATGATGGCAGCAGAACCTCATTAACAAGCTTAGAACAAGTCCTAATGTCTGGATGTTTACTGAGAAGTAACTGTCCTGGAAGAGGCACTCGAAACTTTAAAAGTAAGAGTCCTGCTTTCAAAAACTCCACTAAAGGAAAAGTACTTAAGTATTATGACGTATATCTGTAACATTAGCACAGTGATAATATTATATTAAAGTTGTTTTTAGTGGCATATGAAGCCTGTTTTTTGCATGGTAGAAGCACTTTGCTTCTACCATGCAAAAAACAAAGTGAGTGAGATAAGGAAAGAAATTACCCTGAAAGGCACCTAAAGCTGTCGGATACATGTAGATGTCAAAGTATGTCAAGTATTTCTTTCTGAAATGTGGTGAATGAGATGCATAAAGCATCACTCACTTCACAGTTTAACTGTCGCTAACAAGAGAAACCAGCCCTCACTCTCCCTGCTCTGCTCTGCTCTGCTCTGCTACTACCTACTCTGCCCCAACTCACCTTGCACAGCATTTTATCAATTTACATTAAATTAGAAGTTGTAAAACTTGCTAATCACTCAGGATAAATATAAAATTCTCTGACTGGTTAGAAGGACGAGCCTCTCTGCTCTGCTGCCTATGAGTGAAACTACACAGGAGTTATCAACAGAATCTCTCTCGAAGTTTTAGAATGGACTTAACAAATATTTGAAAAAAGTGACATACTGCAGCTACTACTGTAATTATTTCTCACTGCTGTAGAGCAACTTAAATCACCTAATCTGTGACAAAACTAGGTTTCTCAATATGAGCAGTGATGTTTGAGTTGTGTTGTTATAGTCTTGGTCATCTTATAAAAATGCCTCCTGGGAGCCCCCCATTGGAGGGTTTTCCAAGCCCAGCTGGTAGGAGACCCCGTCTCACTTGGCCTGGGAATCCCACAAGAGAAGTTGGAAATTGTTGAGGAGAAGGACGTCTAACAAAGCCTCTAAAAACCTGCTGCCACCGCCACACTTCTGATGAGGGATGTGCACAAACTGTTTTCTCCAGGCCACAGCTAATGGACAGACCCACACAACTCACTGGTTTCCCATCAAACTGCACATTGATGATCCACAGGAGACCTGTGTGAGTAAAGTTCCCAGGACGATGGAGAAAAAGATGGGATTTCTGAAGACACCCTCACATTCTTCTCCCCATGAATCTTACGGGCATTGAGCTCATTGAAGATCTGAATGAGAACAAAAGTGTTGAACACGATGGTGGTGGATATGCAACGAATGTTGGAATAAATATTTAATGCATAATGTAATTAGTGTGTGTAGGGCAGCATTTGCCAAACATAGATTCCAATAGTGGCCAACTGAACAGTGCATATCATCAATACTGTTTTTACTGTCATTCAAATATCTTTAATGTTGCAATCAAAAGTATTAAGTTCCAGGATTAATGTCAGCGAAACATCTAAATCATCTTCTGGATGTAAATACATCTCACTGTGTTAATGTTATCTAATGATGTAGCTTCTCCTCATTCCCCTCTCCAGCTGTGCAGTGTCAATCCAAGCCTGGTAGAAATTGGGGAGGGTTGCGTCAGGAAGGGCATCTGCCGTAAAAACTGTTCCAAATCAACATGCAGACAATGATCCGCTGTGGCGACACTGAACTCACGGGATAAACAGGACAAAAACAAAAAACAAAACAAAAAAAAAGATGTAGCTTTCTTCTCTCAGATACATTCAGTGAGAAAGATACTGAACCTCAAACGTAGCAGCCTGTCCAACAATTTTATGTGTTGTTGTCTTTTGGTAGTTTTTCCCTCATTTTCCCCCTGAACACATCTCAGATGTGTTTCTGTATCCGCCACACAGAGATGGTATAAACCCAAAAATGACTTATCTGGTAGCTTTGAATAAGGAGAGAGGCTGAGGAGCAGAACGGAGCAGGATCAGATGCAGTTTTCAAAACCTCCACAGTGGGTCAGTGTGAGACTCTCCAGATCCACTTCTTCTTCTTTATGTGTTTAATTTGTCATTTCTGAACAACACTCACCTGCAACAAGGTGTCACCCTGTGTTTTCATTTCCCTCCCTCCTGGGTATTTGATGCTGTTTTCACTGAGAAGCTTTGATCCAGGGACTAACCGAAGGCAACCAGGGGCCTGTAGGCTGCACTTACGATTAAAAAATAAAAAATAAATCAGCATATTTTAACGTGACCCAAAAAGACTCCTCGAGAGTCGCAGCAACAAAATCCAAAAAGAGGCCAACGGACGCAGGAATTTGAGCTGGAAAAAAAAAAAAGAAAAGAAAAAAGAGCACAAACAGAAAATGAAAAACATTAAGGGGACACGAGCAGGTTAAAGATGTGAACCCGTTAAGAGGCCGACGGAGGCAGGAGCACATTTTACTTTCAGAGTGAAAAAGGCTCAGAAGGAGAAAAAGTGCAAACAGATGAGACTCAAACACATTTGGATTTTTTTAGACTTAAAGACCAAAGAAATGTATTTTAATCACACATAACAGCTTCTGTTTGTAGGAGCATTTCACCTCTGTGTCACTTGTTCATGATCATGAAATGCATGATGTTTGGATTATATATTATAGAATTACTGAGTGAATTTCTATAGGTTCCAAGGAAGGTGGAGTTTAACCAAGAAAACTACTACAAAAAAATGTCTCGTATTATATAAATAAAAGCAAAGAACATGATGCAACGTTTTCATGCTCATTTTAAAGGTATTTTACCTTAAAGTAAGTTTTAAAAAAAAAAGCTAATTTTGTCATATTAGTTCTTTTGACAATTTCCTTTTTTGAAATTCAAAATTTATGTTGCCAAACATCAACTTCTCATGTGTGCTGGAGTCAACACACACACACTCAAATCAGGTGCCATCGACAAAAAAAAAGACAAAAATCCACGATTCTACTATAAACAAAGGAAAATTCTGCTGGTCAGAAATTTCCTGTCTCAGCGGGAAGAACTACTGCTCAGTGGCGGAAATGTATTTAAGACCTTTTTTTGGAAAAAGGTAATTTTTTTCATTTTATCCAAAACTAGTTTTTTCTCAATCAACAAAAGTCAATTTTCTTGACTCTGCTGCAGCCGTATGTGGTTCCTCCTTGTTCTGCCTCTTAAAAAAAATGGTGAAATGACTTTTTAAGCAAAATCAGCCTGTGTTTCTGCACAACCATCAGAGCCTGAATATGCAGCTAAGTGACCAGTTTTTTCACAGTGAGGACTGTTAAATGCCTGCAGTGAACTCTGTTGCGGCTCCGGCCCATTCGTCCGGGCCGTGGCATCACGCGGCTTGAATGGTTGTTTGAAACCTAATTTTCACAAGTGGCTGGCGAGCGGTGCCACATGTTAACCCGGCGTCGTGCAGAATGGCCCAGATTCTCCGTCCAGCCGCGCCACAGCCTTGACTGGAGGCCTTTTCTTTAAGCGCGGGCAGCAGGGCTGAAGAAAGAGGTCTCGCCATCGATTGATTTTCCTCACTTGCACTTGCCTGTATCCCACGCTTCAGGAGGCTCGGGAGCAGCCATTGATTGAGAGGCCACGCTGGTCATTCTTCCAATTTCTTCGAGACTTCCTGAATGAGCTGCTGTCTGTGTCACAGACTCTCTCAGCTCGGCACTCATTACTGCATTTCTCCCTTTTTTTTAGTTGCACATTATTAGAGCAGGACATTTCGGTCACAGCTGAGAGAATAGTGACATAATGTGGCGTGATGGAAGGCGACTTAAAATCAATCTTCATATCAAGGGTTTTATCTGCGAAGAATCTCTCCTGGTGAAAGGCTGACAGCTGACCTCATCTTCAGCCAAACGCACACAATCTACTGAGTGTAGAAAGTGTCAGGAGTGAAACACACCTTCAGATCTGATATGTTCTTTGCTCTTCTGTTGTTCTAATTTGTGACCTCAAGTTAACAAGGAGACATCTTCATTACTTTTACGACTGGAACAAAGCTCATTGTTTTCCTCCTTGTTTTTTTAGCTTTGAACCAAATAATCAAGTAACACATGTTGGCAAATGTCCGTCCCGGTTTCAAATGGTCCCAAACACAAATATGTTGATCTCCTCATAATGGAGAAGCTGAAACCAGAGAACATCAGGTGTTTTTAGTGTTTTTGCTTTTTAAATGATCAAAAGAAACATTTCTGTAAACTAACACATTAATTGACTGTCACAGCTCTGAAAGAAGGATAATTTAGCAGGATAATTGGAGGCATGAAAATATCAACCTTTCTACTGACACAAAATATATTTATATTTATTTCACATTCGACAACAAGCTCACCTCAAGGTCTATGTACAGTGGTACGTGTTCTGGATCTTTTAGTCATATCACATGATCTTGTGCAGAGTTTGTTCGCAAAGTTTGTGAAACTAAAGATGGTGACCTTCACATTTGTCTGAGCACTTTAAAATTGTATTGTCCATATTCTCATCTCCAGTTCAGTGTATTTTCATGAGCTTGGGAACAACATTTCCATGAACTGGGTTGATTTGAAAAATAAGAATAAAAAAAGAATAATCTTAAACAATTACTACTTAATTTTATTTATTTCTGAAAGTCTGAAATGAATGTTTATCTCATGGAACAACAGTGATGTTTACATATTAAATATATTTTGTTTTATACATCACCATGCAATCTCCCAAAATTATGTTCCTTTTCAAAATCAGCAAGCATGTGTCTCTGTGTAGCTCTGCAAATACAAAATTTGAATAATATTAATGAAAACCCAAAGGCAGCAATAACATTGTGAATAGAATCCAAAATAACCGTTGTGATAGGCTGATGATACAAAAATGGAAGGAATTATGTCCAAGCAATTAAGAAGATGAAATAATTGAGTGTTTTCCTGAATCTAAAGTGCAAACACAGTTGCATTTTTCTAGATAATGTGATGAAATATTTTGTATAAAATGTGCAAAAATGACTTAATTAAGCACTGAACATTTTCTTTCTAAGGAAAAGTGTGTTGCAAGAAAGTAATTACACCACAGACCCAAGTTCTTCTCCAAAGTTCTGTGTGTTTGAGTTTAGGCAAGAAAAACACTTAAGTTTAGAGAGAAGTTTTTAGAGAACAGTTTTTCTCTATTAAAGTTAGTTTTTTATTATATATATTATTAGAAATATACTCCATAACTCAATGTGGAGAGGTGCTGTCGACGTCTCCTTTGGCACAAACTCATAGAATGGCATTGGTGCAAAGCCTCAACCTTCCAACCAGTCAGAGAAGGTCAAACCCTGCAAGTCCCATGCTGACACGCTTCGAGTCTCATGCTACAGCTTATTGCATATTGTAGCTTTAAGTTCATTTGATGCTTTGTGTGTGTGTGTTGCAGGTACCTGTACGCTGTGGGACAGAGACTCTGGAAACGCTGGAAAAAGAGATACTTCGTTCTCATTCAGGTGAGAAACTGGTGAGACTGTGATCAGACGATCGACATGAAGACACAGGTTGCCAGTTTCTGACAGATGCAGCATCAGTGTTAAAGTGAAAATTGCTCATTTGTGTTTTGTTTAAATTTGCATTAGATCAGACTTTTAGCCTTTGCTGAAAACATGTCGTCATACTGAAGCCGCGATTTTGAGGCAGATGATAGCGGTGAGTTACAGAAAGTCCTCTCACATCTGCCGCTCTGCTCGAAGGGTTTTTACATCTCATCTGGGCACAAAGGTCCCGCTGAAGATCTGTTAATTAAGTTTTTACGCTGTTCTCTTCAGATCTTATTTAGGTTTCGAGCACTTAGCGATCACTCAGGAGGTTTGAGGCCAAGGGCAAAAATTTTGTCTTTGTGAAATGAAACGGTTTTACCTCTCTGCGTGTTCAAAAGCCATTCAAAGAAATCTGTAGGTGTATTATTTATATTGCACTGATAAGAATTTGTTAACGTTTCTAAACTCATCACTTCTTTCCTGACTGTGTGAAAATGCTCAGTGTAATTTTCATGTCTCACAAGATACAACTTTATGAAAAGAACCACACAAAAGCTTTACTAAGAGGTGAGATGTTGGCTTAGGAAAACATAGATTTATTTATTTCATTAAAAATAAAAAAGGGAAATATATACAGAGGCAGGAGACAAACTGTCCCGGATCACATAGTCGGCTATCAAGTGTTAATTTGTCCACAAACTGTCAGACGTGTGTCTGTGACATAATTCATGTAATTTGGAGGGAAATTATTGTTAAAATGTTTCAAAGCGAACACTGTTCATAAACTGCTGACTGATCAGAACAATCACTGTAAAAAGGTTGGCGCGATAAAAGAAAGTGGAGCTTCCGGCTCGTTCGTTTGTTGGTGGGCAGTGTTCTCGTTTTCACATCAGGTCCCAAGTCAACATGTTAATTTTGCAGGCATACTGAGCTGAAGGTCTGAACACCTTTTTATTTTAAGAAGCAGAGTTACTAAGCAAGTCTTTGCTTCAGGCCGACTGAATTACAGCAGGATTACAGCACCGACTTGGTGACGGCAGGGTAGAACTGGATCCGCACCTTCTGTGGCAGGACGTACATCCTCACCTGCCATAGGAAGTATAACCCTGAGCCTCTCTGAAGATAGCGTCGATGTTAAGCTCCCGGCTCAGGTCTTGGGAGAGGGTGGATGGTGATCAGGGACTTGACACAGGGGTATGATGGGGGTGATCCACCGGACAGATGGAGCAGCTGGGGGATGTTGGAGGACAGGATTTCTGAAATGAAGTCTTAGTGCAGTCAAGGGGGTCCAGGTTGTAATCCCATGTTAGATGCATCATCTACTGACCTGTTTGCCGTCTACACAGCTCCAGTGATCTAGGTGAAGATTGGGACCACTTGGTCAGCACAGACTTTCAGACAGGAGCCTGTGGAAGAGTCTGCTCACCTACTTTTTAAATACCCTGAGGATATACAGCGTGTCTGGAGGTGGATGTAGGGGGGTGGTGATTGTAGCGTTAGAGCAGCAGTGGGGTTGTGTTTGTCAAAGCTGCAGAACTAAAAAATGGGTGAATCTGGGACAAACCTTCACCAGGTGAACACAATCGCAGATGATCACGTTCTCATCTCCTAGTACAAACTCCTAATGCTTGTCCTCCGTGAGCTGCAGCTCATCACTTTGTCTCTGTGTCGCGCAGGTGAGTCAGTACACGTTCGCCATGTGCAGCTACAGAGAAAAGAAGGCAGAGCCTCATGAGCTGATGCAGCTGGAGGGCTACACGGTGGACTACTGTGACCCTCAGCCAGGTGGGGCTACTGTAACAATATTCTATTTATCTCCTGCAACCTGCCAGTAACCAAGACACTGTTTAGGACGCAGTATTTCACTAATGTATGTTTTGCAATTTGTGCTACTACAAGATGAAAATTCAGGTATATTTTAAATGAGGTGTTGTCCAATAGAACATTTTGTCACCCTGCAAACTAGATGTGAGGATGGTGAGTGCTTTAGACGGCTCACGGCATCCTCAGTGGGTTTTTATTCAAAGTTTAATTAAAAAATGTATGAGATTGCAAGAAACTGGAAGCACTTATTGTGTAAGTCATTTATAAGTCTTTAGATTGATTAGTGGAGGAATGTGGACCAAATGAAGGACAAGTGGTGTCAGATTTGTTTGAAGCCCTATTTTCTGACACTTCAGAAGCTCAGAAGACCATTCACATCAGAAACTGTAAATGAAAACTGCCTGAAAAGAATAATATAACTTGTATCACACCTGAGCAACTGTTCAACAGAATTTTTGCTAATCTTGATAAAATCTGCTTGCACGGGGATTTTTTTCCCGCTGTCCTTCTCAGGTCTGCAGGGTGGTCGGGTGTTTTTTAACGCGGTGAAGGAGGGCGACCTGGTCATGTTTGCCTGTGATGATGAGCAGGATCGGGTGCTCTGGGTCCAGGCAATGTACCGAGCCACGGGACAGTCCTACAAACCGGTGCCACCGCCGCAGAACAAAACCACCAATTGCAGAGGAGGAAACCAGAAACCAGCGTCTCAAATCAGTAGGTTCAGATTCTCAGCGGTTTTAAAAGTGACTGTCACAGCCTGGAAGCTTATGTCCTTGAGAAAAAGTTATAGCGATGCAGAGGTTTTTTCGGTTTAGAAGAGCATTTTCTTTTAAAGGTCAAATATTATAACCCTGTTCAAGAGGTCAAATCAGATCCCTGAAGTCCTAAAAACACTTCTTACTTGTGTAAAAAAAAAAACAAGCATCATCCACTACATCGCCATTCTAAGCCTGATCTTGGTGCCCATTGCTTTAAATGCTAACGAGTCCATGATAACCACATGACCCATTCCATCTTCCACGCTACCGTGGTAACTACCTTGGTAACCGCTTAGCATACAACACTACTACATCTGTGTCTCAATTTGGGGCCTGCCTCCTGTGGAAAACATGGTCGGTGTTGCCTCTGTTGACCGCACACGCCGTGATAACTGAACCGAATGGGACAATCACCAGCGGTTCCCTGTTGGATACGGGCAGTTGAGCGGCATAAACATTTGGGATAGTGTTGTCGTGATGGTGTCATGCAGTTGGTCTTTAAATGCAGCCTTTGAAGGCTGCAGTTTGACATTGATTTTGAGGAGTAAGTATGAGGTTATGATCATAACGAAGCCAATAGCTTGATTTTAAAAATGCTTGATGGTGACCATCTTCTTTACATCACCTTGGTAAATTACCAACAGCAGCCTTTTTTACCATCTGACAGTGTGTCTGTCTCCTGAACTCAGATTGGTGGATTGTGCTCACATTTACTGGATTACATTCAAATTCTACTGAATAAAAAAGGGACAAATGACAGAACCTTTCAAAGTGGCAGCTTGACCAGGCCGCACCGTACAAACCAGTGTTAAAACTGCATTGTTGTTATTTACATCGTCTTCAGGCTCCTGGGTTACAGCTAATATTTCTTTAATACACAGGGGCCATGTGCTCGGATTCGAAAACTGTTTGCTCATATTTGGACTGGAATCACAACCACTGGTGTTAGATTGAACCTAAAAGTTCAATAACAGAAATGCAGGAAAGGTTTTTTTTTTGTTTGTTTGTTTTTTGTTTTTTTCAGGAAATACAAAAAGAGGAAGGTTTAGATTAATCTTTAAAATTATACTGTCAGCAACAGAGAAGATGATCTGCAAGTAACATTATTGTTGTATCAGAATCAACAACACTGATTTATTATATTTTATATCGCTGCTGCATTTCCATAGTTTGTCTCAGCTGTTATTTGGCTACTACTACTTTATTTTTTTTTTAAATTGTGTTTGTGCTTCCACAGATGCTGCCGTTTGTTAAAAATGACTCTGCTTAATGATCGTGATAAGTTCATGTGCATTTTTTGTCTAGTTAATGTAACCAGACTTTTCAGTTTCTTGGTCCACTGTCAGATGTCGCCCAGACTGGGACCGAAACATGAGGGTTTATGAATACAAATTGTTAGAACAGAGCAAAGATTCATGTTTTTGTGTATTATAAACTTTATTGAGAAGGTATTTGATAACTGTAGTTTCAACATATAACCAGTTCCAGAGGATGTGCTGGACAGAATTCTTGGCCAAAGCTCTTCAGAAGTGGCATATTTTACAGTACATTCCTCACATTGTTACTGTATGTGTGGGTTTATGAGTGAAGTGACAGCCTGAATTCCATCTCAGAGAATTTCTTTCTTTTTGAAACTTACTCTGAAAATGTCTGGAAATTAGTGGACATTGAGCTTATTTGTTGGTGCTATTATAGAGTCTTTATGTTGTGGAGCTTTACTTGTTAAAGTGCCTAAAGTAAGAAGATGAACTTATTTCCTCCCTTTTCCTCTTTAGCTTCCTCTGTTCTCCTTCCCGCATTCGGTTTTTGTTTTTTCGTTCTCCTTTCTGCTTTCTCTCTCTTTCCTTGTTGCTTTTACAGTTGCAGTAACGCCTGGGTTGCAAACAGTGGAACTGTCCTTTATCAGGATCAGAGACTGAGGTTAGGGGGCGTTCGGGTTTGTTTTCAGAGTGTTTATTAGCTGCAGGTCCACACACACACGCAGTAGGAGGCAGATCGAAACTGGTTAACCGTGTTCATGTTGTACTGCTGCGAGAGAGTCAACACGCCAGGGAAGAATGGATGATTAGAAATGAAAGAAAGGGATGAAGAGAAGAGGCACAAAATGAGGGAAACTGACTTCTGTAATACAAAACACACCATGCATCTGTAGTTCTTGCCCTCGTGTCTTTGTAACAAATGTTTTCCTTTTTTCTCCTTCGTCCGCTCATATTTCCCCATTTGCTCCGTTGTCTCTCCTTTTCATCATTGTTGGTTTCTCTACCTTCTTTCAAGTTCCCCCGTCACTTCTTTATTTATTTCCTATTTGTCTTTTATTGCCTTACGTTTCCATTTTACACCTCTTTCTTTATTTAAATCGTTTGGACCTTTCTTACATTGTTGCTGTCTGTGCTGGGAAAACACGTCTGTTCATAATCGGTGTTTCTCATTAGCCTGCACTGGGCCTCTGAGTTCTGACTCAGACGCACATCTGTCTGTAAACGTCTGGAAAGTGAGGAGACCAGTTGCTGGAGTTTTAGCAGAGGATTGTTGTCCCATTCTTTTCTGATGCGGGATCACGTGTGGCAGTGGCTCATTTGGAGTTTCCGCCTACCAACCACATGTCAACACACGCAACACACGGAATCCCTAAACAGGCCTTCCCCACCTAAGCGGTGCCGCTCCGAGCCCGATAGAAATTGGGGAGGTTTGCATTACGAAGGGCATCCGGTGTAAAAACTGTGGACCAAATCAACATGCGGACCTGAACTCGCGGAACAAGCCGAAAGGACCAGAAGAACATCCACAGTCCTGGGCCTTTGCTGCTGGATTTCTTGCTGTATGATGAACCAAATGTTTTCTATTGGCCAAAGGTCTGGAACTAGCAGGCAATTTCAGCACCCGGACTCTTCTCCTGTGAAGCCGTGCTGTTGTGATGGATGCAGTGTGTGGTTTCGCATTGTCTCGCTGAAATATCGGAGGCCTGCCCTGAAAGAGACGTTGTCTGGATGGGAGCATATGTTGCTCTAAAACCTGTATGTACTTTTCAGCATTGATGGAGCCTTTCCAGATGTGTGAGCTGGATGGTGCCTCTCCTCTTTAGTCTGCAGGATACAGCGTCCATGGTTTCCAAAAACTATTTCAAATTTGGATTCATCTGATCCATTCTGCTTCAGACAATGGCCACTTAAGGGGCCTTGTGGTTCAGTGGTAGAGCATTGAGTTGGGATGCAGAAGGCCGCAGGCTTGAATCCAGGACCACCCGGTGTGGCCCCGCTGAACCACCAAGGGCCACCTTGGTGCCTGTCGAACCAGGAGGGGCACGTGACGTAAAAACTTCATGTGCCAAATCAATGTGTGAAACACGTTCTGCTGTGGTGACCCCTGAAGGGACGAGCAGAGAGCCGTTGATCTTTTTTGTAAATGGCCGCTTATACATCCAAAGTGTTTTACAATGTTTCTTCTCATTCACTCATTCACACACACTCACACACCGACCCACCAAAAGCAACTTTTAACTCCTTTTATTTACATCAGATTTATGTGCTTTTAAGTGTTTAAGCTATAATACTGAACTTTTTCCCATTGTCCTCCGTGGTGGACATGGGGACGTACTAAATCTATGTTTCATATGAAATGCCTGGTAGTTTCGGTGAAAGAGGATTGACAGAAACTCTTGTTAAGGATTGTTGGTGGAAGGTCGGATCTGGAGCTCTCAGAAGATGATGAGGAAGAACAAAATGAAATGGAGGATGAGGATGAGAGCTCAGTGGAGGAAAAGGACGATTAGGATGGAAGTTGTAACGAAAATAAAACCCAATGTAGTTTTTAGATGGATTAATAGATTTATATCATGTCTGCTGTATGTACAGGACATAATGTACAGGTGGAAGTACTATGGACAAATAATACACAGATGGGAGTACTGTGGGCATGATGTACAGATGAATGTGTGTTATCAGATGTTAAGTCTCAGCAAAAGCTAGAAACAATTATTTACAAGTCAGGATGTACGAATTGTACTGTTACATTAAGAATAATGTATAACCGAATAGGTGGCACGCTGGCCTTCAGGTGTGTCAGAACCAGTTACTCAAAGCACTTCATACCAACGGGTGTGAGTGTTCAGGCACTGTCAGATCAGGTTGAATTTTAGTGATTGATAGATTAACGACCAAACACATAAAAAAAGTGAGATAACCAAATGCTTTAACTTTCAAAGCAAAAGTTTTCTCATTGTTGTTTGATCCTACTGAGCCAAGTTTTTGTAACACGTGCAAGAATGTGGTTTGACATTTTGTTGCTGAAATGTGACTTCCCCTGAAAAACGGGTCATTTGGATGCAGCATATGTTTTCAGGGCTGGGAAATATCTCCAGTGTATTTGATGTATTGTGAATTGTTCTCTGTGGGATGTATTCAATCGCTGACATCAAGTAGAAATTGTAACCTAATGGTTGTTTGAGCTGCCGACCTGAGACTTACATTAGGGTTTCACTTTTGATGGTATGTGATAAGACAAACGATGGGACTTGTCTTGGGAAGGGACAGGTTACAGCAGCGTACTGTACCTCTGCTGAAATTTCACATGCTTCACAACGAAACACTCACACAGCACTGTTTGAACTGTTTTACAATTTTAAATTGACCTCAAACCGACTCCACAGCTCCTGCATGTTGGAGTCCAGCTTGGTGCACACTACATTTTTGTTTTATTTTTTTAAAACACACATGTAAAAACTATTGCTTTTAATTAATAAAATATATGAAAATATGTAACATTTTGACAAGCCAAGGTGACAGAACTAAAGTAGTGTCCATCCATCCTTACATCCTCCAACAATAGTCCTCAGGTTGCCCTCATTATTAAAAATCATAATCTAAATCCATCTCAAGATCAGAACCCGTCATAAAATAAAATGGGGACAAACACTAAAAATGTGCATGTAGGCCAACAACGTTACTTATTTCATTCCACAGCTGCATCAATTTGACTAGTTTGTGTAAATATTGCTTTGTTTAACTTGGTTGCGATTTCCCCCTTTTTACATGTTTTTTCCAATTGTTCCAATAGAAACCATAAATGAATATAAGAGTGTTTTAATGCAGACGGATGTTCACTAGAATCATCATACTGCTGCAACACTGTCTCCTAAAAATTACGTTTGTATACAACTAAACTGCAAACGTGATTACGTTTTCCCGTAATTTCATTTCCTGTGAACGTAATGACAATACGTTGTCATGTAACATAAATGTTGAGTTGTTGCATAACAAGTCAGATAGTTTAAACTGTTTGCTCAGTGGTCGAGCATTGGGTGCAGGAGACGGCCATAAAAACTGAGGGTTGCGGCAGGAAGGGCATCATGCGTAAGAACACATGCAAAATCAACATGCAAAAACGCTGAAGGGAAAAGGCCAAATGCATTGTCTGGATCTGAATGTTGTGATATTAGAAACCATAGATTCTTCAAATTCTTTGAACACACATTTTTCAGTGATGAACCTCATCCCATCTTCACCTCTGAAAGACTGAAAGGTTTGCTAGGACCAATCATGATACTGACCTGTGAAAAAACGTGTTGTCAGATCTATGAAACTTATTCAGTCTTATTGAACTATCCCAACTATTTGTAAATGTATTACCCACAATTTATAAATCAGCATAACTTAAAAAATAGCTTGGATATGTTGTTTTTGATTAAAAAATAAGTTGTTGCATTTACTACTTATTAAAATTTTACACAGCATCCCAGCTTTTCTGGAAAGGGAGTCTGTATTTTATTGATAAGGGGGGAAAAAAGTATGGAAATCGATTTTGTTTTTCTCCAGATACTTTAAAACATATATTGTTAACATCTGTTCTGTCATCAACACAACCTTTTGTTAAACACTGAATAAGGAGTAATTAGTACCACTGCCTGATCAAAAATACCAGTTTTTTTCTTTTCCCCATGTTTTTTCATTTGTCCTTTCTCTTCCAAGCGTCTTTTATTTCCTTTCTTTTCACTTCCACACACGCACAACTTGTTGTCTTTCTGTGCTTCTCCATCAAACCGTCCACAAATCGTTTCATTCATTATCTGTGCTTCCCAAACCGCCTCCTCCCGGGCGAGCATTGTGACATGAAGAGCTTCACGCTGAGAGCTGATTACGGGAGCATTTGTGTAATTCGGTGGCGCGGCGGCCCGTCCTCGCCGCTGCTCGTTAGCGTTTAATGGAACAGATTGAGGTGTTAATGGTGAGAGGTGCTGACATGCTGTTTGCAGGGGGAAATAGAAGGTGTCCCTGAAATAGCTCTTAACTGGGTGTGAAGTGCCGCTCCGTGTGTGTGTGTGTGTGTCTGTGTGTGTGTGTGTGTGCGCTAAACTTGAGAGAAAGTCATTCTCGCCATCACCGTGAGGGAGTCAGTGACCCCTCATCTCTGCTTCCTGCTTGCTCTGCCGGTGTTGTAAATGAAACACAGAGGTTAAATAACACTAATGACTGCATGTGTACGACAGGCCGCACACACAAACAAAAATGTGTTCTCTCACATTGATACTGTACAATTATACTCCCGTTTGTTAACTCCGTGGAAATAACGGCTCTTCTTCCTGTTCGATGACGGCAGAGACGGCTTCGCATCTTCAGAAGTATCTCAGGACACAAAGCAGCAGCGTCACATTGATGTCAACAGGCGTAAATAACGGAGCAGTTTACACACGGTCGTGTCAGAGGCTCCCGTGGTTATTGTTGTCACTCAGGCTCCTTCTGCTCTTCCTCTCATTTACCAGCTGATGTCCACATGGAAGCGCATTTGTATTTACAAAGAGAAGCCTTTTTTTTTTTTATTTCCATCCAGGCTTGTGCCCAGGCCAGCTGCTCCAGATCTATTGGTCAAATGTTTCCCGGTTTTATTCATTTTAATTATTCTTTGCAATGAACTAAGAGAAATGTTTGAAAGTTGTATTGGTTTGAGTGTGTAACATTTAGAAGCCTTTTAACCAATCAGTGATCATTTCTGTAGCAGAGAAGAGTGGACTGATTTGCAGTCGTGTGCTAGAACCTGCTGTACTCGTAGCTATAGGCAAATGTCATCTATGTGTTGCCACACAATGTCAGCAGCAGCTCATGATCAGCCATAAAAACAAAGTCCGTGCTTATTAAGATGCTGCAATCTTATGTTGTGTTGTATTGTGTCCACATCATGTAGTTGCCTCCACTGTCTCTTGTTCCAATAGCTTTTCTTTTTTTTAAACCAGACTGAGTATTAGTATTCACATTTCAGTACTTAGCGATACCATGTACCACCACAAATACTGAACTGTTTTGCTTCTAGTACGAGTTGCTGGAGTAAAATCCTCATGAGTCAATTGCAGTTAAATAAATCCTGTGAGTTCTTCTAACAAAACTGGCTGCGACCGGTGTTTAATAAACGGACCAACTTTTGCTGAAAAGAACAAAGAGCAAAACGAACAAAGCACAGATTTAGTGGGAGATCGTGGGTCATGGACGGTAGCGTCTACACAGGAATATGAAGGTAAAATAACTTTGGAAAACAAAGAACTCCAGGTAACGTTCTAGTTGTTACTGATGTCAGTCACAAATATTAAATGTGTTAAAATAATCTTGAGAAACATGAGTTCTACTGTTAGTAACTAGATCTTAAGACTTTAGCACAGCAGAGCCGTCTTAATTATGTTAAAACGGCTGTAAACCTCAGACGTTTGTTTCAGCGACATTTTGACTAATAATATTGATATAAAAACAGGAAGTTGTTGAAAATACATTTGGTAGATGTTTAGTTATGTTTGTATCGTTTTTGCTCACGTTGTTTAATTATTTTGTGTGGCTTGTTTTTGGCGAAGAAGCTCCGGCGCTCACTTCTTGTCGCACTCCTGCCTGTTGTGTTTGTGTCACCACAATCAAACTGCAACTTCTGTCCTCTGTAGCAACACACAGGCCTGTTGAGGGTCAGCGCTCGCTCCTGAAGTGTTTACCGTGGATGTTTATACCTGTCAGTTGTGTTCTTGAAGAAGCAGGTGGTCAGTTTCATGACGAGGCCGACGCTGAGGAGACACATCCAAACTGTCGCTCTGTCTTAACCTTCCGGGCTTTCACCGGTGCCCTCGAACGCAGCAGAACAGCTGAGCGAGTGTGTCTGTGTGCTCCTCTCAAACTTTCCCAGAGTTGAGTTTGTCTGTCTGCACCCTGACACACGGAGAAGCCCTGCTCATCCAGACAGAGGCTGATGGACTTGTCCGTCCTCATCCTCATCTCTGTTCGCCCTGACATCGTCACCGCCGCCGACACGCTCTGACAGGCAGATCAAGTCACGTCTCTTAGCCCATTGCACCTGAAACTGAAACACTTTTCATCCTTCTCCTCCCCCGTCTGCATCAATAGCCTGCCACCAGCGACCGCCACCACCTCAAAGCAGGATGTCACATGGATGTGACTGTTGCTGTGATGATGGCAACGGAGCACGGACGAGATGGATGTAGGGAGACCGAGCACAGAAAAACACCCCCACCCCTTCACCCTAACGCTCGCAAGCTTTGTAAATATCATAGCAATAAATCTAAACACACATGCAGTTGAGAAGAATACTGTACATTTTCTTAGCATTAGCGACATCTTTTTTTGTTCCTTGCTCTTAAGATGCAGCAGAAAGTTAAAAACACACACCTGCCATCATCATTAAGATCTTAAAAGCTGGTTAACGTGACAATATTTACTCAAGGTGATGCTACTTTATTATCAAGACAGAAAGAATTTACACCCCTTTGCTTTTTTTTGCACATTTTGTAAAAAAAAAAAAAAATCAATGGAAAAAAAAAAGCACACATTACAACCCACAATGATACGATATTTAAAACAAATTATCAAATGTATTTACAAGTGTATGCAGATCTTTTACTCCTGCGTTCACTGTATTCAAACCCAATGACTTCACGTTGGCTCTGTGGTGGCGTTGACAAAGCAGTGTTCACTGTTCCGCTGTTTGCGAGGACACACCGATGACCCAGAGAGCCAGCGAATCCCTTTAATCTGTCACAAATATAGAGAGTTTCTGTGAGTTTAGCTGCATATCAGGAACCTGAAGCATCTGCGTCAGTCAACTGACGAGAAACTGATCAACAAATACAAAGTGAAGAAACGTGCAGACGAGTGAGGACCAAACGCACAATGTGTGCCGGACATCCATCCATGTTTTCTTTCACACACTCATTCACACACACACACACACACACACACACACACACACACCCACCCTTCTTTAACACACACACGCGGAGGAGATAATAGCTGAAAGTTGGACTTGACACGAATCAACATCACTCCTCACTGCCTGCCCCCCAATCAATACTCCCCCTCCTGCCTCTTCCTGTTAGTATCAGCACTAATCTATATCTCTTTGTCTCGTTTTCTTTAGAGCCGCCTACTTCACTCCACGTCTTTTCTCCAAATTACATTAAGGACAATCCTCTGTTTCGGGGGTAACGAATGTAAAATGACCTACATCGGAATTGGACAGAGGGAAAACGGGCCACTAGAGCCAAAGGGCAGCCAGAGGCAGAAAAGTGGAAGAGTCAGAAGAAAAGGAAGTTGATTGTGAACATTTCACTTTTGCTGTCTTTTTCATTTTTTTTTTTTCCTCTTTTGAACAAAAGCGACAAAGGAGAAGAGGGGGTGGGGTCGTGAAATGTCTGAGAGTCCTTGTGGGCTTCTCTGCATCCGCACAAAAACAAAATGGCAGCGTTAATAAAAAGCCATCACTAATGCTCGTCTCAGGCACGAGGCCGCGGGCATCGCAGGCACGGAAAGGACGGCCGGCGTTCCACGTTCTTTTGTGGGGCCATGTGTCACGCTCAGAAACTTCCCATCTCCAAATGAACTCCCACAATAAAGGCGGAGTGGAGAGTGTTAGGCTTTTCATTTGCCGGGGCCATTAACAGGAAGGCCTGAAAGGACTGGAAATGAACCCAGGTTTGCTCAGGCTGCGACGCCCTGCTCCTCTTCTGCTCCTTTTCTCCTTCCCGGTTTTTTCTCTTCAGGCTTCTTATGCTGACCCCAAAGCCTTGTTATCATCAGTACCTCTGTGTAAAAATACTTCAGTACTACTTGTTCCAGTTACATTTTAAGTGGGCTGATACTCCTTCGTTGCCATCAGAAGGAATTCATTCCCTCGTTTACACTGACACACACCAGCCTGTTTACTTACCAAAGGTGTAGTTGCTGTTTGCGGCTACAAATTCTATTCGTACTGCAACTGAGGATTTGTTCCATACGTGCTCACTACACAGCACAATGACAAGTCTGGAAAATGGCAACAGTGAGAAGAAAAGGAGCTCATTTGTTTTATTTGACTAACAAGAACAATGTTGATGACGCCAAAATAAATGTTAAAAACCTTGTGATGTGTTAAATGGATTTGTAAATTACTTTAGGTAAAGAAGAATGGAATCTGACTTTATATCGGTCAATAATGACCTGGACTTGATTGGGACGAAGTTCAGGTAATTTATATTTACTAGTTTCAGAAACTGAACTATTGCCCTTTGTTTTCATGTGTCCTGATGAACACAGTTTTTTTTTTTTTCCCTTCTGTGAGTCACTTCCAGTGTTTTCCTCACATGTCGGCCATGTTGGGGAGTGTTTTGTGTCAGCTGAGAGTACTGACAGCTTCACAGAGGATTTCTAGCCAACAGAGGTGGGAACTATTAGGCACAGCACTGTGGACTGATACTGCCAATGTGTGTGTGAGTGTTTGTGTTTTACACTGCAGACCTCGCAGAAAGCCGTGAGCGATTGTCAGAAGGAGTCAGAAGTCCTTCATGCTTCACCTCTTTAGCTGTAGCTGATGGGATGATGCAAAGAAACCTGTGCAGTACGTTTGTCTTATGGAGGTTTTGAGTGATTTTTACTGGTCTGTCATTCGTGATTTCTGTTCTACAGAAGTATAAAACAAACTTTTTTTTTTCTCTGAAATTCCTAAAAAAAATAAATAAATAAAATAATTAAACCTGCTACAACCTTAAACAAAAAATAGAATTTTACACAGTTTATCACAGATTTTCAAGATTGGTTCTAAATACATTTTAAAAAATCTTATCACTGTCCTCAATTCAAATATGAGTAGAAATGAATAAATATATTATGAATTTCATTTTCCTTTCTTCAAGCTCTGGTCCCTCAAGCTACCAGAGGCCTGGTAGCTTGAGGGTCCTTTGCAGTATAATAGTTATTTCTAGGACTGGACTCTTCTGGACAGAGATCTCAGATGTTCCTGGATTCTGCTGGGGCCACTCTCCCAGCACCTAATGTTCCAATTGGCCTCACTTTCCACATCTGTTCCAATTCTTCTTTCAGTCCCTGGTGTTTCTCGAGCATCTTAAGTTTGTCACTAATACCAGGTCCGGGTGGTTGGACATCACCAGTTTTCAGTCCCACTGGATCTTAGCTTGGCGTTCCAAAAAAGATCATCCATCCATTATCTCTAACTGCTTATGCTGTTCAGGGTCATGGAGGCTGGAGTCTATCCCAGCTGTTATTGGGACAGACAAGTCTCCAGTCTTTCTCAGGCCAACACAGGGAGACGTGCATAGACAGAACCATTCACGCTCTCGTTCACACCTACAGGGAGTTTAGCACGGCCCTGGAGGGGTTAGCGCTGCCGCCTAACAGTTAGAAGGTCCCTAGTGTGAATCAACCTGCCAGCTGTTGCCTTTCTATGTGGCGTCTGCATGTTCTCCCCGTGTTTGGGTGGGTTTCCTCTGGGCACTTCGGAAGCCAAGAGCCAGTCGTCCAAAATCTGCAGGGTCAGTGGTTCGATTCCCAGTCGCTTCTGGCTACATCTTGAAATGATCCTAAGCAAAATGCTGAACCCTGAGTGTGTGTCTGTGTGTGTTTGCCTGCCTAACTGTACATTACTTTGGATAAAAGCATCTGGCAAATGACTAATTGTGGAAACTATCATAGTTTTTTACTCTTTAACAGAACATGAAGTGTGATCGAGAATGACTGACTTAACTGTGGAAACAGTTCTGCTCAGGATTTGGCTTTTGTTGACTGTGTTAAACATAAATTAGAACAGAATGCAACAATTTGCAAATCTCATCAACCCATATTTTATTCCCATTAGAACATAAACAAGATATCAGATGTTTTACCATTTCATGGAAAATATAAGCTTATTAAAAAATTTAAGGCAGTAACATATCTCAAAGAAGTTGGAAGAGGGTGATGTTTACCAGGGTGTAGCATCCCCCTTTTTTTTAACAAATGTCTGCAAACATCTAGAAACTGAGGAGACCAGTTGCTGGAGTTTTAGGAGAGGAAATTTGTCCCATTCTTTTTCTGATGCAGCGTTCTAGCTGCTCAACAGTTCTGGGTTTTTGTTGTTGGATTTTTTGTTTTATGATGCATCAAATGTTTTCTATTGGTGAAAGGTCTGGACTGCCGACAGACCAGTTCAGCACCCAGACTCTTCTCCTGTGAAGCCATGCTGTTGTGATGGATGCAGTGTGTGGTTTAGCATTGTCTTGCTGAAATATGCGAGACCTTCCCTGAGAGAGACGTTGACTGGATGGGAGCATATGCTGCTCTAAATCCTCTACGTACTTTTCAGCATTGATGGAGCCTTTCCAGATGTGTGAGCTGCCCACAGCATAGGTACTAATGCAGCCCCACACCATCAGAGATGCAGGCTTTTGACCTGTCTGCTGATAACAAGCTGGATGGTCCCTCTCCTCTTTAGTCCACAGGACACGGCAACCATGGTTTCCAAAAACCACACAACAGTTTTCCATTTTGCCTCAGACCATTTTAAATAAGGGACCAGCAATCGAACCACTGACCCCGTGGTCTGTGGAGGACTGCCTTACCAACTGACCTGCTTCAATGATACAGCTTTAACTAACATTTGTGGACTGCACAGCGAACTGCGTTCATAGATTTCTGTCCAGTAGAGAATCAGGCCTGTTTTTAATGCAGTGCTGCCTGAGGGCCCGAATATCACACACATCTAGTTTTGACCATTGGCCTTGTCCCTTGATTCCACCTGTTACTCTGAATGTTTTGATGATATTATATATTGTAGATGGCGGTGTCTTTAAGTTCTTCACAATTTTACGTTGAAGAACTTGTTCTTTCTGAAATTGTTCCACAATTTTAAGATGCAGCTTGTCAGATTGGTGAACCTCTGCCCATCTTTACATTTCAGAGGAGTCATGTTACTGACCTGTTGCCAGTGAAACCTAATTAGCTGTCAGATGCTCCTCCATTTGTTTTTGGTTTTTTATTTGCAGCAATTACTTTTCCAGCTTTTTGTTGCACTTGTTCCAACTTTTTTGAAATGTGTTGCTGCCAACAAATTCAAAACGTTAATTTTCCAAGAAATGGTAAAATGTCTGCGTCAACATCTGTTAATAAAATATGGGTTGATGAGATTTGCAGAGATTTTTTTTATTTACTTTTTACACATCGTCCCAACTTTTTCTGAATCGCGGTTGTAACTGTACCAAAAATGGGGATAAACTGATTTTGTGGAAATGCTCAAAATGTAATATCAGCGTCATCCTATTCCACCACATTGATGTTCACAGCCCCACATACTGAAGAGTTTGGTTCATACTGGATGTTCTGTTTCTCTCCTTTTATGTACTGTGACTTAAAGCAAAGCTCATGTTGGCGGATCAGCATGTTACTGTCTCAATCAGATTGTATCTGTGCTGCTGTTTGAAACAAGCATCATGTTAAGAGTCTAAAATAAATGAACATTCAGTGTCATTTGTTTCCCGTTCAGGTCTGGACCCGTCTCAGCGTCAGGGGGTGGAGGAACTGATCTCTGCAGACCCGTGTCGTTTTGACCACGCTGCCCTGTTCACCGTTTTACAGAAACTCACTCTGAAGCACCGCATGAACGACTCCTTCTCCTGCCTGGTAGGTTAACACTGACAGACCAGCTGTGACACTCTCCATTTGTAAGTTTGACTTTGACATTCACGACGACGTTACCCAGAGATCCGCTGTGAGTCAAACTGTGTGAGTGGGGTGATGATTTTTTTATTTTTTTTACATGAGTTTTGTTGCAGCTTCTCAAATGTGAACATGTTGTGGTTTTCTGAATCCTCTGTGAAATTAAACTAAACATCTTTTCAATTGTTTATGGATCAAAACAAGTGGTATCAAAGATGCTGTTATGGCCTCTAAGGCTTAGTTGCAGCCGTGGAAGAAAAACACGAAGGAGTGGGCTGAAATGCACTAGGTCACTAGGACATTATCTTGAATGCGGTGAGGGGGGGAGAAAACTCCAAACGCCAGTTTTCCTGTGCATCGCATACATCAGACAAATATTGGATATTTAAACACATTTCATATGTAATATGAGATAAAATGTTCAGCCTGTGTGTTCATTACTTGAACTTTACAGTACAATGGTTTGCAGCAGTTTTGTACAGACACTTTTCCTTAAAATGCACGAGTCTTGCACAAACGGACACTCGATGGTCTGTTCATTTCGCAAAACGGTCTAAGAATTGATGTTGAAGTATTTGCTGTAGCCATATAGTTTAAAGTTGAAAAAAAAAAAAAAGTGAGAGCAGAGGAAAAAGCTCCAAACGATGCCCATACTTCAAGACGTGGGAGAAAAAGAATGATCTCTCTCTCTGTGTGTCTCTGTGCTGTATGCCTGGGGGGGGGGTTCACTCTCCCACTGATTGAGGGGATAAACGCTCTAATCAATACTTTCCAAATAGGAACATGACCATCATGGACAACTGCTGGGCTGACTCAGAAGGAGAAGGAGGGAGGAGGAGGGTGAAGCCTGGAGGGGGGGGTTGAAGTGAGTGTTTTTGTGTTGTGTACAACTGCACAGCAACTAAAAACCCCGAAGCTGCGTAGACGCGGTTCTTATTTACTAGTTTTTGCTGTCGCTCTGAAACTCCGGGTTCAGATTTGTTATTTTGTTGACACAGAGTTGACGTTTGTCGCATACAGAACCTTTTTCCGATCTCCTCAGAGTGGATGCGTCTATAAACACCAGCCTGTTATTTTAGTGAAAACAGGGACATAAATAGAAGCTGGAGACTGTTCCAAAGGGTTTTTGTTAGTCATGATTAAAACATTCACCATCAGCAGAGCTGGAGACTCTGACAAGTCTTTAGGGAACTAAGTTTGTGTGTGTGTGTGTTTGTTTTTACTGTATGTGACAAAGGCTTTTCGGTCTCGTCCAAAAGTATTGGAACAGCAATACTTCAGTTGATTCATTGGTTTTTATGGGGCACTGAAAACATTTGATTGAGACAACAAAAGATGGATATGAATCAATAATTTGATGGCCTTTTCACCATAATATGTTAAATGCATTAGATAAAATGACCTTTTGTACTTTAGTTTAAGTCAGCAAAATTATGGGAATAAAGTTTTAGAGGAAACAGTTTGAAATTTCAGTTATGCGAAAAGTGAAATTCGACTTGCATTCAATTTTTGCTTTTGTATGTTTGAACAATTTTATACAACAGACATTGAAATTATTTGCAACCTTTTTTAAATTACACCACGAGAGGTGGTAGTATTAGTAAGTAGTGGTAAGTATTTTCCGATTTCCCACAAACAAAACTCCACTAAAAGTACTGTTTAAATCCTTTAGTCAAGTTGAAATACAAAAGTTCCTGCTTTAAAATAAACTTAAAGTACAGAGGTGCAACTACTCTGCTTAGAAAACATTGTATTTTAAAAAGCATTGCATTTGATGCGGTCAACAACATGAATGTGCACGTCTGTTCCAGATGAATATGACAAAGGTGTGACGTGTGGCCAAGGGAAGTTTTAGAAAATCATTAAAAATAAGCACCAAATGTACCTGGGTCTGGAACAAAAATCGCCGGAGCAGATTTTAACCGATTTATGTACCGACAGGTGGATAATCCATAATAATGAATCATAATGTATTAGTTAATTTGGTTGTGTCTTAAGAATTTTAATCTGCAAAAAGCAGCTAGTAACTAAATGTGAAAAATTAATGTAGTGGAGTATTGCTGCAATATTTTCCCCTGAATTGTAGTTGGGCAAAACTAACCTAATATCAAAAAAGTCAAAATACTGCAAAATTGTACTCACGTTCAGTGCTTGAGTATATTTACTTAGTTAATTATCACTTCTATTTTTTATATAATGAAAGAATCCTAAAAGCAGATGCTTTCATATTCTAGTTTCTCATCATTCTCTGCTAATATTACCGATGATTAATAGGAACAGTCCGAAGTTTTTAGCCGTTTTAATTGTAAGAGTTTTGGCAAAGTAGTCGTGGTCCATTCCTGTCTGGACGAAAACCAACCTTCACAACAGAATGAAGCCCATCAGCTCTCCACTGAAACACAAAGTAGAACAGATCTCGAGGAGTCACTTCATTCTGTGTGTGTGTCGCATTGTGTTCTGGCCTTTTAAAAAGCAGCAGAAGGAGAAGATGCTCCCCAGAGTAACATCTGCGCTTCTTTCACTTCTCTACCTGACACACCAGGACTCCTTCCAGCTCTGCAATTAGACCGATCCTTTCACGCCGCCTCTCCAGCTCTTCTCTCCTCGGCCTTTTGTAAACGCTGGAGGGCTTTGTGTTCCAACCTGAGCCTCCTTTTCACCAAACACTGTGAGAAAAGGCCCGTGCCTCGACGTGGGGGGACATCTGTTGAGAAGTGGCTTGGATTCGACTCATAGACGGGGTCATATTTTATTCACAGAGAGTTGAACCCAACAACAACAACAACAGTAATTAGGCAGAGTTTTTGGTTTGTTGCTGGGGCCCAAGAGTCCTGGATCAGAGTAGTTCCCACTGACGGTCGAATAATAGATAAAATTCGTACTGGTGGCAACAGTGGAAAAGCCAAGAGTCCGAGGTTTATCCAAAAACAACTATGTGGTGTTAATAGAAAAATGTTTGATTAAAGTGAGAGAAAACCAAAGCTCCCTGTCCATCACTCGTGCTGATTTCATTTTAAAATAAATGATGCTCAGACCTTCTCCCAGTAAACTTTATCATAACAGACAGTTTTAGATCATTATGTGTAAAATATATGAAAACACATAATTACATGTTTGTGGTAAAGTATTCATGTGTGTTTTTATACACAGCCCTAATCACGACAGTCCAACATTCTCTTCCCGCTCGTTTACATCCCTCAGCGCATCATAGTGACGCTACAGGTTCCCTTTGGTTTCATTGATGAATGTTACAGGAGCGACTTTATATACACACACACAAACTGCGTTAGGGTTAAAGAAAACGAACTTCAGGGTAAAGTTACGTTACAAGGTAAATTACGTAAAAACAAAACCGAACAAACTGTGACAATGTCACACACGCTTCGTTACTATAGTAACCACGTGCATGATGTTGCGTAACGATCATCATCAAACGTCTCACATCAGTGGGTTAAACCCTGGTCTCCTGTGGAAAAGTCCCGTGTCTTGTACCATCCACCGCCCCGTCCTGTCGTATTACACTGAAAACAAATGGGACTGGACAAAGCAGTGGATTTAGACGCCTCAGAAATTAGAACGGGGGGGAAAGTGGGCACCATATTCCGGATCTCCGTCCATCTTCTTGTGAACAGGTAACAATAACACCTCGAGCGACACATGGCAGCGCACTTTGGGGCACAAACTCTGAAGGTGTAGGAAAATGAAAGGGCAGCAGGGTGCACTGTCAACTAGGTGTTTGAGGGTGATTGTGTACACGTTTGGACAGTATACAGTCAACTTTACTGCACGAGATGAAGACAGCGGTTTGTAAACAGAGACCATGCGACTCCCAACACTGCTCCATCATTAATTGAAATAAAACCCCAGGGATGGCACAACTCCAGGTTGTCTAGCAAAAAAGCTGGACTTGGCTCAACTCTTCCTGGAGCATCATCTGGCGCAGAGCGTGATGTTGTTGGCCATTCAAATACCCACCGCATCACCGCATTTACACACACTGAATTAAACGGGTTGCCGGGAGCCATTAAATAATGCACCAACAGAAAGGAGTCACGGGGAGGAGGTCGGGGTGAATGTGGTGCTCGAATTTCACCCCTAAAAATGAGAAATGTCATTTCGACCAGAACCAAGATATGTTTGCTAACATATCTGCAACATGCGATATACGCTAACTGTCAACACATTTCCAGTCCTTTGTAACTGTATTTGCATCTTGCAGCTTGCATGGAAATGTACCTTTGAGGAGACACTGTTCCTAACAGACAGAATCTGGATCCTACAGTAGTGTCAAGACTAATATTTAGCTCTTCACGTCTCTCGTGACATAACTCTGACCCAACTTCATCAGCCTTCAGTATCAAACACAGAGAAATATATTTGTATTCACCTTAGCGCTTGGAGGACGAGGCCGCAGGTGTTCCTCCCCCCCCCCCCTGAGTGTCCTCCTGTCAAATTACCGTCGTGGGGAGCTCCACCATTATACAGCGTGGATGTAATCACTGAGATCTGTGCACGCACACGGCTCGGGCTCCCGGTCCTTTTCAATCTGAAGCGTCCCAGTGATTGAGTTACATTTGTGGTAATTAGAGGAGTCAGCAGCAGAGGAGAGAGGCTCCAGATTGCTGTGCAGTGTTCACATGGAGACGAACCGCTGACCTCGAAGGAAAAAAGCCAAACGGCTAAATGTTCAGAGACGTTTACCAATATTTGTCTTTACCATCCGCTTTTGATTAATGCAGCGATTCTTTGCGACCATCTGAGAAAATAACTCGCTGTTCTGCTGCCGAGCTGAGAAACGGCTTTATTTTAACACACGGTCCAGTAAATGTGACACAGAATGAAGAGTTTGCATAAAGAGCTGGACTTTATGCAAAAATGTACTTTTCTAGGAGACATTAAATTGACTTGTTGGTATCTTTGCTACACACTAGTCATTTCTTGCTATTTGCTAGATGTGTTAAACTGATTCTAATGAACCAAGTATGAGCATCTAAAGCAACATCTTTTGTTGTTTTGTTTTGACAATTATTGGTGTTAGAGGTCAAATTTTGTCTCTTGTGTATATTTGGACTCATTTTTTGTCTCTTCTGAATCACTTTGTGTCTATTATTTGGTCTTTTTGTGTATATTTTCTGATGTCTTTGGACTTTGGAATCACTTTATGTCTAACTGTGCTCATTTGTGTGTCTTTTGGATCATTTTGTGCACATTTTTGGGCTTTTTCTGTCTCCTGGTGCCCCGTTCAATAATCCATCGATGGTGATACATTTTATCTAACATAAGCTAATACTTCGAGATAATATTTTGAAAAGCCGAAGGTTTTGTGAACAGAAATCCTGAAGCAGGGAGATTAAACTGTATTTTCTAATTATCTCAGCGCTTAAAGCTTGTGTAAAGGCTGCACAGTTTACTCACATTTTTAATTTCATACAGTCATTTTGTAGATGTCTCAGATGGTTTAAATTTTAAGTTGGTTAGTTAAAACACACATCCAGGTTCACATTGTTTAGAAAACCTTTTAAAAATTCTGATACAGACAACTAATTACTGCTTCTTTGGCTCATGGCTCAACCCTATTTCAACTGTGCTACAAACAGACAGACAAAAGATACTAATTACTTAAATTCCTCGATTGAAGTACTATAATCCCGGAAGGTGAAGTTTACGTTGACTGTAAAAAAAAAAAAATCAAAAAAAATAAAACATTTAATCACATATTTTCACCTTTTTATCAAGTTCATTTTGTCAGTATGGAGTTCGCCGCCAATACGTGAAAGAAACCAGAACAAGCAGTTTGTTCACTAAATACCGCGTGTCGGCTCTTCTCGCGGTGTGGAGGCCTGCATCCGATCTCGTCTGCAACTTTTCACCAATATTCACACCTGTTCACTTTGCTGAACAATTAAGAGCAGCCACCTGTGTGCTCCGAGCTCCAAACACGCAGGTGATGGTTTCTTCAGAAGTCAGGTCATTTAGAGTTTTTCAACGTCAAAGTCAGCATTAACAAACAATATTGATTTTCAGGATGTCTAAGTCACAGGCACTGGCATTTTTGATTCTATATTTTTTTATTGGAATAAATTGGCAGACTCCGTGCTCTTGAAAATAGCACACCAAGTGTGTCACATGGCAAACTGGTGACTCTCTGACTGAGGTCACACAATACTTTTTAGCCAGTGAATGGTTTTACAGGGTAAAAAAGTCTGAGAGCCCCTGAGGTAAAACAGGGAGAGTCCTTAGCATCCTATTCTCAGGTGCCTGCGGTTAGGTGATCAACATGTCTGCAGCTTCTCAGTCATGTGCAGCTTTCACTTTTTCTGAGGTCATGTCATTCCTCGGAGGGAGGCTGCGAATGCTGGCGCTCTGACACGGAGACGTGCAGTCGCGGCTGACAAAGCTAACGAGGCAGTCGGCTCGTTAGCCGCTAATTGAGCGGTCAGCGCCAAGACTGGAGTTCGCCATCTGTTTGTCACATAGGAACATCTTGTTGCTTCACGCTCGTCGGCAGGCCCCTCTCTCTCTCTCGCCGTGGTGTGATATTAATAGCTCGAGCTCACAGACGGGGAGTGAAATGAAAAGAAACTGAGAGAAACGCCAAAAAAGCTGAAGGCTGGAAGAAGGCGGGAGGAGGGGGGAGACGCTAAAAGGCCTGCAGAGGAGGAATCTGCCAGGTCCAGTTAACCCCGACAGGAAGCAGCATGTCGGTCTACATAAAATGCTGGAAATAATCTTCAAGTGGTTAAATGATCTTTAAGACATTTAAACATTTTACATTTTCACTCACTACAGAGAGTTTCTGAGAGTGTGGTTATTCTCAAAAGACAAATAAGTCAAAGGTTAATTTATTTTTCTCCCTCGAGGAAATTATTGGATTTAGTTCAAACTAGAATTACCATCTCATGGGTTTATTTTCCTATGACAGCTACTCAACTTGCAATTTCTCTGTTCGTCCAGGCTTCTGATCTAATCAGTTCATCCACAGATCCAACTGGACGTTTGTGCCAATTTTGAAGAAATTCTCTCAAGGTGTTTCTGAGATGTTTAAAGTAATGGGACAGTTCCTCGCCCTGCAGACTCATAACACAAAGTTCATAAGGAGTTTGCCGTTGTGTCACCGCATTGCGACAAGGCCGTGACTTTTATGTTACCCAGTCAGCTCGTTGGCCGCTGCCTCAACCAAACTAGAGGTAGACCTGCTTATTTTGGTTCAGCCTTGGCTGAGGCCACATACCTAAAAAGACCCCTGAAAGGAGACGGTCTGCCAACCGTGTGAGGAGATCACAATTTACATCTTATTAAAAAACGGAATTTTTTTTTTTCCTGAACCTTCACAGTCTGCGACCTGTGATGTGCATTTGCCGTTTAAAACGTTTAAGTCAAATAAGTTTAATAACTTGGCGAAAGTTGAAAACGATTGAATATTATAATATCTGTAAATGTAGCAGCAGTTCTGAAAACAAATTAGCTTTTGGAGGCATAACAAATTATGCCTCAAAGCTTTTAATGCCACATTTGTTTCCCTCTTTTATTTCATTACAAGATCAGCAGCTACACCAACCAGCCTTCACTTCTTGACATTGATTTACTCTTAATTCCACCGGTTTGATCTAAACAAAACTCCTAGAGCTTGTTAAACTCAGCTGATTGTAATTCCAGAGCAGATATAGTTTCTTTCTTTCTTTTCTTTCTTCTTCATGTTTATTCTGTTTTCATCTTACGGTCATTTATTCAGGTGAAGACATAACTCAATGCTGTTTACTTAATAATTAGCTTTTTTTTAAAAGAAAACACATTGTGTTATAACGTTACACATTTTTAAACCTTTCATGGCTGCACGTGTGTATTCTACCATCTTTGAATTTAGTAGCAGGATATGACTAAAAATCTCTTTTCATTAAAATCCAGTCAGTTTATTCGGTTGAAACTCTCCTTCATGTTCGAGCAGCCGATAATCTGATACGATACAAACTGCTCTGAAAGAGAAATGAAACAGTTTCTCTGCAGTTTGTCTTTCCTCCTGGGTTTCGTGTCGCTGGGCGGAGAGCCACGACTGTCAGGCATGAAGATCTCTGTGTGTGTGTGTGTGTGTGTGTGTGTGCAGCAGCTCGCTGGAGCTGCTAATTTGTTAATACTCGTTCCGTGAGGAATCTTAATTAGCGTTGTAAGTTTCATGCCTAATTTAGTGATTACGTGCAGGATGAATGAACTAATGAACTTCTCAGGATGTTGCAGTCGTTCCACACCTTGATGCTTTTATTTATTTTTTTTACTTTAACAGAGAATTAATTGTTGAAGGGTCGACCTTTACACTTGCGGTTTAATTGCGGTAAAGTATTAGGGATTGTTATTAAGTTTAAGGAGCAAAACAGTGGAGGCTGTTGGTACATGTCTGTTTCCATCTCCCATGGCAACGGAAAGCTCTATGGGGGGGGAATATTTTGAAAAATTTAAGTTCATTTTTTTACAGTTTTTTTCAGCTGTCAGTTGTTTACTAGGTGGCTGCATTTTTTTTTTCTTTCAAATGCTGTGCTGCTTTTCTGCTCCAAAAAATGTTTTCTTAATAAAAACGTTACATTAAGGGATTGTTCTGTTATTTATTTGTGAAATATTACAGCTTACATGTTGTAACACACTGGTGGCTTTGACTAGAGTCATCATGTGATGCCTCCTCTCACACAAACAGCTGATGAGATTTGGTAAAGGTGGTGTTTTCAGACCTGGGGGCAAACACAATGTAGTTTCTGCTTTTATGGAAAATCAGCCAATTGAAAAACAACAGTGGTGCAGACTGACAGAACATGTTGACCCGCAGTGATCCATGTCCGACATCCCCCAGTCGGCTCATCTGTGCATTTATACAAGAACGAAGTTTCCCTTTAAGATCATTAAACAATGGGCCTCACCTGGTGGGTTGGGGATTAAATCCCGCAGCCTTCTGTATCCCAACACTCTACGCACTGAGCCATGAGCCACCAGCCTCCCTGTCAGAAATACTCTCCATAATGTGTCTTGATGTGGAGAGAGCAGCAGTGCAGATACCGAAGTTTGAGTAGCACTTGTCCTTCTAACGAATCGAAGAATTTTAAGGAGTTGTGATTTACTATACCTGAAGAACTGTGAAAAGCAAGGCAGCATAGAGCAGAGCACAGCAGAGGGAGGGTGGAGCAGAGCTGACTGATGTTGACCTTTATGCCAGCACAAGTTGCAGCTAGAAAATGTTCAAATCCACGTGAGCGAAACCGACCAAATGGAAATCTACCTTCTAAATTGAGACGGCCATAAAATGTGGTTGTTCTGTATCTGCTGCACTCATTGCTGTTACGTGGCCATAAAAACGCTGATGTTTCCTGTGTACGTGTTTTCTGTTATCAGGGCTGGTTCAGTCCCGGTCAAGTGTTCGTCCTGGATGAGTACTGCGCTCGGTACGGTGTCCGAGGCTGCCACCGTCACCTGAGCTACCTGAAGGATCTGATGGATTACTCAGAAAACAGCGCACTGGTTGACCCCACGCTGCTGCACTACAGCTACGCCTTCTGTGCCTCCCACGTTCACGGAAACAGGTATGAAAGTTGAAGGCGTGAGGCACAGGTGGTGCGGGGGTCAAGTTCCTGTCTACGACTGTACGGACCTCGCAGGTTCTTGTGTGGTACATTTAAAACTGCAGGAAAAAAAGGAAGGAAAACCTCAAAAACAGATGTAGCAAAACAGCAAATATCTACAGATAAATCTACTAAAATCTACAGAAAAGACACAAACATTTTACTTAAGTAGCTAAAAGGGTCAATATATGTAATAACTGTGCAAAATTGTAAATACAATCTTGGGACAGTCCTATGAGCAGACTGTAATTCGTCCTTTTTATTAATTATGTATGTTCTCTAAGCACAGATGCTCTTTTTCAGCCATGCCCACGCACTCACACACACGCTCAGGAGCTGCATCCAATGTCCACACTCTCAAACACTCGCAGACTCCATGTGTGGGCACAAAATCTTAAAGTCTGGACGGCCGAGCGCTGTCCAAATCCACATTTCATTAAGTTAAAGCAAAGGGGCCTTAAGAGCACTTTGTGCAGATTTCCAGAGTCCACTCCAGGCTTTGTTTGGACAGTGACCAATAATTTATGCAAAATATGGAGGGATGGAATAGTTGCTGAAACTAGTGTAAAGGAATAGTTGTAATCATAAAACAAACGGGCTCGAACTACCAAGAGAATAGATTAGTATCACAAAGGAACCACATGATGTTTAGAGATGTATATAAGATTATTTATTAAATGTCCTATCTTTGCTTTTTTCTTTGTAACAGCTGGTAATTGGCTTGTTCAAACTAGTATTTCAAGGGTAAAAATTGACTTTGAAGTTTAAAGGTTTCATCTTGCAGATGGCCAGTGTGAATTAGAACACCGGAATTTCCCTTTGGGTATTAAAGAATTATCCATCCATCCTTCCTTCCTTTCTGCAAGGTGGACTACAGTTTGAAGAACTGAAGACCTGTCTCATAGGACTGCACAGCATGTTGCTTGTGCATAGTCATCGTGATAAGCACATGTAGACCAGTGACCTTTTTGTCATCTAGACTTTAAAACCTTTTAAAACATCTGTTTAATCAGAGTCGATAAGCGGAATCGGAAGTGGAATTGGAATTGATCAAATTTAAACGATCCAGATGATCAAATCTAGATGATGGTGAACTCTTCATCGAGGGCAGACATGTGGATTGAACTAATCAGTATGTACGGAAGAAACCAGGTTACAGTCAGGATTCCCGGGAAAACTGCTGGTAGATTTCTCGGCCATGTATACGTGTTTTTGTTCGGCTTTCTCCTGCGGCACATCTGCATAGTTGGATTTCCACTTCAAACAAAAATCAACAGCCATAAATCCCATTAACCTTTCTGCATAACAAAAGATACGGATTAGTAATTCAGGACCTGCTTTGAAATAATCGTGAACAAAAATGTATTGTTGTTTGTGCCACCTAACGAAACCTAATGAATAGCGAATAATAAGTTAACGTAGATTTAATCCTGCCAACGTGAGAAAATGTACACGAAGGTTGGGGATGACTCATGGTTTCCGGTGAAGCTGTGGGACTTTTATCATCCTGAGTACTTTAAAAACCATTTGTTTAAGGTTGGAGGTTTGTGGACCTGTCCCATGTATCCATCCCAGCATGTGGTCCGATGTCTTGATTTCTGCAGATTTGTCAGCTGAACAGAAACACGTTGCTGCCATTTTCTGTGATGGCTGATGCTCTTGTGTTTCTTGGGAGGACGGTCTCTTAAGGACACCTCAGCTTCTGGTAACCACGAGACCTAAATGTGTCCGCTGTAAACTGCCCCGGATATGAGCAGCAGCAGGGGCTTTTAGCCACTTGTTGGCATCAGTGTCACTCCAGCAGTTCAGTTTTCCACTTCACTCCCAGCAGCCCCTGCTTGACTCCCCGGCTGGTAATTACTGATATCTGTGCTTTCTCTCTTTGTTGACTCATTTAGTCAATTAGAAAGCGCAATGATTAGCTTCTCCAGCTAATCGCCAGATATAAATTGGGGGGGGGGCTGATTACTGGAATTGGCTTTTTGTCAGTTGGAGCTCTAATTTGAATAATTGATGCCCATTCAGGGCTCCTGGAGCTGCCTGAGTGGGTGTGGATGGGGAAAAAGCGGTTTTGGATGGCTGGCAGGCTCTGAGGTGGGAAAAAAACAAACTTAATTACAGAACTCGAGTTTTCCCTGGAGGGCTGCTCGAAGAGATGAAACTACGACGGGAGGCAGAGAGGACAAAGAGAGACGCCACAGAATGATCAACGCCAGAGTACTTGACTAATACTTCAAGGCGATTTGTTCACAGCGTATCAGACTGTGCTTTTCTTCAGAAAACTCCGAGATACATGTTGGACCTTGATTGAACAAGCAAATCCTCCAGTGAAATCCTCCACAGGTGATTGGTTTCAGATCATTTTAGGTATTTGGTCCTTTTCAATGTTCCTTTAACACCTTCATCTAGTTATCTAGGATTCATTCTTTTTCCAGAGACTTTACAGGTCGAACGGTTTATATCAGGAACCAGTGGAATGAAAGATTTTATCCACAATTTTTGTGAACTTTTTCAATTTTATTCCAAATCTTATTAGCACCAGGTCTGCTTTTATTTGTGTTGTCTGATTGATGTTACGCTTTTCCATGGATGACCAACGATTTCCTCCAGAGGTCAGGGGGGCTCATAGTCCAGAGCCTCTAGAGTCAATTTTCATCTTGTCTGTTTGAAAAAGCTCAGTTACAATGAATCACGAAGACGTGCGCCGCAAAATGAATCCAAAATGTGACATGTGACGAGCAAAAAATAGACAAAGTGACCCCAAACTCAAAAGATGTAAAAATAAAAAAAAAAAGAACATAAAATCACTCAAACGAAATGAGTAAACGTTTGTTTTTGCACGAAAATAAGCACAACAAACAAGATGTGAATAAATAAGGACTCAAACAAACAAAATGTCAGAGACACACGAAAAGACAAATCAACACTGAATAAAAACACATCAGACACAAAACTACCACCAACAGGCTCAAAATGAGCAAAGATCCGTAATATTAGGACGTTTTCAAAAAAGAAATATCAGTAAATATTTATACTACTATACTATAAGTATTTCTGCTGTCACCACAGCAGAGGTTTGTCCTGTCGCAGCCCTTCTATTTTACCCGAGCTTGGGACCAGCACCAAAGTGGCTCTTTTGGCTGGGTGGGGGTCACACCTGGTGGGGTGGGATTCTGCATCCCAACGCAATGCTCTACTTTCTGGAAGATGCCATTTTTTTTCTTTCACATGCAACTACATTTACAGGATGTGGGAAAAACCCTAAATCCATGTGATAATAGCAGCTGAGGTGACAGTGGACCAGAAGTCCGTTAATATAATCTGAGCTGCAGGATGGGAGGTGCAGATGAACCTGAACATGTGAAGGAGTTGTGACACAGCTTGAACTGGGTTTGGGGTTAAAGGAGCTTCACCAGCGCCTGGGGCAGTCTGGGGGGGGGGGTGTTCACTCACCTCCTTCTCACCTGTCACGTCGCATCTCCTCCCCACTGAACCATTTACACCTTTACTTCCCCCAACTCTTCACACAACAACCCCTCGTCTCCACGGTGATTTTTGGGGGGGGGGGGGAATCACCTGCCAGTCACTCAGTCTCATCTCCTTTCTACACCTCTTAAGCGAAGTGGCATCCACACCCGGTGCCCTGCCAGGCCGCGCAGCGAGCTCCACTCATGACGACTCCCATCAGCTGAGAGCTCGGTGGACGCTTCAGGCGGATACGGCTCTTATCCTTTACACTTGAGCCGCACTCGGTGTAAACACGCGAACCCCCTCCTTCCCCCTCTTCCCCAGTGGTGCCCACAACCCCCCCTCCTGCCCCCCACCCCCCGCACTAGGCCCTGGAGTGGCGCTGTCAGCAGCCTCGCCTCCACCGCGCTCGCTTCATTTAACAGCAACAATGTGTCTGAACCCCGACAAGCTGTCGCATCGCTCCCCGCTCCTCAGTGTGAGTCCAAGCATGAACACACATCTGACTGGATTTAATGGCGCAGCAAGGACAGCTACCAAAGCAAACACCACGCTGCACGGCGTTTTCCTGAGCTTGTTGCGTCGTGTGGTGGCTTCCTGCCAACTCCTTCCCCGTCTGATTTGTTTTCTCTCGTAATTTGATTCAGAGGAAGTGGAGATGGGGAGGGGTTGAGTTTCTCATATCATTTAAAAGCTGTTGATGAGCTCTTTGGGATGATGGGAGAAAATATTTCAGCTTCCAAAACAATAAATTGGTTTGAGTTACCACGACCCCCCTGTTGTAAATGAAGAGATTATTCTAAAGATTTCATAGATGGTGCGTTCAAGTGCATCATTGTTAATTAGTAAATTACCTCTCTAGTTGGTCGAGTTACTAGCCCATAATTCCATCCCTGGAGATGTGCTTAATCAGTATTTTATTATCTATGACAAGAAGTTGATAGACAGGCGTAGGCGTTTTCTTATTTTTCCCAGCAGCATTGCAACAACCTGACAGTCAACACTAAGGGCAAAGAACTAAGGTTTAATTGGCTTTATAGAATTTGTAAAACCTCCTCCTTCTGCTTTCGGCCCCTCATCTTAGGGGTCGCCACAGCAGATAATCAGTTTCCATCTCGCTCTGTCCTCTGCATTCTCATGTCCTCTTTCACAGCGTCCATGACCATCCTCCTTTAGCGTCCTCTTCTCCTCCTGTCTGGCAACTGCTCACTTCCCTCACTTTGTCTCCAAACCGTCCTACCTGTGCTGTCTCTCTAATACACTGGTTCCTCATCTTGTCCATTCTTGTCACTCCCAACGAAAACCGTAAACTCTGCCACTTCCAGCTCCACCTCTTGTCTTTTTGTCAGTGCCACCGTCCCCGGGCTGTCCAGCACTAGCATCCTGTAAATCTTCCCTTTCATTCTTGCAGATTCCCTTCTATAGCAGATCACTTCTGAAACTCTTCTCTGTCCACTAGGAGTTTGTGTTTATGGCGAAAAATGGGGGAAAAGTTTGATAATGTCACCCGAAATATATGGTTACAAATATTCACCTGATAACAAGGGCGAGGAAAAACCTAATGTGACGCAGAAACAGACTTTTTCTATTCGATTCAGATTTTTTTTTTTTGTTGCATTGAACTTTACCTAAAACTTTTGATAAAATTTCTGGTGAAAGTATAAAAGAAAAGAGCATCAGGTAATTTCAATGCACTTCATAATACAACAAAACAGAGTATATATACATATATGCAGGGACAACACAGACAGGACTAGATCGTTGTGCCTTCACAACGTTGGAGCACATTTGATACAAACTGGTAAAAGATTCCAGCCACTCTCTGGTTTTTGTTCAAACTCTAGAAGATAAGAAAAGAGTTCTGGTTCTGGTACACACTGAATGAGCAGGTCACGGAGAAAACGTGTAAAGATTTGTAGACGAGAAGAAACGACCTGGTAGCCAACGCAGATCGAAAAGACAAGTGTGATTTGATCAAGACTTTTCTAGCAGGGACATGGTGCATTCATGCCACTTGACCAGTGTGCAGGGCATTGGTCCAAACAACAAGAAAGAAATGCACCAAGTATTTCTGCATCTGCACCTGAGGAAAAAAGAAAAAAACCTCCAAGTCACCTCCAACAGTTGTAATGCTGAAATCTGAATCAGTACAAAGGTTAATGATGTGCAGTATTAAGTTACTCCATCAAATGTTTCAGACCCAATGTGCCATAATTGCAAGGTTTTCTGCTCTAAGAATAGTAGAAGTGAGCTCCCTCTCTGTTACACAGAATGTTTACAGGAAACACAAGAGCTGCAAAACTGATCAGTCAGTTTTATTTTCTGCCACCTCACTGAGGGAGCACAGCTGATTGTTGGAGGAACCGGGATTACGGGACAGCTGGCATTAGCTGTGAGGGCTTGGAGCCTCAGGCCATCCATTCCTCCATCTCCACATCCATCTATCCATCCCTCCGCCCGCCAAAGACCCCACTCCTACCACTGTCCTGACGTCTTCGTTTGTCTGTGGGAGAGCAGCGAAGGCCTCTGCCGCTTCCACATGAAAGCCAAGCTTTTTTCTTTTCTTTTTTTCTTTGCTGTTTTACATGAGCGAGCGCACACGCCCCCTCCCAGCAGCTCTGCTTTATGTTCCCTCAGGATTTACTGGTGCTTGTTAAATAGGGGCTGTGGGAAGTGAAGGGAGTGTGGTGAGAGAAGGGCGGAGGTGGTGGTAATGAATTGGCACATTTGAGGGAACAACAGGGTTTAGAAGTTGTGCTAACAAGTGCCGTTGTGCAGAGAAAGCTGCCGCTCATTACAGGCTGAATTGAGTAGAGTGGAGCTGAAGAGCGGCGCCGATGTTCTCGCACAATACGAGACGACTTCCTGTTGTCATCCCGGCCCACGTCAGCCCCCAACGCAATGCACAGACATCCACAGAAAGTTTAAAATAACCGAGCTGGATCCATTAGTTTAGTAATTTCACACACACACTAAAATCAATTAATAAATATATTTACTTTGTTTGTTTTTATGATTTATATGTCATTTAATTCAACTTATTTTATTCGTTATTTTTTGATTTTTGTTTTTATCTTACTAATTTTATAATTTGCATTGCATTTTATACTTTAAATTTGCAAACTGATTAATGAACACATTTATAAAATTGTATGTATTTAATATAAATTTTCTCAAATTTCAGAAATTTGAGATTTTTACTTTGCAAACAATCTATTGATTTATACTTTTACTGGTTGTTATATTGTAATTAAGTCCATTTGCACTTTGCAGAATGTATCATTTAAATGTATTAATTTGATCGCGTGTTTATTTTTACATGACACATTATTTTACTTTTAGTTTCATTTGTCTGTATTAAGTATTTTGCAGTATATTTGTAGAAGATTTAGTGTTTTATGTTCTGTGCTTGCGGTTGTCCGCGGTAAACCACTGTTCTTCTTACTCTTCTGGTTAAATAAAGGGAAGTTAATCGGTGACGCTCGGCGTCCCCGTCTCACCTGGTCTTCTCTGAGCCTCTGCCGCTTATTTCTTTGCGTGTTTTTATTTTCAACTCTGGAGAGGCAGGAACACGGCGTGACGAGCTCGGCGCAGTTGTTGGTACTCGAGGCGCAGCGGTCAGGGGCTGAACCAGCGAAGGCTTTTATAAGGACAACTCATTAACAGACAACCTTCTCGCTTCTTCCCTCCGGTGAGCGCAAGTGCCATTTGGAGAGGGTGCTTTTTCTCTTTCAGCTGCACAGAGAAAGCCCAGAAAGTCAAGGCTGGTCGCTCTGGGTACTGATTGCATTTTTTTCCCCTTTTTTGCCAGAGTGCCTATTCAGACGAAGGCAAGAAGGGAATGAAAGCTTTACAAACATTAATGAAGCGCTCAGCTAACAGTTTTTTCTTTGTCGACTCTCCTCCTGCCGGCCGCATGAGTTGTGGAGGAGGAAGGGGAGCATGAGCAGCTCTCCTTTTGATTGGTTGACTCTGAGGTCAGCGTGGAGAATTTGGCTGCTTGATCAGTTAGTTTGGTAAAAACAAGCCAGTCAAAGTTGCCAGAGCAAGAAAGAAACCAAAGCATGAAAAGCTGTTTTCTATGGTTTGTTTTTCTTGCTTTCAAATGGAAAAACAAAGGAAGATTCCTGCACCGACGTTACCTCTGCGTGTCATTGATTTCTCGATGTTTCAGACCGTTAGCTGTTGGAGCTGACTTATTGAAATGTCCTGTGACGGCATTGACAAAGGGCTTTTTGAGTGGGTTCCTGTGCTTAATTTCCAACAGCATATTAAATATGCTGTTTAACTTTTCATATGCTGTAATAGTGTAAAAGCCTTTTACCTCAACTCAGACAGAAACGGGACCTATTTTGGTTGTTTTTCATTTTGTGTATTCATGGGTTGTAATATATAGGGTGGTATTTGTGTGTCTCCTTATGCTCCCTGTGCATCTTTAAAGTGTTGCATCATTATTTTCAAATTAATTCCATTTTATTATAAAGGTTTTCTACGTAATTTCTAATTGCTTTTACTTTGCTGGGGTTTTTTTGTTGTGGCACACAAATTAAAAGTGAAGCATACAGTCCCTTTTTTCATAAAACATCTGCCTGAAAGGTTGGTTTCATTGTCACTGGCTTTATAAAAAGTACTTATAATAGAAGAAATACAAAGTAGAGTAAATGAAAGGATGTTGTGTTAAAGCATAAGAAAAGTGGCCTGATCTCAGACCCACTGGAATATACAACAAATTTGAAACAATTGCTTCTGTTTTGCTGTTTAGTTGCTGCTGCCATCCAAGAATTCAACATTTCCTGCTGCCGTTTCACATTAAAAGCCTTTCCCCACTATTCCCTCTGAGACGTAACAAAAAAGGACACTGAATTCTGATTAGTTACACCACCGTCGGTCAATCGCCTTCAGGTGATGTCATCTGGAGGAGCTCTGGAAAAACAGGTTGAGCATGATTTCAACCTCCATATTATGAGCAACAAGATGGCACATGACAGGACCAGTGGTGTCATCTGGAGGCATTTTTCAGATATAGGGAGATCAGAGGGACTTAATGACATTCATTTACATGTATGACCCAAACTAGCACCTAAAGAAGCCAAGTTTAGTTCCTCACACAGATGTTGTATTGTCACTGTTTGATTTGTTTATTACTGTACTGGATTGTAATAAGTTAGCCAACTTAGATTTATCATCCTCCATTTAACTTGATGAAAACTAGTAACGAACCCAGTAAATACATACTGATAACTGAGGAATATTAGCTAATTTAAATCAGGGCAGCTTGGACGTTACAGTGTAGTGGTTGAAACTTTAACAACTGATGACATCACCTCAGAGTGTCATGTTAGAACAGAGGAGTGATAGGTTTGTCTGCCCCATATCTTATATGTGTTTATGTATTTCATGACTACTGTATGAAGTATAACCACAGTAAGACAGTAACAAAATTGGATGTATGTATTGAATCACAACATATGAGTCTGTTCTGCATTTTACACTCAGCAAAAACAACCAAATCCGCTGTAATGTAAAAGTATTAGCAACACCATTAATTCCAGCAGCACATCTCCATCATCAGCACTTTATCCACCCGGTGAAGATGAAGGTCAACTGATGAGTGACGTGTCTCCTGTGTCCGATTTTGTTTCTTGTCAGGCCTGATGGGATGGGGACGGTGACGGTGGAGGAGAAGGAGCAGTTTGAAGCCATCAGGAGTCGCCTCATGACTCTGCTGGAGAACCAAATTACACATTTTAGGTATGCCCACCTCTTCATTAACCATAAAGACGCAAAACTCTTGTTAAAGCTCCTTGTTTTCTATTATATTTCTGTCCACCATTACCTCACTCTCATAGTTTTGCCTGTTAACAGAGAGTTGTGATGCACAACACTGAAGGTTTTTATAAAATCAACCAAAACACCTCCGTCTCTTCAGGTATTTAGTTTCTTGGTATTGTGTGTCATTCACACACACCTTATCCTGATTGCTTATAATTTTGTCATGGTTATAGGTTTATTTTTTTAAAATAACTAATACTGGTCTACATGATAGACATGAAAGTCTGACAGACTTTGCAAAATTCAAAAGGAAACGTTAATGCAGCAAAGTTCTTGGCAGCCAAAATCTAAAATAAGTTCATCCTAACCTGTTGAGACACAGGTGGATTTTCTGGATGTAGTGTCAGAAACCTCACTGTGAATGTTCCATGTTAGCAGATTCAGACTCTTAGACGATGTGGTTGACTGTGTTATTAACTTGTGTATTGTTTTACTACTAAATACAACAGTATGTAACTTCATTAATACTGTACCTATGGCTATGATAAGAGAATGGGTTTTATTTCTCGATGTTTTATTGTCATCTTCCATCTTTTTGTGGTTAGTTAGGTTTATTCAATCATCCACAGATGACTAAATTTTATGAATAGGCAGAATTGTATGTATATAGAAAGAAATGCTGTCATTTACAAATTAATTCCAATAGTTTCTGCTTTTTCGATCATCGATCAGCTCAAAGGACATAATTCCACCATTTGCTCGTGGGCTTTTTTGTAAAAAATATCTGCCAGTGTTTGTTCGTTGTCAACAGAGTTAAACTTAGAGTTACCATCATAATTATCCTCATCATCAGAAAAAAACAAACACCTGGATACGGCGTTCATGTCAAGAGGCTACCTCGATAATCCAATTGTACTATTTAGTAAATGTATAAATGTATTTTTTTTTCGTTGGGTTACTGGGGCATTTAAATATATATTACACAGCTTAAGCCAGTGTTGAATAAGCACATATATATATTCACATTAAAGTGGCTTCACAACATTAATTAAAAATATAGTACATCTTAACCTCTGGGACACATCAGCTTGTTTTGAAAAAAGCTGGGCTCCAATGTGATGTGGAAAAATACCTGAACTATGTCAAACCACTGGTATGTTCCTTTAACTCCATCATAATGAATCGAGACCGTCTGCATATATTTAGCCCCATCAGCAGCGCACAACAGGTGCAGGACATGCGTCGACGCCGGCTGACGAGACCTCCCTGCATCTGCGTGCTGCTATTCAATGTCGCCCGACGCCGTGTGAACACATTGTGAGCGCGGTGTGAAAGCGACAGCCCCGAGACCTTGAACAACACTTGTCTGAATGGACCTGTGCCATTAACTGTCCTGAAGCCTGGCCCAGGGCCCTCCATCTGGCCCCAAGAGTGGAGATGGGGTGGGGGTGGGGGGAGGTTGATCAGCAGGAGTCATTACTAACTCACCTCAACAAGAGGCTAATGCTGGTAAACAAAGGCTGGGACAATGCTGGGATTATGCTAACACCCCCCACCCAACCACCCACCACCACTGCCACCACCACCAGACAAGGGCAGGATTTCCAGAGTTTGGTTTAGATTAAAGGAGCTCAGCCTCTAAAGATTCATTTAAAGCTATACATTTTAACAGCTGCAGCATCTTAGAAATGTTCCCGTCCTCGAGAAGAACATAATCTAAACGGAGTTGAAATATTCTTTGGTTCGTAGTTAATTTGTTGTATTTGATTCTCTGCTAAAATACAGTAAAACACATGATACACACCACATGACCCAAATGATGTGGATTATCTCGCTGATATTTGACCCATGGCTGCAGAGACAGGAGTGAGCTGTTATTGGGAACTGATGTTGGATGATAGGATCTAACTGGGACACTGGATCCTCACTGGAACAACAACAAACACGTGGAAGCATAAAACTATGGCACTAGCGCTAGTTACTTGCTCATGTTCTTGTAGTGCACAGCAGCCTCATCTATGACACAGTTGTCTGCTGTCATGCATTTTCTGCCACTTCTCTACTGGATCACTATGGCAGGTCAAGCAAAGTCCAGACTTCTCTCTCTTTAGCAAAGTTTTCTGCAGCTTCTGGTGGATCCAGGGACCTTCCTAAGCTGCAGTGTGTTCTGCATCTACCCCAGGAACCTCCTACCCAGAAAGCCTCTAAACAGATGCGATGGAGCTCAGTCCACGTGTTGGAGAAAAGTTCCCTTCCTCTGCAAAGTTAATGACAACGTAGGCCGAGCTTTGCCTTCTCTTCACCACCACAGCTCCTGCATATCTGTGGACGACACGTCAACGCACGTCCTGTATCGTCTTGCTCATCAAAAAGGCCCAGACAAACTCAGAGTAAACTTCTTGAAGTCTGTCGTGGCGCTTTTCGCTCATGTTGCAGCTACTCACCCATTGCAACCCCAGCTCCTATAGATTATGCAAAGGCCTTTTAATTGCATACATTTAACCACATACAGGACACGATTGTATCCAAAAGTTTGTGCATAACCCAAACAGGAAGGTACATGTCCTTTAAAGTTGGACAAAAATGTGTGTGATATAGAAGCAGACCAAAAAATGCCATTAAGAATTTAACCTCTTCCAAATATAAATGATGAGCAACGACTAAAAGGAAACTCTTTAAGCCAGATATGTGGTATTATGATCAAAACTGAAGCAATTGCTGTCATCGTGAAACGTTTTCATAAATGTAACCTATTAATTCATGTATCATAAATACAGACTTATCACGTTTTGCTTCCTGTCAGAGGCCTGCTCTCCTTTGGAACTCACTCACATTAATTAAGACAAGTCAGACTTTTTCTACATTTTCTGCTCCTCGGCTTCATTTAAGTGAACATCATGAACTTGTGGCTTTGCTTCACGCATGAACAAAACATTCAGACAAAGTTAAGCCTCGTACTATTCCAAAAAGCAACTTTGTTTTATTTCATTTCTTCCATCGCATCAGTGTGAAGGAACAGAACATCTGCTTGTAAGATTTTGCCAAAAAAAAAACCAAATAGCTGACCCATGTGACCACGTGCCTTTTGTTTATTAAGTACTGTTCTCTTGTCAATTAGCAACGTGAAACCTCGCTGAACCTCCTCGTCTGCGCTCAGACAGAGCTGGAGGTGAGAAAAGCTTCCTTCGTCAGCGTAATTAGACGAAAGGAGGCAGCCATCTGTTGACGATGACCGCTGTCTCTCTGCCGCTCTCATCTTCCTATTCTTGTCCCCCCCCCCCCCCCCCCCTTTTTTTTTTTTTTCTTTTTTCACACAGTCCTGTCCTTGAGATTTGTTTCTTCTGTAACTGTGACGTCTGCCCGTCTTTTGCATCTGCAGGTACTGCTTTCCCTTTGGACGACCAGATGGGGCACTGAAGGCAATGCTGTCCCTGCAGGAACGGGTACAGATGCACAATGATCTTTTTTTTTTGTTAATAAACCCAGTTTTGGGGGAAAATGTTTACATTTACAAATGTTTAGTTGTTGCAGATTTGCCTTAATGCTTTGTGCTAAATGGTGCAAAAACGCTTTAGTTTTAAGTAGTAATTTTATATGTTCACATTTACGTTTGATAATGAAACATTTTACTTTCAGCTACAAAGTAGTTTTTTATGTATAGGCTTAATGTTTAGAGGTAAATTGCAGGTAACTGAGCTATTGAGATTATACATGTATGCAAATGTGATGCAGAAATGTCTAAGTAATGCTATTGTTCATCTTCATATTCACCCAAATTGTTTTGCATTAGGCTGTAAATCGATAACTGACTGGTTTTGAAGGATGACATACGCGCACCTCTTAGAGAAATAACGAAAAATGTCTTTGTAACTTCATGCTGAGAAGAGGGAAAGTTATTAAATATACAACTAACTACGGAGCTGCACCACAGATAACGTTCAATTAGCTACTGCAGAAAAGCCGACAGCGTTTTCAAAGCTGCATTTTAGCAGCTGCTCTGAGGTTGTGAGGACCATGGTCTGTGAGGACAGAGCGTGTTTGTTGAACATTACTTTGATCAGTAATCAGAAACCTCCTTGTCTGCAGCTCCCGAAGGTTTTGAAATAGGGAGGCATTAATGTACGGTTATACCCTAAAATAAAGCCATAGAAAGCAAGTCATTCTTTAAATCAGCCATGAAACTGACCAGGAACCGGGCAGTGAAATGGGGTCGTTGTTTGGGTTGTTTCAGGTCTTGATGAACGACATCACCACACCCGTCCCTCCAGAGGAGATGAAGAAACTGGTTCAGAGGTGTCTGGACAAAGCAGCGCAAATCAACTACAGTCAGCTGATTGAATTTGCTCAGATCAAGGGTGAGAGTTTGTAGCTGCATTTTTTTTAACAAAGCAGATGTCAGTCCAGTTGTCTTAATGTGTGACTCCACAGTGAAATGTCCTTCTGTGCCACAAAAAAACAAAAGGATCGTTATTAAAGTTGCACAACGTCATGTGAACAATTACCATCTTCCCATGTTTAACCTTGTCTATAGTTTGAAACTCCCAAATCCTATTGGCAGTATCAGCTTCAAATATTTAATCCTGCAGTATTAACTTTATAATACTTATAAAAAGATCAATATCATTTGGATAATGACTGATTTGACCAACTTACTCAGCAGATGCTTTTTGGGAAACGTAGCTGTGTTTTAATGTCTGTGTGTAAGCTGCAGTATTTGTTTTGGACCTCCAGTGGATGCTCAGGCAACTCCAGAGAAAAGACTGGAGGACATGATTCGACTGGGGGACCTCTGCATCGAAGTCCTGCAGCAGAACGACGAGCATCACTCTGAGGTGGGTTTTATTTCCCCCTTTTTTTTCCCAAACTAGCTCCAAAAAAAAAAAAAAAAAAAACGTACAATAAAAACATGCAGAACCAAATGAAAGAAATAAATGAGCAGCTTGGAATGAAAATAATCATATCGTTCAACCTTTATACTGTAGGTTCTGCGTTATTTATCCTGTATTTTGTGCCGAGCAGTGGGTTCAAGTGGACCTGAAGGGAAGTCTTTCCAGAAGAGGAGGCACTAACCTGGTTCTGCTAACCAGGGGCACAAATCCATCGGCCTAGTCGAACTCACTCTGTGCGTTTACATGCACCTAAGTAACCAGGATACAGTTGGCCATCTCGGGGGGGAAAGCTGGTTTCCGAAGTCGGGCTAGGGGGTTTAGGGAAACCTGATTTCCCATTCTCCTGGAGAACGCAGATTCTTCTGCCCTGAATATGCATAACTGCGTTTCCAGTCAGCTCTCTCCAACTGCGTGTGCGCAGACAGGAACACGCAGCTGAAACAAACGTATCCAACACAAAGTGCCTCACTAACCAGAAAAGTCAGAAAGCAGCAACAGTTAAAATCTGTTCCTCAGGCCTCCAAAATAAGTCGGAGGTTACTCTGCTGCTGCATGTTTACGCATGTTCCCTGATTACCTGAGAAAGCCGATTTCTCCTGGCTACTTAAGCGTCACGTTTTCTCGTGTCATCCGATAAAGAGACCCGTGTACCAGGATGTGATCGATGAGCTGTTGGCCGCAGGATGGCACTCAGCCTTATTAAGCATTGAGGTGAGATGTTTCTTGAAGAAGATGGGTTGGGTTTTCTAACAACATAGGAAAGTCACTGCGGGAGCCGAGCTCATGATGGGTGAGGAGAGTTCCCAGTTCGAACCCTGCTCCAGGTCAAAGGATACGTTAGTCTTTGCTGTAAGGGACGGAACAGCTGTGACCCTGGGACACCTGCTGAGGATGCAGATGGGATCCCAACAATATAAAAGCCGTTACCTTTGTTGTGAGTAGTCAACTTGCTAAAGAAAACTGCTTGTTGGTGTTGGACATATCAGGAGAACAGTTTAATAAAATGCAGAAAACCAGTTATAGTTTGTTTTTTTCTCGTCTAAGCGCCGGTGGCAAAGATGCCGTGAGTCACTTGATAATTTCATTAAAATTCTTTGATCACTTTTCTTCCCACCGTCCATTTTCTTCCTGGCAGCACTCACGCTGAAGTGGCATATGACACTGCACTACCCGGTGCAGTATTAACGTCTGCGGAGGAGGCACGATCAAAACAACGCCCACGGCCCATATGCATGCCACAGTGTAAAACTGATCAATCATAGGTGTTGGAACGTGGCGGTTTGATCGTCCTTAAGTGGCAGCGTGGCGCTCAGGCATCTGTTTCTGAGCTATTAATAAGACGCCAATCTTTGCCGCTGCCATGGCGACCGGTGGATCTCTGCTCTGAGATTCAGATGTGATGTTATCCACAAATTAGAGGCTTTTTTGTCAGAGCACCATCACAAGCTGTCACAGCTTAAATTTAGAGATTAATCATAATTGTTCATCCGGTTACTGTCGGCGTCAACAACGTTCCTGCCGCCTCTTTGCTTTCGCCTCTTTTTGCCAGCGGTTCATTACGAAAGGTGTCACAGTGACGAGCAGGTGTGTCGGTCTGTCCACGTGGACACTGCTTTCATCTCTTTGCTGTCTTTTTATTTAAAGTTTCCCTTTAACACACGTTAAAACACTTTTTTCACCTTCTACCTCACTGCAAAATCTGATGTTTGTTTCCTCCAGAGCATATAGAATCCAGACATACAATGTTTTAGAAAACTAACCTGCAAATGCATTTGAGTTTGGAAGAGAAAGTCATTGAAATTGGATTAATTAACAGCAGACTGTGATCGGCTGAAACCACAACAGTTTTGTCCTGACTGCTGTTGGCTCCAGTTCTCCGACAAACGCACTGCATGTCTCAGACCTCTGTAACCTTGTTACTGGATTTATCTTGTTTTAACATTGTTACAAAATGTGGCCAAAGTGTTAAACAAGCTTCCACATGTCGCCAGGAGGAACTGGGGATCAAACCACCAACCCTGGTTGATGTCAGCCAGTTCTAGGATTATCTTGTCATTGAGTGGTGTGTTAACAGTCATTAAGATCCAGCCGCCATAGTAGAAATTACAAGTGCCACAGTTGCCTTTGGGGACGTAATTCATTCTACAAATTCTGACTGTCGTGCACAAAGTCCAGGGTTTCTGGTTCGATTTCAGTCTCCTTATGTCACATGTCGATGTGTCCTGGAGCAAGACACTGAACCCCAACTTGGTTGCTCCTGTTGAGTGCAGGCCACTTTGGGTACCAATAAGGTAGAAAAGCGACCATTTTTAGGGAGGCAGTAGTGATAAAATAAAGGACTTTATTACTTCGGTAACGACCAACTGAACATGTTGGCTAACTCTGGCCTCTCATGCGACTTCTGGATGCTTCACAGAGGAACAGAGGTTGTGGAAGAAATTGTCCGATTGTGCAAAAGTTGTTATTGTGCAGATGTTTGCATGAATCATTAGTTCACAACCGGAAGAGTGGTAAGCCCTCAAATCAAATTTAACATTTTGTCATTTATCTTTTTCTTTTCCTGTATTCCACCATGGGAAGGGAAGGGAGGTAGGTTTTGTCCCCTGCTTATGTCTCTGTTATTTGTTGTATGGCTGCTGGTTTGTCTGGTCCTGAGTCCCATCAGACCCCATTTTCTCTGTTTGGCTTTCTGTGGCTGTTGTTGTGTGAATGAATGTGTCTCATGGTAAAAAGCTTCTCCTTCTCCGTAATTACTGAGATTACACTGGTTTATTAATCCAGTGTAGATTGAAGATTTTCCTGAACGGCACTGTGTCCTATTTTCTAGACTTTCTAGAACCAGAACCTCTGACGTTACTGTACAGAAGAGGTTTTGAGGCAGAAAATGAGCACACAAGGATGCGAAATGTCTTAGAAATGACGAACAATGAACTGAATTTATCCAAAAGGAACAAAAGGTGACAAAAAATGTCCAAAAATAGACATCGAATGATTTAAAACATACTCAACTTCCAACAGGCTCAAAAATGACCAGAAACAAATGTCTCCATGTATAAACCCTGGCAGCGCAGTTAAAGATGAACATAAGATGAATTAAGGCCTGTTTGTTTTTTAAATGGGCTTTTCAGCCTTTGGAGTTCAGATGATTTATGTCAAAAAAACCAAACTCCTCTGCTTGTTTCCTTAAAGCTCAGATAACCAACATAAGCTACAGTGTGTTTTCATGTTTGAGAGAATATTTGAAATTAATTAGATAAAGATTTGGTCCTTAGGAAAGTACAGACCTGTTGATACATCATGAAGAACCTGAGAGCAACAGACAGTACACACACACACACACACACACACACACACACACACACACACACACACACTATATGCATCATAATGTAGACGGTTAATAACCTCCCCGCTTTTATTAGCTGCTTCTTAACGTATAATTATTTTCTTGTTTTGCTCGCCGAGAGCTGAAGGTCTCCACAGCTGTAAATAACAAGCCACACAGACGGGACACAGAATGTACAGGTCAGATAGGATTAATAAGGTAAACATGACAGGAAGACGCTGCGAAAATGAGGCTTGTGGTTCTTTCTCTCCATAAATGTGACTAATGAGAACATGGCTTCTTCACACGAGGTTGAAAGTTAGACTTTGATTGCTGAATATTTCTTATTTTCCTGTTTACTTCCTAGTTATTTCCTCCCTTCAGCCCCTTTTGTTCCATCTTTCTTAAATCTGTCCTTTTGTTGCCTTTGTGAATTCCTGTTTCTCATCGCCTCTCCTGCCTTTTGTCTCCTCTTTGTCTCCCTTGATGTTATGACGGGAGCATTTATCTGCAAGCAGCTGCTATTGAAGAGCACGTCTTTGGAAGAAAGCGTTGTAAACGCTGAAGAATTGTCTGTTTTAATGTCGTTTGTTGTCAGCAGCAGAAACCTGAAAAGGCTTGAAGAGTCATTGTGCAAGGCCACGACTACGAGGTGTTTCAGTGTCATGTCTCCTCTCTCCGTCTCGCAGCTCTGCCTCTTTGTCCTCCGTCGTACAGGAACGCCAACCTCAGAGCACTGGCATTTTATTTGAGGCTGGTTGCACTTTTCTCTCAGAGGTCCTTTAGCCGTCAATAGCAGCGGTGACCTGAACAGGCTGCCCTCGGTCTCCTGGAGAGCTTCGCAGACTGGATGCTCTTTAGACTGAAGATATCAGTGTTACCTCAACCGTATCACCTCTGGGCTTCTTCCCGTTCTTTTCATTTTAACACGGCGACTAAAGAAGCCTCGCATCCGCCTCCATTTGTTTAGATTTCTGCAGCTTTTAGCGGGTCATCTTTTTTTATTCAGATCAGGGTGTTTTGGTCGGCGAGACCTTTTTCTTAGATGTGAGACGCACAGCGAGTGAGTTACATACAGTAGAAGGATGCTTCATTGTTTAGCAGCAATTAATAAAGGAAATAAATGTAACTCTTTTGGCACTGATGAGGAATAAGACAAATTGACGTTGATTCTCACACAGTGTAAAGCGCATTTCTATACAAAAATTCATTCATATGAAAGAAAAGCCGCACGATCTCTGCTGTTGAAAGCAAAGTCACATAGTCAGTTAAATGAAGATCGTTGCCAAAAGAGTGCAGGTAAAAAAATGAGCCAGCTGGGAAACACTGACACATTTGCAGAATTGCTGATTAATAGGTATTGTCCTCATAATAAACTAAGCAGTTAATTTAAATCCCCGTTTGTGTGTAGTATTAATCGGTTGCTGTGTAAATCCACCAGTATCTGGATACAGGTTTGATGAGTCAGTATCAGAGCAAACACCTTGATGGCAGATTAAAAGAGGCAGTGGAGGACAAGTCTCTTGAAAGGCACAGGTCAGAGTACCGATTAATCAGCGATTACAAAGCGGAAAACGTGGCGCTGCTGTAAATTGAAGTCCACCTCCAGACATTGACTTTACAGTTTGTCATGGCGTTCGGCCTGAAGAAGAACTCGGCTGGATGCTTCAGTTGTGTTTTCATTATAGTTACAGTAATAAACACATGCTCAGATTCAGGGGAAGACAACTTCCTGCCGATTCCTCTGAAACGATTTGGTCACCTCTCTGACTTTCTCAGGCTTTCTCGTGGTGGCCGGAGGCAATGGCCGAACACTCTGAGACCTTTCTGTCTCTGTACCAAGCTGACATGGACGCCGCTCTGCAGGTCCAGCCCGTTGACTCCTGGGACAGCTTCCCACTGTTCCAGCTCCTCAACAACTCCCTGCGCACTGACCGTGAGTCTGAGCCTTTTTTTTTTTCTTTCAAGTAATCGTACGTCAAACTTGTATTTCAGAAACGATGACCCCCAAAATATGTTTGCCTTCATTATGTCGCGTTCTGTAGTGAGAACCTTGACCACACTGCATTTATTTGGGATGTGTCCCAACTATCAGGCCCCAGCAAAGGAATGAAGGTGGAGGCCCTGGAAATTAGCGCCACGGTTGTTGGCAGGTTGATATAAAATGAGAATGAGAAATAAATCTTTTGTTCATGTATGACAGTGTCTCTCTGCCCACGTCTATGGAGATACTGTACGTTGCTGTGTGGGTAGTTTGGCCAGAAATATAACTGGAAAAGCTCAAACATGCTTCTGTGTGTCTGGGAAGAATCCACTGTCCAAAGCCAATCGGCATTGGACAAAAATTAGGCAAGAAAACAAGTCAAACTTCCCACATATAAATGCCCCACTCAGCACACACAGTCCTCTCCAAAAGTATTGGAACACCTTGGCTTTACACATTCATACTGTATGTTAAAAAGCTTCGGACGTTTAATATAACACCTCCTGTAAAATAAATAAATCTGTTTCTGCTCCTGAATTAAGACTCGTAACTGGCATTAGGAACAACATGGAAATAGCTCAGGAGTCCAGTGTGTTCACCCACCAGACTGATCTTAACACATCTTCATTTTGTTTCTAGTTACTGCTGGACGCCCTGACACCACTTTTCCCCCCACACTCAGTACAAGTACTTTTATTTTAGTACTCGATACCGAGTACCGTTACAAGTATTAAACTATTTTGCTTCTAGAATCATTTGTTGGAGAATAAAATACTCATCAATCCATTGCAGTTAAGCAAATCTTGCACGTTCTTCTGCCAAAACAAACATGGCTGTGACTGGTGTTTAATAAAGGGAACAAGTTTCCCTATAAAGGAATATGAAGGTAAAATAAGTTTGATGTTGTTGCTGAAGTCAGTCACAAACATTAAACACTTTTAAAATAATCTTGAGAAACATGAGTGCGACTGTTAGTAACGAGATCTTAAGACTTTAGCAGCAGAGTTTGTGTTCAGATGTACGTTTCACCTCATCCCTTATCATTTTCCTCTGATTTCCAGCCGCACTTTTGCATCGGTCGAGCTCCACACAGGGAGCAGGGCTGCAGAACCAGATCTCATTCCAAATGAAAAAGCAGCTGAAACTGGCTTTTCGAATCTGTGTGTGCGAACATCTCATTAGGAGTCAGGCTACATTAGCTTAGAATCTGAGGTCACAGCTGCAGTTGTGGCAAAACAGCACAGAGTTACACAAAACTTATGAACAATGAAAATAACCTAGTTATAATAATGTGGATCAGATGTATTTTTACACCCTGACTTTGTACTTTCGGCCTTCATTATTTCATTTCCTATGCTAAACATGTGACCTCTTTTCTCTGATTTGTTGGTACCTTTCGCGTGCACAGAAACATCGTACATCTTTATTTACTGGTTTTAAATATAGCATCACGTTCAGCGAACTGTACGAGGTTTAATGTGATTTGAGTCGATCAAATGAGTATTTAACAGTTCAATGTGTAATTTCCTGCTGCCTCTAATCACAGCTTTACTCTGCCAGTTTCTGTGGGCTCAGAACCAACACGTTTGTGCAGCAGTCAGATCATCCTTCACACACACACACACACACACACACACACACACACACACACACACACACACACACACACACAGCGCCTTTATATTTCCTCCAAATTAAATTGCGTTGGTTTTCTCCCGTGTGGGAAATCTGCTAAACACAGGAAGTGAAAGATCCGAATGAAAATCCAAAAATGCTGCCTTCTGATCACCTCCATACACACTCACACTGAAAAAATGTGTAACAGCAGCTTTAAAATGAAAAGAATAATCATTCGCATAGAAAAATTTAACCGTTACAAAAGATTCACCTGCACAGGAAAAAGAATTGCTTCTGTGAACTGTTGGCCACCTCGCTGGCAACGTTCAGCCGTGACTCCTCAGTGTTGGCTTTCTTTTTATTCCTCCTCAGGCTGCAGCTTCTCTGGGAGGAAGTGCTCAATACAGCACATCACATGGTCTCATTGCCACATAAAGCATAATAACAACCAAACGTGTATGATAGGTTTCATGCAGGTTATTTAGAATTTAACTTTCTGACTGAAGGAATTTCAAATATCCAACTGATGATGTTATTTTTGTATCAGGACTTCACATTGAGGGGACACTTGGGGTCCATCAATCAATACACATCAAATTAATACCTTTGTGCACAACTTCAAGCACGATGTCTAGTCCTCTTCTATCTAATGCCATATCGACAGGGAATCATGGTGATGGCAGCAGCAGGGACAGGAAGCGGGAACAAAATTTGAGAAAAGTTTCATGTCATCAAATGCAGAGAGGCAACAATATCAGCTCCAGAGTGCATGAGGCTGTGGTTGTCCTTTAGGACAAGACTCTGTCCTTAAGAGGCCCAGCCAAAGCCCAGACTTCCCATTCAGCCTCCTGGAATTTAAGAGTATCCATCATAAAGACTGGGATCAAATCCAGGTGGTAGGAGTTTGTAGAGACTTACCCAAGAAGACTGGCCAAAGGGATTTTTTTAATACTTTTGTAAAAGAGACATGTTTTGGATTTTTAAAGCATAACTTCTGTAGTGAATAACATAGAACACACATACAGACACTAAAACCAATGAATCATTTCTACTCAGCAATGTGAGTAGCTGGGATTAGCTTGTTCGTCTCTACCACAGACCTCATTAAAAAAAAACATAGGACAGACATACTGCTCCACCAGGGGACAGGTTTCTTTGTTCAAAAACACTCGGTCAAGACATTTTAACAAATTTTGCACCAGGTTCTTGAATTCGCCATAATTTCACCAGAGATTTTCTACATGTGCAGTCAACTCTTGCTTACTTAAGAATAATACAGTTATGTCAAATCAGCACTTTTCTGGCAAAACTTACCTTGAAATTGACCCAGACCCTGCATTCAGGGGACTTCATTGATTGGCTTTAGTGTCTACATGCAAATAAAAATACCAAAAAAAAGTAATTTAAAGCATTAATCACTTTTTTTTTGTATTGTATGTAGAAAGATGGAAAAAGTTTTTCAGTTTTATCCATTTAAAGTTCAGTCTACAATGCAAAAAGTGAAGAGGAATACTACATGAGGCCTCTATTATAATAAATAGTTCTAAAATTATTAAAAGGTGTCTGTCAGGACTTGAATAGGATTTGTTGTCTAAACGCAGCCTTGTATCCTCGATTAAAGGTCATTTAGGGCTTTTGTACAAGGTTTGGATTTGAAATTTTAACCTTTTGTTTTCATCATCCTGGCTGTTGTCTAACGCATGACGAGCTCATAAGGCAGATGCTTTAATGAGCACATTAATGCTTTTCAGTGCAACGAGGAGTGAAAATTAAATATTAAACATCAGTCTTCACTGACATTTGCGCATTGATAAAAGTTAGAAGCTGAAAAACGAAGAATCAATTCTGAGCTTTCGTCGTTCGAACCTTTCTCGCAATCTTTTGTCCGTTTCCGTACAAATTGTGAATTTTTGAATTGTAAACGATGTGGTGGAGCCTGAAAGACCTCTGTGCCGCAACAAACAATATGATTTCAGTAATAAGGAAACATTTTTTGGCACCCACTTATTTTTGTAATGTGCTTTTCTACGTTTCAAGGTCCCGATAGTGTGATAACAAAGAGAAACCTCAAAAATGAAAGTGGAAACTTTAGATTAAAGTATGACAAACATCAACGTTGCACTGTTGTAGCTCAGATTGTTGTAGTATTTTCTTCGCTTGCACAATCCGTCTCATTGTGAAGTTTTTATTTGACTGCTGGAGAAAAATCTCACCTCATTGTTTTCTCTTTCCAAGCGCTCCATCGGCTCCGAGGCTTTGTCTCAGGGCCAGCAGAGATTTGGCGAGATGCAAGGCGTTATTTAACATGTCTGATGCCAAAGTACCTCAAATACAGTAACAGACAGGCAGGCAGATAGACAGACAGCCCAAGGGCACTGTTGGGAACAAAAAACTCAGTGTTTCATTATGCGAACAACTCACAAATCTTTTTTTTTTTTTTTTTTCGTGGCTCATATCTTTTATATTTTTTCTAATTACCATCCTAATGTCGTAATTATTCCAAGTGTCATAACATTAGCCGACTTGAATTGGAGAGTAATGAGGCAATTGACAGAGCAGAAACACGGAACGAGTAAAATCATAGTTTTGACTGTTTGCACAAATGAGGTCTTCCCTCTTTGATAATTACATCCAAAGTGAGAGGAAAGAGATATAAATCCAATCACATATTCAAAACATGTTTGGCACATAATGAAGCTGATTTGTCCTCAACATTTACTCGAAATTTAAGCCATTTAGAAAAATCCACATACAGTGACTTTCAGCTGATCTCAGGTGACGTGACTTCATTGCACCTAATCTTTGAGGACTTTCTTCAACAAGTGTATTATCTCTGTTGTTCTGTAGATTATTTAAATGCTCATTTGATTGTCAGCATGTGCAGGCGAGCGGTTGCAAGGGAGGAGGCTTTTACTCTCTTGAGGGCAAAAAGGCTAGTGTTAATCATGATGGAGCAGAGCGCGAGGAATTAAAACTAATGAAGCCCTGAGAGACCAGCCTGCCCACTCCTCACCCAACTCTCTGTCTTCGACTCTCCTTGCTGCGGTGGACGCTTTCCGTCACCGAGGATTCATCTGTCTGTTACTCAAGCCTCCAAGGAGGGGTTGGGATGAGGGGCACTTGCAGGGGGGAGGGGACCAATATCTTCTCTGGTAGAGCCACAATTCTTCGTTGCCATTTGTACCTGTTGCTCAGTTTTAGTTCAGCCTCTCAGAATTTCTCAGATTATAACACATTTTCAGAATGTGTGCATCATTTGGGATCTTTGTGATACCGGTGTTAACCCAGTGCTTATTTTTTTTCTGGGGGGGGGGGGGGGGGTCCAAAGGGAGGTTAAAAAACATTAGGGAGGCAAATTGTACCTTCAAAATGAACAATACAGAAGCTAATAATTATATTAACATAATGATCCACTTTTTTTTCTCTACAGTTCAGCAGGAAAAGTTGTAGTTTTTTATCCACCTCATTTGTTTAAAAACTTTAGTAATTAGATGTATTTACTTAAACATAATTATCTAATTAATTGTGCACTGTTATGGATAAACTACCTTTCAGTACATGAAGTGACGTGTTTGGCATCAGTTTACTGAAGCTGTCAAACTGTGTTCCTGTGCTTTTAGGTGGATCCCATGAAGCCCCCACACACTTTATTTCCTTTCCCCGCAGTTTTTAAATATTTGTTGCCCCCCAGTGTTAAAATCCTTTCTAGTGAGCGGCTTGGTGCATCTTTCTTCAACTTCAACTTTCTTCAAAGACTTTGAGTTTCATTAATCTGCATAAACTACATAAACAAAGTTTTAATTAAATAATGGCTAAAACTTCATTTATTATGAGTCTGGGGCTGCAAAATGAAAATTGCCTGTTTGTTTTTTTACCTTGAACATCTGTTACGGAAACTGTCTTTACTGTAAAGTTACATTTACAGACTTTAGGACAAATACTTGATCCACAAAGCCCCACAATAAACATCAAATATATTTTAGTTACCCATCGGCTCAGGGAGCAGCATCATAAAAGTTGATATGCACATTACATCACGTCTTTTGCTGGGTGTCACGGTAACGTGCTGCACCAAACTCAAAAGAGGCCTGCAGAGGGTCGTCCGGCTGAATCTGCCATCCGATCTTTATCTGAAAGTACACTTGATGAATAAATGTAGGGAAATACTTAATACAGAAAGCTCCACAATAACCATGAACCATCCCAGCAGATAAAGGCTGCTGAGCTGCTTTCATGGCGAAGAGTCCTCACTGGCTGCTCACTTGAAATGTTGCTTCTAGCTGTATTTTAGGAGACGTGGAGTTAGGAGGATGTGTAGACGTACATTTGAGGTAAATAGCAGGTTATTTTAGCAGAACCCAAAAGTAATATACTGTTATTCTTTGAGTCAGTGCTGGTAAGTATATGGTCGCGTAGGAAGGTGGTCCAGCCCGTTCTCGTTCCCGAGGCCTCAAAAAGCACGGCTTCGTCCACTCACTGCTGCGTTACATGCTGAAGCGTGAAGTCCCTGTTTGTGTTGGTGATTGACACAATGGAAAGATAAGATGGAGGCTTGATATGACTTAAGTTTAAGTAACATGATGTTGCAGATTGTGTAAAAGTAAAGTTTATCAGTTCTAACTAGTTTTGATGGAAATGAAACTGAAGTCTTATTAAGTTTGCTTACCCTCCCCGATAGCTCACCTGTGCAACGGGACTTTCCACAAACACCTGCAGGACCTGTTCGTCCCCCTGGTGGTGCGCTACATCGACCTGATGGAGTCCTCCATAGCCCAGTCCATCCACCGCGGTTTCGAGCAGGAGACCTGGCAGTCCGTCAAGTAAGAGTCGGCCCACCTGCTCCTCACGAGCGTGAGCGGTTAGCTTTAGCTCTGTGCACCGTGGCAGCTGTTCATTTTTTCATAGAAAGAAAGTTGTTGGTTTTTTTTTAAGACTCTAGGTCACAAAGATTCTTTGTTTTAACAGGATCTCAGCAAATGAAATTACGTTCCTTTAAATCTCAGGATATGGATTGTGCACTAAAGAAGTGAATCTTCATCTTGTTGTCGTGTCTCATGAACATTACAGAAGAATTACAGTACTGAGCAAAACATGATTTAACTTGATCAAAACCTTTGCATTCGTCACACTGCTTTTGTCGTACAGTAGCCAGGGAGAATCACTCTGAAGCAAATATTACAAAGACGCTGCTTTTCTAAATATTTAAAAACACCAGTATGACTTGTTCTTTTGTGTTAAGTATGACCAAAGTATTGAAGACATTTTAATTAATTTTTTTCAACTCTATACAGTCACTGGAGTGGGCTGAGGTCAAAGGTTATTCTTAAACCCTAAATCTCTATAATTAAGTAATGACATAATTAATAATTCATTAAATTCCGCTTCATTTCCAAAATAGATAGAAGCAAGGTAAAGAAAAGCTGCGTTATAGTGGGATTTTTTTTTTTTTTCTTTTCCTCCTGTCTGCTTATCCTGTGAGTTCAGTGTCGCCACAGCAGATCATGATCCTCATGTTGATTTGGTACAGTTTTTACACCGGATGCCCTTCCTGATGCAGCCCTCCCCAATTTCTATCCGGCTTGGACTGGTGCTGCACAGCTGGGGAGGGGAATGGGCTGTTAGGGGTTCAGTGTCTTTCACAGAGACACTTCAACATATAGCCAGGACTGGGGACCCCCTAGCTGTGTAATATTGGGATAATATTTTGGAAATGGGGGTAATATTAATGTAACTGAATTATTATGATTGTTACATGCTAATACAGAATTGTTACACCCTTATTACATTGTTATTAGAGGACATCACCCAATGGAACAGAGTTTATCAGAAATATTTTCTGAAAACTTTGTTTACTTTACAACTCGGTAATATTTAATAATAAAGTGCTACTGAAAAAAGTTTACAAGTACAATTACACAAATGCAAGATCGGGCATTCTTATGCCCTTCTTATATTCCGAACAGTCCTTAGCTGGTCCCCTCTGGTTCTGCACATGCTCTCATTTACTTTACTGTGAGAAACAGTTTCTTACAGTCCGTCACAATTTGTGAAGCTGTCGCATGTTTCAGAAACAACATAAGACAAAGCTCCTAATCAACTTGAGGACGACAGAGAGGCAAAAGGAGCCAGAAACAAAATGCACCTGAACTCACAGAAAATATTGAATAGAAGTGAGCTGGAACTTTTCTGTCTTTTATTGCTAATTTAATGCTGTCACGGGTTACAGTGGTGGATGGTGCCCACTGTCGCTTTTACTCTTTTTTTTTTTCCATTTCCGCAATCCATTGACTGACTTGACGGCAGGTCGTTGACCAACAATCTAGCGAGCGTTCCTCTTCCTAAAGTCCCCAGCCTTCCCCTCACGCTGCCGCAGATGCCAACTTTCTCAGCCCCCTCCTGGATGGGACCGCTGTGTGACAACACGTATGTATGAGAGGGCGGACGGATAGAAGCATCACTGCATTGGTCTGGACTAGAGGTCTTTTTATAAAGTCTACGAATGCGTAACCAGAAACTAGTCCACCAAAGGAGAAAAAAAAAACCCAGGACTGAACCCAGAGAGACCCAGCAATAAGATCTAAGTTAAAGGAAAAGTTCAGGACTTTCAACTTAGTCCTAATAGAAATGTGTGCATATGCGTTATTAAAATTTTTCCTGCTTTCTACAGTATCCATAAATGTTTCCACCCTGTAAAAAAAATTAAAAGGCCAAACTCTACGGCATTCGTTCCATGGAAAGAAATGCACTTTCAAAGTTCACCTAAGAGTCACAGGAAATGTCAGTAGTCCATAATAGAAAAGGATTTGTAATCTGTCCAAGTTGCAGGGTTTTGAAGAAAAATGTAACCTTCTTTTTCCTCCCTTACAGTCCTCTGACTTTTATGGCACAAGAAAGGAAAGTTGTGGCTCGATTGGTTGTTGGGCTAGTGACCAGCTTCCTTCACAAGTTGTGTTTGGGGGTAATTGTGTGTTTGTACTTTCCAGATTCATCAACTGGAGAATTTTTGCAGCTAAAGGATTTAGTACAGAAATACTGTAGGCTGATGAAGCTAAAACTGAGTTTGGCTTATGTTTGCGTGATGTGAACATAAATGCACTGTTTGCAGGCTGTTATGTGTATGTGGAGAGTGTTTCTCAGAGGGCGGCGCTATGATTAAAAGTCTGAAGGCCGTTACATCGCCAGCGAACAACTGTCACGACTACAGTGTGATGGCTGAAGTTTAGCCAGTCTCGGATGAACTTTGAAGGGCTTTTTTAAATGAACTGATATGTATAAACTGTAGCGGACTTTCCGTTACAGTGGATTTGCGTTACTCTAGAGAACATTGGTGAAACACTGTGGAAAGCAGGAAGACTTTGAAGGACCAGCAGCTTGTTCCAGAAGTGTAAAAAGCACTCAAAGACCCGGTTTAATAATCATGATCTATTTCTTTATTGAAATGTGGACTCTCTGGATCTCTTAGAACATCAATTAGAACTGTCTTATTCTATGTGAGGTCAAGCCCCAAACATGGTTCATGCAAATACATAAATGCAGATGCTTCGAGCGAAAGAAGCACATCTTCACTTCTTGTTTAATGCAACACAATCTGCATGCTGAGCATCACCACCAATGACGCTACGGCAGAACAGAACGAAGGAAAGCTGCTTTTCTCTACTGGGGTCAACTGCTCTGAACCATCACAGCTGACCTGTTCAGCGAAGCTCTAGCTGTTCACGTTCCACACATATACATATCACACATAAAGCGAAACAAATGTTCCTCATGGATCACAGTGCAGATCACAGGACAAATGTAAAACAATAAAACAGGTGCAGAAATCAGAGCATTAGCTTTGTAGTTTCTCTGCATATTAGAATGTTCGTCAGTGTACATGTGTAACATAAGAAACAAAGTGTCTCTGCACACCTGAACAGGTGCAATTGTTATTGTCCTTAAAATATAAATATGTTTATTATTGCATGTCGAAAGAAGAGATGCATTACACCACATCTAGCTATTAGCTTATTTCCATCCCATCACCCCAGGCAGATACACACACAGTAGCAAATAAACAGGTAATCAAATACAGTATCATAAATCAAAATTAAAATTCCAAAGTGTTAGGTACTCAGCAAAAACATGACTTCTAGTGATATAGGAGACCTGGGTCAACTCAGGCCTGGTCTTTTGCTTTCCCGGGAATCCTGGGTAAAGACCTCTAGTCTAGACTGTCGGACCTAAATGCTGTGTTGCAGCTCATATGTCTGCATGACATTGCTAAAATAATTTGTTAATATCCAGTCAGGATTCCACAGAGTTTTTTACGCTGCTCAAACTTAATTGTTGTCTTGTAAAAACGAATTCCACAAAAACTTTGTTTGGCTGTTGGGTCGAGCTTTTTTTTTTTTTGCGAGGAAACTGAAGAGCGTGCATCATTATTCCCGTGTGAATGAGCCGGGGCTCAGTGCGCCAGGCAGGTTTGTGGTTTGTTTTCTGTGACACTGTGGCTCATTTGTCAGCAAAGTGCTCCCTGCATGCAGTTGTTCCTTAGAGATGTTATGATGCACGAGTGCTTGTGCTGTACAGTGTGCATGTCCGACGTCAGTGTATAATAATGTATTCCCTCAATTTCTTGTTGCAGCTTGCAAGGAGTAAATCTGCCTGACATCTTGTAAGTTGTGGAGACATCGTGTGTTTTTTTTGTTTGTTTTTTTACATGTGAGAAAGTTGTATTGACTCTTTTTCACCTTTAAAATAATCCAGAGACAAATATCCGACAAAGATTATCCCGGAGGATTTGCTATTTTAAAACGACAAACGCGAATGAAAGAAATGAATGTTTTTTTTTGTGATGTTCAGGCGAATGCAAAAAGGAAAGGTGCTCTGCAGAGCTGCCATCATGTTTAACAGTGCACGTGTGTGTGTGACTGTGTCAGTGTTCTCAAAGTGTGGAAAAGTGAAATAAAGAGAATAGAAATTCTGGGCAGCACGGTGGAGGAGCGGCTAGCGCTGTCCCCTCACTGCTAGAAGGTCCTTGGGTTGAATCCACCGGCCGGCTGCATACTTTCTGTGTAGATTCATGTTGTCCCCGTGCATGTGTGGGCTTCCTCCAGTTTCCTTCCCACAGTCCAAAGACATGCGTGTCAGATTAACTGGTGCCTCTAAATGTCCTGTAGGTGTGAATGTGAGTGTGAATGGTTGTGCATGTCTCTCTGTGTTGACCCTTGAGACAGACTGGAGACCTGTCCATGGTGGACCCGCCCTCTCAGGATAAGAGGTTACAGATAATGGATGGATAACAAACCTGGTCTTTATAGTATCTTCACATACATCCCAATTCTTTTTATCCTTCATTTTGTTTCAACTAAAACGATAAAAGTCATAACAAGCACAAATCATTCAGCCTCAAAGTTTCTAGTTTTACCCCAAAGGAAATATTTTCTTATGCTATTACGAAATAGCTGTAAATCCCCCAGTTTTAGAGCAGGAGCAGACAGATTATTAACACATCGCTAAACCTGGGTCACACATGGACTTGTTATTGTATGAGAATATGTGATATTTTTCCCTTAACATGGAAATATGCAAATGTCCAAACAGCTTTTGTTTGAAAATATGGGTTTGGTACTGTTGAGACAAAGCAGAAAAATAAAGACAGAACCTTCAAATTTTATAGACTTAATAATCCCTTAAAAATGAATTTAAAAATTGTTGCTGTTTTGTTGACTCGGGTGTCACATCAGAGGTTTTCTCCGGGTTTTTTTTTTCAGAGCCAATGAGTGTGCAGCAGTACTGCCAGCTTTGGTGCTGTGGTGCGGGTGAGGTTTTGGGGATGAGTTGCGAAGGGGGAGGGGGGGGGGGGGTCTCAAGAGGCTAGTTGAGGGTGTGTTTCTTAAAAAGGCTCCTCGTTCCGACTCCC